>NC_062551.1:134908369-135563513 GCF_016906955.1 Phacochoerus africanus | reverse complement strand
CTTTTCTTTCCCATAACTTCAAGGAAAACTTTGCAAAATTCAAATTAGTATTTCTAATGTTTCTATCTATGGGAATAGTAAAATAAATAGAGTTAAGTTTTACTTTACATTGCCAGACACCTCCCTCTGTAGTGGCAGATTTTGGCTAAATAAATAAACTGAAAATTTCACATAAATTAGATCTTTCATAGAATTTCTAATTTTATCTGCCCATTCTGGTGAAAAAGCCTAATCTTTCCATGCATGGTTTCAAAAGCTTCTTGGACAATAAGAGGTAAGTTTTTTTGAATATAGAAGTACCTATCAGGAGTCCCATCGTGGCGCAGTGGTTAACGAATCTGACTAGCAACCATGAGGTGGTGGGTTCGATCCGCAGATGGGGCTCAGATCCCGCGTTGCTGTGGCTTTGGCGGAGGCCAGTGGCTACAGCTCAGATTGGACCCCTAGTCTGGGAATCTCCATATGCCGCGAGAGCGGCCCTATAAAAAGCAAAAAGACAAAAAGACAAAAAAAAAAAAAGAAGTACCCATCAGTAAAAGCTATGTGGGGTTTTTATGTTGATAAGTTCCTATAGCTGTGTCCTATTGTTTCAAAAAATACAGAACAAAAATTCACTTAGTTCCTAAGGGCATTATCAGGTGTAGAGGTCTCAGAACAAACTTAATTGCAATAAAATGCATTTTTACTCCTTTCATTTGTACACAAAATGAATGTGAATGCTTTGTTTATATTTGATTTCTTCCTACAGTTGGAGCTTTTTATCATTTGAAATCTAAATTGACTTTCAAATAAGTAAAACAAATTTTAATGTTCCCACGTGGCTTTGTCTTGTTTTCTTTATCCCTTCTTTAAAGGAAATTTATAATTGTTTCAAAAAAAAAAAGTTAATGAGGCCATTTTAAGACAAGCTCGAGGATTCAAAAAAATTTTAGACACAATTAGAGAAAATTGTCTAAAACTGATCTTGGAGATCTTAGTGAAGACACAATTCAAGCAAGAGAAAGCATTTTCTGACTAACTAACAACCACGTTCCAGTCATCACAGTGAGCCCCACAGATAAAAAGTCGAATAGCACACAGTTCTTAGTTGCAAGGGGCTTATTCTGCAGGAAGAGAAACAGAGAGCAGCCACTTGAATAAATAATAGCTCTAGCACCCTTGTTACTTTTTCCAAGTAACAAGGGTGCTAGAGCTATAATGAAAGTGTATTAAAGTCCTACTGAAGGGTAGAGAAATTGTTAATTTGGGTTTTCTCTAAGCCTAGTTTTCCCATTTGTACACTGGAGACTAACATTAGCCCTATCTCATAGCTCATTAAAAACATTAAATGAGGTGATAATGCGAAGTGTTCAGCATCGTGGCTGGCATATGGTAAGTACTCAATAAGTTTAACTATTTTTAGTATTGCTAAAATTATTATTAGCAAGAGTCAGGGAGGATTTTACTGAGCAGGCAAGATTAGAAGTGGGTGGTTCAAGATGGGGGGAAAGAATAAGAATTTGCCTGTTTGGAAGGAGCAAAAGTAAGGACATGAGCCAAGATACAAATTGGGGTAAGGCATTCTGTTAACTTTTGAGGAAGGACGAGCACCCCAAGTAACTGGAACATCAGCTCATGGGTCTGAGCGGTGAGAAGGGCTACATGGTGAAGGGGCTTGGGCTCCAGGCCAAGGACTAAACTTCATCCCGTGGCCAGTACACAGCATTAACATTTTTTCAAGTAATGGAATTCTCTTGTGGTAGCAGTTTAAGGATCTGATGTTGTCACTGCAGTAGCTCTGGTTTGCCTCTGTGGTGCAGGTTCAGTCCCTGGCCCGGGAACTGGCACATGCCATGGGTGTGGCCAAAAAACATTTTTTTTTCCAAGTAACAAAGTAATCAAATTTATGTTTTTGGAAGACTGGTAAATATAATGGAGATAGTTAGAAATCTATGATAACAGCTGATATGAGAAAAGTAATAATAGCTAACAGATAATGCTTATAATGTTCATATGCTAGTTGTTTGCCTATTTGTGTGTATTAATTTTAACAGCTTCATAAGGCAGGTGCTATTATTACCTCCACTTTACAGATGCATAAACTTAGGTATCCAGCAAATTATATAGTGGTGTCTTACCCCTGAGCCTGCATATTTAACCACTGTCCTTCACTGACTCTCAAATAAAAAGAGTCACGCTAGAGAAAAAGCAAGTAATGGAAAGAGATGCTGTTTTCAAGGGATATTTTGAAAGTAGAATCAACAGAATTTGATGAATGACTTTTCATTCAATAAAAATTGATCAAGTTTCTACCACATGGCAAGAACCTGTAGCTAAAAAATGAAAAACCAGGCAGGGCACCTGTTCTTCTGAAGCTTGTATGCCAACTGAACAACAGACAATTTGTGGTTTTTATTAAGAGCAAAGAAAGAGAGAAATAGAATGATAGGTAATAGAAAATAATGCAATGGGACTACTTTAGTTAGGTCAACTGTGACTGTGAGAAGGTGGCCTTTAATCTAAGCTATGAAGAATCCTAATGGGCCAGCCACAAGGTAGAAATTCAAGTTAGTTAGATTTTGGCAAAAGGAGAAAAGTGGCAATGAGATGAGGTTGGAGAATTAAGCAGAGGCCAGCTGTTGTAGGACCTGTAAGGCCATAGTAAAAATTTGGACATAGCTCTGAGTGTTATGAGGTGCTCCAAAGGGTTTCAAGAAAAGGAGTGAATTGGTGGTGAGGGAAGATGAGAAATGAGAGGCACTTGAGGCTTCTTTCAGAATGGGTAATTAAAAAGATGATGCTGTTTCCATCGCGAATGGCAAATACAGGAGGAGCAAATTGGGGTGGTGGAGGCAGCTTTGGGCTATTTAGAGTTTGACCAGGCCAGAGACACAGGTCTAAGCTGGGCTTACTAGTAGAAGAGTCAAGAGTAGTCTTCAGGGTTTGTGTCATAAGCTGGTCCTTGAAATCAGTGATGATTTCACCCAGTGAACGGAACACCTGCAGATCAGGATTTAAGCAAAGACAAATGGAAAACCAGTCTAAGAAGGGGCATTCAGTGAGGAAGAAGAAGGACCAAAACGGAGGGGGTTTGAGGATACAGGGGATTGGGAAGGACCCAGGAAACCAACATCAAGAACAAAGGCCTGGGGGAAAGAGCTAGACTTGGGGATAATTTCTTTGCTAGAGAAATTAAAAATTACGTCTCAAGTTCCCATTGTGGCTCAGTGGTAATGAACCTGATTTGTATCCATGAGGACGTGGGTTCCATTCCTGCCCTTGCTCAGTAGGTTAAGGATCTGGCGTTGCCATGAGCTGTGGTGTAGGTCGCAGATGCAGCTCAGATCCCACGTTGCTGTGGTTGTGGTGTAGGCTGGCAGCTGTAGCTCTGATTCAACCCCTAGCCTGGGAACTGCCTTATGCCAGGAATGTGGCCCTAAAAAGAAAAAAAAAATCATCTCTCATTTTCCACAGAAACCATCCAGAGCCCGGCCAATACAATTGCTGAAACAATGGGTAAAACTGTGCAACTGTTAAAGATATCTTTATATTTTATGCGTCTGTTTATATGATTTTAATGACTCATTATTTCACTTCCTATTATTGTTTTGAGTTTCCAATGGGAAAGATAGAGTAATCTGGTAGGAAAGCTTCAGGAAGCAATTTAAGCTAAAATTTGAAATGAAAATGTGCATTCCATAGATGGAATTGGGGATGCGAATTGGGGAGATATTTCAAATACCCAAATGATGCAAACAAAATCGTAGGAGCCCAGAAGCAAAAGGTTCTAAGGAAATGGTAATTGGACTGATTTAGTGGGGCTAAGGGCTTTTTTATAGCAGGTTTTAGTAATAAAGCTAGAAAGCTGGTTGGTAATAGAATGTGGAGGAGCTTAAATGCACAATTCAACATGTCTGAATCTTCTCCTGTAGGTAACAGAGGATCCAAGGTAAGACTACCATTCATCTGAGAACAGTGTTCAGCATACTTCAGGCAGCAAGCCAAGTTAATCTGAAGCCCTTTCTCAGTTAGGCAGGGGTCAGGTGATGACGAGTCTCTATCCAGTGGAGCCCTCATCAATCAAGACAGCACGCAGGGCTGGCACACAAAACCAAAGAACAAATACGCCAACAGACACTCAAAGTCAGAACCAGGCTAGAACATCCCAAATTTCCTCATCCATCTAAGAAGTAAGATGGAATGTGAGAGCCAAGATACAGAGTCAAAACAGAGTAAGAGTAACTAAGAGATCCGCAGAGGGTGGATGTGGCGGGAGGCAGCGAGGCTAAAGAAATTCCCAAGTCATTGAGTCCCCTTTGTGGCCCAGCGAGTTAAGAACTTAACTAGTATCCATGAGGATGTGGGTTCCATCCTTGGCCTCACTCAGTGGGTTAAGGATCCAGCGTTGCCGTGAGCTGTGGCGTAGGTTGAAGATGTGGCTCGGATCCCCTGTTGCTGTGGCTGTGGTGTAGGCCAGCAGATGCAGCTCTGATTCGACACGACCTTTGCCTGGGAATTTCTTTATGCCACAAGTGTGGTCCTAAAAAGAAAATAAATTAAAAAATAAAAAGTAAAAAAAGAAATTCTCAAGTCAGAGTACAGGCACTGAATACGAAGCCTCCAGAGTCCAGTGGTGAGAGGCAGAATGGGGATGGGGATGCAGATAGAAGAGATATTTCAAAGTAAGACTATGTGAGATTTGTTGATTATTAGACACCAAAAAGGGGAAGGGCTTTGGATGTGGTGAATGCAAAAATGGTGATGCTATTAATAGAAATGGGGAGAAAAGCAAAGACTAAGAGGTGATGGGAAGATGAAGAGTTGGGTTTTGAACATGTTATTCAGAGATGATGCTAGGTCCAAGGAGAAAGGCCTTCAAGGTCATTGAAACGAGAGATGGGAGGTCAAAATCAGAGGTAGACACTGTTTGTATAGCTAGCACCAGATGAAGTGTTGACACATATGAAATTGCAAAGAGAGAGAGGTTAAGAGGAGAGAGAAAAATCAAGAGCCAAAACCAGAACTTCTTTGTTTGAAACAAAAAGTAGAAAGGGAGAAAAAAAAGGAACTAATTGAACAGGTAGGAAGAAAACTAAAATGGACTAATGTCCCAGAACCTGCAGAGGAATATACAAATGGAGATGGTCCCTAGGTGAGAGTCAAAGCTGCAGGGTTATAGTTGCAGGTTCTCTTCAGTGTGTCCCCTGCTGTCTCTACAGCCACCTCCTCTGCCCATCCCCCAGCACGTCCTCATATAAGTAACACCCCTCATATAAGTAACATCCACTGCCTCCGGAGAAGAGCAGGAATGTAAGACACAGTCAATGACTATGTTTTGAATTCCAAAGTAAGCCCTTGAAACTCATAGGGCTTTGTTTTAAAAAGCTGAGCTCTAAGTAAATTGAGGCCTAAGACTTTTTCCAAAAAAGAGCCAAAGTGGAGTTCCCGTTGTGGCATGGCAGAAATGAATCCAACTAGTATCCTTGAGGAAGCATTTTCAATCCCTGGCCTCGCTCAGTGGGTTAAGGATGTGGAGTTGCTGTGAGCTGTGGTGTAGGTCACAGACCTAGCTCAGATCCCACATTGCTGTGGCTGTGAGGTAGGCCGGCAGCTGCAGCTCACATTCAACCCCTAGCCTGGGAATTTCCATATGCTGCACCTGAGGCCCTAGAAGAAAAAGAAAAGAGAAGAAAAAAGAAAAAAAAAAAAAAAGAGCCAAAGTAACACCCACTTACCATATTCTGGGGAGAAGAGTCTCAAGAGGTCCTGAGAGGCCTTTGCTGCCCCATCCAAGAGCCGGTCTAGGGAAGGGTGGTAGGTAACAAGCCCACCATATGAATCTTGAGGAGCATCTGTAGACAAGGCTGTGTCTGCATTACATAGAAGCTCTGCAGGTGAAGCACAAAGCACCCCAAAGAAGTGCATTGGACCACAACAAGGTGAAGGCAGGGGGACAGAGAAGCCTAGTGACCACAGGGTGGCTCACAGCCCTAGGGAAGTGAGGGGACACTTTCCCCTTACTTCAGAAAATAAAATACACAGAGCAAACAGCCCGAGGGACTTAAAGTCCTTAAAAGAGATCTCATCTGCAAACCTCAGGGTGGACTGGGCAAAGTGGAAACCAGACGCAGACCTAGTGTAAGTCAGCCTGAGCAATTACCAGCCGCCTCAGAGAATTCCAGAGAAACCTCTGCTTTTTCAATGCCATAATATAATACAATATGGTATATAATATAACCCCTCCATCACCTGCTCCCTCTCTCTGCCCCCTTAAAGAGATACCATTTGGGGGAGAGAAGAGAGAGTGCTTTGGACTGGACTACATTTAAACCTAAATTACTGTGAAATTGCCATATTTGTCTGAGTATATCTCAAGCTGTAAGATAAAGCTTTCTACTGTCAGGTGGAAACAAGAATTAGACATAGAAATTAAATTTAGTTGTGGAGGAGTTCCTCTCGTGGCGCCGTGGTTAACGAATCCAATTAGGAACAATGAGGTTGCGAGTTCGATCCCTGGCCTTGCTCAATGGGTTAAGGATCTGGCGTCGCTGTGAGCTGTGGTGTAGGTCGCAGATGCGGCTCGGATCCCACGTTGCTGTGGCTCTGGCATAGGCCAGTGGCTACAGCTCTGATTCGACCCCTAGCCTGGGAACCTCCATATGCCACTGGAGTGGCCCCAAATAAAAGGCAAAAAGACAAAAAAAAATTTAGTTGTGGAAAAACAAAATGAGGAGTTCCCATTGTGGCTCAGCAGATTAAGAACCTGACTAGTCTCTGTGAAGACATGGGTTCAATCCCCGGCCTCCCACAGTGGGTGAAGGGTCTGCAGCAGCCCAAGCTGTGGTGTAGGTCGAAGATGTGACTCAGATCCAGCATTGCTGCGGCTGTGGCATAGATCTGAAGCTGCAGTTCTGATTTGACTCCTAGCCCGGGGACTTCCACATGCTGCAGGTGTGGCTTTAAAAAGAAAAAAGAAAAAGAAAAAGAAAATTAGTTGTCATTTTTTTTTTTTGCACACATGAATTTTTGCCTGTGGAATTTACGCCTGCTATACATACAGGCCTAATGACTATTTGGCTCCTTGAATAATTACAATAATCTATTTTGTTGCAGACAAAAAAAAAAAAAGGTTTAAAATGCTAAAAATTCGGAGTAAAATTGTATGTAAGCAATATGTAATAGTGCCACAGGGTTATATATGAGGTGATGGGTGTCAGAGAAAAATAAGTTTTTTATTCCATTGTAGATAATTAAGTGATACCTCCATTCAATTTTCATTACTGCTTTTCTAACGATAGCTATAATGGACGTCAAATATCATCTGTACAGTTAAGTATGTCAAATACCATGTAATTTCTATCCTAAGAATGTACAAATGGTATCTTCCAGAAACAAGTCAGTTAAATGCTTTTTGAAATTACTTGGACAAAGGATCAATCTTTACCCCAAAATGTTATATCTGGGAAGAAAGTGCTTTTAAAAATCCATTACATTATTCCAGCTGCGGGTTGTAAGTAAAGTCTAGTGATGATTTATTTTAATACAGAAAAAAAAGCTTTATAAAGAAAATCTAACTCCATTAAGACAAAAAAAAAAAAAGAGAGAGAGAGGGAGTGAGGGAAGAGCAGCATTCTGCTTTTGTACAAAACATTGTTGGATTCGATCAGTTTAAGGTGTATGCGATCCTGGCCTTTTCAGGCACCCTAACCAGATGGCAGAGGTCAAGGTGGTGAGCATAACCAAAAGCAGGTAATGAATACAGCCTGGCTTTAAACTTGTATCCAGCAATACTGCTGGATAAGAAAAATCTATCAATGTTGCACTATAAAATGTTCCAGACACCTCGTCTCTTCTACCAGAGTATTAGTTCCTGTACCACTTACTGAGAGGTTCAGGAAATCTCTGCTCCCCAGTATTTGCTCAATAGTCTTGTTCCTGGGGGCCATCATCCATCCAAATGAGTCACTTCTCCGTTTCTGATGAGTCCCTTCAGGTGGCAATCACAGAAAACCTGCAGTGGGTAGACAGATTGGTTCTGCATCAAGGTCCTTCCTGGAAGAGACAGGAGTATTAATCCTGAAACGCAAAAGGCACTTCCACTTCAAAAATCCAAAAGAATACGTACTCAGCCAGTGCAGACTCGTGATTTAGCAAAGCCTGGAAAACTTATGCCCACTGAGAGACTCTGCTTTTCCCGTGGCAGGAGTGAGGAGGGAGCCCTGCCTGGAACTCCTGGATCGTCATCAGTGATCTCTCTTATTTTCTCAGTCTCTTCTCTCATCATCTCCTTCACCTTCTTGCTTTATTGCCAACTATTGCAAACCTCCCCTGGGATCCTCTATGTACAAGCTGTTTTTCCTCCCTTGACTTGGAAATATTGGGACCCCTGGTAAAATCAGTTGTGCAACAGGTGGCCTCCTTACTTCACCTCCAGGTCATTCCTTTTCTCCTCCCCACAATTCTCTGACTCATCCTACAGATGAGTGAGGATGAGGGACCAATGACACAGAATATTTGAATTTACTGGTGCACCAGAACACCCAAGGGAGCATGATGCTAAAATGGAGTGGAGGGGAATCGTAGTCACAGCTAGCAGAAACACTGGGGAATACTGAAAGTGTGATGATGGGATTATTGCGGCTTAGGAGTAACGATGCAGTGTTCAATTATGATTATTTAATCATTTATTTATTTATGATTAACCACAGACAAGAGCTAAGAAATTCAGTCAAAAGCACAAATGTTTAGTTGAAACAATGAAAGGTATCTAGATTATGGAAATAGATAAGTGCACTACAACATTTCTATTTTTATCTCAACCGTTTTAGTCATGTTTTTTTACTTTATGTCATTTTGAATTAGGAAGCTTGAGAGATGTCTTTACTGTTGATTTTTTTTTTTTTCTGGCATATGGAGATTCCCAGGCTAGGGATTTAATGGGAGCCATGGCACCAGCCTACACCGCAACCACAGCAATGCCAGATGGGAGCTGCATCTGCAACCTACACCACAGCTCATGGCAATGCCAGATCCTTGACCCACTGAGCGAGGCCAGGGATCAAACCCACAACCTCATGGTTCCTAGTTGGATTTGTTCCCACTGCGCCACGACAGGAACTCCAATTTTTTTTTTCAATGTATATTATCAAACATCATTTTGGTATGGAGAAATGCAATGGATAAAAACATTACCAAAGACAGAAAACCTCAGTACCTTTGGCTATTTATGTATTTATAGAACTAGCAAACTATGATATTTTAAGAATGCCTTCCTATTACTGATGATCATTTTCATAAATACTTTCTCCTTACCTTTTCCATCTAAATAGGTGCCCATTTAGCGCTTTAAAGAGAATTAAAGTAATTTTTGATGTTCCAGGACAAAATGTTTCCAACTAGTTGAGAAAAGGGAGAACTGGGGGCCAAAATAACCTAATTTTGAGGGTCAAATAAAAATTTCTCAACACTCCATTTTTATTATCTAGAAAACCAGTCTCAAGAATTTATTCTAAAGTTAATTTTCACATTTTACTCTCATCTACTTTCCTGTGATGCATTGAAGAAGTATATATATATATATTTTTTTTGGTCTTTTTTTGTCTTTTGTCTTTTGTTGTTGTTGCTATTTCTTGGGCCGCTCCCGCGGCATATGGAGGTTCCCAGGCTAGAGGTTGAATCGGAGCTGTAGCCACCGGCCTACGCCAGAGCCACAGCAACGCGGGATCCGAGCCGTGTCTGCAACCTACACCACAGCTCACGGCAACGCCGGATCGTTAACCCACTGAGCAAGGGCAGTGGGTTGACAACCTCATGGTTCCTAGTCGGATTCGTTAACCACTGCGCCACGACGGGAACTCCTGAAGAAGTATATTTTAACTTAAAATACTCTACAAAGCAATGTCAACAACAGATAGAATTTAACCCCCCTGTGTGGTTTGGGGGGATCATGGGCTGTCTATAATATACAGAAGGAAAATTGGCTAAGATATTTATTAAGCTCGATTTATCTAAAGCAAAGAGTAAGCATGGGTCAGTGATTCGATTTCCCTGTGCAGATAAAGTAAGAAGATCACAGCCTACAGTAATCATAAAAATGGTAATTGTCAATGTTGAGCATGGTTGGGGTATCAGGGACTGTACTTGAACTCTATATGTGCTACTCCTAAGCTTAATAATAGTCTAACAAAACAGCTGTTATTTTATATTTTCTAAAAATGGACAAAGTGGGGATTCCTACAGTCGGAAACGAATCCGACTGTATCCATGAGGATGTGGGTTCAATCCCTGGGCCTCCCTCAATGGGTTAAGGAGCCGGAGTTGCTGTGAGCTGTGGTGTAGGTCAATAACGCGGCCCAGATCCCAAGTTGCCGTGGCTGTGGCGTAGGCCCGCAGCTACACCTCTGATTCAACCCCTAGCCTGGGAACATCCATATGCTGCAGGTGTGGCCCAAATAAATAAATAAATAAATATGGAGAAATTGAGGCAGAGAGATTAAGCAATGTGCCCAAGGCCACACACCCAACACATGGCAGAGCTGGGAAATGATGCTACTCTCTTTCTTATCAAAACTGGCTTGGTCATAGATATTCTCTATTACATTACTTCTACAATACATTATTTTTTAAAGAGGAACCTAATTTTCTCAGACTTATTTGTTTCACTCAATGATGGTGTACAGGAATCCAGCATCAGGTTAGGAATCCAGACTTGAAAACGTAGCTGTATAAAGTAAATGCAAATTCATTATTTTGGTTACAGCTATTCCTGATCTCCCTTGACTCCTTCACCCACCAGTAAGTAGGAACAAAATTAACTCTTAGTTCAATATGTTTCAAAGCTTGGTATTACTTAATTATTTAAATACTCATTTAGGGAGTATTCAGTCTTTCTTAAAAAAACATAGAAGGCAACTTAGCCTTTCTCTACTTCTTTTCCTAAAATGGTCTTCATGTGATGAGGGTAGTGTATGGTCTCGGTGGGGAGATGCCAGGGAAGAGCTGGAGTCCTCAGTCACCTGGTCCCATGCCTCTTCTGATCCCTGGGTGATGTCCTTTAGTTTGGCTGCTGTTTGACATTGATCCACCGGAACCCAGAGTCAGGATCCGAAACCTATTGCCTTGATCAGGGGCAGTCCTCCCTGACTAAGTCTCATCCCAGGCAAGAGAAAGAGGCTGCCATGTCTTTCCTTGACTGCCCAGGGCTGCTTGATTGATTTCATCTTTCTTGGATGTAAACATGGTTCCCTTTTATCCACATTTCTGCCTTGTTGCGGCAGAGTTTGTCTTCCTTTTCTTTGTTATCACCGCTGGTCTGGCTTCGGATCCACTGCTTGGTGGGAGTGAGTGGGGGATCCAACAGACCCCACAGAAGAAGAATGCAGGTGCTTAAGGCTCCCCTTGGACCCAGATGGCCTCTTGTGAGGCTGGGCCTGTTCTGCTGGAGGATTCCTATTTAGCATCACACGCATCTCTTGTCTGTGTGTGCCTCTCTGCCTTGTGCTCAGCAGTCCCCAGCAAGTCACGCCCAACTCCATTTCATGGATGCTCTGTGGCCCAGGTGAGGCCCATCTGCTCACAGGTGTCTGCCCTATCTCTTGGGAGTAGTTCCTGCTCCCGGACCTCCTGGCTGACTACAGTCCCATCTTCCCTTCCCAGTGTTCTTTCCCTCCCTGCAATAACCCTAGGACAGGAGTCAGGTCAGCAGATGACCACCAGCTACCCTGCAAGTTTTCCCCCAGAGGGAATCTCTTGGGCTTTCTTCCGTCAGCTTCAAGGAAGGGAAATATTTAAGCACCTCTCTCCCATCCTCCGTGAGGAGAGGGAGCAATAACCTTTAAAACACTCTTTCCCAGTCTCCCACCTCCTCCTCTCTGTCTCACTGGAAAAGGTCATCAGTTTGGTTTTCCCCTTTCACAGAGGAACAAACCAGAAGTCTCTTGCTCAGCCTTTAAAATCTCTTTTATTTTTATTTTATTTTTTTATATTTTAAAGATTTTATTTAGGAGTTCCTGTTGTGGCTCAGCGGGGTAAGAATGCAACTAGCACCCATGAGGATGCGGGTTTGATCCTTAGCCTTGCTAAGTGGGTTATGGATCCAGTGTTGCTGTGAGCTGTGGTGTAGGTCACAACACGGCTCGGATCTGACGTTGCTGTGGCTGTGGTATAGGATGGCAGCTACAGCTCCGATTCGATCCCTAGCCTGGGCATTTCCACATGCCACAGGTGCAGCCCTAAAAAGAAAAAAAAAAGAGATTTTTTTCATTATTGAAGTGTAGTAACATTATATGTTACACACGTGCAATACAGTGACTCACAATTTTTGTACTCCATTTATAGTTATTATAAAATATTGGCTATATTCTGCATGTTGTACAATATATTCTTGTAGCTTATTAATTTTTTTCTTTTTTGGCTACCCCACAGCATGTGGAGTTCCTGGGCCAGGGATCAGATCTGAGCTATATAGTACCTTTAACCCTCTGTGCTGGGCTGGGGATCAAACCTGCATCCTGGTGCTGCAGAGACACCACCAATCCTGTTGTGCCACAGCAGGGTGGCTTATATTATACATGATAGTTTGTACTTCTTAATTCTATACCCCTCTATTGCCCCTCCCCCATTACCTCTCTCCACTGGTAACTACTAGTTTGTTCTCTATATTTGTAGGCCTGCTTCTTTTACGTTGCATTCACTAGTTTGCTGTATTTTTTAGATTCAACATATAAGCAGTAACACATAGTATCTGTCTTTGTCTGACTTGTTTAACTTAAATAAGGCCCTCCAAGTCCATCTATATTGTTGCAAATGAAAAAAGATCATTTTTTAAAGCTTAGTAGTATTCTAGCATAATACATATATTATATTCACACTAGATAGATGGATAGATGATCGATTAGATAGATAGATTACTGAGTACATGGAATTGCTGGGTCATATATATTGTCTGTGGTTCTTCTTATATGCCTGTTGGCCATCTGTAGTTCCTCTTTGGAAAAACGTCTATTCAGTTCTTCTGCCCACTTTTTAATCGAATTTAGTTGTTTGGTTGGTTTTTGATGTTGAGTTGTATGACCTGTTTACGTATGTTGGATATTAATCCCTTATTGATCATATCATTTGCAAATATTTTCTTTCATTCAGTAGGTTGTATTTTCATTTTGTCAATGACTTCTTTTACTGTGCAAAAGCTTGTAAGTTTAGTGAGGTCTCATTTATTTATTTTTACTCTTACTTCCTTTACCTTCAAAGACAGATCCAAAAAAAATTAGTGCTACTATTATGTCAAAGAGCGTTCTGTAACTGGTCTTTTTAAAAAATGCAGCATTAAAGAATTTTATTCTCAGAAAGATGTTATCTCTTTGGTAAGCCCTGAACTTCTGGAGCGAGGGAAGATTTCAGTTAATAGTTCACACCAACATGTAACTCATCCAAAATGATGCTAAATATTTAGGATTTAAGATACTTCATTCATTTTATTCTAATTCTCAATGTAACTGTGGTTTGGTTTGATTTTGCTTTTGTTTAGAAGATTCCCTACTTTCTTTCTTTCTATGTGGTGAGGTTCCCATTATAGTCACTGAGAGTTTGAAATAACAAATGCTGGAGAGGGTGTGGAGAAAGGGGAACCCTCCTACACTGTTGATGGCAATGTAAATTGGTGCAACCACTATGGAAAACAGTATGGAGGTTTCTCAGAAAAATGAATATAGAACTACCATGTGATCCAGCAATCCCACTCCTGGGTGTACATCTGGAGAATACTCTAATTCAAAAAGATACATGCACCCCTAAGTTCATAGCAGCACTATTCACAATACCCAAGACATGGAAACAAACCTAAATGTCCATCAAATGGATTAAGATGTGGTACCTACATACAATGGAGTACTACTCAGCCATAAAAAAGAATGAAATAATGCCATTCACAGCAATATGGATACAACTAGATATCATCATACTGAGTTAAGTAAGTCAGAAAGAGAGAGACAAATATATGATATCACCTATATGTGGAATCTAAAATATGGCACAAATGAACCTATCTACCAAACAAAAACAGACTCACAAACAAAGAACAGACTTGTGGTTGCCAAGGGGGAGGGCGAAAATGGTGAAAAGGGTGGGGAGTTTGGGGTTAGTAGATGCAAACTATTACATTTAGAATGGATAGGCAATAAGGTTCTATTGTATAGCACAGGGAACTATATCCAATCTCCTGGAATAAACCATGATAGAAAATAATATTTAAAAAGAATGTATATATCTGTATGACTGAGTTACTTTGATGTACAGCAGAAATTAGCACATCATTTTAAATTAACTGTACTTTAATTTTTAAAATTTTTAAAAGGACTAAAAAAAGGAACAAGTGCTTGGTTTGCCAGCTACAAAGGTGAATAAGACTGGGTCCAAAAAAGAGGCAGACATAGAAACCAAGCTCCGAGGAATGATTCACTGTGGGAAATTGTGTTTCTTCTTGTCCTGGGATGGAAAGGCAGCCCAGGGAAATACCAGATAAGAGCCTTAGCCCTGGAGCCCTTCATGAGCTCCTGTAAGATCCAAGACCGATCTCCATTCAAAACCTTGCACACCATTGCCCCCTAGACAACTGCATATTGCATTTCTGTTCTGCTTTATTCTAGAAGAGTGGCTCATACTAAGTTAAAAATATACCGGTGTGTCCACAGTCTGAGCGAGACAGATGAGTCACAGTTCAAATCACATGAAGGGAAATGGTTATAAGTCAGCTGTGAACTTACTGATTCCTTTCCATTTAAGCTACCAGTTCAATGAAGACCCTGGTGGAATCTTTTCCATATGTGGTTCATGATCATTTATGATCATGAACTGATTTCCCAGGATCCTTAGGATCCCTTTAATGTTGCCATGTGGTGCTACAATAAGAGAGAGGTTATGTCATTATCAGGTTGAATTCTTTTTTTTCTATCGAGGAAAGTACCAAAGCAGTAAGTACTCTCAAGTTCATATTAACCACTCAATGAATTATTATCAGAGTCTAAGCTCCTATCTGCTGGTGAGAAGGTGGTAAGTGCCACAGCACAAAAAGGATAAACTCTCCAGTGGCATCCATTGTACCCATGCATTAGAGCTGCCTTCTATCTTCTGGGAAGGTGCCCAGGTGGAAGTGAAGATGCAGCTGCTGAGTGTGAATACAGTTGATGTAGAAAGCAGATTTGTAGAATCATATCACCAGTTCCTGACACTATCATGGATCAAGTATTTCAAAATGAAATGACTCCTAGAGACCTTCGGCAGCGGGCAGTGGCCACCAGTAGATCATTATCCATGGGTCAGTTGAATAATACAGGCCCTCCACAGAGAATAAAATGATTCAGATTTTGGTTAAATAAAGAGATCAAATAAATAAGAAAAAAATGGTATATCAAATCTTAGAGAATGTGGGAAATATATAGAGCAGAGATATTCAACACAAAAAGCATTTACTATTAGCAGAAATAAAAAATTTTAAAGACCTTGGACAGTTAAGAACATAGTTTATAGCAGTTTTAATTAAAAAAAAAAAAGAGGGAGTATTATGCTATGCAATCTGCAGCCTGGCTGATAGAGATAAAATGACCAAGATTTTGAAATTTAATGTATAAAATTGCTCGGAGTTCCCGTCGTGGCACAGTGGTTGGTGAATCCGACTAGGAACCATGAGGTTGCGGGTTCGATCCCTGCCCTTGCTCAGTGGGTTAAGGATCTGGCATTGCCGTGAGCTGTGGTGAGGGTTGCAGACATGGCTCGGATCCCGCGTTGCTGTGGCTCTGGCGTAGGCTGGTGGCTACAGCTCCGATTAGACCCCTAGCCTGGGAATCTCCATATGACATGGAAGCAGCCCTAGAAAAGGCAAAAAGACAAAAATAAATAAATAAATAAATAAATAAATAAATAAATAATAAAATAAATAAATAAAATTGCTAGTGAACAACTAAAATTGTTCTAAGATTTTTATCAGAAGCAATATAAAGAAGCAAACAGAAAGAGCTCATCTGCTTCAATGCATGGAATGTGAAAGTGTATCTGTAAATTAGGATTACTAAGGTAGAGTTGCTCAGAGTTAACTGAAACCATTTGTGCATATTTATATATACATTCATTTTGTACAGAATAATTCATACATATTCATATTAATGTGAAGGTGAAGATGGTGGCCATTATTGCAAAACAAAGTACAGTTGTCAGGAGCACTGGACACGTAAAAATATACAGGGCTCTTTACTGGTTTGGTCCAACATCTTCTGGTCCCCGCCTAGATGCTCATGACTGCTGTGGAAGTGGTGGTAATTCAACATCGAATCATATTTACGTATCAGAGACCCTAAGAATTTAATAGGAACCTACGAACTTTACTAATATTTGCACAAATATAGAAAGTGAAGTTACTTTGGCAATGGATTATTTAATTCATCATGTATTCTCAAGCTTTAGAACAATAGGTACAAAATTGCTGCTATGGAAAATATTTCTTACCTCTGAAGATTCAGAGTATTTACTGCTTGAAGGTCTAATGACATCTGAAGCAAATGAGATTTCCAGTGAAATCCATTCTTCCTTCAGTAATGACAGCAGTTTGAAGCTCTAGACATTCATACCTTTCCAAGAATTCAAGACTTTTGAGAGATGGTTCAAGGAAAAATAAGCCAAAAAACCCATCTTTATCAAGACCCAAGGTAACAACTTTACTTTAAAATGGTGCATAATGGGGTTCCTGGTTGGTAGCTCAGTGGGTAACATATCTGACTAGTATTCGTGAGGACTTGGGTTCAATCCCTGGCCTAGCTCAGTGGGTTAAGGATCCTAGGTTGCCATGAGCCAAGGTGTAGTTCACAGACTCAGCTTAGATCCCAAGTTGCTGTGGCTGTGGCATAGGCCAGCAGCTATAGCTCCAGTTCGACCCCTAGCCTGGGAACCTCCATATGCCATGGATGCAGGGTTCAAACAACAACAACAACAACAACAAAAGGTTCATAAGGACTTATATGAGCTAGTTTTTGTGTCTGGTTTATTACCACCATTTCTAATTTACTCTAAGACATAGAATTAGCTACTTGAAGACAATGAGAAAAAAGTTAACGTGGTGAAATGAGAGTAACAAGGGCAGACTGAGGCTTGAATATAGGGAAAGATGAGCATCCGCATCCCACACTCCACTAGTTTCTTTGTGCTTTTTGGGTAAGATCAATCCACCATACCCTCCACAAGCTGGAAGGAAAAACTGTTGCCACAGTCGTAATGTTTCAATGCATAGATATTAACTAGTAGTATTAATTCTCATCCTAGTATTCAAGGTAAGGCATCATATAAAAACACCATTTTTTAAAAGTTAGAATAAAATGCTACAGGATTTTATTTCATGCTGCAGAAACCAACAAAAACTTGATGAAGAGGGTTATATTTCATGAAGAACCATGAAGCAGGAAGCATTTAGACATGCAGAATTGAGGAGGTATTCCAAGCAGAAAGAAGAGCCTGAGCAAGGGAAAAAGGCATCACACAAATGCATCCAAGGAACAGGAAGCAAATGAGTTTAATTTGAGCTCACAATGTGGGAGAGGGAACAGTGGATAATTAGGATCAGGGTCCTAAGTGCTAGAATAAGAAATTCAGGAGGCAATGAACTGGAATCTGGAGGCAAAGAATTGGGTGAAGTTTCAACTTTGAACTTAGCAACTTGATTAACCCTCAAAAGATTCAGTGAGTTAAAGATTAATAGTCTCATTTTTATAATAGAAAAAAACTGAGGCTCAGACTAGTTAATAACTCCTGGATATTAGATAGCTGAGTAAGAAAGAGATAAGACTGGAAATTAGGACTCCGCAGCCTATGTTTTTCTGACTCTGCCCTGGTGTCCGTCCTCTGCTGCATGGTCACCTTTGGTTTAGCAGCCTTTTCCTCTGAGGACACCATGAGTATTTTGCCACACTGGCTATGTCTTTGTTTCCTAAAAACCTGGCACACTGCTTGGCATATATATGTGATCAATAAATGTTAGCGGAATGAAAAAAAAAAAAAGAGTATCTGGCAACCTGTTTTAATGGCAGAACTGAGCACAGGAGAGAGGCCAAGGCTGGAGACCAACAGATGTAGAAGTCACTTGCCGAGATGTTGGTGTAGCCAGGAGATAGGTGAGTTGATATGGGCTTATAATAAATTCAAAGAACATTTAATGAATGTGTTGACTTTGCAATGACCATACAAATACTTTCTCTTTCCGTTTTTATTGATCGGTAGCTATCAAGTCCAAAAACATCAGGATGACTGTCCCCATGAGACCACCAGGCTCATGTTAGGAAATTCTTTGGAAGGTGGATACTCAGCACAACAGAGATAAACAAAGCCTTTCACTTTTCCTTTCACAAAGGCAATTCCAGCATTCCATTAGAATGAAATAATCTTCACAAATAACACCTGCCAATGCCTAAAAATTATAGATGAGCATGTTTGTGGGAGACAAGAGAGATACAAGTTCAAAAATTCCCTAAAGGGAATGTGCCGTGGTGTTGGGCCATGTTTCTGGAGATGAGAGGAGGGATGACCTCTGGGAATCCATTTGGAGCTTCTAATTTGAAACTAGGTTAACCAGCGAGAGGCTTTGTTTTGCTTTAAAAATGGAAGTGTAGCAATGGCCAACGGTTTTTTAGAAAGGCATAAACAAGGTCACAACGACATTTTTCTGTCCTGATGATTGTGATTCTGCAAAACCAGTGATCAGACATGGCTGAATGAAAAGACACCTAGCACCAATTATCAGGGATTAGTAGACACTCTATTTGTTTGATTGACTTAAATTGCACCCTGTTTTTTAGTTATAGGCCTGAGCGATAATAATAGAGAAGGCAATTGAAATGCTCAAGCATCAAATTATGGTCAGGAAAAAAGAAAAAAAAATTTGAAAAAAAAAAAGAAATTTGTGTTTATAACCTGATGCAGTTAACCCCCCCACCTCAACTAGGTTAGTCAATGTAGATGGGGTTTGAAAATGATAATGCTAAAAAATAATGGAGCAAATAAATTTACACATTCAGAGGACATCAAACAATGGGGCTGCAAATGTTCGCAATACAGAAGTAATATTTAAATTCATTATAAATTACTCAAAGCATCATTGGAATTATTATAAATTACTCAAAGCATCATTGGAATGTTCTTTACACACATGACACTATGATAAGCTGCATAGTGGTACAACCATGAAGACATATTTTGGGGGCTGAGCACATAATAAGAACAAAAGTGTAAATACCATACAGAAATACAGGTTTTCCAGGCTCTCTGAAAGTAGAGCTCTCCTATGAAAGCTTTTCTAAGCCAAAATGGTATAAGGCAAAGAAGCAGGTACCTTGGGGCACATCTTGCTAACAGATGCATGAAACAATTCAAGGTATGGCTATCATCAGGAAGACAGAAATAACAAGTGCTGGCGAGGATGTAGAGAAAAGGGAATCCCTGTGCACTAACTATGGGAATAAAAATTGATGCAGCCACTATGGAAACAGTATGGGGGTTCCTCAAAAAATTGAAAATGGAACTACCATAAAATCCAGTAATTCCATTTCTGGGTATTTATTCAAAGAAAATGAAAACACTAATGCAAAAAGATATATGCACCTCTATGGTCATTGCAGCATTATTTATAATAGCCAATATACAGAAGCAGCCTAAGCGCCTATTGATAGATGAATGGACAAAGATGTGGGGTGTGTGTGTGTGTATGTGCGAATATTCCTCAGCCATAAAAAAGAATGAAATCTTACCAGTTGGAATAACATGGATGAACCAAGAGGGCATTATGTTTGCTTAGTGAAATAAGTCATACAGATAAAGACAAATACTGTATGATTTTACCTATGTGCAGAATCTAAAACAAAAACAAAAACAAATGAATAAACAAAGTGGAAAAACGAAACAGACCCGTAATTACAGAGAACAAACTGATGATTGCCAGAAAGGAGGGTGGTAGGAAATAGGTGGCAAAATAGGTGAAGAGGATTAAGAGGTAGGAACTTCTAGCTGTAAAGTAGATAAGTCACAGCAATGTAATGTACAGCACAGGGATTATAGTCAATGATATTGCAATAAATGATAACTAGACATGTGGTCATTTCTTAATGTACAAAGACATCATCACTCGGTTGAACACCTGAAACTAATATAATACTGTAGGTCAATTAGCATTCACTAAAAAAAGAAAAAGAATTCTGGAAATAATAAGTAAATCAAGATAAAGCACAGATGCTCACAGACACAGTTTAAAGCTATGGCAGCCTAATGCTGAGGTGCTGGGTGCAGTTCCCAGGGAAGGAGCTTGGTGGTGCCACTCTCGCTGCTTGGGGTGTGCCCTGATGCTATGACCCTAACTACAAAACAAATCCATGCTAGGGGTAGAATCAGAGCTATAGCTGCCAGCCTGTGCCACAGCCACAGGAACACCCGATCTGAGTCATGTCTGCGATCTACACCACAGCTCACAGCAATGCCAGATCCTTAATCCACTGAGCAAGGCCAGGGATGGAACCCATATCCTCATGTTACTAGTTGGGTTCATCACTGCTGAGCCACGATGGAAACTCTGAGAATGCTATATTTTTAATTTTCTTCCTTTTTTTTGGTAAAAGTAAAAGTCTTTGGATTCCTTTTGGTTAGAGAAAACAAGTACTGGAGTTCCCGTCATGGCTCAGTGGTTAATGAATCTGACTAGGAACCATGAGGTTGTGGATTCGACCCCTGGCCTCGCTCAGTGGGTTGAGAATCCAGTATTGCCTAGAGCTGCTGTGTAGGTTGCAAATGTGGCTTGGATCCCGTGTTACTGTGGCCCTGGTGTAGATTGGCAGCTGCAGCTCCAATCGGACCCCTAGCCTGGGAACCTCCATATGCCTTGAGTGCGGCCCTAGAAAAGACAAAAAAAAAAAGATAGAGAAAATAAGTACTAATGTAGGTCTTTCATAAAGGCAAAATGGCATAAAGCAAAATCTCAAAAAGCAGGAGGTACTTGTACAAGCACATTCCAGAGAGCACAAGGAAGAAATTTGTTAAACTCACCCGGGCTGAATACAGATGGCTTCTATGAAGAAGTTGCATTTTAAGTGGGTCCTTGTAGATAAGAGAATATTTCACTAAGTAGAAAACAGAGGCAACCAATAATAAGCTTAGGGAATCAAATAAGTAAGGGCTCAGAAATAAAGAACAGGGTGCATGGGTCACAATAGGATGCATGCACTGTGATCAGTATAGTGGAAGATATACCTGGTAAGGTAAACTGGAATGAAATTGTGGAGGGCTTGGAACTCCACTCCAAAAAATTGCAAGTTATTCTGTACGCTAGCCCTTTCCAAGAGAACTTTATGTGAAGATAGAAATTTTTTTTATCAACATCTACATTTGTATCTAATTCCATCCAATGTGAGGCCACTAACCACACATGACAGTTCAGTACTTGAACTGTGGCTAGTTCAACTGAGAAACTCCTACAGTTTTATTATTGAGTGATGAGTGTGTTAAATTTAAATAGCCATCTGTGGCTAGGGTACCATGTGTACAGTGCAGACATTGGTAGCCACTAAAATGTTTGCACAAGAAAGTGACATGATTGGATAAATGCTTTAGTATTAGTTTTCCTTTGCATAATCTAAAATGCTGATTTATTGGGGAAGGGACCTATTTAAATTAGGAGTTCCTGAGTAGCCTAGTGGGTTAAGGATCCAGCATTGTCATTGCTGTGGTGCAGGTTCAGTCCCTGGCCCTGGAACTTCTGCATGTCATGGGCACAGCCAAAAAAAAAAAAAAAAATTAATCACTGCTCATGTAGTCTCTACTATATCTTTAGTTTTATGATTTCACCTAATTAGAAAAACAGTGTGAATGTTAATTAATTGTATTGTAGAAGAACAGTTAATAGAGAAGATGTGGCTAAATGGAGAAGATTAAAAAAAAACAGTAGCAGATGGTAAATTCTGTTAAGTTTTAAAAATTTCTAGCACACCAACATGAATGCCTTGTGACTCTTGAGAAACAACACATTTCATTCCTTGGATGGAAAGATTATATCTTACTCATCCTAAGCTGATTAATGTTATGTATTACTAATAGGCTGTTCATAAGACATATAGTAAAAACACAAAAATAAGCAATGTGGACACTTAAAAGGGCATAATGGTTCTGACACATATGCGTGATTTAGGAATTTTAGGCCTCTAGGCTCACAGAATTGTCATTTTTCCATAATGATAAAAAAATAATAAAACTCAACTGCGTTATTTGCATTTTGTAAGAACAAACTTAAAAAACCGATATCATAGATTTGTGTTTCTCTGGGGCTTCTATGAGACTTCACAGTTTATGTCAAAATATTCATTTAAGTCTTAAGTGAAAATGTTTCTCTATGTATTTTCGCTACAGTATTTAAATTTAGAAGCTCCTGGGAGTTCAAGTTGTTTCCTTATTTACATGTATCAAGTTAGCTTGACTGGTGAAAATCTGATTTGATGGAATTACGAATTTCCCATTGGTAGGTAAAATAGTTATGCTGATGAATGGACACTGAAATTCTAAAACATCAAGTTCCAAGTGTGTTCTTGAAATACGTGGAAATTCCTCTCTGCTACTTGCACAAGAGGCTGACTTGGTGCAACATGCACGTTAACCTAACATGAGCTCAGATGGCTGCCCTTAAGCCAAAAGGTTGTGGATAAATACAGAAATGTGGTCAGTAAGTAGCAGGGACAACTCACCTTGTGCCAGGCTCCCTTCAGAGCAGGTCAAAATTCCCTTCCATGTATCTGCTTTTGTAAGTTAGCGAGCTATTTGTGGCCAATTACTTAATAGGCTCTGACTATCCTCAGGCCAAAAAAGTGTGAAGTCATCCTTGATGTTTTCTCCTTCTCTCATATATCCACATGCAATCTGTCCAAAAATCCTGTTTATTCCATCTTCAAAATATATCTAGAATCCAACCAGTTCACATCGCCTCTGCCGAATCACAGAGCCTCCTACCTGTTCTCCCTGCTCCTACCTTTGCCCTCTTACCTCTTCCTAAACCAACAGACAGATGTGCCTTTTAAAATGTAAGTTAGATCCTGTTAGTCTTGGCTCAAAACCCTTCACTAATTTCCTATTAGTGATGGGCGATGGGTGACAGTGCTGAGTGAGGGAAAGAGCAGCAGTTCAGCAAGATATAAGCCAGTACTCCAAGGCCTTCCTGGTTCCCTGGCATACTCCAAAAGTCCAAGAACTTATGGGGGTTTACAAGGTCCTATGTGTTCTGGCCACATTCCTCTCTGCCCTCCCTCCTTCACTCTGCTCCAACCAACTCACCCCTTTGCTGTTACCAAAACATGTCAGGCATCTTTTCTCCTTGGGACATTAGAGCTGGCTGCTCCCCCAGATCCTGGCAGGGTTAACCCCCCTCACCTGCCTCAATCTTTGCTAAAATGTCACTTTCTCCTGAAACCTTCCCTCATCACTCTGTTCACAATTGTATCCAGCCACAGGCACATGAAAAGAGGTTGAACATCGCTAATCATCAGAGAAATGCAAATCAAAACCACAATGAGCTATCACTTCACATCTGTCAGAATGGCCATCATCACAAGTCTACAAAGTAATAAATGCTGGTGAGGATGTGGACAGAAGGGCACCTTGTTACATTGCTGATAGGAATGTAAATGGGTGCAACCACTGTGGAAAACAGTATGGAGGTCTCTCAAAAAACTGAAAATAGAATTGCCATATGACCCAGCAATTCCACGCCTGGGTATACATCTGAAAAAACAAAACAAAACAAAAAAACACTAATTCAAAAAGGTCCATGCACACCAATGTTCATAGCAGCATTAGTTACAATTGCCAAGACATGGAAACAATCTAAGTGTCCATCAACAGATGAATGCATAAAGAAGATGTGGGGGGGGGGTGTGTATGTGTGTAAATAAATTACTATCTATAAACAACATAATGTTCATAGCAGCAGTTTGACTGTAAGTGCAATAATGAAGACAAAAGCAAAGGGCCATGGATTGCAAATGCACTTTTTTTAAATTACTCAAATAAATTTATCACATCTCTAGTTGTATAATGATCATAACAATCTTATTTCACAGAATTTCCATCCCACAGCCTAAGCACATCCCCCAACCCCCCAAACTGTCTCCTCCAGAGACCATAAGTTTTTCAATGTCTGTGAGTCAGCATCTGTTCTGCAAAGAAGTTCCGTCTGTCCTTTCTTCAGATTCCACATGTCAGTGAAAGCATTGGATGTTGGTGTCTCATTGTATAGCTGACTTCACCTGGCATGATAATTTCTAGGTCCATCCATGTTGCTAAAAATGCTGATATTTCGTTCTTTTTGATGGCTGAGTAATATTCCATTGTGTATATGTACCACACTTCTGGATCCACTCCTCTGTCGATGGACATTTAGGTTGTTTCCATGTCTTGGCTATTGTAAATAGTGCTGCAAGGAACATCAGAGTACATGTGTCTTTGCGAGTCGTGGTTTTCTCTGGATAGATGCCCAGGAGTGGAATTGCTGGATCAAATGGTAGTTCTATGCTTAGTTTTCTGAGGAATCTCCATACTGTTTTCCACAGTGGTTGCACCAATTTACAATCCCACCAATAGTGTACTAGTGTTCCTTTTTCTCCACACCCTCTCCAGCACTTCTTGTTTGTAGACTTTTGGATGATGGCCATTCTGGCTGGTGTAAGGTGGTACCTCAGAGTGGTTTTGATTTGCATTTCTCTAATCATGAGTGATGCTGAACATCTTTTCATATGTTTTTTGGCCATCTGCATGTCTTCTTGGGAGAACTGTCTGTTTAGATATTCTGCCCATTTTTTGATGGGGTTGTTTGTTTTTTTTGGTATGGAGCTGCAGGAGGTGTTTATAAATTTTGGAGATGAATCCCTTGTCAGTGTATGCACTTGCAAAGATTTTCTCCCATTCTGTGGGTTGTCTTTTTGTGTTGTTTAGGGTTTCCTTTGCTGTGCAGAAACTTTGAAGTTTGATTAGGTCCCATTTGTTTATTTTTGTTTTTATTGTCAATACTCTAAGAGGTGGATCTGAGAAGCTGTTGCTGTCGTTTATGTCAGAGAGTGTTTGGCTTATGTTTTCCTCTAAGAGCATTATAGTGTCTGGTCTTATATCTAGGTCTTTAATCCATTTGGAGTTTATTTTTGTGTATGGTGTTAGGGAGTGTTCTAATTTCATTCTTTTACATGTGGCTGTCCAATTTCCCCAGCACCACTTATTGAACAAGCTGTCTTTTCTCCACTGTATATTCTTGCCTCCTTTGTCATAGATGAGTTGGCTGTAGGTGCGTGGGTTTAATTCTGGGCTTTCTATCCTGTTTCACTGATCTATATTTCTGTCTTTGTGCCAGTACCATGTGGTTTTGATGATTGTTGCATTGTAGTATAGTCTGAAGTCTGGGAGCCTGATTCCTCCAGCTCCATTTTTCTTTTTCAGGATGTCTTTGGCTATTCTGAGTCTTTTGTGCTTCCAAAAAAACTTTAAAATATTTTGTTCGAGTTCTGTGAAAAATGTCCTTGGTAATTTGATAGGGATTGCATTGAATTTGTAGATTGCCTTAGGTAGTATAGTCATTTTGATAATATTAACTCTTCCAATCCAAGAGCATGGTAAATCTTTCCACCTATTTGTGTCATCTTTGATTTCTTTCAACAGTGCAAATGCATTTTTTTTGTCTTTTTGCCATTTCTTGGGCCGCTCCTGCGGCATATGGAGGTTCCCAGGCTAGGGGTCTAATTGGAGCTGTAGCTGCCAGCCTACGCCAGAGCCACAGCAACGGGGGATCCGAGCCGCGTCTGCGACCTACACCACAGCTCATGGCAACGCCAGATCCTTAACCCACTGACCAAGGCTTGAACACGCAACCTCATGGTTCCCAGTCGGATTCATTAACCACTGCGCCACGACGAGAACTCCTCCAGTTGCACTTCTTACACGGATTCTCCAGGAGAACGTAAATTCCTTGACAGCAGGAATTATGTCTGTCTTATCCACTGCTGTGTAACCCAGCACGCTTTCCCAACGTGGGAGCAGAAGAGATTCTGCCTGGAGACACTAGGCATGCAGCAGCATCTTGATTTGTTAGAGCATGCAGAAGTATACCACCAAGTAAACAAAGGGCAAAGGGCCATGAACCCATTATGTACCCACCCTTAGAATTTCATATCAGGGAATGATGAGCCAGCTTTCCCCTGGCAAAATGTTTTTGCTGTTCCCCTCTTCCAAAACATCAGCCTGGCTTTGAAGCTTTTTACTTTCCCCATGTAGCCCTTCCATAGCAGGTTATAATTCCCTTTGCAAAAGTAATTATGAACCCTTGCCTCTTTTGTCCATCTGGAACACAACCAAAAAGCACTGATTGTCAGTGCATAAGACTACCTGAAACTTTGCCGTTATCTCCAGTTTTATGTTTTTCAGGCTATTTAGAATATTTAGTGCAATGCAGTCTTTCTTATCCACTCTCTTTATATAAGCAAGTTTCCATCTTTGCCCAACTACACTCAAGTGCATTTAGAATCATATATCCATTCAGGATACATTCCTCCTTAGGAGAGAAGATGTGAGATGCACTCTGCCAGATTCTTGTCTGTAAAGGGTGACCTTGAAAGATCCTGCAGAAAGTGGCCTCTTCAATCCTAGCTGCTTTGCCTCAGCTGTGCTTGTTCATAAAGTAAGTTTTCATGCCATGGATCCTGGTGCTTATCAAGCATTATTGCACAGGGAAGAGACAATGCTTCACTACTGCCATAACCTGCCCTCAAATAAGATAAAAACTGTCAGAAGCTGGAACTGTAAGGGATGTGGCATATTCTGAGGGCAGAAACCAATTTCTATGGCATACTTGCCTCATTTAAGGCTACCATATGACACATAGTTTCACAAGTGTTCAGAAAACTTCATTTACTATATAAAATTCAGTTAATTCTTGAGCGCTCTCCCTTGGGGAAAACAAAACTGCAGCTATAGTGAAGGCACCAGTAGCAATTTTTCATGTGGCAAGAAAGAGCACCAAGAAAAGATCTGCAAAGATGAACTTGAAATGGACATCCCAGTCATTGGTTTCCGGAAGCAGGTGCAGTGTTGCCTCTCTCCCTGGCCCAGCCCCACATGGCAATGCCTATCAGAGCCTCCTCTCCTCTCACAAGCCCTCGCACAATGTCAGGCACTGCACACAGTTAGAGGTCATGTTCTCAGGGCAGCATGCACCATCTTTCAAGCAGACAATGAAAAGATAGCCTAATGGGGGGAAATGAGTCATATTGGGAGCTAGGAGGACGATGGTATCCCTTGATAATGGTCTGTAGCAGGAAGATACTTGAACCTTCATGCTGCTTTAGCACATCACCCATACCCACCCATGCTCAGCCCAGGGTGCTCCAACGAACTCTCCACGGCCCACCAACTGCACACTCCTCTGATCGGATTAATCCGCTCCACTTTCTGCGCGTGTTTCCAATTTAAGCAATCTCCAGCGCTCCACCAACACCCACTTCTCCACCTTCCTATTCCTCTCTACTGAGAAAATTAACTAGTCAATTACTTACTAATCCTTCTGTTAATAAAAACTTTGGCCTCACTGTAAGGCCTTATAGTGAAATCTGTAAGGATCTGTAACTCTAACAGGGAAAAAAATTCGAAACCAGCTAGCAAAACTTTCCTAAAGGATAGAAATACGCAGGATCTAAAATGATCTTAGGGGCATGGAATCCACACCATCAAACCCATCCCAGCTCCCTAAGTATGAAGGATCAGTAACCTTTGGAATAATTGATAAATTCTGTGAAAATAAGGTTTCCTCCTGGGAGCTCTTTGGGCTTGAAGGAGGAGTAACGAGGGGAGGGGGGGGTGCGCGCGCGCGCGCCTGAGTCCAGGTTTATACAGACCCCGACTCAGGTCTTTTCGCCCGCTGCTCTCAGGTTGCTGCCCCTGGAACGTACCGCTCGCAGAGCCCGGGAGGCAGTGTGACACCGAGGGGTGTGACTGAGTGCATCTCGCGCGCCCGCGTCCCCACCCCCGCACTCCGCGCCGCCCGCGCAGCGTGACTGGCCGCCGCCGCCGCCGCCGCCGCCGCCGCAGACCCGGCTCCGGAGGCACAGAGCGCGGCGCGCAGAGCGGGAGAGGCAAGCAGACTGCTGCCTGGCGCCCGCCGCGCTGTCCTCCCTCCTCCTCCGCTCCCTCCGCCCCTCCCCCAGCGGCCGCGCAGCCTGGAGCCCGGGCAGACTCCGCTCGGAGCGCGCAGCTCGGGCGCGGGGACTAGTGGCTAGGCGGGGGCGGCGGGAGCGCTGAGACGACAGCCCCGGGGAGAGACGGAGGGGGGCCCAGTCTGGGCAGGCAGAGTCGAGCGTGTGAGTGTTTGCGCGTGAAAGCGAGGGCTGCACTGTGCTCGGCGCGGACCCAGCCATCCCCAGCCCAGGTCGCCGCAGCCCAGAAGCCTCCCGCCCGCGCCCCAAGGCACGCGCGGCACAGCCATGAACACCAACGATGCCAAGGAGTATCTGGCCCGCAGGGAAATCCCTCAGCTTTTCGAGGTAGGGTGCTAGGTCTGGCAAAGAGGGACCGGAGGAGCGGGAGGGCATCTCCGGGATTCGGGGTGAGGCAGCCGCGCCCCGTCCCGGCTAGCAGATACGGGGCACGGAAGTGAAGGGGCTTCCAAAAGCTCGTTCGCCCGCTTACCCGGGGACAGCCGCCTTTCCAGCGGGTTCCAGGGCCCCTGTGGTCTGGCTGGGCTCAGAAGCCCCCACCTCTCCAATCAAGTTACAGTCTTCGAACCCGGTTCAGAAGGCAGGCTGCCTCCAGCGCACCTCTCATATGTGGACATCCAGGGTGGGCTGCAGGCAGCGGCCGGCCGCGCTCTCCGGGAACGAGGTCCAGGCCCGGGGCGGGGGCATGCTGTCCCCAGAGGTGAGTAAGGACTCAGAACCGAGGGGTCCAGAGCCTCAGTCCCTTCCTTGCGCCGAGGGTCCGGACTCCCGCGTGGAAGGGGAAGTGGGGACGAAAGGAGCCCTACCCGGGAACAGCTTGGAGGAGACGAATGAAGATGTAAAAAGCAAATCCAAACCTATCAAGTGCAGCGCTACCTTCCGGGTGGCAGGCACCCAGTGCTGTTCTGCGCTTTCGGTGAATGAACTCCTGAGCACGTTTTCCCGTCGCCTTGGAAGGGATGGGTCTCCTTCCTCTCCTCTCCAGCCCATAGCTTTCGTCTGCCCTCTGCAGCCCACCTAGAGAAAGCGAGAGGGAGCGACGAGGCGGGCGTGACTCCTGTTGCTCTGTCCGCTGACCCGCATCACAGCATCATCTGCACCAGGGACCCGAGGGATGGGGAACATTTTGGGGATGAGGGAAGGAAGGCTTGTGGGATAAAGTAGAACCTTGGTTAGTTCTAAACCACAGCCTACCCAGATCGTTTTGCTACCTTTCCTTCTCTGCGTATTTGAATTTTAAAACATTCCTGAATCCTGTGTGTTTTTACTTAGGTTAAAAGAAAAAGAAAGGGATGGAGCCAAGCTTCATTAGCGGGAGACCTGAAACCTGGTTTCCCCATTCTGAAAGATAATACACTGTAGATTGATATGGTAAACTACAAGTCATGCGATGTTCTTTCTCCTGTTTGTGGGGTTTGTTCTGCTAAAAGGAGTTTTATAATGCTACTTGGGAAAATAATTTTGTCTCTTTTTTCCCAAATTATCTTTAAAATGGGACGCCATAATAACAGATCTTCATTTTCTCTCACCACTTAAGCCACGGTTTTCAGGTCCATCCAAAATCCAGGTAAATTGCCCACTGAGCACAAGTCCCGGTATGTGAAAGCCAAATCTAGCTAGTATGTTACTAATATTTGAAAATAATCAGGAGGTATTGCATAAGGACAGGTCTTATAAGTATATAGGATTCTTGTTAAGAGTTTTTCTTTTTTTAATTTTTAAAAAAGTAAATGAGAGCAAGAGTTGAAGGTTTTTGTCATAAATACTTCTACTAAGATCAGTTCCATCCATAAAAGAGTAATGAGAAACGTCTTCAGGAAGGTGGCCTGATTACAAAGTGCTGCTTGGTAGTACACCTTTCTTCTTTATAAATTTGGGTACCATTTTTCCTCCTTGGTAACCACTGAGGATTTTGATAGTTCATGAAAATCTACACTGTGTATGCAAATAAGTGTATGCAGGCATTTTTGTTCAGGTGCTGTGCTTTTCCTTGGCTTCTCTGCATATGAATGAGATATTTTAAAATAGGACACGCCTGGAAAAGGAAGTTAACTTGCTTCGGTGAAATACAGAAATACTTATAGGCAATCCCAGGCAATGGGAGGCTGAAAAGAGACTGCTGGTGACCTCCAAAGACTCCAGCCTTCCAGTAAGAAGCTTCCATGCTGCGCACAGCACAGGAGGAAAGTAAAACCTCCTGTGATGAATGTAGGCAGTAAAACCAAATGCTTTAAGTTTCCAGACTGGATTTTCCCCCTCAGTATCACAATACAGATACACCAAGTTTAGCAATTAGATATCTATCAAACCCAAGACATAGGCTACAGTTGTGGCTACTAGATCCCATTGTAGATCAAGTGACAGACTATTGAATGCTACATGTTGTCAAGCGGCTAGCTGTATCTAGCTGATCTTTTCAGATCTCTTTCTGACTTGAGACGTCCCATAGGCTAAATGGGGATATCTTTGGTGGATTCAAGTTTGAAATGTGTTTCCATTTGTAGATTAAATGTTTAAAACAAAAAACCACTTTCTCCTGATTTTGTCATGAGTTCTTAATTCTAGTTAACCTTATGGTTTTATGTATTGCTCTTGTATCACCGTACCTTAGAGCAGAAATTTGGCAATTAATTTGAATACTGAAGAAAGTCAAATTAGATTATTTAAGTTCTCAAAGAGTTAACACAAATAGACTGAGTGAAAAATATCTGCTGCTTGTTTTGAATCCCTGATGGTGGCTGACTATTAGAAGAAAGGATTTAAATTACCTATGAAGGCATGGAACTCATTCCCCCTACTAAAATCAGTATGCTTAGTAGAATCAGATTTGTTCAAGGAGGCAGGGAACAAATATTTTCCAGTTTAAAAAAAAATTCATTTAGTATGTTCACTCACTTTGGGCAATAATAGGGATAAAAAAATTAAAGACCTAATTTTCTTTTATCAAACTAATGTTTTCATTAATAACTATAGTAACATTTTTTAAAAAAGGACCCAAACTTGAGTGATTTGAATTGCAGTTGGGTCATGTATCAGACAAACATAGATAATATGGCATTTTCTTTTTATCCCATATTATATTTTTGCAAGATGTAGAGAGAGGAATGTATGGTTTTTGGAATCAAAACCATTGACTTGGAATCCTGAGTCTATGAGTTTCTTTCTTTCTTTCTTTTTTTGCTTTTTTGGAGGTTCCCAGCCTGGGGGTCGAATCCGAACTATGGCTGCTGGCCTACACGACAGCCCCAGCAACGCAGGATCCTTAACCTCCAGTAGGATGCAGGGATCGAACCTGCTCCTCATGGATCCTCGTCAGATTCGTTTCCAGTGAGCCATGACGGGAACTCCTATGAGTTTCTAGTTGAGTGACCTAGATCAACTCACTCAGCTCTTTGAGCTATGATTTCTGAGTCTATAAATGCACATAGGTCTGAAAGTGCACTGGGTAAACTAAGGTATACACAGATACAACATAAGCACTGCTGCTGAGTTAGCTACTTTAAAATAGGAGGAAAGTGAGGAATTAAATGCGGCGTGTATATGTGTGTGTGTGCACGGGTGCACTCAAGCATGTGCGTGTTTATAGCACAGATCTTGACACACGAACTGGGTGTGGATGCCCAGGTTAGTTTTTTCCACTCCCTCTGCAGTTGAACTCCTCTGACTAAACGTTCTAACCCACACAATTTAGGATTTCAGAGAAGAAATGTACTTGGTAGGAACTGTCTAACATTTTGAGCAAATTGCACAAGAGTAATTTGAAAATAAAACACTGTATTTAGGCAAGATGTCAGCCTTTCAAACAATGTGTGTTTTGTGCGTTAATAATGGTGATAATAATCCTTTATGATTTTCCCATGAAATACTTCAAAGGAAAATGTTTTGCACACCAGTTCGGTTCCTAGGAATCAGCATTTCCAAATTTGTGGCATTTAAAAAATTCATACTTGTGACGCATTGGACACCAGGTTTTCCTCTGTAACTTCAGTGAATGTTATAGTGATTTATTATATATCAGATGGATTTTTTAGACTCAGACTTAATGTTTTGAGTGAATTTTTTTTCCCTAATTAGGGAATAGTCTGATATGCATCTACATGTGCAAGGGAAGGTGTCAGATTGGATATTGAAAAATATGTAAGACCCACACTGTGTTGTTGAAGATTTATAGGTTAGATGAAAAGACCAACACAATCTGATGGTTTTAGTATGAATGACAGGTAAGATGGCTTTTTTTCTGGGGATGATGAGCATTGAAGAGGCATCCCCAAGCCAACCTGAGGGCTCATGGGAGACTTCCTGATGATGATGATGGTGATGATGTGATGAAAGCCACCAACATTTATTATTTACTATGTGTCAGTCACTTAATATGTACTTTATGAGTATTACTTTTTTTAATGCTCAAAAAACCCTCTGAAACTGAGGCTTGAAGACTTTAAGGATGGGTAGAAATGAGCTAAATCATGACTGGGGTCTTTTTACACACTGCACTTTGTCTCATTTTGTTAGGGTTCTTCCATTTTAAACAATATAGTCGCCTTCATTGTTTAAAAGTTAGAGAATGTAGAGCTGAAAACTAATCAGTCCAGAATTTAAGGGATTGTTTTGATTACTCAATCGGAGCATAATTTCAACTCTGTTTATTTTAAAAAAAAAAAAGATGCAAAAACCCCCAAGAATTTAAAGATGGGAAGATGGGGTATACACTATTTTGACAAAGGTGGTTTTAAAACATATTTCATGTGGGCATATTTTGTTCTTGTGTTTCAGAGCCTTTTGAATGGACTGATGTGTTCTAAACCTGAAGACCCAGTAGAGTACTTGGAAAGTTGTTTACAGAAAGTAAAGGAACTAGGAGGCTGTGACAAGGTGAAATGGGATACATTTGTAAGCCAGGAGAAGAAGACCTTACCCCCACTCAATGGAGGACAGTCACGGAGATCCTTTCTAAGAAATGGTAATGTGTATGTAGAATAATAGACAGTTTATAGTTACAGCGATTCTCTTTAAAACAGATGGTACAGACTGTAGGCAATGATTTAATTCAATCATTTAGGCATTTCCAAATGCCTAAGGGTATTTGGTCTTGGAACATGACTAATTTCTCTCTGCTACTAATTCTGATCACCTCCATGATTAGACAAACAAAATTACATAGATTGTCCAGCACTTCACTAAAGGCTTGATGAAATTCTTTATTACTGACTCCATTATTTTTTAAAGTGAATTACATTAGCAAACTGAATTTTTCTTAAAATGGCAAATAAGACTTTTCCAAAGACACAAGTAGATGATAGGCATAGTTGATCATTATTATGTAACACCAACATTTTTATTAACCAAGATTTAACTTATTATCGTGTTTCCAAATTTAGAGTTCGCATGAATGCATCTAAATAAAGTCTTTACTAGTTAATTCAAGAAGGAGTTCCTTAGGAGCTACTGAATGCAATGCATAAGAGGAGGTATTAGGGTACTATAAAGGAAATGGGAGGCATAAATTGTTAAACAATTTTAGGAAGAGTTTGGAACTAAGAACTGAATTTAGTAGAGGAAATTCATGGTATTTCTGATAGCTTTCTGAAATATATGCTTATCAAAATTTGCAGTTCAATCAGTCAAGCAGCTTTTTAGGCTCCAATAAAATTTGAGAAGTACAATAGTCTGTGCAAAATGGAATCAGTTCCAATCAGAGGAAACCAATTAATTCTTTCCCAGTGGCCAAGATAATTATATTTGCAAATTTTAAACCATTCTAAAAAATTGTAGCAGAAAAAAAGCCTCAGTCATACAGACAGAATTTGAAGTGGAGACAATTTTATTTGCAATGAATACGAGGGGAAACAGTGTTTTTATCTTACTTAGTCATGACCCACTTAGATTTTATTTGAACTTGGTGTCGGGAAAAGTCATAGTGTTGATTTTTAAGAAATATGAGCAGAGAGGGAAAGTAGAATCAACATTATCTCAGAAACATGTCCAGAGAAGAGCAGACTCCCCTGTCTATGCAGAGTCACCACTAAGGTGATTGCGGCTTAGGTGCTCAAGAGAGTACTTTTAGCCAGTTACCACACAGCACACCACTTAGTAAATTACGGCTTAGGTGAACAAGATGGTATTTTTGTGAGCTTGAAGTGTTCATACACCTTCCCAAAAGAGCTAACCTGCTTCCCAAAGTGTCATCACTGGTTAGAGTCTGGCTCAATGTCAAATCCATGCTCTATGCTCTTGTTAAATCAAGTGAGATAAATAGGAGGAACTTCTTTTCAAACCTGAAAGCACTAACAAACTGTAGGTATTACTGGATTCATTTACATCTTTAAATTTAAGTCTAAGAGGATATGACATTCACTTAGTCGAAAAGCTGTTCTTAGGCTGGTTATATAAGTGACCATTTTGTGACCAAACGAAATCTGAATGTTTCTATTTTATACCATTACTTGACTAGATTATATTTAAAGCCAGGCAGGCCAAGTATGTAATAGAGAATGGTGGGGACTGTGGTCAAGCTAGAAGACAGAACTAGAGGAACAGTCATTGTCTAAAGACAGTCAAACACAAATTTTGGGAAAATGTCAAGCTGAACGAAACACATCTATGGGCTACGCTCGGCCCAAAGATGACCAGTTTGGAACTCTTGTTGATCTAGCAGGATAAGATGAAATAGGAATGGACAATGTAGGCTTAATTTTCATTAGAACTGAAATTGCTTGTTAGTTTTAGAATCTCCATACCTTCTAATACTTCACCATAATTCCCACTCAGACATCTTTTAATTAATCATCAAATAGAACCTTTCACATCTTATGATGGCAAGAATATTGTCTCACATTGCCCTATATCTGGAACTTATGCTAAAATATAGAAAATAGTTTCTAAACTGATTTATCCTGGGCTAATAAAATTGTATTTTATGAAATGCTTTACACATTTGTGCTTTGTAGGTTTTAACTATGATTTACAAAATAGCTTTTTGAAATCAACAAAATTACTAACTTCCCTATAATTTATAGCATTATTAGTACTTCTAGAAATAAGTGATTCATGCATTTTTCTGGAATATTGGCATAGCTATGCTAATATGTAATTATTATGAAAAATTATTCTCTGAAATGAAACATTTTAATAATTTTAAGCACATTACCTTCCTAAGTAAAAAGATGATAAAAGCAAGGATAAATTATTAGTTGACAATTCTCTGAAGCATTGTACTCTAGATGTGAGATAAATATCCATTTTTTTTCTTTGACATATGTATACAGTTGAACAAATAAATATCATGAGTGAGAGTCTCATGACTCCAAATATCCCTCGAGCTTTTCTTTTGGAATATCTCATTGTCATCTTACACTCAACATGTCCAAAACCAAACATACCATATTTGCTTCAAAACCAGCACTTTTTCTAATTTCCATGAAGTCAGTCAGTGAGTCAGTTGAGCAATAACATAACCATTTATTGAGTACTACTATGTCTCAGACACTGTTTTAACACTAAGGATGTGGCCATCAAGAAATAAGAAACCCGGCACCTGTCCTCATGGAACTCTCAGTGTAGAGATGAAGTCAGGCATTAGACATAAATTAGAAGCACAATGGATGCTTTAGGAAACACCATATGCTATAGGACTAACCATATTAACAAACAATGGATCCAACCAAGGCTAGGGTTCAGGGTGGGCTTCCTGGAAGAAGTGTTGTGCCAATACTCAGAGACAGAAAGCTGAGTGGGTGTCAGCTAGAGAAGGCTGGAGGAGATTTGAGAGTATACTAGGGTACAGAGAACAGAAGTTCCTGATGTAGAGAAAGAGCCATGATAAAGATAGGAAGGAGAGAAGTGCAGTATTTCTGAGAGAGAGGGCAGAGAGATACTACCTGAAATGCAGTCTTTCCTCATTCTTTTAGACTTGATGCCTGGCAATTGTTTTTGAACTGTCACCTTCCTACATCGCTCACATCCCCGTCCGAGTCATGTCCTTCATATCCAGCCACTCATTTCCATTTCCCTTACTTCCCCTAAGCCCTCACATCTCACTGTGAATTCTTTAACAGCCTCCTGGCTGCTACTCTTTCTGCTCCTAGTTTCTTCCTGTTCAGATCCATTCTAACCATCACTAGGTTCCTTTTCCTAAAAACGCATTTCATGTTTAATCGTGTCATTTCTCTATTCCCCCCCCCCCCAAATCTCCACTGACGTTCTACCAGTTTAAAGCTAAACCTTTTACCCTGATGGTCATGGACCTCCACATTATGACCATACTCTACCTACCCATCTTCTGTCTTTTCTCCGTGGCATCATCTATTTCAGCAAGACCATTCTCTTTGTTATTGGCTCAACAAATATTTATTGGATACTAACTTTGTGCTGAGCACAGTTCTAGCTGCCAGAGGTGCAGAGATCCAGATGGTACGGCCCCTGCTGTCATGGAACTGGCTCTAATGGGAGAGGATGAACCATGAGTGAATAAGAGACCTCTCAGATGGTGAAGCAGTAGGTGCTGTGCGGAGTACTCTTAGAGGTGATGTCCTTGAAATTCACTGGGTGGCTCCCCTAGATTAAAAGGTCAGTAAAATCCTCTTATAAAGGGGATATTGAAGCTGAGCTATGAATGACAAGAAGCAGTCAATCATGGCACCCACAAGGGAAGAGCATTTCAGGCAACGGACTGTGAGGCCGGGTGTGGAAGCAGAATGGTAGAGTCTACTGTAGTAGCCCAGGTAATGATGGTGGCTTGGGAAGAGTTGCAGTAGTGTAGACGGAGAAAAATGTATGCATTGGGGATATGTTTTGGAGAGAAGTCAATAGGAATAGTCATGAAGAGTGAAAGAAAGTAATCAAGGGTAACACCCAGAGCTTTGCCCTGTGTCAGGGAATCATTTCCGTTGCAAGGCAGGACAGGATACTGTTGTTAGTGCCTTTCCTGACATAACCCTTCCCAGAATTTTCTACAGAATATCCACTGTCACCTGTAGACTACTTCACTCTCTTTGTGGAACTAAAGTAAGTCCAATGGGTCAGTAGTCAATGACCTCATTTGTTGTATCAAAAGAGAATGGAGGAGTTCCCATCATGGCACAGTGGTTAAGGACTCTGGCTAGGAACCATGAGGTTGCAGGTTCAATCCCTGGCCTTGCTCAGTGGGTTCAGGACCCTGCGTTGCCATGTGCTGTGGTGTAGGTCACAGATGCGGCTCGGATTCCGCATTGCTGTGGCTGTGGCTGTGGCCGGTGGCTACAGCTCCAATTAGACCCCTAGCCTGGGAACTTCCATATGCCATAGGAGCGGCCCTAGAAATGGTAAAAAGACAAAAAAAAAAAAAAAGAATATCCACTGTCACCTGTAGACTACTTCACTCTCTTCGTGGAACTGAAGTAAGTCCAATGGGTCAGTAGTCAATGACCTCATTTGTTGTATCAAAAGAGAATGGAGGAGTTCCCATCATAGCGCAGTGGTTAACAACTCTGACTAGGAACCATGAGGTTGCAGGTTCGATCCCTGGCCTTGCTCAGTGGGTTAAAGATCTGGCGTTGCCTTGTGCTGTGGTGTAGGTCACAGATGCGGCTTAGATCCCGCGTGGCTGTGGCTGTGGCTGTGGCTGTGGCCAGGGGCTACAGCTCCGATTAGACCCCTAGCCTGGGAACTTCCATATGCCTCAGGAGCGGCCCTAGAAAAGGCAAAAGGACAAAAAAAAAAAGAGAGATAGAGAATGGAAAGTTCTTCCTGATCCACACCCCCAGAGGAGATGTGAGCATTATGTCATGGTCAAGGCCAGTAGTCCCCTTAGCCAAATTTCTCAAGGAAGGCCAGGTAGTTTCCCATCTCCTTTGTGCAGGTACTTGTTTGATAGAGAATTTCTGTGCCTCCAGCAATATTCTCATCTGGATGAGGAAGGAAGGATTAATCCATGAACCAAATAAATCAACAACTAGTTGAGACCATCTCCCTCACTTGAGCTTGCCAGCTCTGTCCTCTGATTTACTTGAATGTGTCATTTGCATTTCTGACTCTGCGTCTTTGTGTTTTTCTACCAACTGTCATGTTTTGTTTCTACATTTCATCACCTGCGCTAGTCTTTTGAGGTTTGAGGTCTGCCTCTTTTGCAAGTCCTTTCCCACCACTCCATCCCAAATGTTATATACCCATTCATTGAACTCATGCGGTGGTTACTCTAAGAGATATTCATTTTAGCACTTATGCTGCCTGGTGCACACACTGCTGTCAGATATAAGCATATGAGCTCTGGTCTGTAAACTCTTGAGAAGACAGGACTACATTGTATTTTTATGCCAAACCATCCTCAGCACACTCACATGTCTGACAATAAATGGTAAACATTTGTTGCCATTGTAGATATCAGCTTGAATCTTCATAGTTACATTTTTAAATCAAGGAGGTTAAAGGTAATAATTATTGGCAAAGTAAAGATAAATAATGTTGAAAGATATCCCACATGTAGAAATCATTTACTCTTTTACTTGTCTTGTGCCTTAAGTTTTTGTGCATTAGGCCACCAAGCCATTCCATTGAACTATAGGTGCATTAGGCCACCAAGCCATGCCTCAGGAGCGGCCCTAGAAAAGGCAAAAGGACCAGATTGTAGTGACTGTGTATCTGAATTTATGCATAAATGAAATATATTGTGCATAATAAGTATTGCCTCCATGAGCAGCTGCATGTGGTTGTCAAAGTCATGAAGATGTGCGCTACACAACTTTAGGGAGCACTGTTCGAAGAGACCAGGATGTGTTCCTAGCAAGACTAGGTATCTAGTCTAGTAATTACCATGTAAGACTAGACAGTACTCAGAAAGATTCCTCCAGGGCAGAGGTTGGCAACCTATGACCCAGAGTTCAAGTCTGGCTCCCTGCCTGATTTTCCAAACAGAGGTTTATTGGAACACAAGCACATCCATGTGTTTATGTATTGTTTATGACTGCTTCCCTGCTGTGGACACCAAGTTGAGTGTGAGCCTCTATATCCCTCTAAGCCCAAAGTATTAACTGTCTGGCCCTTTAAGGAAAACTTTGTTGACCACTTAAAGGGATGGGAGTCGTCTTCCATTTGAAGAAAAATCAAACTCATTTAGTTTTTAATTTTCTTAGACTAACCTGTTTAGTGCAAAAAACGTTTTATTGTGCTTTTTTTCCCGTTTCAAAGTTATCTTACTCTTTTGCAGTAATGCCTGAAAATTCAAACTTTCCATATCGGCGGTATGATCGGCTCCCTCCAATCCATCAATTCTCCATAGAAAGTGATACGGACCTCTCCGAGACTGCGGAGTTAATTGAGGAGTATGAGGTCTTTGATCCTACAAGACCTCGACCCAAAATCATTCTTGTCATAGGTATGAGGACAGAAAGCGAAATTCTCATATTATTACTCACTTTGTTTACATATTTACATTTCAAAAATTGTGTTAACTGTATATTTGCAAAGACGTAGTTGGATAAAGACAAACAATAGAAACGAAAGCTCAAGAGAGAGTAGATGGAAATATTTTTAGCATAATCATCAATAAAATATAAATTGTTATAGTTATGTAATCTAATCCTATGGCACTGTTATAGAATCTCATTACAATGTCATAGACAGTCTCTGTAATGAATCAAAACTAAGTAACCTCTTCAAGATTTTTATTGTCTTGTGTTTCTATCAGATTAATTTTAACATAGGTAACTGAATCCATTAGGTGTTTTCTAAATATGATGTGCTTTTTCCCCTTAACAAACTGAACTTTTATTCACTATTAACTTCAGGACAAAAAATAAATAATAACAGTATGTTGGTAGAAACCGATATAAACAAATCTGCCTTATGACAGACTGGAACCTACAATAAAATCTAAGTTTTGATGTTTTTAGACAAGCAGGTCTAAGCGAAAAGTGTTTCACACAGCATATAATATCTGAGTATTAATCAAAATAACAAGGATGATAGTTCATTTTTAAAATTTCTACTAAGAATCTTATGTTGAATATGAAAAATATCAGTCTGATGCCATTTCACAAGGAATAGATGTTGACAGTGTTTTAAGCATTTTTGCAAAATGCATTTTTGACTACTCTTGAAAATTCTAACTTTCTCAAAAGCTATAAAACTTATGAAGAGGGCTGTGAATACGCAACATATGTGGTCATGGTCTCACTTTCCGTTTGACTCAGCTTTCAGAGATGACCAGAAGCAAAAATCTAGTGTGAGATATTCAAAGCTATTCTACCCAGTAACTGTTGACAGAAGGCCAAATGTGTACAGCCCCCAAGCAAAAAAGTATTGCTTCTAAACCATGTAATGATGATGACAAGGGGGGGAAAAGACTTGCAAATAAACTGCCAACCTTAAAAAGAATTTAAGTGCACCAGGCTAGAAGGAGTGATATTTGTATATCTCTAAGTGTAATGAAAATGAAATTGCCTGTATATTTAGCCCTGAATTGTTTAAAATAATATTGTAAAAAGAGTTCAGAAATCAGCCTTCTAAAACTCAAAATATCCCTATCGCTTACAGCAGCCACTATTATTCCATAAATCTCTATCTATTCTAATTCTTGTGCATGTGCTTAAAAAGCCAGGGTGCTTACCTAGAAAACAAGGAAATGCTTTGTTAAAAGACAGAGCTGCAGGTGAAGAATAATTGGAAATTATTCCATCATTTTATGATGAGACATTCTTTCAATATTGTTTTTCTTGTTGTTGGTAAAGTATTGGTGATCATTAAAAGGAAGAACAAGTGAAGGCTTAATTGTCCATGAAAAAGATGTAATACCAGGTTGCTCTTGCATGAAACAGCACATTTATATGAATTTTTGTGCATTGTGAATTTTATATGAGAATGATTAAAACATTTCCGTAAACTAAGATCTATGGAGAATATATAAATGCTTAAACCTTCTCCCCTTCCAGTTTTTCTTCACTCAGTAAAATCAGTTTGCCTCCCAAGCATGTGATTTTGGCTTTAGATTTACTTGATGTGTTGTAACATTTTACATATTACAAGAATGATGCAGAACCAATGAGTGTAAATTACTTTTAGAGGATTGAGATAACAGAAAACAGAAGAAGCTGAACCTTGGATTATCTGAGAAAATTGGGGCAATTTTATGACTTGAGTAATTATAAAATAACTGTGCCTGAACTTTACAAATTTTTATTAATTCTGACCATTTGGTATATGGTGTTACATCCAAATAAACAAAATATCCCTCTGGCAACACTGAATTTCTTTTAAAAAGTTGGTCTTCCTGGAGTTCCCATCGTGGCGCAGTGGTTAACGAATCCGACTAGGAACCATGAGGTTGCAGGTTCGGTCCCTGCCCTTGCTCAGTGGGTTAATGATCCGGTATTGCCGTGAGCTGTGGTGTAGGTTGCAGACGGGGCTCGGATCCCGCGTTGCTGTGGCTCTGGCATAGGCTGGCAGCTACAGCTCCAATTCGACCCCTAGCCTGGAAACCTCTATATGCCTCGGGAGCGGCCCAAAGAATAGCAAAAATACAAAAAATAAATAAATAAATAAAAATAAAAAGTTGGTCTTCTTGGCACAGATATGAATGAATCTCTTATGTTAGCATAATCATAAAATCTAAGAGTTACATGGATCCTAATATTTATAAGTAGTAGAGATAAAGAAATATAACAAAATTAAACTCACTCTGGTTTTAGTGAGCCCAGAGATTCACTTGTTAGGAAGCTTCTAGATCATCCAATAAATTAATGCTATTCTCTGTCAGTTGTGCTAATCTTTTTTGTTGCTATTGTCTGCTACTGGCTCCATTTTATATTTTGTTTTCCTGGAGGTGCCATAACTTTCTTAGCATGTTTGAATTTAATCCAGTAGAATTTATAATCTCTTATTTTGATGATTTGTGAGATCAAGTATGGAAATACAGTTTATAAAAGATAACTTGCATTCTTCAGAGATCGAATCAATTTGAACTTGCTGATGGTGCTGGTCATGTAATTTTTTTTTCTTCAAGCCAATCCACAGTTTGACCATGGCTTAAGAGGCCAAAAGCAGTTATTTGGAACCAAAACTTACTTTTGATTTGGAAAGTAATGACATTAATCTACTAGTCATTTATAATATTAAGTCTAATAGGATTGGGTAGTGTTTCTAGAAAAAGAATGTCAAAAATGTAAAGAAATTTCTATCCTTAGTTTAATAAAACTGTGAAAAGGCAAAAGCCAGTTTTATTAGGTGCATTGGCATTGGGATTAAGGAAAGGGTCTCCATACATGACTTGATCTTAGAATTCTGCACATTAAAATTTTTACAGAAGAAATAAGCCCTCGCCAACCAAGTCCACTTGCTCAGAACTCTAATTACAAAAAACAAAATAAAGCAAAACAAACACTTTTCTACTTATGTTATTTGTGACAAGAATAAAAATATGTACTAAATAATGATATGTGCTTCAGTAAAAAAAAGCATATGGCAATGATTTGTAAACATTTTTTTCAGTGATTAATTGTGATTTGAAAAAATCTTTTGGATCTCTAGTCCCTCAATTTGAATGTCAAACACACATTGTTATGCAATATAGAAACCAATTAAATGAACAAATTCATTAAAAAATAATAAAATAATGATATGTAAGATGATTTCTACTCCCCAAAAAACTTGATAAGTTGAATTAGTAGGGAGAACATCAACTCACTTTTCTATTGAATTTTTATTTTCAATATTGCTTAATCAATTATTTTCAATGAATATTACCCAAAACAGCTCATTTCTTATTATAAATTGACTTTTAAAAATACTTTGTGGTCAATCATCTATGATTAAGTACTTGAAAATGTTTTATTTTTATAACTGCCAACAAATAACAAACCAGACTAGCCTGATTGTTATGTGCTTTATTTTGAAATTTGCTGACTTTCGAGTCTGATTAGTTTAGGTTGTCTAGAAATATAAATTAAAATAATGTAATGTTGTTTAGAAACAAGATCTGAGGCACATATTTTATCATTATCTGTTATTTTAGTGCTCATGCTTTTAAAAAATAATGTCAGTCACCAATGATTAGTGATAAATTATGTTGCAAAGTATTTATTATTCATACTAACATATCACAAAGTCAAAAATTGTCATGAGTTCTGTGAAATCATTTCACTTTAAAGACATCTTCCATTCATTCCGCATATTTATTGTGTGAGATTTCTTTTAAACTTCAAGAAGATAAGGCAAGGAGATGCATGAGCAGACAGCTCAAAAAAAAAGATTTAAATAAGCTATGTCAATATTGGTGTGCCTTTGGTTAAAACGAATTGTTCCTTTTCACAAAACTTCGCATTAACTCTTTGTTGGCATGTAACACATCTCTGTCATTATGATCATTGTCTTTTACGTCATAGATTTTTCTTTGATTACCAAGAGAAAAAATGATTATTAGAGCTTACACAGCAAAATGGAGACTGTTGCTTCCAACTGCATTATTCAATTTTTAAAATTAGTTCTTTGCTAAAATTGGTAAAGGAAAAAATGTCTCTTTGGTCTAATAGAGTCCATCTCAATTTTGCTCTTTCCTTGGCTGAGTCTACTCTTGCTCTGCCTTCAGTGGAAGCACTGAGAATGACCCAGGTAGAACAGTTTCTGTTCTTGTACTGGTCTAGACTCTGCAACTCAAGATGAAGATGGTTGTTTAAAAGGGTGTTTCTTACATCATCAGAAGGTCACAGGTTTACCTGTTTTTAACTGACAGGTGGTCCAGGAAGTGGAAAGGGTACTCAAAGTTTGAAAATTGCAGAGCGTTATGGATTTCAATACATTTCGGTGGGAGAACTATTAAGGAAGAAGATCCACAGTACCAGCAGCAATAGGAAATGGAGTCTTATTGCCAAAATAATTACAACTGGAGAATTGGCCCCACAGGTACTGCTGTATAATGTGCTTCTATTCTACAAAGATTTCTGTACTCACTGTGAGTGTAAGTTTCACTCTGATTTTTCATCTTTTTTCTTTAAAAAAGGAAACAACGATTACAGAGATAAAACAAAAACTGATGCAAATGCCTGATGAAGTGGGCATTGTTATTGACGGGTTTCCAAGAGATGTTGCCCAGGCTCTGTCTTTTGAGGACCAAGTAAGAATGTCTCCTTAATATTATAAATGACCTACATTTTTTGCTTAAAACTTTGAGATTAATATATATTTCTTGGAAGACTTGCTGTTATTTTGAATGAATGCTGGCCTGAAAATGGGCAAGTGCATTAGTATGGGTTGGCAGAAGGTCTTTTCCTTGGCACCCAGGCTTAAACATTGAAGACAGTCTCTGCCAAAAAGAAAAGATAAAAACTAATAATAGCATTCATTATTTTTTATTGAAAAATATAAATCTCTCTAACCTTTATTTCAAAATATTTTCCCTAAGATTGTATTTTTTTATTTTTAATTACTTAAAAACAAGCTTTATCCAGTACAGCCCAGGGATGGACAATGTCACCCTACCATTACAGTGTCACCTGCTAAAGAACCCCTCTTCACTGGGATATGACGTACTAAGCCACTACCTATAATAAGGTAGGGTTCAATTTGTCAAAATGTACTCAAATTGAGTAGACTATGCCTGCTGAATACCCAGAAACCTATTTTAAAAGGAAGTACATCATTTAAAATATTTTCTATATCTATTTAATCTTTGAAAAACTAGGGGGACTAATTTTTCATTTATAATGCTGAATTACAAAAATAACATTTTAAGCCCTGGCGTAAGATGTGAATATCCATTAATACCCTCTTTCTATTCCATTGCCTGTCTTATACTGAGGAATAGAAATACCGTTAAGCTTATTGTGTATTTTTCCAGGCCTTTTTTTTTTTTTTTTTTGGTGTTTTCTAGCACTGCACCTGCAGCATATGCACCTGCGGCCTACACCAGAGCTATAGCAATGCAGGATCCAAGCCGCGTCTGTGACCTACACCACAGCTCACGGCAACACCAGATCCTTAACCCACTGAGCAAGGCCAGGGTTTGAACCTGCAACCTCATGGTTCCTAGACGGATTCATTAACCACGGAGCCACGACGGGAACTCCAGGCGTTTTTCTTTACATTACACTCTTACACACACACCCATGCACGGCTCTGTGTGCTTGCTCATTTACAAATGCAGTTTTACTTTTCATAGCTATTTCAAACTTTCACCAAAAAGGCTTTTCCAAGTCATGGTGCTATCAGTGTTGAATAACAGTATATTTCTCCAGACCTTTTCCAACCAGATATAATTCATATTTAAAATGTTTGCCAACCTGGTAAGTAAGAAACTGTATTTCATTTTTTATGTTTATTGAGTTATTTCTAAGGTTAAGTATATTTTCAGAAACTTAATTGACCATGTGTATTTCTTCCTTGTGCGAATGCCTGCTTTCCTTTGCCCACTTTTCTTCAAATTTGTTTATTTTGTTATTTAGAGAAACAGTTGACATTATAGTTATTATCAAAGAAGACTAAGTCAAATAAGTTGTCAATTTATGTCTCATATAAAAGAAGTTGAGTTAAGTAGTTCAAGGCCAGGAGGTGGTTTCATGAAACCTGTCTTTGAATATTCACATTCACTTTGGGGGGATGCTGCTGGAATTGTGCTGGAATGTTTTTCTCCTCTCCCCAGTTTCTCCTTCCTACAGCAAGTCCGGAAGCTCTGGTGCTTACCCAGCTGAAGGGCTTGGTTCTAATTGCTCTGGCCTTGAGGAGAGAAAAACTAGAAAAAAATCAATTATTTATTGTTGCTATTGCCATCAAGTGATATTGCTGTTGAAAATGTGTACTATGTCATTCATTCCATGTGATTCACGGCTATGGTGGAAGCACGATAGCCAAGCAGGCAGGAATTCACACCCAGTCCTGGTCCACCTTACATATTGAATGAAACGCACTTAGTGCGCACAAGCAGAAAAGCTACTTGATTCTTTCCCTCTATTGCCTTTCAAACATGCTCTGAATCTCTCACTTCTCTCCCAGATAATAACTCAGGCAGATCCTATACTTTTCCTGGTCAGTTTAAAAGAGTAGCAGATGGAGTTCCTGTCGTGTCTCAGGGGTTAACGAATCCGACTAGGAACCATAAAGTTGCAGGTTGGATTCCTGTCCTTGCTCAGTGGGTTAAGGATCCGGCATTGCCGTGAGCTGTGGTGTAGGTCACAGATGCGGCTCGGATCTGGTGTTGCTGTGGCTCTGGTGTAGGCCAGTGGCTACAGCCCCAATTAGACCCCTAGCCTGGGAACCTCCATATGCCACAGAAGCAGCCCTAAAAGGACAAAAAGACAAAAAATAAAAAAAGTCCAGTCCTCAATTATATCTCAATAAAGCTGGAAAAAAATTTTAATTAGCAAGCCCAGTCCAATAGAAATCAAAAGTTAAGCTTCTCATTCAGTTTCACATATGTCTGCTATCCTCAGCTTGGGTCTGGTTCAGGCTCAAAAACCTGAATCCTGGAAGAATTTCAGCAGTGGGGGAAATAGCCGAGAAGAGGCAGGAAATGCATAACTCCTCAGCAACTCTCTGTGGACACCTGATCAATCTCTAGTTTCTCTCCTATAGCCTGGACATGAGTGATGAGCCTCCACCACAGTGGGTGAAAAGTCACAGTATTGGTTTGGGGACACCTGTTAGCAAGTTCTAGAAGATGGTCTGGGATCTCCCTGTAGAACATTCAGTCACCTGCATTGACCACTCTCAGCCACATTTCTGAGGCTTCGTACGTGTTCGTTGTACATGCACAACGTGAACTTTTGGTCCAATTTACCATCTTGGCATTGTGGTGGCCTGGAGGGTCTTGCCCGCTGCAGGCAGTGTGGTGGTGCCTGAGGTCGATGCTGCCATTGTTCAGAGAGGACAGAGGCAGAGCTGAAGAGTTTATGTAAAGCCAAGTATTTGGGTCCGCCCCAATTATACCACACCCCATGTAGCCTTAAGCTCTTGGGGTGTCTTTTTTTCTGGTACCTCTTCTGGCACCAAATTGGGGGGGTGGTTTCTACACTAATTCTCCAATCCTCTGACACTAACTAGATGTCCAATAATTGAATTCAACTCTGTCACTAAATATGCAAAGTTAGTGCAGATGGTACAGGTTAAGGCTCAGTCCCACATGACTGCCACCCCCACTCCCTCAACTTCAGACATCATTCAAAAGTCCCAGGGCAACCCGTACTTCTGTCCAACCAGCTATGTTTAGACATTTCCACGACACCCTCCTCAGGTTTGACAATTCACTAGACTGACACGCAGAACTCAGGAAAATGCTTTACTTATCTTTACTGGCTTCTTAGAAAAAATACAACTCATGGAACAGCTAAATGGAAGTAGATCAAGGTATGAGATTGGAGTAGCACAATATCCCTGGCCTCTCCGGGTGCACCACACTCCCAGCATGTCAGGGTGTTCGCAAACCCAAAAGGGCTCCAGACCTCATCGCTCAAGGGTTTTATAACCCAGTCTCCAAATCCTTGACCCCCTCCCTGGAGGCTGGGAAGGGAGACCGAACCTGCCCACCTTCAAATCTCATGTTTGGTCTTTCTGGCCACCAGCCCCATCTTGACACTATTCAGGGGCCCTTCCCTGAGTCACCTGTTTAGCTTGAACTCACGTGTAGTCAGAAGGTGCTAATGATGAGCAACAAAAGACACTCCTGTCCCTGCGGAAATGCCAAGTGTTTTAGAAGCTCTGTGCCAGGAACCAGAATCCGGGACAAATACTAAGCAGATATTTTTATTACACTACACTCCCCAAAGGTTTTCTTTTTTCTTTTCTTTTTTTAGGGCCTCATCTGTGGCATATGGAAGCTCCCAGGCAGGGGTTGAATTGGAGCCGCAGCCATAGCAACGCCAGATCCAAGCCGTGTCTGCGACCCACACCACGGCTCACGGCACTGTGGGGTCCTAACCCACTGAGTGAGGCCCGGGATCAAACCCGCGTCTTCATGGATCCTAGTCGGGACTGTTACCCTGCAGAGCCACAACGGGAACTCCCTCAAAATTTTTCTTTAACCACCTACTTTTTACTACACGTGTGGACACGTATAAACACATATACAGAACGTTTCCCTCAAGACTCCCTCACAGGCCCAGAGGGTACAAAGAGATGGATTTCTGACATCAGCCGTACACTAGTGATAGTAAGACCATTGTAACAAAAAGACCTAACATGGGAGTTCCTGTCGTGGCTCAGTGGTTAATGAATCTGACTAGGAACCATGAGGTTGCAGGTTTGATCCCTGGCCTTGCTCAGTGGGTTAAGGATCTGGCGTTGCCGTGAGCTGAGGTGTAGGTCCCAGATGCGGCTTGGATCCCGCATTGCTGTGGCTCTGGTGTAGGCTGGCAGCTACAGCTCCGATTCGACCCCTAGCCTGGGAACCTCCATATGCCGCAGGAGCGGCCCCAGAAAAGGCAAAAACAAAAAACAAACCGAAAACGTAACGCATAGTTGGGCAAAGAAGCATATTTTTTCTGATAGGGAATAGTGTCCATGTTAACAGTCCTGATTGACTGGGGAGTTTGGAGGGTTCCTTCCAAGTTGTTGCTCTGCATCTCTTAGGACCCCGTCATCGTCCATATCATCAAAGCAGGGTTGTCATCACAGAGGGGTTCCAGTGGGCATGTAAGGGGAAGAGAACGTGAAGGTCTGAAGTCCCAGTTCCAGAAGTGGCCTCCATCAGTTCTCCTCACACGGTGTCATTGAGAATGTGGATGTGTTGTAATTGCGAGGCAGGCCGGCAAGTTTGGTCCAGCTGGGCAGCCAGGTGCCTGGCTACAGTTCTATGACTGTGGAAGGACGGGAGAACTGACGAACAGCGTCTACCTCAATTTGCCCCTCTGATCATCCAAAGATTTGCCTGCTCCTTCTTCCCACATATAGAATGTGCTCACTCATTTCACAAAAACAGCAGCCCATCATGTAGTTCAAAAGTCAACCATCTCTACTTGATGTCTCGTTCTCTCCATTATGTCCAGAGTTAACTCCTCATCGCAGCCACCTGCAGACTAAACATCTCAAGTTGTCTTCTTTCCATTTCAACAATAAACCACGGAGGAGCAAACCAGGAGAGGCAAAATGAAGGCTCCTCTTCAGGAAAGGGAATTTGGCAATGTATATGATCAATCCTGAACCATAGCAGATAAATCCCCTGGAATAGAGTCATTTCCTGGGTTAGCGCATCGGCAGCTCCGTGTTCTCTCTCCAGGAGTAACTCTTGGCCTGTTCTCTTCTGAAGCCCTTGTCCCTCTGAGAAGGTCTCTTGATTGCCCGTTATTCTGCATGGTCACATCAAAGTGATTTGTTGGAGACCGTGCCCTCCTTGGAAGCCCTTTTAAGTGTGGAAAAAAACCACAAGCGTTGTCTGGCTAGGCTTATTGTTGCTTTGGTAAGCTTCTGCTCTTTTGGCTTCTAGTTCGTTCCACATACCTGTAACGACTTTCAGAGTTCTTTTCTGGATGTAGATTATTAGCTGCTTTGTTTGTTTGTTTTCTCATTTTGATGGCGGTCACTTTGAGGCCATCTAAAGCAACAGGCTTGGGTGAGAAGGCAACATCCTTAGTCTGGGTTTTGCGGTAAGGCTGGGTCCCTATTTTTGGAAGGAGATGGGTAGTAAATCGGAGTCCTTTGAGCAACTTTAGTCATATCTTCTGCTGTCTGGAGGTATAGAAGCAGTTGGCTCTTTCAATCTTGAGATGTCTTAAATTACAGGAGACTTTTTTTCTCTTCATCTGCTTACCAATTGGTTAGTCCTTTCTTGAGTTGATCTTATCATATGTTGCCAAACACAACAGAAACCCGTCAACACGTACTAACATTCTAGCTCTTTCTAGCCATTTCCTCCCCAGCTATGGGCTTCATAGGAACATGATCAGCCTTCCAAGTGATCACAATAGTTACACCAATTATTTTACAACTGTGTAACAAGGGATCAACTTACAGTCTAAAATATCTGTGCCCTTACTGCTCAAGAAAACTGATACCATATATTTTAGTTTTTGATGTAGTAGCATCCCCTTCATATGACTGTTGTATTATTTGGAGTAAATCCAATACGCTAGAATAAAAAGACACAATGATTCAGTGGCTTAACACAGAAACTTATTTCCCTTGTATGTGACAGCCTCACCATGAGTGAGGGTGCTCTTTCATTCACAGCTTCAGCCTCACATTTTCTCACTGATGCAGGTTCTTTCCAAGTTTTGTTCCTCCAAACCATAGGGAAGTGGTTGTCAAAGTTTTTGGGTCATAAGACCTCTTTACACTTTTAAAAATTATTAAAGAACTCAAAAAGCTTTCATTTGATGGACTATAGATATTTGTATTTAGCATATGAGAAATTGAAAAGGAAAATTTTAAATATTAAGTCATTTAAAATAACAGTAAATCCGTAAGTTTTAACAGAGATAACACATTTTTATGAAAAGTAACCCTGTTTTCCAAAGCCAAAAAAAAATGATGATAGAAGAAGCATGGCTTTACATTTTTGCACATCTCTTTAATTTTTAGCTTCATAGAAGAGAGTTGGATTCTTATGTCTGCTTTTGCATTCCACCTGCTGTAATATCACACATCATGTAGCCACTGGAAAACTTCCGTACGTTTGTGAGGGAATGAGAGTGAAAAAGTCACAGAATTGCTCAGTGTTAGTATGAAAATAGTTTTGGCCTGTGTCCTCCATGAAAGGGTCTCAGTGATCCCCAGGGGTCTCAAGAGCACCCTTTGACAACCACTGCCCTGGGACGGGGTGACATCTGCGTGGTGAAAGCTGGGTCGCCACCATGGTTACTTCCAGGTGGTTGGGAGAGGGAGAAGCGTGCAGAAGGTATGTGTGCAACGTTGGAAGTCCCAGACCCCAGGACAGTACAGAGCACGTCACATCCCTGATGAGAACTTAAGTTGCATGGTTGCATCCTATCAGGAAGGTTGGGCGTGGAGTCACATGGTCAGACATGGGCCCGGCTACAGAGCAGTTATTATGGAAGAAGGGAAAACAGTTCTTGAGACACAGCCAGTACTTTGCACGACCAGCGACATGGCTGTGCCCCGTCTTTCCTTCCCATCCTTACTTTTCAGCCCGAGCTGAGCATCAGGCCCGCCCAGTGAGAGGGGAGGGGGCGACTCTCCTCATCCCCCGCAGCGTAGCCCTGGTTCCCCTCCTTGCGTTTTATAGGACTTCCTCTCTGAAACATTTCCTCTGGCCTTTGGCCTGATTGTTGAAAAGAGAAAACAGGTTGATGAGGGGAAAGGAACCAAGTTTGGCAGGGATGGAAAGTGTTAGATCTCTTTACCACCAACCAAACATACTCCATGGCCAAGATTGCTGTAGATGGTTTGGTCCATAGTCAGAGCCCAAGCAAGGTGGTTTTTAAAGGCTATAGAGTTTCATGTTCCATGGGCTTGGAGTGGGGAGAAAAGCTCAATTTCTGTTCTGAGGATTTATTAACCAAACAGCGAAACCAGTAAGAACTTCATGGTGCTGTTATTGAAAATGAAGGTGGAAAGTCTACACCCAATGTATTTTTTAAAAAACTGACAGTAATTAACAATACATTCAGCTTTCTGGCCCCAGCTAATTTTCTATATTTTTATGTATCTACACATGCATTCAGCATGCTGGGCTACTTATTCCTCCCTGTGACCTGCTCTTGCTAGATCCTCTTCCTAATGCTATTTATATCATCTCAGAACTTGCTTCTTTTCCCTGTGTGTTGTTTTTGAGCATTGTTTTAATACATGTAGACCAAGCTCCTTCTTATAATTGTTTCCTTATGTTACATTCTATAAATGTCATATTTTGTGAGTGATTTCAGGTTGCTTTGAAATTACAGCTATTACCAATAACACTGTGGTCAATATCCTTGTATACATATCCCATAGCGTATCTCAGGAATATTTCTAGAAATGGATTTTCTACGGTAGAAGGAAACTGTGTGTATGTGTGCCTAATTTTAAATCTATATTTTAAAGTTTGTTGAAATGTTATTAAAAAGTGACCTTATGAATTTATAACTACTTCTTTCCTCTTTCCCTGATCTCACCAATACTTAGTTTCAAATAGTTTTACTTTAGGCTACCTGATAGATTAGAAGTGTTTTGTTTTGCTGTTTTAATTTGTATTCTCCTAATCACTAGTGAACTAAAACATTTAAAAAAAAAAAAACTTTAGTGGCCATTTGTATCGCCTCTTTTGAGAATTACCCAAACATAACTTTGGATGCTTGAATTGCTTGATTTTTTAATTAGTGATTTGGACATTCATAATTCTAATTCTTTGTTATGTATCTTGACCATATTTTCCTCCACTTACATTTTTATAAATCATGTTTGAGAAACAGACAGAATCATGCTCAATTTTTGTCCTACATAAGTTTTCAATTTAAATGTGGTAAATGTATCATTATTTTCCTTTTGACTTCTACATTTAGATTTTTTTTTGGGGGGGGGGGATCTTTTTAGAGCCGCACCTGCAGCATATGGAAGTTCACAGACTAGGGATCTAATCAGAGCTGTAGCTGTGGCTCTGCACCCCAGCCACAGCAATGCCAGATCCTGAACCCACTGAGTGAGCCCAGGGATCAAACTTGCATCCTCTTGGATACTAGTCAGATTATTTATTTATTTATTTATTTATTTATTTATTTATTTATTTATTTATTTATTTTTATTTTCCCACTGTACAGCAAGGGGGTCAGGTTATTCTTACATGTATACACTACAATTACATTTTTTCCCCAGCCTTTCTTCTGTTGCAACATGAGTATCTAGACAAAGTTCTCAATGCTACTCAGCAGGATCTCCTTGTATATCTATTCTAAGTTGTGTCTGAGAAGCCCAAGCTCCCGATCCCTCCCACTCCCTCCCCCTCCCATCAGGCAGCCACAAGTCTCTTCTCCAAGTCCATGATTTTCTTTTCTGTGGAGATGTTCATTTGTGCTGGATATTAGATTCCAGTTATAAGTGATATCATATGGTATTTGCCTTTGTCTTTCTGGCTCATTTCACTCAGTATGAGAGTCTCTAGTTCCATCCATGTTGCTGCAAATGGCATTATGTCATTCTTTTTTATGGCTGAGTAGTATTCCATTGTGTATATATACCACCTCTTCCGAATCCAATCATCTGTCGATGGACATTTGGGTTGTTTCCATGTCCTGGCTATTGTGAATAGTGCTGCAATGAACATGCGGGTGCACGTGTCTCTTTTAAGTAGAGTTTTGTCTGGATAGATGCCCAAGAGTGGGATTGCGGGGTCATATGGAAGTTCTATGTATAGATTTCTAAGGTATCTCCAAACTGTTCTCCATAGTGGCTGTACCAGTTGACATTCCCACCAACAGTGCAGGAGGGTTCCCTTTTCTCCACAGCCCCTCCAGCACTTGTTATTTGTGGATTTATGAATGATGGCCATTCTGACTGGTGTGAGGTGGTATCTCATGGTAGTTTTGATTTGCATTTCTCTTATAACCAGCGATGTTGAGCATTTTTTCATGTGTTTGTTGGCCATCTGTATATCTTCTTTAGAGAAATGTCTATTCAGGTCTTTTGCCCATTTTTCCATTGATTGATTGTTTTTTTTTTTGCTGTTGGGTTGTATAAGTTGTTTATATATTCTAGAGATTAAGCCCTTGTCAGTTGCATCATTTGAAACTATTTTCTCCCATTCTGAAAGTTGTCTTTTTGTTTTCTTTTGGGTTTCCTTTGCTGTGCCAAAGCTTTTCAGTTTGATGAGGTCCCATGGGTTTATTTTTGCTCTAATTTCGATTGCTTTGGGAGACTGACCTGAGAAAATATTCATGATGTTGATGTCCGAGAGTGTTTTGCCTATGTTTTCTTCTAGGAGTTTGATGGTGTCCTGTCGTGTATTTAAGTCTTTCAGCCATTTTGAGTTTATATTGGTGCATGGTGTGAGGGTGTGTTCTAGTTTCATTGCTTTGCATGCAGCTGTCCAGGTTTCCCAGCAATGCTTGCTGAATAGACTTTCTTTTTCCCATTTGATGTTCTTGCCTCCCTTGTCAAAGATTAATTGACCATAGGTGTCAGGGTTTGTTTCTGGGTTCTCTCTTCTGTTCCATTGGTCTGTCTGTCTGTTTTGATACCAGTACCACACTGTTTGGATGACTGTGGCTTTGTAGTATTTCTTGAAGTCTGGGAGAGTTATGCCTCCTGCTTGGTTTTTGTTTTTCAGGATTGCTTTGGCGATTCTGGGTCTTTTGTGGTTCCATATAAATGTTTGGATTGTTTGTTCTAGTTCTGTGAAAAATGTCCTGGGTAATTTGATAGGGATTGCATTGAGTCTGTAGATTGCTTTGGGTAGTATGGCCATTTTTACAATATTGATTTTCCCAATCCAGGAACATGGACTATCTTTCCATTTCTTTACATCTTCTTTGATTTCTTTGATTAAGGTTTTATAGTTCTCGGCATATAGGTCCTTTACCTCCTTGGTCAGGTGTATTCCGAGGTATTTCATTTTGTGAGGTGCAATTTTAAAAGGTATCGTATTTTTGTATTCCTTTTCTAATATTTCATTGCTGGTATACAGAAATGCCACTGACTTCTGAATGTTCATCTTATATCCTGCTACTTTGCTGAATTTGTTGATCAGTTCAAGGAGTTTTGGGGTTGAGTCCTTCGGGTTTTCTATGTATAGTATCATGTCATCTGCATACAGTGACAGTTTGATCTCTTCTCTTCCTGTATGGATGCCTTTTATTTCTTTGGTTTGTCTAATTGCTGTGGCTCGGACTTCCAAAACTATGTTGAAGAGCAGTGGTGAGAGTGGGCATCCCTGTCTTGTTCCAGATTTGAGTGAGAAGGCTTTCAGTTTTTCCCCATTGAGTATTATATTTGCTATGGGTTTATCATAAATGGCTTTGATTATGTTCAGGAATGTTCCCTCTATACCCACTTTGGCGAGGGTCTTGATCATGAATGGATGTTGGACTTTGTCAAATGCTTTTTCTGCATCTATTGAGATGATCATATGATTTTTGACTTTTCTTTTGTTAATGTGGTGTATGATGCTGATTGATTTGCATATGTTGAACCATCCTTGTGAACCTGGGATGAACCCCACCTGGTCATTGTGTATAATTTTTTTGATATGTTGTTGGATTCGGTTGGCTAAGATTTTGTTGAGAATTTTTGCATCTATATTCATCAATGATATTGGGTGATAGTTTTCTTTTTTGGTGGTATCTCTGTCTGGTTTTGGAATGAGGGTGATGGTGGCATCATAGAATGTCTTTGGGAGTATTCCTCCTTCTTCAACCTTTTGAAAGAGTTTCAGGAGGATGGGCACCAATTCCTCTTTATATGTTTGATAGAATTCACCTGTGAAGCCATCTGGTCCTGGGCTTTTATTTGTAGGGAGTGATTTTATGACCTCTTCAATTTCATTTCTAGTGATCGGTCTGTTCAGTTGGTCTCTTTCTACTTGATTCAGTTTTGGCAGGCTGTAAGATTCTAGAAAATTGTCCGTTTCTTCCAGATTGTCAAACTTGTTGCCATATAGTTGTTCATAGTATTCTCTTATGGTTTTTTGTATTTCTGCTGTATCCGTTGTGATTTCTCCTTTTTCATTTATAATTTTGGTTCTTTGGGTTCTTTCTCTCCTCTTTTTAGTGAGTCTGGCCAGGGGTTTGTCCATTTTGTTTACCTTTTCAAAGAACCAGCTCTTGGTTTTATTAATTTTGTCTATTGTTTTTTGAGTCTCTATTTTATTGATTTCTTCTTTGATCTTTATAATTTCCTTCCTTCTGCTGACTTTAGGCCTTTTTTGTTCTTCTTTTTCTAATTCGTTTAGGTGGAGGGTTAAGTTGTCCATTTGGGATCTTTCTTCTTTTTTGAGAAAGGCCTGTATTGCTATAAATTTCCCTCTGAGCACTGCTTTTGCAGCATCCCATAGATTTTGAGAGGTTGTGTCTTCATTATCATTTGTTTCCAGGTAGTTTTTAATTTCCTTCTTGATTTCCTCATTGACCCATTGGTTTTTTAGTAGCATGTTGTTTCGTCTCCATGCAGTAGGTTTTTTCTCTTTCCTTTTCCCATGGTTGATTTCTAATTTCATGGCATTGTGGTCAGAGAAGATACTTGAGGTAATTTCTATGCTCCTCAATTTATTGAGGTTAGCTTTGTGTCCCAATATGTGGTCGATTCTTGAGAATGTTCCGTGAGCATTTGAGAAGAATGTGTAGTCTGCTTTTTTTGGATGTAGTGTCCTGAAGATATCAATGAAGTCTCACTTTTCTATTGTTTCCTTTAGGATCTCTGTTGCTTTATTGGTTTTCTGTCTAGAGGATCTGTCCATTGATGTGAGGGGGTTATTAAGGTCTCCTACTATGATTGTATTCTCATCAATATCTCCCTTTATGTCTGTTACTATGTGTTGTATGTATCTGGGTGCTCCTGTATTTGGAGCATATATGTTGACGATAGTAACATCCTCTCCTTGGATGGATCCATTAATCATTAAGTAGTGTCCTTCTTTGTCTTTCTTTATGTCTTTTGTTTTAAAGTCTATTTTGTCTGATATGAGCGATTGCAACTCCTGCTTTTCTCTCATGTCTATTGGAGTGAAATATTTTTCCCCACCCTTTCACTTTCAATCTATATGTATCTTTTGTCCTAAGGTGAGTTTCTTGTAGGCAGCATATTGAAGGTTTTTGCCTTTTTATCCACTCAGCCACTCTGTGTCTTTTGACTGAGGCATTCAGTCCATTGACATTTAAGGTGATAATTGATAGATGATTATTTATTGCCATTTGAACCTCGTGTTCCAGTTGATTCTATGGTTCTCCATTCTTCCTTCTTTTTTTTTTTTTTTTGTTGGCTGGTCTCCTGTTATTATCTGCTTGAGTGTATTTTTTTTTCATTTTTTGCAAATGCAATATTTGCTTTTGGCTTGTGGTTGCCCTGTTTTTTAGGATACTAGTCAGATTCTTAACCTGCTGAGCCACAACGGGGAACTTCTGCATTTAGATCTTAAAGGTAGATCACTCCCTATAGTCCTTTTTTCTTTCTTTCTTTTTTTTTTTGCCTTTTTTTGGGGTCCGCTTCTACAGCATATGGAGGTCCCAGGCTAGGGGTCCAATCGGAGCTGTAGCCGCCAGCCTATGCCAGAGCCAGAGCCAGAGCAACAGAGGATCCGAGCCTGTCTGCAACCTACACCACAACTCATGGCAACGCCGGATCCTTAACCCACTGAGCAAGGGCAGGGATCGAACCCGCAACCTTATGGTTCCTAGTCAGATCCATTAACCACTGTGCAACAACTCCCTATAGTCTTAAAAATATTTTAGTTTTCTAGCTATTTTTAGTTTTGTTTGAAGTTTCAGGTATTTATTCTATCTGCTTTAATTGGTGTGTATAGTGTGAATTTTATTGTTGTATGTCTTAAATGAAAATGAAAAACACATCCAGTGGTCCAAAAATCCTGTGTTGACTAGTGCATCTTTTTGTCTCTAAAGTGACTTCTTCCTGGAGAGACATGGGTCTGCTACATGGCTTCTCTCCTCACTTGTTTTTTCTGTTTATGTGTTTCTCTGTCAATATCATGATTTCAGGCAAGGAACTCTAAATTATACCCACATGCCTGAAGGATAGTCCCTCCTTGCTTCTTTCCTAAATTGGCTACACCTATGTATTTTCTCTTTATGGATTTTAGAATCAATTTGTCAGACTCATTAAAAATTATAGAGATTTTTATTTGAATTTAAATATAGATTAGATTATATAAAGATTTGTTTTCAAAGAACTGACATATTTCCATCCATGAACATTGCTGTATTACTCCATTCATTCAGTTCTTGTTTTATGTTCTTCAGCAAGTAAAGGTTTATAGTTTTCCATGGAAAAGTCTTGTACATTTTTGTTAACTTGTTCCTAATTTCCCTGCTTTTATGAATGAGCTACCTTTTTTCTAACCAATTCTCCTTAGTGCTCAATTGATCTTTGTGGAATTATTGTTTGTGTGTCTCTCCCTCTGTCTTTCTCTCCCCTCAGACAGGATTCTGTCCTGTTCTCTGTCTCATTGATGCTGTAAATTTCTTTCCATTTATCTTCCTTTCTCACCTTTCCCACCTCCATGACCACCACACCTGCCCTGCTAACTTAGCACATTCCTTTACTACATTGGGTCGCATTAAATATTTGTTGACTGGAAGTGGAAAATAAAAATTAGTGTCATGGATGTCTTGAAAAGGAAAAATTCAAGTGACTGCTTGAAAAGTGATCTTGAGTTCAGTTTTTCAGCTCCTCATCTAAATCAGTGGAGTTGGTTACGAAAGGTTTGGACTCTTATTTACTCTGTATGTTGAGCTACTTTACTGACCCTCTTGAGGCTTCAGTGTTTTCCTTTGAAGAATGAGGATAATAATACCTCACAGGATCATTGTAAAGATTAAATAAGATCAAGTGCCTGTCTTAGCACAGTGCCTGGTTCATGGTAACCGCTCAACAGCAGGAAGTGGTTATTACTGCTGGACACGTTGAAGATAAACATTCTGTAGAATGTTCACCTCGCAGGTGCCCCCACCAACTCTTCCCTCCTTTTTGTCAGAGGCTTTGAAGGCAAAAGGGTCTGCAGGTTCCTTCTGAGACTGTTTTTCAAATTGACTGATAGAATCCTTAGAGGCTACCTTGAGGTGTGAAGGCAACCAGAACGGCTCTGCTTGATTTTATATTTGGAGGTTGCAGGTGAGACTCAGGTAGAAGACATTTTTCTGCTGCTAAAAATGGCTGTTACCACTCCAGTGATCTGTCAGTGAGAGTCCTGGGACATTCACATTGCAGGACAGAAGCACTTAGATGCTCAGTGATCAGCGGTGGTGTTGTCTATGCATTTGCATATGTGAACAAAATCCAGACTTTCCATTCTGTGTATCCTCTTGATTTCACCCAATTTCCTCCCAGTTTCTCCTTTGGGAGTGGTCCCACAGAGCTGCCTCCTTTCCTTTCCTGGCTAAGCGTATGCATCTGTTGTCAAAATAGCAGCTGCCTCTGAACACTACTGTCAAATAGAAACATGGAGACAGAGTTTTAGGAAACAGAAAAAGTAGCTTCAATGGCCAGGCAAAGAGAGCAACAAAGGCTAGTCCTCAAGGACTATGCCCCCCACCCTTGGAAGGGGGAGTGAGGAGTCTTATAGTGTTTGAGGGACAGGGCATGATCAGCTCATGGATATTTCCTGGTTGGTGGGTGGCAAGGAAACTGGGAGTCAGCATCATCCGCCTTCTGGTTCCCACCAGTCTGGGTTTATGTGCTTGTGGTCAGCGTACAGTTGATTCTTCCACCAGTGGGGGCTTCAACACCTGCCAAACAGCTTCAAGGACATGGCTCAGAATATCATCTATAGTCTTTGAAGAACAGAAGGACCTTGACTTTGTTGAGTGGCCAAATTATTATGACTGTTTTATTTTTTCTCTGTATTTTTTTTCACTTCTCTGATTAAATTGGTCCTTCAGCTAAAGTTTTTCTATAGATAAAAAGGCGAGTGGAGGCCATGAGTGTGGGGGGATCCACTCTGGGGAAGGTCCTGCTCGGTTACACATCCATGTCCCTGTGATTTTCATGTGAGGAGTGGTTTACTGCCTCCAGCTGCCTTGATTGGCACTTGTGCAGGACTTGCTTGATGATAATGCGGGTTGGCTTTCTTCCAAGTGTAATCAAAGAAAATGTGTTATGTGTCTATGACCCAAGTACCCGAAAGACCTGGATTTTTACTTCCTATTGTATTTATAGATGCCAACAGGTGTTCAGCTGACCTTATTTTTCCACTTTTCCTATACTTTTAATTCTGGGTTTTTTTTAATTTATTTTTTTCCCACTGTACAGCAATGGGATCAAGTTATCCTTACATGTATACATTTTTCCCCCACCCTTTGTCTGTTGCAATATGAGTATCTAGACAAAGTTCTCAATGCTGCTCAGCAGGATCTCCTTGTATATCTATTCTAAGTTGTGTCTGATAAGTCCAAGCTCCTGATCCCTCCCACTCCCTCCCACTCCCTCCCTCTCCCTCCTACTCCCTCCCTCTCCCATCAGGCAGACACAAGTCTATTTTCCAAGTCCATGATTTTCTTTTCTGTGGAGATGTTCATTTGTGCTGGATATTAGATTCCAGTTATAAGTGATATCATATGGTATTTGCCTTTGTCTTTCTGGCTCATTTCACTCAGTATGAGAGTCTCTAGTTCCATCCATGTTGCTGCAAATGGCATTATGTCATTCTTTTTTATGGCTGAGTAGTATTCCATTGTGTATATATACCACCTCTTCCGAATCCAATCATCTGTCGATGGACATTTGGGTTGTTTCCATGAATAGACTGTTCTCCAAGGAAGATATGCAGATGGCCAGCAAACACATGAAAAAATGCTCAACATCGCTGATTATAAGAGAAATGCAGGAGTTCCCGTCGTGGCGCAGTGGTTAACGAATCCGACTAGGAACCATGAGGTTGCGGGTTCGATCCCTGCCCTTGCTCAGTGGGTTAACGATCCGGCGTTGCCGTGAGCTGTGGTGAAGGTTGCAGACGCGGCTCGGATCCCGCGTTGCTGTGGCTCTGGCGTAGGCCAATGGCTACAGCTCCGATTGGACCCCTAGCCTGGGAACCTCCATATGTCATGGGAGCAGCCCAAAGAAATAGCCAAAAGACAAAAAAAAAAAAAGAAATGCAAATCAAAACAACCATGAGATACCACCTCACACCAGTCAGAATGGCCAGCATTAATAAGTCCCCAAATAACAAGTGCTGGAGGGGCTGTGGAGAAAAGGGAACCCTCCTGTACTGCTGGTGGGAATGTCAACTGGTACAGCCACTATGGAGAACAGTATGGAGATACCTTAGAAATCTATACATAGACCTTCCGCATGACCCCACAATCCCACTCGTGGGCATATATCCGGACAAAACTCTACTTAAAAGAGACACATGCACCTGCATGTTCATTGCAACACTATTCACAATAGCCAAGACATGGAAACAACCCAAATGTCCATCAACAGATGATTATTCTGGTTTTGGTGCAAGCAAAGTGGATTGTTTCTAGCAATTTATATTTGAATGCATGTATTTTATAATTGATTGTATCAAGTTATCTAAACTTCACTCCCCAACTGTAGCTGTTGTTAATTCCATGTCACAGGTAAGGCAACTTAAGTTTAGACAAGTAACCTGCCTAAAGCCGTCAGTGAGCGAAGTCAGAGCTAGGATTCTGAGGGCGGGGACACACATAGTCAAGACCACTAGCTTTCTATCAGCTGGAGGTCACAAACTGGCAGCCCTCAGGCTGCATGTGGGCTTCAAAAAGTTGTTTTTCCAGTGTATCAAATGCTAAAATTTGGAGATTGTCTATTGAAAAGCATATTTCTAGCTTGTCTGGAAACCTGTGGAGATTTGGTAGCTCCTAGTCCCCATTCCTGCATCTTGGTAATGCAGCTGGCACTAGACAGGGTAGGTGCTCTCTGGTTCACCGAAGCACCCGACTCCCATCCTGGCCAGAAGCTTGCCTTCACATCACCAGCCTGGCTCTTAGAAGGCATTGGAGTCCATCCCCTGCAGTGCCGTGGTCCTCCCCTTGTCTCAGCTGTGGCTGATTTTAGTTGCTGTTTTTGTTACCAAAAAAAAAACCAAAAAACAAACAAACAAGCAAACAAACAAAAAAACCTCACAAAGAGATGTAACTCGGAGTTCCCATCGTGGCTCAGTGGAAATGAATCTGATCAGTATCCAGAGGATGCAGGTTTGATCCCTAGTCTCGCTCAGTAGATTGGGGATCCGGTGCTGCTGTGAGCCGTGGTGTAAGTTGAGGACGCGGCTTGGATCCTGTGTTGCTGTGGCTGTGGTGTAGGCTGGCAGTTGGAGCTCAGATTCGATCTGTAGCCTGGGAACTTTCATAACTGAGCGAGGCCAGGGATCAAACCCGCACCCTCATGGATATTCGTTGGGTTCGCAACCCTCTGAGACACAGCAGGAACTCCAATAGCAGAGCCTTTTGCTGAGCACGTGCTACAGCCAGGTTCCCCTGCTGCTGTGCTCCATGGATTAGCTTTGTCTGTCCCACCACAACCCTGGGAGGGACGCACAAGGATCTCCCCCCTCCCTAAAAAGCAGCATATGAAAGTTCCTAAAAAGGCACAGCCCTAAGGAGCAAAAAACAAAACAAGGAGCTGTATGGGTCTCTGACATAGTGGGGGCCACACTGTGAGCTACACGTTAAACGTTTGTGAAACTTAATTTCTCCTGCTAGTCAAATTGTTAAAAATCGATTTAAACAGACAATCTAATATTTCTTCCCGCACTTCAGTTGATCATCTTGAGCCATCCTTCCAGGGTTGCATACCTCTTACTTGAGGAATCAGGGACCAGGGGGCTCAAGATGTCTGAATGGTCAGAGAGCATCTGCAGAATAACCGAAGTGATGGCTTCTGCAACGCAAATGCAGTTCTTGTTTAAAGCGGCAAGCAGTTCACCTTGGTTTGTTTTCTGAGCTGTGTTATTTCATAGCTTTGAGGTGTGTGGTCCTAGGTAAAGTCCTAGCAGACACTAAGTATTTTCACTTGGGTCGTAGTGGAGGGAGAGTGGTCAAGGGGTAACAGACTTTAAAGCCTCCCACCCCCCACCTCACACATCTCCTAGCTTTCACCAGCGCTTAAGAATATTTATTTTCTTTTCTTTTTTTTTTCTTTTTTTGTCTTTTTGCCTTTTCTAGGGCCACTCCCCATGGCGTATGGAGGTTTTCAGGCTAGGGGTCTAATCAGAGCTGTAGCCACTGGCCTACACCAGAGCCATAGCAACGCAGGATCCGAGCCACATCTAAGACCTACACCACAGGTCACGGCAATGCTGGATCATTAACCCACTGAGCGAGGCCAGGGATCGAACCCAAAACCTCATGGTTCCTAGTCGGATTCATGAACCACTGAGCCATGACGGGAACTCCAAGAATATTTATTTTAAATAAAATCCTGACCCAACATGATCCCTCTAATAATACACTCTTACTCGTTTGCATTCCTTCAGCCTTCTTGAGTAAGAGTTATAGGGCTCCAGGAATTGTGCTTCCGAGGGTTGTGGCTCAGAGGCAGACACAGCCCTTGTGAATTCTGTTTATCATGCACTGTGGGATAAAAGACGGTAGGGCCTGATAGGACAGGTTTATATGACAATTTTATTTTTTTGTATTTTTTATTTTATTTATTTATTTACTTATTTTGTCTTTTTGCCATTTCTTGGGCCGCTCCTGCGGCATATGGAGGTTCCCAGGCTAGGGGTCAAATCGGAGCTGTAGCCACCGGCCTACGCCAGAGCCACAGCAACGCAGGATCCAAGCCACGTCTGCAACCTACACCACAGCTCACGGCAACGCCGGATCGTTAACCCACTGAGCAAGGGCAGGGATCGAACCCACAACCTCATGGTTCTTACATTCGTTAACCACTGCGCCACGATGGGAACTCTTATATGACAATTTTAAATTGTATTCTTTTTCTAGCAGTGATTTCCTCTAGGATCTGCACGTTAGCCTCACCTATGCCTTTTAAAAGGAGTCTAAAAATAGTGTTAAGTTCTGAGTTTGAGTGAGATTGGATGTATGAGAAATCTCAACTAGATAAATTTAGTTTTTAAAAAAATGCTTAGAGGTAAAAAGAAAGGCAATCCTCAGAGGGCTGTCGTCCCACTTGCATAGTGAATTGATTTGACAGACTCATAATTTGATTTGTTGTTCCGAAGGGGGACAAATTTGATTTGTTTCTAAGGGGGAGTGATTTAATTTTTATTATACAAATTTTTTTCTAAGCACTAGTAGTTTCATGCAAAATATTAAAGAATATGTGGATATTTTCCCCTGGAACTAATGACTTGAAGCTTGCTTATAATTATTTAATAATTAGATTTTGAAAGTGAGAATATATTACTCAATGATTATTCATTTATTTTTATTGCAATGCACTATGACTACAAAAGATCATTCAAGTTAAAAGGCTGATGAGATTTTTATCATTGCCCGATGTAAAGGGAAAAGACGGTTTCCAAATTTCGCACACAGATAAAATCCGAGTCATCTTTGACTTTGCCCTGTAAATTAGGTACTGTGGTTGCATAGCAAGTCACCTTTAACTTAGTGGCTTGAACCAACAATATTTATAATTTCACATGCTTTCTATAGATCAGAAAATCAAGAACTGCTCAGCTGGTTGCTTTTGACTCAGAATCTCTCGGGATGTTGCATTTAAATGGTGGCTGGATTTAAGCTTCTTTACTAACGTGTCTGATGTTCATGTTGGAAAGAAGACCCAAACAGCTAGGGGCTGGACCAACTGAAGTTCCTCAGGCATCCCTCTTACCCCATTAAATGGAGGTCTCAGGGTAACTGGACCTCACAGCAGGTCAGGGCTCCAAAGATATGTCACCCAAGAAAGCCAGAAGGAAACCTTATCACTTTCTTTAAACTAGCTTCAAAAATCATATATCACATCCACCGCTTTCTGTTTCTTAGAAATTAATCATTAAGTCTGGCCCATATTCAAGGAGTGGAGAATTAGAATCCGCTTTTTTTTTTTTTAAATGGAAAAGTGTCCAGAAGAACTTAGCAGGAGTTCCCATTGTCTCTCAGCGGTAACGAATCCGACTAATATCCACGAGGATGCAGGTTCGATCCCTGGCCTCGCTCGGTGGGTTAAGGAACTGGCATTGCCCTGAGCTGTGGTGTAGGTTGCAGATGCAGCTCTGATCTCGAGTTGTTGTGGCTGTGGTGTAGGCCGGCAGCTGTAGCTCTAACTCTACCCCTGGCCTGGGAACTTCCATATGCTGCAGGTGCAGCTCTAAAAAGCAAAAAATAAAAATAATAATAAAAGAAACTTGGCATGCTTTAAACTACCATGCCATGACACTCAGTAAATAAAAACCTGCTCAGTCATCACTCTGAGCAGATCTGTCCCTTTCCTTCATTTCTTTTCTTCCTGGTCTTTTCATAACATGTGCTCATATCCACCTATTTGGACTTCCAGTCTTCACTTTTCCACTTTTCTTGGCCTTATTCTCTCCACGTCCAGTCTGTCTTGTGTCCTGTGGCCAGTTTAATCTTTTTAAAAGACCTCTGTCATTATTTTATTCTTCTGGTTGAAAGCCTTTAATGCCAATTATTGTCCACAAACATATTTTTCCTTGTATGGTTGGTATCAGAATCAGGTATGTGACTTATCAAAGAATGTGTATTGTTCAAGTCCCTTCGCAGAATTACTGAATTAGAATTTCTTGTGGGTGGAACCCAAGAAGTCGCAGGTTAGCAAGTGAGAAACCTTTAACAAAGCTGATTCTGAAGCAAACTGGTTTAGTTTAAAACACCGTGCAAAGGTTCTCAGCTGGAGCATGTTGCCATAGCTATGGAGCAAGCTGGCTGTTGCTAATAATACTGAAGAACTGAAATTAGAGCATATCCAGTTATCCCAATAATGTCATCTTCACTCGTCTTTGCATCTGCTTTCTTGAGTGGAAGAGAAATTCCTTAGGATGGGAGGAATTTCACAGTATCCTCAGTATTGGTGTCACAGAGTTCTTGTGTCTCTGTGAAATCATTGCCCCATGCCACCTGATCTGAGCTCGACTTAGCTTATTTTACCACCATCTCTGGAACACATATTGCCCCTGCTTTTTCATTATTTGTCTCTCCTTGAGAATCATTTTTTTTTAACTGTTTATCCAATCTCACCTTCCCCTGGACACCTCCCCTTAGAATCCCAAGCCTTAGCAATTTCTCTGTACTCTCAGCTTGTTCAGTAAAATATTTTACTGTCTGTAATACTTGTATGGCATTTACCATATAGTACCTTAAGCTGATAAGTATTAATTCATCAGATTGCTGTGTCACAGGAAAGATATGGAATATGACACCAGGCGAAATAGATGAATATTTAATAAAGAAAATATTGAAAAGGTGTGTATAGGACACAAGGATTCTGCAAAGGACAGTTCAGTTTCCCATAGCTGGTAAAAAAGACATCTGTTTCCATCTCGAGGCTTTCAAATTCAGCAAGAGGAAGAAGTTACTTGAACCCAGAACAAAAGGCGTATATATTAAAAGACAAATTTGTAACAGAAGGCGTGACTTTCAGTAGTTAGCTAGCCTATGATGACTCCATAGGGTGAACCTGGGAATAGATAATCTGACTTTCTTTCCTCCTTTCTGATCTCCAGCTGGTGTTTACCACAGGCGAAAACCAACCGGAAGCCAGAGCGCAAGGGAACCCGTTAATTCATTTCAGAAAGTAAACCATCCAGGGCCTAGAGTTGGGGAGAGAATGGTGAAGAGCAGAGCGAGAAAGGCAAAGGGAGGAGATGCTGCACGATTACATCGTCTTGCATCTTATTTTTTGTCTTCCTACAGCCCTGCAATTCACTGTCTGGTGGTTCTTCTGTAGCTGTATCTTCATTTCTTTTTTGTGCCCACACACTTGGGTTTTCTTTCCCCAGAATACTTGATAAAGATAAGTGATAAAAGGCTTCCCCAATATTAACATTTTGTATTTTTTGCACAGTGATTCACTCAAACACAAACTCCTGTATTTCCTTAATTTCCAGGCCCAATTCCCTTAATGTCTTTAATAGAAAAGGCCAGTTCCTTGAGAAAATGCAGATGCAGTTATAATTTGTCTCCTCAGTAATTAACAAAAATATAAATTCAGATTAAACTGGCTGTCATATATTTTGGAAGCCCACGATACAATTCTCAGATCCCAATTTAGCCTCACTGACTCTAAACATGTTACATTCTGTGTAAATATGTGTGCAAGTGTGCCTCAGGTTATGTCAGAAATGCTGCATTTCTGACATAACCTGCAATGAATAAACAGGGCTGTTGTTTACACTACAAAAGGACTCCTACTTTATAGAAATATTCAACTGGGATTTTCATTGTTTAGGTAGAAACAAACATATTTTAGTTTTCTAGGAGTTGCTGTGTAAAAACAAAGGCACAGACAGGTTGAAAATAAAAGACAGAAAAGATACTAACTATAAGAAAACTGGAATGACCTCATTAGTATTAGCTGAGTAGACTTTAAGACAAAGACTATTACTGGAAATAAAGAATATTTCATAGTGATAAAGAGGTCAAGAAAGACAGGAAATTTATAATGCAGACGTACTGAATTAAAAAGTTTCGAAGTTCCCGTCGTGGCGCAGTGGTTAACGAATCCGACTAGGAACCATGAGGTTGCGGGTTCGGTCCCTGCCCTTGCTCAGTGGGTTAACGATCCGGCATTGCCGTGAGCTGTGGTGTAGGTTGAAGACGCGGCTCGGATCCCGCGTTGCTGTGGCTCTGGCGTAGGCCGGTGGCTACAGCTCCGATTCAACCCCTAGCCTGGGAACCTCCATATGCCGCGGGAGCGGCCCAAGAAATAGCAACAACAACAACAAAAACAAAAGACAAAAGACAAAAAAAAAGTTTCAAAATATGCAAATCAAACAATTGACAGGGATAAGGAGAGAAGTAGACAAATCCATACTCATATTTGGAAATTTTAAGTCTTTTCTCATTATTTCATATAACAAAGATAAAACATCAGTAAAGCCTTGGAAAATTTGAGGAACAATAAACTTACAGAACACAATGTTCAGCAACTGCACAGTCGATATTGCTTTTAAGTGCACGAGGGACCTTCATGAAGATAAAACATATCCTAGGCCATAACATAAGTCTTAATAAATTTTTAAAGCTTGGAATGCTATAGAGAGTATGTTCTTTGGTTACAGTGGCAGAAAAAGCCTTTGACAACAACATTCAGCATTACTTCAAGGAAAAAACTCAACAAATCGAGAATAGAAGGTAATTATTTTAATCTGATAAGGAGCATCTATGAAAAAAACCAATAGCTAATGTACGTAATGATGAAATATTGAGTGCTTTCTCTCTAAGACTGGGAACTGCAGTGATGACCACTCTTATCACTTCTATTAAACTTTGTACTGGGAGGTTCTAAATAATGCACTAAGACAAGAAAAATGAATTAAAGACATAAATATAGACAAGGAAGAAGTAAAACTCTATACTTGTGTGTAACATGATTGTTTACAAAGAAAATCTTAAAGAGTCTATAAAATGACTGTCAAAACTAACATATTTAGCCAGGTCACAGAATACAAGGTCGATGTACAAATCAATTATAGTTCTATATATTAGCAGCAAATTTCTATGTATTACAAAAACAGGGTGAACCACCTCTGGCTTATTTAACTTCCCATGATGATTCTTTATTAAAATATTGACTTAGAAGGAGATCTCTTTTTTTTAAGCATTATTTAAATACATAGTCATTGGTACTAGTCTGTACATATGGATGGGATAGAGGGTAATATGCTTGTATTAGTTTGCATGAAAAAATCTTAGTGACTAATTTTCTAATGTAGCGAGTAGCACTTGATTATTACATTTAATCTAGTGTAGTCCTCAGTTCTCTTTCTCTTTTTTTCTTGTAAATCATGACAAAAAAAAAATAATCTTCCCATTCATGCTTTAAATAATATCCTCCATGCATACACAGATTCGCAATTTTTTTTTTTTTAATACCCACTACTGCAGCATGTGGAAGTTCCTAGGCCAAGGGTTGAATTGGAGCTGCAACTTCAGGCCTACACCACAACCATGGCAACATTGGATCCAAGTCGCATCTGTGACCTGCACCACAGCTCGTGACAATGCCAGATCCTTAACCCATTGAGTGAGGCCAGGGATTGAAACCACATCCTCACAGTGATGTCGGGTTAACCCATTAAGCCATGATGGGAACTCCAGAAGCACAGATTTTAAAGGCTACTTTATCCTGTTCAACGTAACCATGGTCCCTGTCTCTGGGGGTTTCTGAGTCATTCTGGAGGCAAACAAACGTAGGCAAAAATAAGCGCTTTCTCAATCAACTGACAGTAAAAGTACATCTTTTACTACATGGAAATTCTTAGCATTTTGAAAAAGAGACTCTTCAAATTAAAAAGCCTTGGTTGCCCCACTCTCATCTTGTAAATGAGAAAATTGAGACCCAGAGAGGTTAAGTAACTGGCTGGATTTCACAAATCTAGTTAATATGAAAGCTGGAGTAAGCATCCCACCTCCTGAGCCAGAAGAAGCAGCTCATACTCCTATGTCCAGGGCTCTTTCCACCCAAGTATATTGTCTCCCTGAGCAATTAAAAAGGTCTAGTCTAGTCTCACGGGACTGGGTTTTACCCCCCAAAGAACTTCTTTGGCATTAAGTCCAAAAGGCTGTCCCTAAAACATTTTGAACAGTGGACAACATATTAAAATGAATTTTTAATTTCCCAAAGGGTCTATTTTGAAGGAGAAAGCACATTTAGTTTTATAAGTTCTATTATGTTTACTTCAAAATCGTTTGTCCTCATAGTCATTTCTTCAGTTTTCCAAACATGCCTAAGAGCTTTATAAATAGTATATTTTCTGGTTCTTCTCTGCAGAGTAAATGTATTTTTACTTAAGAAAATAATTTTGGGAGTTCCTGTCATGGCTCAGCAGTTAATGAACCGTGAACTAACTAGCACCTTTGAGGACGTGGGTTCGATCCCTGGCCTCACTAAGTGGGTTAAGAATCTCCTGTTGCTGTGTGCCGTAGTGTAGGTTGCAGACGCAGCTCGGATCTTGCATTGCTGTGGCTGTGGTATAGGCCGGTGGCTTCAGCTCCGATTTGACCCCTAGCCTAAGAACCTCCATATGCCATGGGTGAGGCTCTAAAAAGACAAAAAAAAAAGTAATTTTGAATTACATATAAAGAAAATCTATTTAAAAACACCAACTATTAATCATTAAATCAAGTCATCTTGTCTAGAAAATTTTAGAAATCTTAAATATTATTTTTGCATACATTGAACACTCAGTATTTACTAAATGAATAAATAAATAAGTGACAATAAAGTGGATAATGGTTTAAAATCTGGTGAGCCTTTCCATAGACATGGTTCTTTGCTTTCTATTAAAATTTTAAAATGAGGGCGTTCCTTTCAGGGCTCAGTAGTTAACAAACCCAACAAGAATCCATGAGGATGTGGATTCAATCCCTGGCCTTGCTCAGTGGGTTAAGAATCCTGTATTGCCATGACTTGTGGTGTAGGTTGCAGACGTGGCTCGGATCCTGTATTGCTGTGGCTGTGGCATAGGCTGGCCGCTATAACTCTGATTTGACTCCTAGTGTGGGAATTTCCATATGCCGCAGGTGTGGTCCTAAAAAGAAAAAAAAAAAAATTAAAACGAGGCTTCTAAAAATTTACCCAAGTGTGTTTTACCTAAACTACCGAATATTCTTTTTTTTTTTTTTTGTCTTTTTGCCATTTCTTGGGCCGCTTCCGCGGCATATGGAGGTTCCCAGGCTAGGGGTCAAATCGGAGCTGTAGCTGCCGGCCTACACCAGAGTCACAGCAACACGGGATCCGAGCCGCGTCTTCAACCTACACCACAGCTCACGGCAACGCCGGATCGTTAACCCACTGAGCAAGGGCAGGGACCGAACCCGCAACCTCATGGTTCCTAGTCGGATTCGTTAACCACTGAGCCACGACGGGAACTCCCCAAATATTCTTATATTATCCATTCAGCAGTTTATATGTGTACATGTATATATATATGTGTGTGATGTGTGTGCACACGTACACAGGGATAGATAGATAGATGATAGGTAGGTAGATACAGATGAGAGAAAGGATTTCCAGCTCAGATTTGTTTCTTCCCAAATCACTCATACATTTCAAAGCACTAAATTAATAATCTAAAAATATCCTGTTAGAGCAATTATATTTCAGTGCTCTGGCTCCCTGTTAGAGCACAAAGGCCAAGATGAAGGCATCTGCTGCCATGTCCAAAAAAGACTGGAAAGTCTGGTTTCAACTCAGTGGCACCAGGAAAATTTAGAAAGAACCATTTTTACAATAGCTGTTGTCTTCTAGAGCCTTGGAAAATTACTCATTTACTAACTGGAAAGTAAGCTAAAGGTTATCCTGCCGAAATGCTGAGTAGAACATTAAAAGTGGAAGTCAACATTCTGGGGGAAAACTCATTGGTTTTAATTTAGGAAAAAAAAAAAAACCCTCTTATTTCCATCCCTGCTTAACATTGGTAATCTGGTTAAGTGTGTGTATGTGTGGTACTCATTATGACTAAAGAATGAGACAAATTAATTTTTATGCGTGGCTTAGGGAGCAACCTCACTAATGTATCCAGCAGTGGCAAACATTTCATTTGGCGTCCTATATGTAAATGGTACTGGCTCCCCAGCCTGCTGTGTTGAGGAAGATGTTGAAGCTGAATCTAGAATGGTGTGATCATTAGCTATGGTGATCCTCTGCCCATTCTAGGTAGAAAGCCTATGGATGGGCCACATCTGTGGTGTATAGACTAGAGCCTCTAACCACTTTGGATTCCCATCCCTTGTGGTCTACAACAGTGACTCTATCAAGCCACTTATTGGGTCTTTTTTTTTTAATTTTTTAATTTTCCCACTGTACAGCAAGGGGGTCAGGTTATCCTTACATGTATACATTACAATTACATTTTTCCCCCCACCCTTTGTTCTGTTGCAACATGAGTATCTAGACAAAGTTCTCAATGCTATTCAGCAGGATCTCCTTGTAAATCTATTCTAAGTTGTGTCTGATAAGCCCAAGCCACTTATTGGGTCTTTATAAGAAAAAATCCAAAACCTTTGCCCTTCTCCTGAAAGTGGGGTTGTATTTAAAGGAGCATGGGGTGACTTGATGGTACCCCACAGTAACTACTCCTGATTGTCAGCAAGAGTCCTGATCTCACATCTAGTACTCGTCCTTTCATGGGGTACTTCTCTGCTTAGCCCACTTCTCAGGCTGTGATGATGGCAAGCAGGCCCTCAACTTCTAAATTGAACCTTGAGTTCATCACATTCAGTTATATCGGGGCAATTTAGAGGTGGTGGCCAGATTGTGAGCTACAGTTTACTAAAAAATGCAACTATTATATTTCTGGCATTTAGTGGTACTCGACAAAATCTTGCTGAGTGAATGAGTGATAGAAGAATAATTGACTTATATCAGCAAGATTTCTCATAGATCTATCTTTGTTTACCAAACATAGACTTAGATATAATTTCATTTCTTTCTCTCCCTATATACTTTCCCCAGGTAAAGCAGAGCCCTGGATAATTTCTGGGGAAAGAAGGCATTCCATATATTCATATTTGCAGGGCCACATGCTTCACAACTCCAAGCCCTATTGCGAGCCTCTATTATACCTGCCTTGGCTTCAGTTGCAGAAGTGTATCCCATCACAGTGGAATTTCCACTGTATTGAAGTAATACTCAGTGTACCCACTTCCATATTAGGTTGGGAGATCCTTGTGGGCAAGGACGATGTCGTGCCCATTTGAATCTCTTTCATCTTAGAGTAGTTGATTGGCTTATAGTAGATGCTCAGCAAATGTTGAACTGAAGTAGACACCTGAAAATGCATTCCAGGTGGTGCTAGAATTATGCTTGTCATATTTTAAAAAACAAAAACAAATGAAGGATAGAAGAGTGACTTAGGTTAACCACTCGGATGCACATATTAAAATAGCTCATCAACACTTGTGGGTTGAATGAATGGAAGAATAAAGGAGTCTTCTTTAGTCATTCTCCTACTTAGGATATTTAAGAAAATCTTGAAAATAAGAATGGTCTAAAGATAAATTTTCAAATTCTTTTTTTTTTTTTTTTTTTTTTTTTTAGCTATTTCTTGGGCCGCTCCCGCGGCATGTGGAGGTTCCCAGGCTAGGGGTCTAATCGGAGCTGTAGCCACCGGCCTACGCCAGAGCCACAGCAACGCGGGATCCGAGCCGCATCTGCGACCTACACCACAGCTCACGGCAACGCCGGATCGTTAACCCACTGAGCAAGGGCAGGGACCGAACCTGCAACCTCATGGCTCCTAGTCAGATTCGTTAACCACTGTGCCACGACGGGAACTCCTAAATTTTCAAATTCTGACTGATATTTTTTTACATCTTCATGCCTCAAATGTGTCTGAGTATATGAGTTTAACGCATTTTTTTTCATCATGATCAATATGAATGAGAAGGGTTACTCTAAGCTAAGCAGAGAAGTACTATGATGTCTAAGGAATAAAGAGGATACCACCCCCCCCCACCCTTCTTCACCCACTGATAACCTAGTAGTCTTCCCTGAATTTCCTTGGAGACGGACCTTTGTGTTTGAGTGAATGCTAAGCAATCGACATAGATACGTGTGAAAGAGAACTGTCCAGGCATGCATCTTCTTTTGAAGTGTTAGTTTCTTTCAAGTCACTCAAATCAAGATAAGTTACACCTGAGAAAAAGATACCAGTTTTTTTCTTTGGACCCGACACCACAGTTTAAGAAAAAAAAAATTTCCATCTAAGCTTCAAATGGAAATCTTCAATAGTGGCATTTGTGGTGAATTTCCAGCCTATTTTCCACTCAATAAGTCTGTACATGGAGTGTTAATGGAACTATCACATAATTTCTTATCTACTTTACATTCCCATATTAGTTGGCATTTAGTATACTCTTGACTTTCATTTTCCTCCAAGAAATGCTTTTAAAAGATTTGAAAGTATGCTTTTTTACTTTAATTTCTAAATCGCTTTTCTAATACTTCCTTTGAATGGATGCAGTATGTCTCAAAGCATAAGATTCAGTTGTCTAAAATAGATGGGTCAGGGAGAAACCGCACTGTTCTTGCTGTATAAAATGAATATTTTTTTATCTTATTTGATGCAACTAAAAATATATCCTATATGTAGCTCCCACAGTTTTTTTGGAAAACTGATTGCTACGCAGTAGATCAAACAGGAATTTGGACTTCATGATCTTAAGAATACTTCCCTATCTTCTTTGCTTCCATGAATTTAGCATGTAGTGGACAATGTTTGTGCCCTCATACCAATGACAGCATCTCATGGATAGTTACTCCTGTTGTCAATATTATGGACTTAAATGTTAAGTGTTTGTAAAGAGGCAAGGTATAGAGAAGGGCTGATTTAGAAATTGGCCAAGGGTGAGCATTAGCCAAATACTGAGATCTTCTGCTTCTTCAGGGTCTGTCTCCAGGGTGCTTCTCTAGGCTGGGTCTAGCAACATCCCCCAACATCATCATATAGTCGTTTGATGGTTTCTTCATAGAGACTGTTTTCTGTGGTCTAATGAGCCCTGCATTACAGGCAGTAGTGCTGAAGAGGGACCACTGTGAACCAGGCAGGCATGGCTCATCCTACGGCTCATCCAAAAGCTGATGTATTTTTGGACTCTACCCGTTTGCCTTGATTCCACTCTCCCCACCAACGTCAGAAAGTCTTTTTGTTTTATGTCAGGGCTGATTGCCTAATGCTGACACTAAGGGTTTGTCCTATTTCCTAAATGACCATTAAAATCAAGCACATCGATAAAGACAATATTAAGAATAATGATCACATTTTTACATTAGGCCTTATTTGACCACTATTCATAAAGGGGCACGTCATTGGAGACACTTTAGGTTCTTTTGCTCTTCCAGATGATCTGCTTACCTCCAGTCTCTCGCCATCCAGTCTGCCCCCTGCACTACCATTGGCAGTCATTCTAAGGCACAAAATAAAATGTATTACTCCCTTGCAACAGAACAAAGGGTGGGGAAAAAAAATGTAATTGTAATGTATACATGTAAGGATAACTTGATCCCCTTGCTGTACAGTGGGAAAATAAAATAAAATAAAATAAAATAAAATAAAAATGTATTACTCCCCTTTTATTACAATAAAACCCCAACTGCTTAGCGTGGAAGGCAATGCTAGCCCATCTAGTCTGAGTCTACCTTTCCAGAACTTCGATTTCTGGCTCATGGTAGGATCTTAGTAAATATTCAATGAATGGATAAACAAGTGGATGAAGTAGATGCATACATTCTCAAATTAGTGCTGGAGGACCTCATGGGGAAAATAGCATTGTAAGTTTATATTCATTTCCGTATTGTCACCTAGTATATATTAAATAAAATCTTAATCTTTCCTCTTCATTTAATTCTTACATCTTGGCAGCTTAATGTACTCCAGTTGCTTTTATTGAAATGAAGATTTGCACCATAAAAATCAAACTCCAGAAATGAAGATTTGCACCATAAAAATCAAACTCCATAATCTAATGACATCTTTTTGAAATCATTAATGATATACTCTGTTCAGCAGATATGCTTCATTTGGCTTGTGACAAATTATGAAAGGACAGAGTAACCTAGATAACTACTTAACTAAGGTAGTAGAAGCAATATGCACTTGGACTATAAGAGATCACCACAGGGCCGTAGAAATGAATAGAATATAGCTTTTGAACAAGAAATGCCCAGGGAGTTCCCGTTGTGGCTCAGCGGTAACAATCCATGAGGACATGGGTTCAATCCCTAGCTTTGCTCAGTAGGTTAAGGATCCGGTGTTGCCATGAGCTGTGGTATAGGTCACAGACAAGGCTCAGATCTGGCATTGCTGTGGCTGCTCTGATTCGACCCCTAGCCTGAGAACTTCCATATACCTTGGGTGTGGCCCTAAAAAGACAACAACAACAAAAAGAAATGCCCAAACTACAAAAATAAGGTTCTGCATACTAGCTTTCATCGTCAGTGAAACAAAACAGTTTCTTTCATTTTTGTACTTAATCATATTGCTCCGCTTTGAATTGTGACTGATATTTTACTTTTCAAGATCCCACAACTTCATTAAGTTACCATTTGGCACACATGTCTATATACAGGGTTTTTTGGAATATGAAGCAAAGGTTAAAACAGTTTCCTGGGTCCTGTCTCCAGAGCTTGTGATTCAGTGGAGCAGACTGGGGCTCATGAGTGTGTGTTTCTAACAAGCTCCCAGGGGCTTGTGAGGACTGCTCTCCCGATAATGTGAGGATGTGAGGACTGCTCTCCCGATAATGTGGCCATAGGGTCTTCATCACATTGTCATCACAGTTTGCCTCAGTGAAACAGATTTCATTTAATTCCTGTGGTTCATATGATGCTGACAATAATGGAAATCTGGAATGACATTTGTCTTGGAAGAAAGAAAACTTAGGGAGACTGTATTAACTGACATCTGGTATGATAAAAGTTGCATTTTTTGGTCTTTTTTTTTGTCTTTTTTTTTTTTTTTTTTTTTTTGACTTTTCAGGGCTGTACCCACGGCATATGGAGGTTCCCAGGCTAGGGGTCTAATCAAAGCTGTAGCCACCAGGCTACGCCACAGCCACAGCAAGGCCAGATCCGAGCCATGTCTGCAACCTACACCACAGCTCATGGCAACACCGGATCTTTAACCCACTGAGCAAGGTCAGGGATCGAACCCACCACCTCATGGCTCCTAGTCAGATTCGTTAACCACTGAGCCACAAAGGGAACTCCAAAAATTGCATTTTTGAAGTGGTCCTCTTTATTCTTGTATTTTTTTAAACCTTGTGTGCATTATATTGTATGATAATTATCTACTAAACTAGGAGCTCCTTAAGGTTAAAAAAATGTCTTATTCCTCTTTTTAATTGAAGCCTGGTACTCCATACTGATCACATGAGAGATTAAAATGATATTCAGGAGTTCCCGTCGTGGCGCAGTGGTTAACGAATCCGACTAGGAACCATGAGGTTGCGGGTTCGGTCCCTGCCCTTGCTCAGTGGGTTAACGATCCGGTGTTGCCATGAGCTGTGGTGTAGGTTGCAGATGCAGCTCGGATCCCGCGTTGCTGTGGCTCTGGCGTAGGCCAGTGGCTACAGCTCCGATTCAACCCCTAGCCTGGGAACCTCCATATGCCGCGGGAGCGGCCCAAGAAATAGCAACAACAACAACAACAAAATAAAATAAAAAAATAAAATAAAATGATATTCAGAGAGCAGGCACTCCTATCCTCAGCCTGTAGTCCTCCACCATGATCTCTAAATCAAATGCATGCAGGGACAGCCACTGACAACAAGAAAAAATTTTCTTTTACTGTGAAACTTTGTCTTTAAACCCATTGGGGCCCAAGAATACCATCTGAACCACATGGAGAATTCCTTTTATTTGGGCTACTGTCAGTTTAGAGCCTAGGACCAAAAGAGACCAGGAGAACTCCTCCAACCCTCATTCCACCCTCTGAGTCTCAGACTGTCACACTGTTGGCACAGAAGTTGATCCAGAGAATGTCTGGAGGAGGAGACGAGAAGTAGAGCCAGAAAACCATAAATTGCGCCAGTGCTTAGAGCTGCCCAGGGTAGGCCTTCTGAAAATTAAGTCCAGTCCATCTCACTAGCTGCATAGAAAGAAAGCAGCAAGCTCAAACAGAGGAGCAGCAGAGAGAAAGAGAAAGGAGTATTACTCAACCTCTTGGAAATAAAAGAGAGGAATCTAAGTGAGAGAAACCTAGGGCTGTAGCTCACTGAAAAATCTTGCCCTGACTAACTTGAGCCACTCCTTTCTCCTCAGACATGAAGGGAGGATGAAGAAAAATGGAAAAGATGTCTTGAACCTGCTTTCCTTAGAGGTTCACGTTCTACTTTTTGTCCTTTCCTATAAACTCAAAGGTCTTACGAGCTCAAGTCATGGAGTTTATAACCAAGTTGTGTGGTGCAGAGCCCCTGCCTGTTAATCGGGAAGAGAGTAGGCCAGGAAAGTGGATGATAGGACTTCATATTTGCCAGGATCCCAGTTCATCTGTTCCTGTGTCTAGAATCTTCCACTTGGATATATCATACTCAATTTGGAGAGATCCCCCATCAAGACAGTAATTGCCTCCACTTATCCTGGAGAAAAAAAATCACCTACCTCTTTAGATGGTCTCCTCTCTAGGAAAATGAAGGATTATCATCCTGTGAGCTGCACACTTCATGCAAAATTTGGGTGTTGCATTTCTCTTAGGTCCACATGCCTTCTCTTCTCTATGAATTTCTGATCTCTTGGAAAGATCACTCTTACCGCCCCTTTTTTCTCTAATTAATCCTTTCTCATCCTCAGATCTCAGCTAAACCATCAGTTTCTCCTAGGAACCTTCCATGATCTGCATGATGAGGTTGGCTCTCCCTGTTACATATTCTCATCATATCAGCTGCTTACCATTGTTACAGTTTTATATTTATCTGTGCAATTCTTTGATTAAAATTTGTCTTCTCCAACTGGCCACAGGCTCAACCAGGGCAAGGACAGGCCTGATTTGTGCTCATTGTTAGTCTTTGGTGTGTAGAATAATCTTAACACTTGGTAGACACACAGATTAGGAATGTGTTGGTTGATGAGTTATCGCAAACTTGCTCCAGCTGCCTTACAGTCTTGTTAACATTTGATATTGTTGGGCTCCTAATTCAGTTTGCATTCCCTGGATTATTAATGAAGTTGACACCTTTTCAATTCACTAGCCATTTGGATATCCTCTTTTGTAAAAATACCTGGTCAAATCTCTTGACCATTTTTTGTGCTGTTTCCTCTTTCTTTATTGAATTGTAAGATTTCTTTTCATATTTTCAAAACAAGCCCTTTATTGATGACATGTGTTGCAAGTATCTCCTTCTACTATGTAACTGACATTTTCATTCCCTTACTAGCATATTTTAATAAATAAAAGTGTTTTTTTTGGATTTTAAAGCCATACAAATTATGAAACTTTTCTCTTATAGTTAGGGTAGTGTAGGCTTTATTTAAGAAAGCTTAAAGAAAAAGAAACTATCCTAAGGTCTAGAAGCTATTTTCTTATACATTATCTTCTAAAATCTTTTATCATTTTGCTTTTCACATTTAGATCTGAAAATCCATTTGGAATGAATCTTTGCATATCCTATAACATAGGGCATTGAGAGTCATTGTTTTCCATATGGAAGTCCAGTTGATCCAGTACCATTTATTGAAAAGACTGTACTTACCCCCACTGTGCTGCAGAATCACCTTTGTTTTTGGGGTTTTTTGTTTGATTTGTTCTTAAGTGTAATTGATTTACAATGCTTTTTCAGGTTCTGTTGTACAGCAGAGTAACCCAATGACACACAGTTCCCTGTGCTGTGCAGTAGGGCCTCATTGCCCATCTGTTCCAAATATAACAATTTGCATTGAAAAACCCCCCAAATTCCCATCCATCCCACTTCCTCACCCTCCCCCTTGCCCCCTGCCACCAGGAACGCCAAGTCTGCTGTCCTTGGCCATGATCTGTTTCTGCTTTTTTTTTTTTAGAGAGGATCATCTGTTTCATATTTTAGATTCCACAAATAAGTGATATCATATGATATTTGTCTTTTTCTTTCTGGCTTACTTCACTTAGTATAAGAATCTCTAGTTCCATCCATGTTGCTGCAAATGGCAATAGTTTATCTTTTTATTGCTGAGTAATATTCCATTGTATATATGTACCACATATATCCATCCATTTTTAATCTGTTCATCTGTTGATGGACATTTAGGTTGTTTCCAGTCTTGGCTATTGTGAACAGCGCTGCAATGAACCATATGGGTGTGTGTCTTTTTAAATGAATGTTTTAAATGCCCAGGAGTTGGATTGCTGGATCATATGGTTTAGTTTTCTAAGCTGGACTGTTTTCCATACTGGTTGTACAAATTTACACTCCCACCAACAGTAAAGGAGGGTTCCCTTTTCTCCACACTCTCTCCAGCATTTGTTATTCGTTGACTTGTTGATGGCCATTCTAACTGGTGTGAGGTGGTGCCTCATTGTAGTTTTGATTTACATTGTTGTGAGTCATATGCTCATGTACATGGATCTGATTCTGAGTTTTCTCTCTCTCCCAATGATTTACTCATCTTCCTTAGAACCTGTACTGTCTTAATTACTGTAGATCTGTAATAAATCACACTGACAGTTAAGTTCTATCACTTTAATCTTTTTCTTCAAGATTGTCGTGATGCTTGCCTTGGCTATTCTTGGCCCTCTGCATATCCAAGTGAATTTCAGAGTCAGGTTTTCAATTTCCATACACACACACACACACACACACACACACACACACACACGCAGACACAAATTTGCTAGATTTAGAGATTATATTGAATCTGTAGATCAATTGGAAAGAATAGACATATTTTATGATAATATGGTCCATTCATGAATATGATGTATATCTCATTTTATTTAACTCTTTCATTTCTGCCAAGGTCTGTGTAGTATTCTTGTGCCATTTTTCATTAGATTTTTTCCCCTAGGTAATTAAATGTTTTTGCTGTTTTACCAGTATTTTTATTTCATTTTGAAATCGTTCACTCCTAGTAAACAGAAATAAAATTGGAGTTCCCATTGTGGCGCAGTGGTTAACGAATCTGACTAGGAACCATGAGGTTGCGGGTTTGATCCCTGGCCTTGCTCAGTGGGTTAACGATCTGGCGTTGCCATGAGTTGTGGTGTAGGTTGCAGACCCGGCTCAGATCCGCGTTGCTGTGGCGCTGGCGTAGGCTGGTGACTACAGCTCCAATTGGACCCTTAGCCTGGGAGCCTCCATATGCCGCAGGAGCGTCCCAAGAAATGGCAAAAAGACAAAAAAAAAAAAAAAAGAGAAAGAAACTGGAGTTCCCGTCGTGGCGCAGTGGTTAGCGAATCCGACTAGGAACCATGAGGTTGCGGGTTCGGTCCCTGCCCTTGCTCAGTTAAGGTTAAGGATCCGGCGTTGCTGTGAGCTGTGGTGTAGGTCGCAGACACGGCTCGGATCCCACCTTGCTGTGGCTCTGGTGTAGGCTGGCGGCTACAGCTCCGATTCAACACCTAGCCTAGGAACCTCCATATGCCGTGGGAGCGGCCCAAAGAAATAGCAAAAAAAAAAAAAAAAAAAAAAAGACAAAAAAAGAAATAAAATGTATTTTCGTATACTGCCTTTCTAGGCAGAGGCCATACTAAATTTGTATATTTATTCTTATGGCTTCTAAATCCTTTTGGATTTTGTACACGTACAGTCATATTGTCTCAAATGAATTATATTTCTTTTTTCCCAATCCTTTGGGGTTTTTTTTTTTTTTATGTCCTAGTTTACTGTCTAAAATCTCTATTGCAGTGGTGACTAGAAATAATGGTAATGAGCATCTTTGTTTCATCTCAGAGGGAAGGTTTCAGCTTTTCCCAGTTAAGTGTGATGCTTGCTATAAATTTTATGTATTTATTCTTTGTCAGATTAAGGACATTTTCTTGAATACCTAGTTTGATAAGGAGTATTTATCATGAAGGAATGTTAAGTTTTACCAAGTGCTTTTTTCACACTTATTTTAAATGGTCATTTGATTTTTTTTCTCTTTTATTCTGTTGGCTTGGTAAATTACAGTGCTTGAGGTTTGAAAGGTAAACACATTTTTGTTCATAGCATAAACCCAACTTGGTCATGGTGTATATAATCATTTGTATGTGTTGATGGATTCCTTTGCTAATATTTTACTTAGAATTTTTGCATGTGTGTTCATGAGTGAGATTGACCTTTGATTTTTCTTTCTCTTAATATCCTTGTCAATCTTTGGATTCGACAGTGGGATTAATAAAATGAATTGGAAGTATTTCCTCCTTTATATTTAGTAGAAAGGTTTCTGTTACATTGGTGTCTGGTACAATTCACTGGTAAAGTCATTGGAATTCATTTTTCTTTGTGTGAGAATTTTGAATTATGGATTTAATATTTTCCGTAAATATAGAACCATTCTGATTTTCTGTTTATTCTTTTTTGGATTTGGGAGAGTTCTGTTTTTCTAGAAACCTGTCTCTTTCAAATAATGTTTCCAACTTGTTTTCACAAAGTTGTTCTTAATATCCTTTTACCGCCTTAATCTCTGTGGAATATTTAGGGATACCTTCCTTTTTATTCTCAATATTTATCTGTGCCTTTTCTTTTTTTTTATTAGTTTCACCAGGAATTATCAATTTTATTAGTGTTTTCAAAGAATGAACCCTTAATTATATTTGTTACGCATTTAAACTATGTATGTAATTTACTTTCTGCTCTTATTTTTTTTCCCTCTTTCCACATTCTAGTGGATCCAAAAAGTCTTTTTTTTTTTTTTTTACCATTTTGAGGTGAATGTTTAGATTGCTAATTTCAGTCTTTCTTTTTCCCTCAGTATATTTGAGGCATTAAATGTCCCTATAAATACAGATAGAGCTACATCCCACAAATCCTGGAATGTTATAATTTCATTAAAAATATTTTCTATTCCATTGTGATTTCTTTGACCTAAGAATTATATTAGCATGTATTGCTTACTTTCCAAACACAGGGATTTTCTATTTCTATTTTTATTTTTTAAGCAAAGTTAATTTCCACTTAGTCATTAAAGATAATCTGTTTGATCATTTAAAGTTTGTTTAGATTTCCTTTATGGCTCAGAATATGGTCACCTTCTATAAATTTTCTGCTTATATTGTTTAAAAAATTTTTATATTCAACTTTATGGTTATAGTTTATAAATACGTAACAATTTATTAATTATACTAAACTCTTCTTTATCCTTGCTGATTTTTTCCCATACTGATCTTTTTGCTACTTGTTCTATCAGTTACATGGAAATATATATTAAAATCTCCCTCTATGATTGTGGATTTGTAACCTTCTTCTTTTATTTCTGTCCAAGTTCAGTATCTTACTAGTCTGTATTATTGACTTATGCAAATCAAGAGTTATTATTTCTTCCTGGATAATTAAATCATTTATCATATGAAATGACACTCTTTATCTCTAGTAATACTTCTCTTCCTAAAATCTATACCTTGATTTTTTTCACCTTAATTGAGGTATCATTGACAAATAAAAATTGTATATATTTAAGCTATACAATTTGATGTTTTGATATATGTATACATTGTGAAATAATCACAACAATCAAGCCAATCAACATATCCATCACCTCACATAGTTACAACTTTCTTCTTTTTAAAAATGTTGCTTTTTTGTGGTGAGAACATTTGAAATTACCCTCTTAGCAAAGTTCAAGTACACAATACAGTACTGTTAACTGTATGGCGTCACATTGCTATACATCAGATCTCCAGAACTTATTTATCTTGCATAACCAATACCTTGCCCACTTTGACCAACATCTCCCCATCTCCCCCCTCCACTCAGCCTCTGGTAACCACCATTCTACTCTCCTCTTCTGGGAGTTCGACTACTTTAGATTCCATGCATAAGTGAGACCATGTAGTATTTGTCTTGCTGGATCTGACTTATTACACTTAACATAATGTCTTCCAGGTCCATACATGTCGCTACAGATAACATGGTTTTCTGCTTGTCAAAATATTTAGGGGTGTGTGTGTGTGTGTGTGTGTGTGTGTGTGTGTATACACCATATTTTCTTTATACATTTGTTTGTCAAAGGACTTTTAAGTTGTTGCCATATCTTCACTATTGTGAATAATGCTGCCGTGATCAAGGAAGTGCAGATACTGATTTTTCCCCCCTTTGGATACATACCCAGAAGTGAGATTGCTGAATTATGAGGTAGTTCTATTTTTATTTTATTTTTTTCAGGAATATCCATGCGGTTTTCCACCACTGCTGAACCAATTTAAACTCCCACCAACAGTGCACAAGGGTTTCCTTTTCCTTCCATCCTCCCCAACACTTGCTATCTTTTGTCCTTTGATAGTAGCCTTTCCAACAGATATGAGGCATTATCTCATTGTGGTTTTGATGTGCGTTTCTCTGATGATTAGTGATTCTGAGCGCCTTTTCTTGTACCTGTTGGCCATTGGTATGTCCTCTAAAGAAAAATATCTGTTCAAATTCTTTACCCTTCATTTTGTAGAAAATGGATTGTTAGACATTTGATTAACTTAAAAAATTATTGAGGAACTACTGTATTAATTACAATTACATTAGTTTCAGATGTACATCCTAGTGACTCTATATTTGTATATTTTGCAAAATGGTCACCACAGTAAGTCTAGTTAATGTTCATCATCATACATAGTTACAGAAATTTTTTTCTCATGATGAGAACTTTCAGGATCCTCTCTCCTAGTGGTTTTTGAGCTGACATTTTCCATTTTTTTCCTTTGCCCATTTTGAATTGGATTTGATATTTGTATGGTTTTACCACCTTTCTATTGGTTTATTTTTTTCATGGTATTTTTTTTTCATTTTTTAAAGTTTTATTGCGGTATAGTTGATTGACAATGTTGTGCTAATTTCTGCTGTACAGCAAAGTGATTCAGTTACACGTGTGACCATGGTATGTTTTTTCCATCCCTTGACTTTTAGCATTTCTGCATCTTTATATTTAAAGGGTACTGCTGTATTCTGCCCCTCTGATGCCCTACCTAATAGTCTCACCACCCATCTTTTACGTGGCCTTTACTGCTGTGACCAGTTCTGTGCCTGTGTGATGCTGCCTAGGACAGCAGTTCATTGTTTGACTTCCTGCCCTGAGACATACACAGCGTGGAAGTAAGAGGGAAGCAACGTGCCAAAGGATGCTCTTAATCAATGGGGACAGGATCTGATCAATAAAGGCTCCTCCCACACATGTCCCTTCAGAAGGCCCAGAAGCATGGAATCCCCAGCTCTAGTCTCAGTGACAACCCACCACTGCCCTTTGCCACTTGTTTGCTTCCCCCTTTGCATTCTCTCTGGCCCCCATTCCTGCCCGCCTCTCTGGGGCTGCTTTGATGCTACAAGACGACATGGCCTCCAAAGCCTAAAATCCTTGCTATCTGACCATTTGCAGAAAAAGTTCACTGACTCCTGTTCTATGGATTATGAAATGCATCATTCACAGATTCATGTCCCATAGAAATCAGCACTTTCACCACCTCCTGAATAATACTTAGAACCAATGAGCTTCATTTACCTGCCTCATGACCAAGCTCTATTTTTAAGTACCACGAAATACTTTTAGCCTTTTGTATATGCACAATCTTCATTTAGGTTCACTCACAGTTTACCATTTCATTGCTCTTCATCATTCCTCTGGTTTCTGTCTTGGATCATTTTTCTCATACCCGAAGGATATTCTTCAATATTTCCATTAAAGTAGAATTTCTGATGAGCCTTCCCTCAGTTTTTGTTTGTCTGAAAATGTGTTTTCCTCTTGGTTTTGGAAAATATTTTTACTGGATATTGAAACCTAAATGGGCGGGGGTTTTTTATTGGCACTTTAAAGATGTCATTCCATTGTTTTCTGGCTTTCATTATTTCTTTGGAAAATTTATCTGCCTTATTGTTGCTTCTCTGAGGATAATCTGTCATTTCTTTTTTCTGGCTGCTTTAAAGATTTTTTTTTGTCTGTCTAGACTTTCAGCAGTTTTACTGTGATTTGCTTAGATCTGAGTTTTCTGTTTACTACTCTTGGTTTTTAAATTGCTTCGTGAATATGAGACAATATTATTTGTGAGTTTGGAAAATCCTTAGCTATTACATTTTCAAATACTGCTTCATTTTTCTCTTTTCTTCTTCTAGAACTTTCTAACCATTGTCTCATATGTCTCTTTTGCTTTCTTTTCTGTGCTTTTGCTACCCCTCTCTCCCCCTTGCTTCACGTTGGATATTTTCTCCTGGTTCACACACGCTCTGATGGTATAGCCCTAAATTTAGGATTCCAACCAAAAGCCTAAGTTGAGAGCAGCTATAGTACTTTCTAGAGCTCCTCCTCTTTCGTGGGCCCCATATTCCAGTTTTTGGTTCCCACTCCCATAGTCTGTTAAGAGCTCTACCTGGAAATTATCTGCTTGTTAGATGATAGTGAAGTCTAGTTATCTATCCTTTTTTCCATTTTTGATCTAGTCCAGCATCTGTGATAATAGCTTAATGGGTGAAAGAAGTGATTTATTGTACATTTTCCCTGTTGTCAGAATTAGGAAAACAAATTTAATCCCCAATATTAGAAAGAACTTCCCAGTTATTTGAATCATCCAGTAATAAAAGTGGCTGCCTCATAAGTAATGAGGCATCACAAAAAATGCTCACAAGAACATCCAAGGTTAAATGTTCAAGTTTAAGAATCACTTATTGGAGTTGTCGTGGCTCAGCGGTTAACAAACCTAACTAGGATCCATGAGGATGCGGGTTCAATCCCTGGCCTCGCTCAGTGGGTTAAGGATCCAGCATTGCAGTGAGCTGTGGTGTAGGTCGCAGACACAGCTCGGATCTAGCATTGCTGTGGCCATGGTGTAGGCCAGCAGCTATAGCTCTGTTTGGACCCCTAGGCTGGGAACCTCCATATGCCATGGGTGTGGTCCTAAAAAGCAAAAAAAAAAAAAAATCGCTCATCAAGAGATTGCAGGGATGGTTACAGGTTTGAGATTAATTTGGGTTAGATAACCTCCAAGATTTTCCCATCTCTTTGTTTCTGTGTTCCAGTTTTTGTTCCAACAGCGATCTTCTCTCTTTGTGGTGTTGTTGTTGAAGTTGTTGTTATTGTTGTTGTCTACTTTGCTTCTTTGTTTCTGACAGTGTGATCTGAACTATGGTGTCTAGGCCTTCTAGCACGTCTCCGTAGAGTCAAAAGCACTGACCTTTAAGAACAGGGACTATTAAAGTAAACTCACTTTGCCATCTGACACAGTGAATACATCTTTGTTAATCAAAGATGTCATAGGTTCTGTTTTAACAGAGTAATCATTCAAGTAAGGGGCTTTGAGAAAATGGGTGGAGGATGATTGACTTGTCTGCTAAATGATAAGAAAAAAAAAAGACGGATACATTATGATCAAACCAAGCACAATATAATGTCGTTTTCATCTATCTGTCAAAAAGTGTCTTCTTTCTTATATAAATTTATCAAAGTAAATTTAAATGGGTGTTATTTATTGTGTCAGGTAAGATTGAATATTACCAAAGATTTTATTAAATATGAATTTTACAGTCTAATATTTGATAAGGTAAAAGTTTTAACTTCCAGTAAAATCTCTTTACCTTATATCGCACAAGAATTACAAAGTGATTTTCTAAATCGTTAAGGCTTCTCAAAAGCTATTTAAAGGTGCTCTAAAAATTGGGACATAATAGGGAGTTCCCACTGTGGTGCAGTGGAAACGAATCCGACTAGTATCCATGAAGGTGCGGGTTTGATCCCTGGCCTCGCTCAGTGGGTTAAGGATCTGGTGTTGCCGTGAGCTGTGGTGTAGGTCACAGACATGGCTCTCAGATCCCACGTTGCCGTGGCTGTGGTGTAGGCCGGTGGCTGTAGTTCAGATCCAACCCCTAGCCTGGGAACCTCCATATGCCATGAGTGTGGCCCTAAAAAGCAAAAAAAAAAAAAAAAAAAAAAAAAAGGACATACTGAACTACTAAGATAGGAAGGATTTCTCCCTTTTTTTAGAGTTGAGAAAACTGATGCTCAAAGACATTGAACCATTTGCCCAAGGACAAACAGCTAATAGCAGTTTCTAGATATAAAATCAGAATGATCTGATTCTAAAATTCATGCTCTAAATCTCTTCTGCCAACATGTGCCTGTATTTACACAGTACCAGTGGGAACTGGGGAAAGAGGAGTCTGAATAATGTTTCAGGACAAAAATCCATAATCAATGGTGATAACTCAGAGAGATTGAAGTTTGATAATAGTTAGTAATGATATTAAGACTTCTAGCTGAGAATTTAAAAAGATACATACACTCCAATGTTCATAGCAGCATTATTTACAATTGTCTGGGTATAGAAGGAACCTGAGTGTCTATAAACAGATGAATGGATTAAGATGTGGTACATGTATACAGTGGAATACTACTTGGCCATAAAAAAGGATGAAAATTTCCATTTACAGCAACATGGATGGACTTGGTGGGGGGGGGATTATGCTAAGTGAAGTAAATTGGAAAGAGAAAGACAAATACTGTATGACATCACTTATATGTCGAATCTAAAAAACACAACAAATTAGGGAATAAAACAAAAAAGCAGGCTCACAGATGTAGAAAACAAACCAGCAGTTACCAGTGGGAAGAGGTAAGGGAGAAGGGGCAATATAGGGATAGGGGATAAGAAAAAGGGCTTATTATGACATTATATGAAATCATGTGTGTGAAACTTGAAAATTGTAAAACGCTATAGAATTTAAAGAATTTTTCATTCAATACAACAAAAAATTTTTTTTAGATTTTTTTCAGGGCTGCACCTGTGGCATATGGAAGTTTCCAGGTTAGGGGTCTAATCGGAGCTACAGCTGCCAGCCTACACCACAGCCATAGCAACACTGGGTCCTTAACCCACTGAGCAAGACCAGGGATTAAACCCTCATCCTCATGGACACTAGTCAGGTTCTTAACTCTCTGAGCCACAGTGGGAACTCCAGAAGAAAATGTTAAAAAAACAAACAAAACAAACAAAGAAACACTTCTGGCTGAAAGAGTCAGGAACATGGTATTGCTACTGTAAAGATAAATAAATTAATACATATATAGGCAAAATGGGAGTTGCATTTAGGTAAAAAAGTGCTGGAACTGATTTTGGCTTTGCTTAATCACAAGTAACATTAAGACTTTCAGGTTGAGCCGTCATATAAGCATTTGACATAGTACTATTGAAAGTCGGTGCTGAAAATGTCTATTTGGAGCCTGCCAACAAAGGATAGGTGGTGGAAATCAGAACAGCAGAAGGGAGCTGAGAGAATGAGGACCTGGAGAGGGGAAAAAAAAACAAAACAAAACATGATCTAAGCCTTGGAAACATCATTATTTGTGTTACATTTTTAACGGAATAAAAATGGGAGTGAAAGGAAAAAAAAGCAACAAAATAAAAAATAATAATCATAGCACCAGTATTTATTTACTGTAGAGACTATCTATAGCCGAGGGTCATCTCCCCTCTAAAATCAGGAGTTTCTGATATGACGCAGCAGAAACGAATCTGACTAGTACTCATGAGGATGCAGGTTCGATCCCTGGCCTCGCTTAGTGGGTTAGGGATCTGGCATTGCTTTGAGCTGTGGTGTAGGTTGCAGATGAGGCTTGGATCCCATGTTGCTATGGCTGTGGTGTAGGCTGGCAGCTGTAGCTCCGATTCGACCCCTAGCCTGGGAACTCTGTATGCCACGCATGAGGCCCTAAAAAGCAAAACAAACACAAACAAAAAACCAAAAAAGAAATGAAAAAGAAAACAACAACAGAAAAATCAGATCACAGCTGCCTTTGGCAGAGTTTGGCCTATATTGTTCTAATTCAACCTGGAGATTTATTTGAACATAGACAAAAAGTATTTTCCTGAAATATGAAGGGCCACTGCACATGGCTCTGTGGGTTGAAGAATGACAATGACGTGGACTGTAATAACAGTGACTCCTCCTGGCCTCGTGTAGTGCCAGGGCCCTGGAAATATGCTGGCAAAACCATGGGGGGGGGGGGTCAAAAATATGGCAGCCTCAACAGACCCCAAGGTGATGCATGCCACTGCCCACACTCACATTGGTTGGAATGTTGAATGCCCATCTGCTTGTTTGATGCTCTCCACAGATCTGTACTCCCGACTTGGTGGTGTTCCTGGCTTGTGCCAATCAGCGGCTCAAAGAAAGATTACAGAAGCGTGCAGAGCAGCAGGGGCGGCCGGATGACAATCTGAAAGCTACCCAGAGGAGGCTAATGAACTTCAAGCAGAACGCGGCTCCATTGGTTAAATACTTCCAGGAAAAGGGACTTATCATGATGGTAAGTTAGCGATACTTTACATGTCCAGTACAAGAACGCTTTTCCAGATTTCCAAGTATTCTATGTTCTTCTTATTTAGAAATCCTTTACCTTAAAGAGTGGCTTTTCTTGGGTACAACTCCAATGGGAAAAAAGTTGATAATTTTGATCTGATTTGCCATTTTTAAGCCATAATGATAAAAACACTTTCACTTCAGTTTAAATTGATTTTACCAAAAAAATGATAAATTTGAACCTTGGCTAGAATTCTGCGGTCCTCACATTTAAGAGTATTTTAAAATAATTTTTGATCATTTTAAGCAATATTTGTTCAGTTTCTCAATTCCTCTGTCTTTGGAAACCTAACAAAATTGACAGACTTAAAAATACATAATTGATATAGTGTCATTTTAGACTTAAACTGTAAGTTTATCAGAGTGTGCCACTTAAAGAAATGAGATTTTGACAGCCAGAAAAAAAAAAAAAAAAGTTTCCAAGGGGGTTTGATTTGTCATTGAAAAGTGATATTGTCAAAAAACATTGATCTTTCTGTTCCATTGATGCAATGCAAATATTAACTTTTCCATCAGTATTTAGTTTGGTGGTTAGTGATGTTGAATGTGCCAAAGACAAATGAGGCTGAATCGCTAGTTAATACAGTTATTAGCATACAGGAAGCTGGAGGGGAAGATTCAGCTAAATTTATGATCCCTACAACATCAGAGATCTGGGTACAGAAGGGAGGAGGCAGAGGCTCACTGGCTACCTGATGCGTTTTGCAGAAGAGACACGAAAACCAGAGCAGCTCTGGGTGCTCCGTGGTGATAGCAGATGTCTGCAGAATCCTCCCCTCAGCCCTTCCTTCCTTCTCACCAGCCCGGAGACTCTTGTCCAGGGGGGTTCCAAGTCCCCATAGAGTATCCGGTGAAAGTGACACATGCCCCATCCCAGTAAAATGCATATAAGATGTTTCTCATAAATTTTAGGTAAATCTACTGAAGCCCAGCCATAGAGCTCCTACAACCTAACAATTGCTGTGTGAAAAAACTCTTCATTAGCCTAAAATGCCCTTAGATTGAAAGAGAGAGTCATGACATTTGAATAGTTATCTCTTTGTGGTCTAAAAATTAGCACTATAAAGAAACATTTATCAGAATTTGCCATTTGAGTCAAAGTTGCAATGTCAGAGAATCACAAATCTGACCTGAGAAACTTGTCCACAATGCCAGAGTTCATTTTATGGCCTAGAAGAGACATGGAGTGATACAGAAGATTCACGAAAACCAGGGTCGATGTTTCTGTGGCTCTTTGCCGTTGGAGTTGTTGCTTGTGTGTCTCCTGCAAATTACCAATGCTGACTTCTGCATTGTGTCACGAAAATAGAAATTTACTCTACAGACCAAACCCCCAACTGCAAGCTGCAGAGCCAGAGTTTTAATTGATGTTTGCAAGGCTTAAAGGTATTACCGGAGTGTCTCTGATTACTCCCTGCTTGTCACGTTCGTCATCACAAGCAGAGCAGATTTCCCAAATGAATGCAGAGTGGAGATTGTTAATTTACTAATATTTTGCATGGAGGTGAAATGCCACTGCCTCTAATTGAGGGAGTCAATAACAACGCGCATGGCAGCCTGTAACCTCCCCGCTAAACCCAGATGAGCTTTAAGATAAATGCTTCTAATTAGTGGGAAAAGAATTGCATGGGAAAGTCACCTTTTGAAAAGCGGTGAACGCAAACACAGGCTAAGTTCTGGGAAATGCACTGTGAAATTTTAATCTGACGAAAGAGCAAGTGCTGTGTCCTAAACCACATGCTCTCCTTAAGACCCTGGCCCACAGTTTACTTTTGGAATTAAATTATACTGGGTAGCATTTCTGCTTTTCAAGATGAGTTCAATAATTAAAACGTGTGATTAATCAAAAGCATATTAAAATTTTAATAAAAAATCTGGGAGTCAATAGACTAAACCCCAATATTTCCTTTTCTCTGTAGGTTTTTGTTTTTTTTTTTTTTGCTTTTGCTTCTACTTGCCCCTCCTAATTGGTTCATTTATTCATTCAATAAATATTTTGAGAACCAGTGGTTGTCAGACACTCTGCTAAGTGCTAGGGGTGCAAAGCTAAATAATCAAAAGGCAAAGATCTTTATTGGATCACTTTGCTGTACAGCAGAAATTGACAGAACATTGTAAATTGGCTATAATAGAAAAAATAAAAATCTTTAAAAAAGAGAGAGAAAGGTTTCCACTTGTATTCAAATGGAATAGATTTCATGCTTCTGGAAAAAAAAAAAAAAGGTAAGGACCTTTATTTCCTGACATATTTAAAACTCCTAGAATAGTACCTCTCTGGTACATAGTATGTTCCCAGTAAATGAACAGAGCTTGCAGCCTATGGGGAAAGGTATTAAACGATGAGTTATTAAGTATGATAACGTTTTGGAGTTCCCTTCATAGCTCAGTGGTTAACAAATCTGACTAGGAACCATGAGGTTGCAGGTTTGATCCCTGGCCTCGCTCAATGGGTTAAGGATCCGGTGTTGCCTTGAGCTGCTGTGTAGGTTGCAAATGTGGCTTGGATCCCGAGTTACTGTGGCTGTGGTGTAGGCCAGCAGCAACAGCTTCCATTAGACCCTAGCCTGGGAACCTCCATATGCTGCGGGTGTGGCCCTGGAAAAGACAAAAAAAAAAAAAAGTATGATAACGTTTGCCAAAGAGAATGGACAGGTTACCCTCACATAGGTCATGAACTACAGGAAATCCCTGTAGTAAGCAGAACAGACTCCCCACCCATGAGTAGGACTAATCATTCATCTTGGTGTGAGGTTCTTAAAGGCCACAGAGACCACATACCTGTCAGTCCAGGTAAGAAACGTTATCTTGGTGCTCATCTTCCCTAGGACTTTGGCATCTGAACCTTCTCACTTGGAATCTCAGCTTCACCGCCATTGAAATAAGCTCATGATGCTCTGGGACCTGATCTCCATCTATAAATTGGAGGTGATGTTACCTACAACAATATTTTGCATAATGTTGTTGTATGGGTGAAATGAGAAAATGGTTGTAGCCTGGCAGGTGAGGGCAGTGCAGAAGCTGTTTAAGAGGTACCATGCAGCCACATTGCCTGGTCCAGATTCTGGCTGTGTCACCTACCACCGCTGGGACCTCCTGCAGGGTAACTTATCTTCTCGGTGACTCAGATGCCCCGCCTGTAAAATCGGTATAACCATTGGTCCTACCTCAGTATAATTGTGAGGAATAAATGGCTATCAAGTGCTTAGAACAGTGCCAGGACTGTTGTAAAAGCAACATAAGAGATTGAAATTATTTTAAAGTTTGCTTATTTTCTTCTTTTATCCTCTGTAATACCCATTTGGGGAACCTATAGTTACCACTAACAAACTTCTGCTCTTGGAGGGTACCCTCTTGCCTTTTCTCCCATAGATAGGTTATTGAAGAAATCCAAAATGAAGAATTTAGGTTTTAAAAACTTCTTGCCAATTTCTTTTTTTTTTCTTTAAAAAATGTCTGTTAATCAGAGAATCATCCCAGTGTTTTCTTTGACCTCTTTATTATCCATGTAATCAAGCTGTATGAGGGCTGTGTCTGAATACTGGGGTTGCATTGCAACAGATGTCAACCCATTCTTTTTTCTTTTTCATTTCAGCAATAACTGTACTGGTTGGCAGATTTGACTGAAAAACAAACCTAGTTTGACTGCAGAGAAAACCTATTCAGAATAGCCAGGAAAACATTCAGTTGCCTGAGTATTGTGTTTTATTGACATGGTTCCCATCACATGGACTGTTTCGTTTTTGTTCTTTCACAGTACTTGTGTGTATATAGTTGAATATGCAAATGAGTATACTCGTCTGTGCAAGTATAAACTGAATGATAGGCAATCACAAGGCTAGTATGGAAGGGACTTCATAGAATCTTTTCAGACAAGATTTTATGTTGCGGTTTTAACTTACCGTAGGTTGGATACAATAGCTCATCATGTATTTTGCAGCTTTTGGCTTCTAATTAAAATTAAGATGCTGTGAGTTCCCCAAGTTTGTCAGAAGTTTTTCTTTGAAGTTTGAGGATTGCTGGGACTAGCTAGGAAATCTGTGTATTTGGTCCTACTGAGTAAGCTGTTGTCTCATGACATTTTTGGAGCACTTGGACCTAATGAAACTGTAGAAAAGTCTCAATTAAATGTCTGTTTAGTGGTAATTTTTGTCTATATCTTATAAGTTTAAAAAAAACCATATCTTTGTCATCTTTACAAGGTAGAATCCTTTTAAAAAATTAGTATTAATTAAATCAGCCATGTCTTCATAAGTTTGATGAACTCTCTTAAAAATACATGTGGTTTTGTTTATATTTTTATGAAAGGGGTATTTTAAAATTCTTAAAAAAAATAGGGTAAGATATAGTGTTTGTGTTATTTACCAAAATACATTGGCTCTTCCATTCAGTGGGAACAACCCTCAACTTGCCAGGGAAATGGTTGTGTATTGGACAAATGCTCCCTAATGGGGATGACAGTGAGCAAAGGACCACATTTAGTTTTAGCCTGTGAAGTAAGCGAATGGTCATTTTTCTTCTGGACTCTTCATAGGCAAGAGAGGCGTTAACTTAAAAATGAGAAGGAAGCTGTAATCATAGGATGTACGAAGAGTCCTACTAACTAATACTCTGATTCACTGCCTGGATCTCTTCATCCAGGAGAGGCATAGAGCCAAAAATGTTAAAACAGGATTATTTCTTGTTCACCAACACCAAATTTTCTAGGGAATTGGTGAGGGACTAATAAATCATCTTAGCATATAAAAGGCCACACAGGCCAGTCAGTGATTCCCTCATTTCAGTACTTAATAGATCAGAAAAAAATTGTTAATGGAGCTAAGGTGAAGTGGGGGTTTTTTAAGTACTTCGGTTTTTATCAAGCAGGTTCAGGTTCAGGGCAAAATTGAAAGGAAGATAGAGATTTCCTGTATCCTCCCTGCCCCAACACATTGATGGCCTCCCCATGGTAAATATCCCCCACCAGAATGTTAACATTTGTTACAATTAATGAATCTACACTGACACATCATGATCATCCAAAGTTCATAGTCTATCTTAGGTTTCACACTAGGTGAAATATTCTATGGTTTGGGGCAAATTATAGTGACATGTATCCATCATACAATCTTTGGTGCCCTTCAGTACCTCTGTGCTCTGCCTGTTCATCTCTCACCCATCCTTACCCCCCTAATCTGGCTCCCCGCAACCACTGATTTTTTTGCAATTTCCATCATTTTACCTTTTTCAGAATGTCATATAATTGGAATCTTACAGTATGTAGCTTTTTCAGATTGGCTTCTTTCACTTAGTAATATGCATTTTAGTTTCCTCCATGTTTCTTCAAAGCTTGATAGCTCATTTCTTTTGAGCGCTGAATAGTATTCACAGTCTGGGTACACCACAGTTCATCTATCCATTTTTCGTTCTCACCAGCAACATGTGAGAGTTCCTGTTGCTCCATATATCCTCATCAGCATCTGGTGTCTGTGTCCCAGATGTCGACCATTCTAATAACTATGTAGTGGTATCTTCTTGTTGTTTTAATTTGCATTTCCAAGTTGACTTCTAAAAAAAATTTTTACTAAGGGCATTAGAAAGGGAAAAAAAATCTATTATTGCCATTGTTTGAAAGGCATATATTTAGCACAAGAAAATTAGGAATGACATAGTTCCAAATAAAGTCTCTAAACAAATCTATCTGCTCTAAGAAAAATTCCTGGAGTTCCCATTATGGCCTAGTGGAAACAAGTCTGACTAGTATCTATGAGGATGCAGATTCCATCCCTGGCCTTGTTCAGTGGGTTAAGGATCTGGCGTTGCTGTGAGCTGTAGTGTCGGTCACAGACATGGCTTGGATCTTGTGTTGCTGTGGCTGTGGCGTAGGCCGGCAGCTGTAGCTCAGATTCGAGCCCTACCTTGGGCACTTCCACTTTTAGGGCAACATTTGCCTTGTTTTTCTCATTTTGTTGTGGACTAGGGAACTCTTCATCATATACTGGCATCGGTGCTGGGGAACACCTGGTGTCAAAAACACATCCTTGTTAAAACCACATTCTTCTTGATTCACCAGACATTGTCCCTGAGCCCCCAGATGACCCCACTGGCACCGCCTTTACTAATTTGCCCCATATGACTTCCTTCAAATTTGAGAATGCCCCCATTATGTATTTCAAATTTACCAGTGAAACCATGTAATTCCCATCCTACCAGCCATTCTTATCCAGAGAGAAAATAAACAGGGATAATAATAGTTCATTTAGACAGACATGCTGAATAATTTTTTTAATTAACTTCAGTTTTCATAGGAATCAAACCCTAACATTTAAAATACAAGTACAGGGAGTTCCCTTCATGGCTCAGTGGTTAACAAACCTGACTAGGATCCATGAGGATGCGGATTTGATCCCTGGCCTCTATCAGTGGGTTAAGGATCCGGCATTGCTGTGGCTGTGATGTAGGCTGCAGACATGGCTTGGATCCTGCATTGCTGTGGCTGTGGTGTAGCCCAGCAGCTGCAGCTCTGATTTGACCCCTAGCCTGGGAACCTCTATATCCCATGGGTGTGGCCCTAAAAAGCAAAAAAAAAAATGCAAGTACAGGCTCAGTAGGTTAAGAATCCAGTGCTGTCACTGCTGTGGCTCAGGTTGCTGCTATGGCGCAGGTTAGATCCTTGGTCCAGGAACTTCCATGTGCTGGACCATGTGCTGCTCATATGAGCAGTCAAAAACAAAAACAAAAATGAAAAACTACTGGGGAGTTCAGGGTTTTTGAGTATGAACCACCCATACTCCTTGGCCCCCACAACAAACCTTTCTTTGCTCCAATGTCTGACATTTCATTTGTTTGGCCTACTGTGTTTCTGGCACATGAAATATGTTCCATAACACATTCATACTTTTCAGAGCACTGTTTATTAAACATTTTACTATCATACCCACCGGCAGAAAAAGATAATAAATAAGTAGATGTAATATAATGCGAGGTCTTGGAGTTCCCATTGTGGCTCAGTGGGTTAAGGGTCCGGTGTGGCTGCAAACTGTGGCATAGGCTGGCAGCTACAGCCCCAATTCGACCCTTTGCCTGGGACCTTCCATGTGCTGCAGGTGAAGCCCTAAAAAGAAAAGAAAAAAAAAAGAAAGAAGAAAAGAAAAGTAAATAAATAAATAAAATACAAGTACCCTTGTCTCTAAACCTCCCATGCATAGCCATTGGTTAATTATCGCCGTCGCCACTCGCATCGCTGCACAGGGTGGTGGGGAAGGAATCTAAACAGCAGACACCCTCAGCAGATTCAGCAGCCCACGAAAACCTAAGAAAGGCAATGAAAATACTCTATAACAGTCTACTCAAATCCATTCTTCTCTAAGTGCTAGGAGGAAAATTCTGTTTTTACTTCCCCGTGCTGGAGGTTGTTACATTTGTAATATGTAACATAGTAAAGCTGTGTTTCTTTTAGGTACCATCACTGATTATCTCCTGTTTAAACATGTATTGTGGTTATACAACCCAAAGCCCCCACTAATTCCTATTTGAGGGATTTAGTAACTAAGGAAATAGTCAGGGGATAGTTTACAAAGGCTCATAAAGAGGAAGGCCATGGGGGTATTGTGTGATATATTTACCTGGGGCATGGTGGTGTGTATGTGCACCTGGATAGATGGCCCTCTGAACTGTTTTAAAGTGAAAATACTTTTAAATACCTTCTGGCATGAAACCTGATGTGACTAGAACCCCAGTGTGAACTGCCCCAAAGAAACATGAGAAAGAGCCTTTTTGACTTGACCCAAGAGCAGCTTATAAGGAATCACACTGGACGACAGGCATTTATCAACTCCTACTGTGTGCAAAGCTGGCAAGGCAGTGCTGCCCTGGACAAAGTACCATGGACTATTTTAGGAGGGTGGCGGAGACATTGGGACCCATTTAATTTACCTCAACACAGATCTTTATAATCCTGACTTTAAAATATCCAGAACTAAATTGAGAAAAAGAATCTGATTACGTTCCTAAGTGTCATTATTATGGGCCCTAAAACCTAAAGTACAATTATAACACCAGTTTCATTCTTGGATCTTTTGTTAGGGAGAAAAATCAAGGCACTGAGAGATAACTATTTGCTCACAGAGTGGCAACCCACATACAGCAAAGTAACATTCACAGTTCTGGGGCAAATTATGCTGGTCCCCGAACAGCATCAAAACAACAGGGAGAACAAGCGGATACCGTATTTATAGTTAATTGTCTTTCTGTCTCAGTAACAAGCAAGCACCCTGACTCACAACTTTTCCATACCCAGAGCTTGCTCAGTATCAGACCTATTCACACTTCGCTGGCAGAGAGCAAACCAAATGACTCAGAGAATGCATCTCCTTTTCCAAGTGGGAAATTGATTCCAATTATATAGCAAACCTATTGTCAGTGCCTGATGAGAACAGCTCTCACACCAACAAATGCAATATTCTCATTGTGATGTTTCATACAGATGTTTACAGGGAAAATGAGGAAGAACTTAAAGCATGAGCATGGTTCCTTTCCCAAAGGCATGTAAGATATTTTTCTGCTGATTTTATTATTACAAACACCCGTGAAATAAGAGTCCAAAAAACTCTATGCATGACTCTGTCATCTAAAGTATACAGCAGGGTCCTCGCATGAGAACCATAAAATAAGCAGTGGGGGTAAATTCAAGTTAATATTCAAGAACACACTTGGAAGATTCACACTAAGAAAAATCCCAATTCTGGAGTTCCTGTCATGGTGCAGTAGTTAACAAATCTGACTAGGAACCATGAGGCTGTGGGTTCCATCCCCGGCCTTGCTCAGTGGGTTAAGGATCCAGTGTCGCTGTGAGCTGTGGTGTAGGTTCCAGAGGCAGCTCAGATCTGGAGTTGCTGTGGCTCTGGCGTAGGCCGGCGGCTACAGCTCCCATTGGACCACTAGCTTGGGAACCTCCATATGCCACGGGAAGCGGCCCTAGAAAAGGCAAAAAGACGAAAAAAGAAAAAGAAAAATCCCAATACTAAGAACTATTATGTAGTTTAAGGTCTGGGGGCTGCCTCCTACAACAGTTTGTCTTTGTTTATAATTTTTTAAGTAAAATAAAACAGACTAGTGGATAGTTGGTAGCTGAATGTCACGTCATACTAACAGCTTCCTGTAAACTCTTATTTCAGCCTTTCAGTTCCTGACAAGAAAATGTATACACACACACACACATTTTCAGCTGGTCACTTCTCCAGTAGACACTCTGTGATCAAAACGATAATTATGACAATAGTGTCAGTGAACATTACACACTTCCATAATTAGGTATTTTATTTTATTTTGTTTTATTTATTTTTGCTTTTTAGGGCCACCCTTGCAGCATATGGAATGGAATCAGAGCTGCACTTGCCACCCTATGCCATAGCCACAGCAATGCCAGATCCTTAACCCACTGGGCAAGGCCAGAGATCAAACCCACATCCTCGTGGATACTAGTTGGGTTCGTGACCACTGAGCCATGCTGGGAACTCCTTTAATTGTTGTAATATGTTATCCTGAGCCTTATCCAGAACATGAGTAAGAAAATAATATTTTTGGTAAAGTTCTTGCACTAAATTCTTTTTCTGTTTCAGACAAAACTAATTGAGTTGATCAATTTTTCTAAAAAAAGTAGAGATAACACTGTAGTTAAATTAAGTGACACAAAAAAGGAAAAAGAAGAAAAACAAACAAAAAAGAACAGATATTTAAGACTTACCAGTGAGGAAAATACAAGAATATATTATGACTGGATGGTGTCTTAAAAAACAAGAGCTTGGAGTTCCCGTCGTGGTGCAGTGGTTAACGAATCCGACTAGGAACCACTAGGTTGCGGGTTCAATCCCTGCCCTTGCTCAGTGGGTTAAGGATCTGGCGTCGCTGTGAGCTGTGGTGTAGGTCGCAGATGCGGCTCGGATCCCGAGTTGCTGTGGCTCTGGCATAGACTGGCAGCTACAGCTCCACTTGGACTCCTAGCCTGGGAACCTCCATATGCCGCGGGAGTGGCCCAAGAAATAGCAAAAAGACAAAAAAAAAAAAAAAGAGCTAACAAATCATAAGTGTTTTATATGTGCTTGGTACTATTCAGAGTGCTTCACGTGTGTTAGGTCATTAATCCTGACCAAATCTCTGTGAGGCAGGTGTTGTTATCGTTTCCATTTTGCAGATGAGAAAACAGAAGCAATGAAAGTGTGTCTGGCCTAGGATCCCCCGAGGGCAGTGGCGCCTCAGCCAGACCCAGGGCACTGACCTCAGAGGCAGCGCTTGTGATCACTGTGTTGTCCCTTCGTCAAAACGTTACACTTATGCACTGTGGCTCTTGAAGAGAAAGCCCATTACTGCTTTCTCCAGACATTTGTCATTTGAAAAGCATCTCTATTCAGCTGTAATCTCTTCATTTCTGTGTCTCAGAAAAGAATCAATGAGAAAATTAATTCTGTTGGTGCATCACACTGAGAGGTTTTTAAAAAGTAATTTTACTAGATAACAGATTCCTAAAATTCATTAATCTGAGCACGTATTACCAGAAAAAAAAAATTTACTGCAAATGGCCAATTGTTGGGCCTTGTATTTTTGTTTATCTGCCCTACTCATCATCTTCTGACCTTGCTCAATTCTACAAATCAAATGTAAAACCATAGCTGCAGTTCTGCTTCAGGCAAAACCCTATCCTTATCTACTTTGAGCTTATAATTCATCTTCCCCATTATGACAGTCCTTTTATAGTCATCCATTCAAGAGATTTTATTGAGGGCCTATTGCATGTCAAACAAAGGCTCCCACATCAGGTGCCGCAGGGAATACAAAGGTGATGTGGAGATAGATCTGCCTTGTGCAGGTGGTGTGCAGGCAATCATGTAAGCATAAAAAATTTGAATATAGCACAGAAAATGGTGAGTGCCACACACAGAAGTATAATAAGTCAGGAAGAGTCAGTGGCAGGGGAGTGACTTCCTCCTGGAACGATTAAGAAAGGCTTAACCAGAAACGTTGGAACCTTGAGGGTGGGGAAGAGAACCCAGAAATGCATGGAAGAGCATGGTAAGCAGACTTGAGCAGACACCATTGTAGGGTATATGACAGCGTGGTGAGAATTAGAAGGGAAGCTGGACAGATGTGCTGAGGTCAAACTGAGGAAGGCCCTGAAGTGCTCAGCTAAGGAGGAAGGGTTATCCTGTGGGCAGGGGTGAACTTTAAAGCCTCTGAGCAAGGGGATGACATAGCTGGAAATATAAGCTGGTAGCTGTGTGCAAGACACTGAAAGGAAGAAGTGTTTAGAAGGGATTTGCTAAGGGTCTAAGCGGGGATGGTGACCACGGGTGCCACACGTTTTACTTCTCAATGGAGCAGGACCTACAACCATCTGGAACCAACCGCAAACATGGGAGTAACCAACACAGTTCTCGAGGAAGAAGAGCACTCATACATCACCTGCAGATGAGGGGTAACTTACTTTTTACCGCCTCTGCCATTTTGATTTCCCATTTGGGCCGTATAAATGGCAAAGTTGAAAGGAAAGGAGATAGGAAAAGAAATTAATGTATTAAGGATTGTGATTAGCTAAAGCACTGTAAAATGACATTAAATCCAAGCTAAGATACAGCAGTGTCAGTTGAATTACCAGTTATCTTCCCACAAATAATTTTTTTCAAAATACCGCATGGAGTAAAAAAACTAAGTAAAATTTATAGATATATTTGGAACCATTTATTTTCATAGCAGACAGCCTCCAGATCTGGACATGGGTCCATGAAACCCCTGCACACTAGTCAGGTTTCATCAATAATAAAGGGTTTAGGAGTTCCCGTCGTGGCGCAGTGGTTAACGAATCCGACTAGGAACCATGAGGTTGCGGGTTCGGTCCCTGCCCTTGCTCAGTGGGTTAACGATCCGGCATTGCCGTGAGCTGTGGTGTAGGTTGCAGACGCGGCTCGGATCCCGCGTTGCTGTGGCTCTGGCGTAGGCCGGTGGCTACAGCTCCGATTCAACCCCTAGCCTGGGAACCTCCATATGCCGCGGGAGCGGCCCAAGAAATAGCAACAACAACAACAAAAAGACAAAAGACAAAAAAAAAAAAAAAGGTTTATACTTGATAAGGATGTGTTTGATTACAAGTAACAGAATAGCTGAATAGCTATGGTTTAAGCAAACAGGTTTCTTTGACTTGTATAAACATAAGTACAGAGATGGGTGAACTGAGGCTAATACGGTGACTTAGTGGTGTCATCAAGGAGCCATCGTCTTTCCATCTTTCTGTTCCACCCTCTTTGATGTGTTTTCTCATTGTAGCAAAATGGCTGCTGCTACTCTGGTCATCAGATCCACAACCCACATGGGACACAGGGGTTAGGGTAAAGGACCGGGCACTATCTCTTACCTTTCATTAGGAAAGAAAGAGCTTTCCAATTGACCTGTGCTTAGGTCTCATCGGTTAGAACCAGGTCACACATTTTCTTCCGCCTTCAAGGGAGGCTGGAAAATGAGTTATTTAACTTCCCAGCCTCTGATGAGGGAGGAAAGCAAAAGGAAAGCGTCAGGACAAATGTTAAATAAACCACCCTGCAATAACCACCACCAGGTTTTTTAAAAATTCCCTTGTCTTGGTTGAAAAAGATATTGGGAAATACATTTGTTAGTAATTCTGTCCAACATGGTTAAAAGAGAATGTGTCTATACTTCACAATAGCAACTTTTCAGTAAGTTCTTTTAATATTCCAAAACCTTACCCACTTTCTATCTAAGTCTCACAACTGTCTTAAAGTTTAATGAAGGAAACAGGCTCGAAGAGGTTCAGGAACATACTGTAAATGCCAGAGCCAGGAAATGAGGAAGCTGAGGTTTGAAATACATCCCATCTCTCAGAGTCTACTCGGTGAACAACAAAGGATTGAGCCAGACTTGCAGCCAAGAAGAGTTAGCCTCCCTCTCCAAACAGCCAGAAAAGATGTAGATGAGGCTGTAGGAATGGGAACAGCCAGATGTCGTGGATGGAGACATCTAAGTCTAGAAAATCGAGGAAAACTAACATACTATACCAAGTGCTCTGGCAGCTCTTTACCTTACCTTTTTTAATCTTTACCCCTTGTATTCACTCAACCCTGTACGGTAGGTATTAAAATTATTTAGTGCCTTAGGTGTGCCAAGCGTTGTACCTAACTTAACCTCTTTTCAGGTAAGGACAAGAGCTTGCTGTCGTTTCTCAGAGAAATCCTAAACTGTACCACATGCCTCTTGCCTCACCCACTCCCCTTCTCACTCCCGATGTTATTCTTCCTTCACCCATCTGCCCTGCCTCACCCTTCAGACTCAGCATGTGCTCTTGTGTTGTCTGCCGTGCCTGGCTCCCCTGTCTGTCATTCTGCCTCTCATCCAGGCAGCCTCTAGAAGGCTCAGTCCCAAAGGTGGTGCCTCCCCCTTGTTTACCCTGACCCAGCAGGTGGGACCTAGGCAGGTAGGCAGACACGCCTCTGCTCTGAAGGGGCCATGTGGAGGGAGAGGAGAGGGGACTAATGAGTGGCCTCTGTGTGTCTGCCATCTCCGTGATAGAAGGATGCTCGAAGGGCTGAAAGAGGGAGTAAATTATTTGCCTCTGCCTGCTCCGTGGTAACTCTGATGGGCCCGAGTAATGCAAAACACTTTGGGTCCATCTCTGGAAGTTACTCCACGCATTCAAGGACGTAATCAGATGTTTGAAATCGCTGAGGGGAGGTCCTAGTCATTGCCAAGTTCAGGATAGGAAATGGAAGTAGGCGGACAGAAAAGGCAGAATTAAGGGCTGAGAAGCCAGGGAAGGAGTGGGGAAATAAAAGAAGTTTTCTGTTAACATTCTCATTTCTTGCTGATTCCTCCGTCTCTAATTTAGGAATTTAATTGAGCACAGCATAAAATAAACTCAAAAATATATACTCATTCATCTTTCTTTTTAAGCAACTGTTTTGTAATTTCTAGTTTATATGGGGTACTCAAATATTAATGAAGATGTTGATTTTTGGCTCTCGGATCTCCTATATGAAGTAACAAAACAACCCCGAATTTAAAAGGATGTCTGTAGAAAAGACAGCCAGGTGTGTGTGTGTGTAGCTATAATGTGAGCTAAGCTGTTCTCTTCAGTAACTGGTTGAACAGGGACCATGCAGCCAGAGCAGTACTGGATACAGAGAGTGCTTTAAAATATTTGCTGAATTAATGCATTAATTTACGAGCTGGCCTGAATGAATTGGCCATTGTAATGAGTTTAGTGCGAACAAGACTTGTTCAGACTTCATTCATTTGAATTGGATAAGTAGCTTTTTGGTAGCATTTTAGACTTCAGGCTTTCAAAAATTCCTGTTTCCCTCTGTGGTCTGGCCTCTAACGGCTGCCAATTCACAGGTTATTTGAAGGTGTCAGCAACCATGAGAGAGTTCTCAAAAAATACCAAGGAGTGTTGTTTCAAACAGTTTCTACAATTGCATCAGATTTAGGATCAAGGAAGAAAACGAGGAACAATGTTTTTTTTTTTTTTAAGAATCTTGTTTCTTACCTGAAAATTTCATTTGAAAATATCAAGACTGTTGTGCAGTGTGAAATGTGATTTTGCTTCTATCCTGAAACTTCTGCTTTACAATCTGAATACAGACATCTCCATCACTTGATATATACTTGATAATGTTTATTTTTAGGTTTTCCAGCATGGCTTTAGAGATTATATGCTCATGATAAATTCATTCTAGCAGAAGTCCCAAAAGATGACATGATCCCTTACAACTGAATACAGTAGCAATTTTCAACTAAACCCTCTGTGCCTCAGAAGATCTTAAGCTTCACTCGCAATCCTCTTGGCTCTGTTCGTAGTGTAGGAAGACTGCAACTTACTTCTGATCGCCTTTTCACTTCCTCAATTCAATCTGAATCCCTAAAACTCTGAACTTTGTAATTAACAGAATCAAGTAATTAATTTCTTAAGATTGCATGGGCATTATTTTGTTCTTTTTTATGGCTGAGTAGTATTCCATTGTGTATATATATCACATCTTCTTAATGTCATTGGACATTTAGATTGTTTCCATGTCTTGGCTGTTGTGAATAGCACTGCAATGAACATAGGGGTGCATGTATCTTTTTCATTGAAAGTTTTGTCTGGATATATGCCCAGGAGTGGGATTTCTGGTCCATGTGGTAGTTTTATATTTACTTTTCTGAGGTACCTCCATACTGTTTCCCACAGTGGTTGTACCAATTTACCTTCCCACCAACAGTGAAGGGGAGGTTATGACTGAGTCACTTTGCTGTACAGCAGAAATTGACAGAGCATTGTATATCAACTATAATAGAAAAAAACAAAAATCTTAAGAAAATTGCATGGGTAGACAATTCCATGATGCCACTGGTCTACCTTATTTTCTGTGAAATGACAGCTCTACTTTAAAACTGGTAGGGAAGAGAAGAAACAAAGGAAACGTCCATTGGCTCAGATTATTTTCTCTGTCTTGCTCACGGACTATAGTCTTCAGCTAGGGGCTGTTGTCCATGCCTTCCCCTCTCCCTGGGGTCCTTGTCATCTCCATCACTCTGCCTTGATCTGGCTGGGCTGTCACACTCGAGATGGCTTTCTCCTGGAAACCACTCTGTCAGGGACAGATTTTCACCTGTGAGCTCCCTAGCACCCCTTTTTATCCCTATCATGACAGTTATAACACTGTTTTCTAATTATATTTCTTTATGATTCTAGTATCTTTCAACTATGATTCTGCTGTCTTTATAATTTCACTGTCTATTTTCTTCTTTATTGCTTTACTGTTGTCTTCCATGTTTTAGTCCCAGCATCTGGCTTAGAGCCCCTAAGTTTGCCTTCAATATAAATTTACTAAATGAATATTAAGTTAATTGTAAGATGACCCACAAAAATATATGGGGGGCAAAAACAAAGGCAAAAAAACTACATTTTAGCTTGAAAACCTTTTTTCACACCTTTGCAGTTAGTCCTAGGTAACACCTTTTAAGAATTCTAGCCTTGGAGTTTCTGTTGTGGCTCCGTGGTTAATGAACCCGACTAGCATCCACGAGGACTCAGGTTCAACCCCTGGCTTCTCTCAGTGTGAGCTGTGGTGTAGATCACAGATGTGGCTTGGATCCTGCATTGCTGTGGCTCTGGTGTGACCGGCAGCTATAGCTCTGATTCGACTCCTAGCCTGGGAACCTCCATATGCGGCCGGTGTAGCCCTAAAAGACAAAAAGACAAAAAAAAAAAAAAAGAATTCTAGCCTTAACAAATACACACTGCTATACATGAACTAGATTACCAACAAGGACCTACTGTATAGCATATGGGACTATACTCAATATCTTTTAATAACCTATAATCAAAAAGAATATGAAAAAGAATATGTGTGTGTGTGTGTGTGTGTGTAACTGAATCACCGTGCTATACACCTGAAACTAACATAACATTGTAAATCAATTATATGTCAATGAAAAAATAAAGTAAAAGATAAACCACAGAGTTTAAAACCACAGGAGAAAATATTTTCTTCACATATACCAAGAGTTAATCACCCATAATATATAAGGAGTTCCCACAAGTCGATTAGTAAACTAAATGTCACCACAGAGAAAGAGCCAAGGATTTGGACAGGTAGTTATAGACAGAGAACTAAAAATAGCTGATTAAGATAATCAATCTTCCTAGTCTCACATAAATGGAAATAAAAAACTTATAATGTAAGTTTTATAAATCAGATTGACAAATTTTTAAGTATTGATAATAACCTTCATTTTTCTTTCATTCAAGTAAATATTTATTGCCTGTGTTGTACCTGGAAAATGATGGGGAAAACAGACCCAATCATTTATGTCTTTGGTCAAAAATTAGTCTCTTATAAATAAGCAGTGTATTTCTGGGCCATGTTTTCTTATCTGTTCTACCAATCTCTCTTTCAGTTGGTGCATTTAACCCATTTATATTTAAAGTGATTATTGATTCTGAAAAAAAAAAAAGAATTGTAGTCTTTACATTGCCGTAAATATGCTTTGTTTTCCTTTTAAGTGTTAGGTCACTTGATCCAAAATTTAAGTCAAACTGCATGTCAGATTTTGATTTTTTTTTTATTCCACACTCTCATAAGGTAAATCAGGTTCTTCAAATAATGCGAATTTCAGAAAGAATGTGCAATGTCACTGAAGCAAAACTTCCATGAGGCATAGTATTTTGAGTAATTTCTTTATCACTAGTATCCAAATTCCTAACGCTGTCTGGCACATAGTAGATGCTCAATAAATATTTACTAAATGAAACAGTTAAGCCAACACCCTAATCACATCCTAGATTGGAGACATAAAGGGAAAAAAAAAAATGAACATGACCAGACAAGTGAAAGCAGCACCATTTATGAAAGGAGAAAATCAGGGCCAGTGATTAAAAGCTCAGAGGCAAACCCATCACGGTTGCAGGCCTTTAACAAGCTCTTAAGTTACAGAAGTAACAGAAGCTCAAGATACAGAAGTTACAGAAGCTCAAGTTGCAGAAACTCTCATGTCCTCAGGACATTTGAAAACTCAATCTTGTATTACCTACCTCGTAGGTAGGTTGTGAGGACTGGTTGGAAAAAGGTAATTAAAGTATTCAATACAATACCCAGCACAGAGAAAGCACTAATCAGAAATGGCTGTAGTTATTATTATTATTTGAGTGATATTGCCCCCTGCATTGGCCAGAAGTATTATCAGTGCTATAGCAACCAACTGCATGTGTTGTGTTACTTTCTCATCTCAATTCTTTTATTATACTGGATTTCTGACAAAAGAGGTATTCCTATATTCCAGTGACATTTTTTAAAGGCGGCTGCTGCAGCTCCTCTGAAATGATGAACTGAGAAAATCGAACCCAGTTGAACAGTCTGAAAGAAGCATTGCCAAACCCTGTCTCCAGCTATAAAAGCCTTTAAGAAGCTATTTCATACACTCTTTTTTTTTTTTTTTGTGGTCTTTTTAGGGCCATACCCACAGCATATGGAAGTTCCCAGGCTAGGGGTTGAATCAGAGCTGCAGCTGCCAGTCTACACCACAGCCACAGCAACACAGGATCTGAACAGCATCTGAGACCTACACCCCAGCTCATGGCAACGCCAGATTCTTAACCCACTGAGCGAGGCCAGGGATCGAACCCACATCTTCACAGATGCCAGAAGGGTTCATTACTGCTGAGCCACGAAGGGAACTCCAATATACACTCTTGATGTCAATTTCTTTCTTCTCTCTTTTCTTCTTCCAATTTTGATTTCACTCTTTTCCTTGATTTCTTCCCCTTTCTCTCTCCCTGAAGATGATCTCAGGCACCAAGTGTGATGGGTACGATTGCTGGTTCCACACATTTGTTCATGCCTATATCACTCAAAACCCTTGTTCAATCACTAATGTATTCAAAGGAACCCATGCTAGGGAAATGCTGCAAGGGACCCAATGATGAATATGACATTCAGCAAAATGTAGTGTGGTGTCAGGGGCCAAAAGCTAGCTTTGAACTCACAAAGACTAGGGTTTCAATCCTGGCAAGTTTCTTTTTTTCTTTTTTTTTTTTTTGGCTTTTTGCTATTTCTTGGGCCACTCCCGTGGCATATGGAGGTTTCCAGGCTAGGGGTCGAATCAGAGCTGTAGCTGCTGGCCTACGCCAGAGCCACAGCAACGCAGGATCCGAGCCGCATCTGCGACCTACACCACAGCTCACAGCAACGCCGGATCCTTAACCCACTGAGCAAGGACAGGGATCGAACCCGAAACCTCATGGTTCCTAGTCGGATTCATTAACCACTGCGCCACGACGGGAACTCCCTGGCAAGTTTCTTAACTTTTCTTTTTTTCTTTTTTTTTTTGCCATTTCTAGGGCCGCTCCCATGGCATATGGAGGTTCCCAGGCTAGGGGTCCAATCAGAGCCACAGCCACCAGCCTACACCAGAGCCACAGCTACGCAGGATCCAAGCCGAGTCTGCAGCCTACACCACAGCTCACGGCAACGCCAGATCCTCAACGCACTGAGCAAGGCCAGGGATTGAACCCGCAACCTCGGGGTTCCTAGTCAGATTTGTTAACCACTGAGCCACTACGGGAACTCCAAGTTTCTTAACTTTTCTAAACTGAAGTATCCTCATCTGTATCCCTGTAGAGGGAGTTAACTGACATGCAAGATTAATTAAGATTAGAAATAATATGAATCAACCACTTCTATCACATAGGTGGTTAAATAGATGACACCTGCAATTATTAATATAATCCACAGTCCACGCTCTAAAATACTTAGAAACAAGTCTAATCAAAATATGTCCAAATACTAAGAATGAGTAATAGCTTACATTTGCTGAGCACTTCACTTAGCTGAACAACGTTATGCAAGTATGTTTTAGGAAAATGACTATGCCTGGTGATAAATTCATCACATGTTCATAATATCTAAGGTATATCCATTCAAAGTGATGGGGTCCATGGGAAAGCTGAAATCCAATTTTGAAAGCTACTCATTACTTTTCAAAATGACTAAATCAGGAGACAACACAACAGCTACTTATTTTAACGGAGACATTTTTCAGAAGAAATGTCAACCACAAATCTGTCTTGGCAGATTCACACTATGTTATTTTCTATCTTTTTCCTTCTCACTATTGGCAAGCGGAGCTGCCTGAAGGATGAGCAGCTTTCAAGTTTCTATCAAGAGGAAGAAAAATGGAGTCTATTTACTTCTGTTTTTAATTCTTTTTATGTAAAAATCGTATGCTTCCTTTTTAAAATGAGTAATATTTATGGAGAAGTTTGTGTGTGTGTGTGTGTGTGTGTGTGTGTGTGTGCACGCGCATGTAGGCCTATGTGTGAGTGGGTGTTGGGGATAAGGAATGCAGACAAGTATAAGGAGAAAATAAAAAGCATCCATTATTCTGCAACCCAGAAATAACCCTGTTAACATTTTGGGTCTTTTCCATGCAGTGTTTTTCCATGATATTTTGACAGTATAGTAGCTGAAATCATACTGTACTTTGCATTAAAGCTTTTTTAACTTAAAATCATATCGTGAGCATATTGGCAAGACATTTATTTTCCCTTTTGAAGCCTCAATAGTAGTGAATGACCTGGTGCATCTGCTTCAGAGAATTGACGTGAAGTCAGATTAGAAAAGATGTGAGAATCTTTTGTAAGTCACATGTAGAGCAAGTGACAAATGAAATTATTATTTTCTCTGATCCATATGATTCTAGGAGTCAAGAGACCCATATTTATTGTGCATTTACAGAGCGTGCTGCAAATCATTGTGGGGACCCAGAAAAGACTCAACACAGCTCCTGACCTCAGAGAGTTTATTAGTCTGGTCCCAGAAATGAAGCTAAAATATGAAAACATTAGAGAAAAGCAGAGGGTTAAGCTCTTCTTTTGACTACAAGGAGGACTTTGCCTTAATTATTTAAATAGAGTTATCAGATCTTGAATTCCTTCCATCCTTGGCTCTTCCAGTTTTAAAATGAGTCATGCTTCAAAGAATTATTTTTTTTCTTACCTCAGACATAATTATAATTTTACCCCCAATAAAGTGATTTGCCAGTTGAATAGCGAATTTTTAACTCACCTCTTAAAAAAATGAAGAGAGAAAGGAAAGAAATGATCTATTTTTGTAAACTCAGACCATTTATAATGATTAGTTTAAATTAACACTAGTATATAATAGAGAAAGTCCCCTGGACTGAAAAAAATAAAATAAAATGAGAAAGCTCCTTAAGATTCTGTTAGTTTATGTTACAGAAAAAAATTTAAACTGTTTCTCTTTGCCAGAAGCAAGTAAAGGGTATTTTTACATAATTATATTACTATGGAAAATTCCCGTGTGTTTTGTTATGTCTGGAAAGTTGAATTAAGAAAAATTTTTATCTTTTCTCCTGTTCTACAAATTTTTCTACTATAATATGTATTCTGTTGATAACCTAGAAAAAAGAAAAATTATTAAGAACTCATATGCTGGATCAAACATAACATTAAGTCAACCAATTTAAATAAATAAGAAGTGGGAGAATTCAGCTCACATAAACAAAACACAGCAATATGATATCTACAGGAAACCAATGAAATATTTTCCATAAGGGAAGAGTACATACTAAGCTTACTTGAACTCTACAAAACTTCTCCCTGGGCAATTCACTAGCTTTACTTCAAATTATTTGTTTGGTTTCATGGTATGTCAAACAGCTGTCAAATTCAGTGGCAGTGTTTTTTCTCTCTTCATGAAGTCTACTAGGAATTAATGCTATCAAAGTTGTCCAAAGTTAAATACCATCGTCAGAGCCTGAAATTGAATTAACAGAAAAAAGGATGGATCTTGGATTAGCTGAGGCTCAGGGATAAATTGGAAATGGACCCAAGTAGAGAGTTTAGCAAGATGTAGAAGATGGAAGAATAGCATAGGAAAAAGGTTACATGAAACAGCATAGAGAAAGAAATGGATTTTCTTAGGGCTCAACCCAAGGAAGACCGTAGATTATCCATTCATTAATTTAGTAAGTCTCTATTGTTTGTGATGATTAGTTTGCATAAGGAGCAATAGAGTCTAGAGTAAAAGCGACACCCTTTTTTTTTTCTTTTCCTGTCTTTTTAGAGCTGCACCCACGGCATATGGAGGTTCCCAGGCTAGGGATCGAATCAGAGCTGTGGCCATTGGCCTACACCACAGCCACAGCAATGCCAGATCCAAGCCACATCTACAGCCTACACCACAGCTCATGGCAACGCTGGATCCTTAACCCACTGAGCAAGGCCAGGGATCAAACCTGCATCCTCATGGATACTAGTCAGATTTGTTTCCATTGAGCCATGACAAGAACTCCAAAAACAACACCGTAAGGCTGGTAGAGGATGATGACACAAAGAGGAAAGAGAAAGTTGTCAAAGATGTGGGAGAAAAGGAGAATGGGGTACCATAGACGGTAAATTAAAAGTGCTCCAGGGAGGAGTCCCCATTGTGACAAATGGGGAAGGTCCATATACCGCAGGTGCGGCCCTAAAAAACAAACAAAGAAACAAAAAATGCTCTGAGAAAAGAGACATCAAGACATCAACTGTTGAAAGTTTGCTTTTGTGGGAAGTCAAGCAAGATGAAGATTGGAAAAGCTCATTCATTTTATAGATTAGAAAGTATTTAGAGAATTGTATTGTCCTTTGCTTGTTTGGTGGATTAACAGAGACACCAGATTGGAGTAGGCAGAGGAGTAAGTGGGAGGTGAGAAGAGAGTGGGGTGGAGAGGTGACAATAATGCAAGACTTTTGACTGTGGGGAAAAGGAGAAAAATAAAGGAGTAGTTAAATGGGATAGTGGAGCTGAGGAAACAGTTGTTAGTTTGTTTTAGTTTTCCATCCCATTGTTTTTGTTTTAGTGAGTGGTGACTTGAGTGGATTTCAGTGCTGGTAGAAGGGACATGGTTGAAAAGCGACTGATATGATTCCGTGAATGGAAGCAACTTTATCTAAAAGTCTAGAACAGGTCAAAGTCAGCAATTCAACCGGTTTCAACAAAGACATGGTAAGTCCTTATAGGCTAGGAATCAAAAATGAACAAGATAAATTCCCTGCTTTTTAATAGCTACAGTTTGGTAGAAACTCACAGGAAGGATATTTATTCTAGGGAAGAGACAGGAGGCCACATAATTAGTACGTGACAAAATAGAATCCAAAAAATTACCAGAAGAATAGGACAGCCCACAAGCCAGTACAGCCTCCTTAAGGATCCCCACACAGGCCGGCCCAGGTCATCCCCAGACTTCACTCCTCTTTCTCTTCCATCCTTCCTTTCAGATCCTGTCTTTTGTCTCTTGCTCTTTCACCTTTTCCCCTGACACCTCTGGCTTCCATCAGTCTCCTCTGTTTCTGAATTCCTTTACCACTTAACATGTGTATCACACAGCTGAGTTTTTAACTGTTTTCTGGGAGGCAGTGTCCCATCAGGGGAAGGAACCCCAGCTTCCCAAGCTCAAAGTGACCTGAATCAAATCCAGCCTCCCATCACTTCCAACCTGCAGGACCTGACCAACTCCTGTATCCAGTATCATCACCTCGAGAATGGGAAGGTAAATCTACCTCTGAAGGTAGCTATCAAGAATCAACAAAATAGGAGTTCCCATTGTGGTTCAGCAGGTTAAGGACTCAACATTGTCTCTGTGGGGATGGGGATTGGATCCCTCACCTTGTCAGTGGGTTAAGGATCCACTCTTGCCATAGCTGCAACATACATGCTGAACGTGGGCTCAGCTCCCATGTTGTTGTGGCTGTGGTGCAGGCAGGCCTGCAGCTGGAGCTCTGATTGGACCGCTAGCCCAGGAACTTCTATATGCCACAGGTGTGGCCATAAACAAAAAAACAAAAAGACAAAAAAAACAAAAAAAAAGAGAGAGAGAGAAAGTCAAAGAAATCATGTGTAAATAATATTATAAAGAAACTAAAAGAGTTCGGGTGTTAGGATCCAGGTTCTGCTGGGGCATCTTGATCAGGTTACTTAACCTATCAGGGGTTCAAAGTCCTCATTTATCAAAGGAGTCTCTAATCAATGTCTACCTCATAGAGTTGTTGAATGATATAATATAGCTAAAGTACTCTTTTTTTTTTTTTTTGTCTTTTTGGGGCCACACCCACGGCATAGGGAGGTTCCCAGGCTAGGGGTCTAATCAGAGCTGTTGCTACTGGCCTCCACCAGAGCCATAGCAATGCCAGATCCGAGCCACGTCTGCGACCTACACCACATCTCAGGACAATGCCGGATCCTTAACCCACTGAGCGAGGCCAGGGATCGAACCCGAAACCTCATGGTTCCTAGTCAGATTCGTTTCTGCTGTGCCACGACGGGAGCTCCAATATAGCTAAAGTTCTTAAAAGATCACCAGACACGTAGTAAGCACTATCAAAATGTTTGCTGTTATTATTATCTTCTTCACTGTTGTGTATTATCAGACTAAAAAAATAGTTTATCTAACGTTTTTCTAATCACCCTCTAGCAATATTAACAAGATATATCTCTAGTTTTCAGAAAATTTCACTTTATTGTACACAGTTTTGATTTTTTTTTTTTTGGTCTTTTTGCCTTTTCTAGGGCCGCTTCTGCGGCATATGGAGGTTCCCAGGCTAGGGGACCACCTGGAGCTACAGCTGCCAGCCTATGCCAGAGCCACAGCAACATGGGATCCAAGCCACGTCTGTGACCTACACCACAGCTCTTGGCAATGCTGGATCCTTAACCCACTGAGCAGGCCAGGGAGACAGTTTTGATTTTTTAAAAACTTTTGTGTTGTTCTGATTTTTCCTTTTATTATGTGTATTTAATAGTAGGCTGTATTTTATGTGTTTCCCCGCTTTTAGTTCAATACTTTAATACTTTAAAACTACTGAAAATTCTAGGTCCCATTCCAACCTCTATATGTGTGGCAGTGGACAGAGGGGCTGTCCCCACAGCAGCAAGCAGTGCTGGCTGGATGTCCTGCAGTTCAACTCAATTCTTTTTTTTTTTTTTTGTCGTCTTTTTGCCGTTTCTTGGGCCGCTCTTTTTCTTTTTTAATTTTTTTGTCTTTTTAGAGCCACACTCACAGCATATGGAGTTACCCTGGCTAGGGGTCGAATCGGAGCTGCAGCCACTGGCCTACACCAGAGCCAGAGCAACGTGGGATCTGAGCAGCATCTGCGACCTACACCACAGCTCACAAAAACCCTGGATCCTTAACCCACTGAGCAAGGAGAGGGATGGAACCCGCAACCTCATGGGTCCTAGTCAGATTCATTAACCACTGAGCCATGATGGGAACTCCCCAACTCAATTCTGATACTATCTGACCAGAAATTGCATCAGATTCCACAGGTTAAGGGCTCAGTCCCACAAGACTCTGCCCCCACCCTGCCCCCACCATCTCCACTTAGGATGCCAGGTTGTCACCTGTGCTTCTGACCCGCTGACTATATAGAATTGACAGTTCCAACAGATCCAACCTGTAGGTTCTAATAGTTAAAGTGCTTAAAAGATCACCAGGCATGTAGTAAGTACTGCCTTGGGTTCAGTTAATTTCCTAGAGCAGCTCACAGAACTCAGAGAAACATTTTACTTACTAGATCACTGGTTTATTGTGAAAGCATATCGGGAACAACCAGGTAGAAGAAATGCTAAGGAGGAAGGGCCTGGGGCATGAGTATGCGCTCACCACCCCCCACCCAAAAAAAACCCCACCCAAATCTCCATGTGCCCACCAAGCCAGAAGCTTTCCAAACCTTCTTCTTTGGGGTTTTTCTGGAGACTTCATTACATAGATGTGAGTGAATAAGTCATTAGCCCTTGGTGACTGAACTCAATATTCAGCTCTGCTCCTCTTCCTCTCTTGTGGGAGGTTTAGGGTGGGATTGAAAGTTCCAACCATCTAATCACGTGGTAGGTTTTGGGGCCACCAGCCCTGATCTTGAGGCGGGAGGTCCAAAAGTCACGTCATTAACATAGCAAAAGACATCTTTCTCATTGGAAATTCAAAGGGTTTTAGGAGCTCTGTTCTCGAAACAGACTAAAATCACATAAGTATTTATTATCATAAATCACAATATGATTTAGATACAGCCACCAGTATCTGCTCAACCAAATAAAGTGTCACAACTCAAGAGTTACCAGAAAGACCAGTCTGGCATCAAGCTAATCCCTCTTCTTAGCTTGTATGTCCTTATCCTACACAGAAAAAACAAAGGATTATAAATAATTAAAATAATAAAGCTATAAACTATGCAAATTACAAATTTTTAAAACTCTAACAGAAATCTTACTTAAGCAGACCATTAGCCAATGGACAGAAGAAATAAAAATGATCAACAGGGAGTTCCCGTTGTGGCGCAGTGGTTAGCTAGCGAATCTGACTAGGAACCATGAGGTTGCAGGTTCGATCCCTGGCCTTGCCTGGTGGGTTAAGGATCTAGTGTTGCCCTGGGCTGTGGTGTAGGTTGCAAACACAGCTCGGATCCCATGTTGCAGTGGCTCTGGTGTAGGACGGTGGCTACAGCTCCGATTGGACCCCTAGCCTGGGAACCTCCCTATGCCGCAGGTGCGGCCCTAGAAAAGACAAAAAAATAAATAAATGATCCACAAACACATTGTAAAACTTTATTTTTTTATTGAAGTATATCTGATTTACCATGTTGTGTTACTTTCTAGTGTACACCAAAGCAATCAGCTGTATCTATATGTGTGTATATATATTCTTCTTCATATTCTTTTCCATTACAGTTTATTCTAAGATATCTAATATAGTCCCCTGTGCTATACAGTAGGACCCTATTGTTTATTTATTTTGTATATAGTAGTTTGGATCTGCTAATCCTAAACTCCTAATTTATCATCCTCTTTTGGTAACCATAAATTCGTTAATCTATTTAAGATGCTATCTTTATATGTGTCAAATTAAAAGAGATTATTAAAATATAATATTCTGTCTTGGCTGGTCATGTAAATTATTGCTACTTTGAAAAGTAATTTGGCAACATGTATCAGGAGCCTTGGCAATGGTGTGCCTTTTGACTCAACAATTTCACTCCTAGAAATCTGTTCTGATAAAAATGACCATGGATAAGCATAAGCGTTTATGAAGAAGAACATTCATCAAAGATATATTTGCTTCTGTGGTGATTTCATCTACCCTCATGTCTATAAATTCTCTATGAACTGCTGACTTCCAAATTTATATCTCCAAGTTCACTCTCTTCCTTGAACTCTGGACTCTGATATCCAGAGGCCCACATGACATTGCCATTTGGGTATCTACTAAGCATCTCAGACCAAAGTATACAAACTGACCTCCTGCCTCCTGATCTCCCACCACCCCTCCCCTACCTGCTCTATCCAGTCTTCTTTTCAGTGAATGGCAAATCTTAAGCCAAAAATGTTGTCATCTTTGACTCCTCTCCAGCCTCACATCCTGCATCCAGTCAGTCAACAAATCCTATTGGCTCAAAATACATCAAAATTCTGTTGCTCCTCAGGACCTCCATCACTACACCAGCGCAGGCTACACCGTCTCTCTCCTGGATTATTCTAATAGCCTCCCACCTGGTTTCCTTGCTTCCAAATGTATCCCCTGAAGACCAGTCCCATAGCAGCCCGAGGAAACATTTTTAAAAGCTAATTAGATTGTCATCCCCCAGTTCAGATCCTTCAGTGGTGTCTCATCTCAGAATAAAAACGAAGTCTTTACCCATGTGGCCCTATGTCTGCTAGGGTGTCCTACTGTCTCTCTGACCTCATGCCTCCTTCTTTCCTCTTTGTTCATTCCACTTCACTCCCTGTCTTCCACACTCTTCTCAGAATGCTCCAGGCAAGCTCCACCACAGAGCCTTGCTTTTGCTATTCCCTTTCCCTGGAATGCTCTTCCTTGATAGACACATGGTTTGTTTCCTACCCTCCTCAAGTCTGTGTAGATGTTGGCTTCTCGTTGAGGTCTTACTTGACCCGTTATTCAAAATTACAACCCTTCACCTGCACCCTCTGTCCCCTTTACCTGCTTAATTTTTTTCCAAGGCCATTTATTACCTTCTGATATACCATTTAATTTATTTTATTCATTGTCCACCTCTCCCTGTTAGATAGCAAACTCCATGAGGGTAGGGATTTTTTTTTTTCTGTCTGTTTTATTCATTACTATATCATAATGCCTAGAGGAGTATACGATACATGGTAGGTGTTCAATGAACATTTGTTAAATGAACTAATAATTTTATAAGAGCAAAAAAGGAAATAAAGTCCAACAATAGGCGAACAATGCAATACCTCGTGGCACATTCCAACAATGAAATGTTTATAAACACTGAGTCAACATGTTTTCAAAGACTTTTGATATCATAGAAATGTGCAAAATTAAAAATTATTTTATAATATATTTTTTAATCTTGAGAGAGATATAGCAAAATCTTTGGTTATTTCTAGGTGATAATTTTACAAGATGTTTCTTTATCTTTTTTGTAGTACTTTTTCATTGCCAAGTATTGCACATGAATGTTGCTTTTATAAACAGTTTTTTTCCCCCAAAACCGTATAATGGAAATAAGATCATTTTCATTATCATTATAGCTACTATTTATCAAGGGTGTCAGACACGTTATGAACAGGTGCTAAGTCTTTTATATACCTTTGGGAGGAGACAGGATAACCGAGTTTTGGAGGCAGATAGGTTCAGGTCCTCCTTAACCTCCGTAAGCCTCCATTTGTTCATCTATGAACTAAGCTAACAGTGCCTCTAGGGAACTTCTGTACAGATTAAATATATATAAAACATTTGGTCCAGTACCTAGCACGTTGTAAGCCCTCTGTAATTTGAATATACAACTGCTATTTTTGTTTTGGTCGTCATTATTATCTCTCATCCGTTTAACAAGATTTAAGTGAAATGTGGATAAGACTGTTACATTTATAGATTAAGGAGTTTGCCCAAGTTCACTCATAGCAAGTGAGTAGCAGAGTCAGAATTCCTCCCACATTTGCCTAGCTGCACGGCCCGATGCTCTTTCTATCCAACACTCCACCTCTCCCTCAGGCATAACGATTGCAAAGTTTTATTTTCACTGTGAGTACCAAAAAGTGTGGTATCAAGTTATCTGTACTCAACTACTTCATTTTTGATACTCAGCTTTGGGTGAATGTGTGAATATAAACCTTATATCTTGAGTTAGAAAGTACAGTTTTAACTTGTGGGCAATTTTCAGTTTAAAATCTCTCTTTTCAATAAGGTCAAATTATAATGACAAGGGATTGTCAACGGGGCTAGAATGCTGATAAATAACCAGCACTTAAAATAGACTTTTGGGAGTTCCCACTGTGGTGCAGTGGGTTAAGAACCTGACTGCAGCAGCTTGGGTAGCTGCAGAGGTATGGGAGGCACAGTGGGTTAAAGGATCCAGCATTGATGGCAGCTGCAGCATAAGCCTGCTTGGATTAAGTCCCTGGCTCAGACGCTTCCAATAAAGTAGATAAATAAATAAAATTAAATTTTGGCTTATATATTTTCTAAGTGGAGGACTTAGTGCTTTTAAAATTTTCTCAGATAATTACAATTAATGCTTTTTAGCCTGCATCCATCATTGTTAAATGTCAGTGATCTGTCTGTGAGGAATATCATTAACTTCAGAAAGGCCAAGACTGTGGTTACTGTCTGTTGGCCTTTGGTTCCAAAATTAATTATTCTCAAGAGAAGTTGCAAGATGTATTATATGGGGTTCTTTTTTTTCCTGATTGAATGTGATAATAGTTTAATAGTTATACATACATATATATGCATTTTATATATGTTTATATAAAATTATATATATATAATTTTAATTTAATGATACAGCTCCATTTAACAATCACATGTGGTCATGCATCAAGCTACACTATTTGCATTTCGTATCAGACTACCGAATTCTTAATTCATTGAAGTGGTGCTCATTTTCATCCTTATTCAAACCCTTAGTCAAAAGCGGTTTTGCTGTCTGTTCTACAGATGAGAGAGATAACTCTCAGAGGGGTTAAACAATCATTTAAATCAATTGGTTTGTGATAAAGCCAGATTTCAAACCAAGATCTAATTCCCAAGCTTGTTTTCTCTCTAATAAACAACCTCACATTTATTCCAAAGAGTAGACACTTAGCAAGATCTACTTTTAAAACACAAACAGACATCTAAATTTCTAAGGAAGTGCAGCATTAGCAAATTGTTTTTTCAATGAATATGGACACTACTTTTATTTTTCTTTTTCTTCTTCAAGTCAATAATATATACATCTCTTCTGTAATGTTGTAGGCTTTCCCAAATTATTCGTTAATACAACCTTCTGTGTCATCTTAGTCTGTTATCATACATATAATCTTTATATCTCCTGTATCAGTTAAACATTAGAGCTATGTTAATTTTGGCCTCCTTCATCTGTATGTTTGAGGACAAAATGGGACCATATTGCCTTTTGTATAATATGCAGGACGTGAAAATGGTAAATGCAGGTTGTTTAAAATAAGAAATCTATAGTATTAGAATTATTTGTATTAAAAGGACACAGTATTTTACCTCAGAAGTAATCATTACTTTTTAAAGGTAGCAAGCAGTTAAGTAGTTGCAAGAAGCATTTTGATAACAGCATTCAGGATAAGTTTGTTATAAATTATTAAAGAAAAGTAGACACATTTTAGGAGTTGCAAGGATGATCATGCTCTTGCACACACCATTTATTTCTTTTTTGTTTTTCTTTTTTAATTTTTTTGTCTTTTTAGAGCCGCACTCACAGCATATGGAGGTTCCCAGGCTAGGGGTCAGATTGGAGCTGTAGCTGCTGGCCTACACCACCGCCACAGCAACACCAGATCTGAGCCACATCTGTGACCTACACCACAGCTCACACACGGCAACGCTGGATCCTTAACTGAGGCCAGGGATCAAACCAGCATCCTCATGGTTACTAGTTGGGTTTGTTAACCATTAGTACCTGCCATTTCCAATATGGCCCTTACTGTTGCTGTGGCACCGTGGTGACCTCTGCTTTGAGAAGGCCATTTCATTTCCCAATAGCACTTTTCTTCCCCAAACAGCATCCAGGGCTGGTGGAAGAAACTTTTCTCAGAGGTGTGTTTCTGCCCTTGCAGACTGAGGCTGAAGTGACAGGTGTCTGGGACCAGAGACAGGCAAATGCTTTCTTCAGGGCCCTGCTGCTTCTCACCTGCTCACGCCTGTCCCAGGCAACGGGTACACAGCGTTTGTTTTCACACTTGACCTCCAGCCCCGTGGAGAATTCCAGCAGTGAGCTTGGCTGCCTGACGCTTCTTCCCATAAGTCACTGAAAAGTGATGAAGCTCCAAATCTCAAAGCTGAAAGGAAGCAAGTCCTTCCTTTCTGCCTCTGACAGATCATCCCCCGCATCATCTCACTCACAAACTCTCAGGCAGCCTCAGGCCTTACAGGCTTTCTTGAAAGAAATTTTCACACCACGCAGAGGAAATTGCAAACAGCCTGGGATGGGGGTGGGGGATTCGGGATGTCTATTTTTTTTTTTTTTAGCAGCACCCGCATGGCATGAAGATGTTCCCAGGCCAGGGATTGAACCTGAGCCACAGCAGTGACAAAGCTGGATCCTTAACCCACTGAGCCACAGGAGAACCCCAGGGTGACTCTTTTTCAACTCCGTGTGCGGTAACTGAATAATCCCCTCTGTTTTAGCAAATGGGCTTTAAAAACTTCAAAGATGGATCAAGATTGTCAGAAGGGACACCTCAGCCTAAATGAATGGGTAAGATGAGGCAAGCGCAAAATTATTAGAAAGATGATTTTGATTCAGGAATAGCAGCGGAACATAGGCAAGTCCATAGAGGGGTTAGGGTGGGCTGGTATTGACAGGCAGGGAGCGGTCAGAGGGGAGAGTTCAGTTAAAGACTGTTAAAATCAAAACCAAACTGAGACCAGCTTTGAAAATTTCCCGAGCAGACAAAACCAGTCCAGTCCATTACAAACAAAGCTTATTTGGGCTTATTTGGTGAGACCAACCCGACCTGGGTCATTTCTTGTTCATGCCTCTGGAAACCATAAGAAAACTTCCCAAGGAAAATATGAGGGAACCAACCCCTGACCAATTCCCTATCATTATTAAAGAAAATTCTGATATTATCAGTGTTCTATAAATCGGGCATCGGTGGGAAATAGGTCTTTCAGTCCTTAAGTTTTGTCTTCCTGAGGGCACCTGCAGAAGATTTTCCATTTTGTAGCCTCAGATTCCAATGGAGACTGAAATTCTTTCACAGATCATAGAATGGGCTAGAAGCATCCGGAATGGCATCTCCCCTCCCCCACTACACCCCAGTGAGTAGAAGGAAAGGAGTGTTTTAACTCATCTTGTGCAGGAGTGAGCTGTCAGCCTCCAGCCCCGGCCCAGTCCAGCTCAGCAAGCCTTCCACACTATGCAGAGCCAGCAGCCTGGGAGCCAGACTTGAGACCTTCCCTTCCAACCGGGCATTACTTCAGAACAGCCCAGGGCCTTCTTACCATTCAAGAATTTCTGGGATCCTTCCAGTTGACTCTAAACTATCCTGACTTTTTTTTTTTTTTTGTCCTTTTGTCTTTTTGTTGTTGTTGTTGTTGTTGTTGTTGCTGTTGTTGCTATTTCTTGGGCCGCTCCCGCGGCACATGGAGGTTCCCAGGCTAGGGGTTGAATCGGAGCTGTAGCCACCGGCCTACGCCAGAGCCACAGTAACGCGGGATGCGAGCCGAGTCTGCAACCTACACCACAGCTCACGGCAACGCCGGATCGTTAACCCACTGAGCAAGGGCAGGGACCGAACCCGCAACCTCATGGTTCCTAGTCGGATTCGTTAACCACTGCGCCACGACGGGAACTCCTAAACTATCCTGACTTTAACAATGATTGCCATATTTGTTCTACAACGCCTTTCTAAAATCTTCTTCTCCTTCTTTTTGTCTTTTTTTTTTTTTTTGCCTTTTTCTAGGGCCGCTCTTGCAGCATATGGAGGTTCCCAGGCTAGGGGTCGAATCGGAGCTGTAGCTGCTGGCCTACGCCAGAGCCACAGCAATGCCGGATCCTCAACCCACTGAGCAAGGCCAGGGATCAAACCCACAACCTCATGGTTCCTAGTCGGATTCATTAACCACTGCTCTACGACGGGAATTCCTCCTTCTTTTTTAAACCAGTTCTGCTTTTCTATTGTGTGTGGGGTTTTTTTGGTTTGTTTTGTTTTGCTTTGCTTTGTTTTTATGGCCATACTTGTGACAAATGGACGTTCCTAGGCCAGGGACTGAATCCAAGCTGCAGCTGCAACCTATGCTTCAACATCGGATCCTTTAACCCTTGCCTGGGACCAGGGATCAAACCCATACCTTTGGAGTGACCCGAGCTGCTGCAGTCAGATTCGTAACCCACTGCGCCACAGCAAGGACTATTATACTTTTTAAAATCATTTGTGTGTGACTGGATATCTGTTTTCATCATCTGCTAACCCCTTCCCATGCTGAACAAGAGAGGATGTGGGCATACGGAGACCATAAAAGCCACACTCTCTTTCCATTCACGTGGCTGCACACAATTCACGGCTTCTCTCTTGCAGTCAGAACTCTGCTTTGGCTCTGATTCATGGTAATGTGCTTTTATTCCTAACTATAGTTCCCACATGACCAGGAGCCTTTCGTGGCATTATTTCCAGCCTTCCAAGAACATATTTCTATGGATTACTTAAAAGAATAGTCCTAGCTTGTCCAGGAGCTGGCTAGCTAGTCTGTCTAGACAAGAAAGAGGCGGCTGGGGCCCAACCTTAAAATTTTTCCTTGAAGCCTGGAGGTCTCCAGATGGAAAGAATATTTTGTATCACTGGAAGTGCTGTTTGGAAAGGAGGTTTCAAAGGAGGCAGGAAAAGCGACAAGTTTGGAAGTCAATTCAATGGTACTTTCAGGTCTGCTCGTAAATAAGTCCCTTTCTAACTGGAGTTTCCTTATCTGGTTCGTTTTAGTCTCACTGTCGCCTGGCCCTCAGGCATTTGAGAATCAGCTTGGAAGCTTGGTTGCAAAGACTATGCAGTCAGATAGTCCTATGTTCTGATGGCAGCCATGTCACCATCCAGATGACATTGGAGCAGCTTACCTTCCACTGGAGTCAGTTTGCTTCTCTATAAAATAGAAATAACAACTCTGACTCCATGGGATTATTAGGAGGATTTAGAAAGATAACTTGTGTAAGGAGCCTAACATTTAATAAATGTTTGATACATGAATGTCTACATGATTTCAAGACTCCATACTTAGTGTGCAAACCAGAAGAATAATAGGAAGAAAGGGAAAACAATTTTTAATTAAGTTCTGAAGCTTTTAAACACTCTTTGGAAAGATCCATCCTGGGAGAAGGAAGAGGGATTGAAGTGACAGAAATATGTGGCTTAACTAGTTCTGTCCAGGCTGCTTGACCCTCTCAGAAATGTCATGAGAGGGGACACCCACCTCCCCTCCATGAAGAGCATGCACCCATTTGAACCCTTGGACCTCTGATCTGCTTGTCATTTTGTCTGTTGTTCTTATTCCTAATCCTGATGAATGCAGCATGCACTGTTAGCATGTGCTGATCTCTGATAAATCATAAATAATAACCCACTCTTTTCAAACATTTTTAAACACTGTCATTTAGCAGAACTTGAGTACTACTGCTGGGCTTTTTTTTAATGTTTCCTGTAAAATTGTATAGTGGATTTTAGAAAAGTGTTTTTGAAAAACGCTAAAATCAAAAATTGCACAACACTGAGAGAAATGCCTGCCATTTCCTCTTTCACAGGAACAGAAAATGCGGAGACTTAGTCCAGTCATGATAATACTTCTTTCCTGAGCACACACAACAACAATTCACACATCCAGGAGTTCCCATCTTGGCTCAGCGTTAATGAACCCAACTAGTAACCGTGAGGATATGGGTTCAATCCCTGGCCTTGTTCAGTGGGTTAAGGACCCAGCGTCGCTGCGAGTTGTGTTGTAGTTTGTAAATGTGGCTCAAATCCCATGTTGCTGTGGCTGTGGCACAGGCTGGCAGTTGCAGCTCCAATTCAAACCCTAGCCTGGGAACTTCTATATGCTGCATGTGCAGCCCTAAAAAAGAAAAAAAGTCAATGTTTCAAAATGAGTTTCTGACCCCTATTCTCTCTTTGATCCAGAAAAAGTATCTACCAAATCTCTTTGGATATGTAAGGACTCAGATTTACTTAGGCAGAGAGTAGCATTGGGTAAAAGAGACTTTGGAAAGTCTTCTCGCCATCTTAATGCTACCAGACAAAAATCTTTAGCCACAATTTCCAAACATTTTGACCTTCTAAGTAAAATATAAATAGCTAAATACAGTGTGTGTGTGTGTGTGTGTGTGTGTGTGTGTGTGTGCATGCAGGATGAAATCATCTTATATATAATTAAATGCCCAACTTTTGTTCTTAGAATATTAGTGTGAACACCTACCAGTTAAAAATTCCACATGGGAGTTGTGATTTTGATTCGGTGGGTTAAGAATCTAAAATAGTCTCCATGAGGTTGCAGGTTCCATCCCTGGCCTCACTCAGTGGGTTAAGGGGCCAGCATTGCTGCAAGCTGTCGTATAGGTCACAGACGTGGCTCAGATCCAGTGTTGCTGTGACTGTGGTGTAGGTGGGCAGCTGCAGCTCTGATTTGACTCCCAGCCTGGGAACTTCCATATTCCATGGGTGCAGCCTTAAAAAGAAAGAAAAAAAAATCCACATGATCGCCCTTTTAGGGTTGCCAGGTATTGTATTATAGGGATCTATCTAATTTGTTTAACCTTTTTTGTTTTTGTTCTTTAATGTTTAAGTTTCTAAGTTTTTACCTTTGTTTATCCATGGCCACACTTTCAATTCATTTTTTCATTGTTTCCAAGAAGTGATATTTCTGTTTTTTAAAAAATAATTTTTAATACTTACTTTCCAGAATAAGCTGGTAATAGTTTATATTCCTACCAGTTGCATACAGAGAGCTCCCACCTCACTGAGCTCTTGCCAGCATTGGGTACTATCATTTTTAAAAAATATTTTATAGTCGAAACATAGGCTTAAAAATGAAAGAGATCTTTGATATTATTTGGTGTAACTTCTCATTCAATGGTGAATTTGTCTTCTTAATTCTTTAACTGTAAATTCCTTGAGGGGAAGGGCTCTCTTATCTGTCATTATAATCCCAACATCTACCATATTGTGATAACAGTAATTTTTGCTGAGTTAAAGGGTGACTAAAATAACATATAGTTGAATAGGTATCCTTAACAAATAATCATCTATTTGCCAGATCATTATTCAAAATCTATTTGTGTACTCCTTGAGGTAAATTACGAATGCTTTGGATGAGGCAAGTATATATATATGTGTGTGTGTGTATATATATGTGTGTGTGTATATATATGTGTGTGTGTATATATATATATATATATATATATATATATATATATATATATATATTTTTAGGGCCACACCTATGGCATCTGGAAGTTCCTGGGTTAGGGGTTAAATCAGAGCTGCAGCTGCCAGTGTATGCTACAGCAACACCAGGTCCAAGCCACATCTGCGAAATACAATAGAGCTCATGGCAATGCCAGGTCCTTAACGCACTAAGCAAGGCCGGGAATCAAACCCACATCCTCATGCATGCTAGTTGGTTTCATTACCACTGAACCACAATGGGAACTCCTAAAGCACGTATATTCCTTATTTTAGAAGTAACTTCTAAATCTTAAAAGTTACACTGTAATCAGTATATCAGAAAAAAATCTATTTTAAAATATTATTCTAACATCAAAAATTGGCCAATACATATATCTAGAGAAAACTCTAATTTGAAATGATACACGCACTTCGGTGTTCAGAGCAGCACTATTTACAATAGCCAAGACAGGGAAGCAAACTAAATGTCCATGGACAGATGAATGGATAAAGAAGATGTGGTACATATATACAATGAAGTATTCGGCCATAATAAAGAATGAAATAATGCCTTTTTCAATACCATGGGTGGACCTAGAGATTATCATACCGAGTGAAAGTAAGTCAGACAGAGAAAGACAAATACCATATGATATCACTTATATGTATTATCTATAATATGATGCAAGTGAAACTTATTTATGAAACAGAAACAGACTCACAGACATAGAAAACAAATTTATGATTACCAAAGGGGAAAGAGGAATAAATTAGGAATTTGCATTTACCAGATACATACTACTATAGATAAACAACAAGGTCCTACTGCATGGCACAGGGAACTATATTCAATATCCTGTAATAAGCCATAATGGAAAAGAATATGACAAAGAACATATATGTATATGCATAACTGAATCACTCTGGTGTACACTAAATGCTAACACAACGTAAATCAACTATATTTCAGTTTTTAAAATATTGCCCAATAAGCAGTTATGTACATCCCTCAGTCTGTTACGTATATTGGGTAAATGTGTCATTTCTGATATTTCCGTTTAAAACACCATCAAAGACAGAAAGAAAGGAAGGAAGGAAGGAAAGAAAGAAAGGGAGTTCCTGCTATGGCCAGTGGAAACGAATCTGACTAGTATCCATGAGGATTCGGGGTCAATCCCTGGCCTTGCTCAGTGGATCGGGGATCCGGTGTTGCCATGAGCTATGGTGTAGGTCACAGACTTGGCTTGGATCCCAAGTTGCTGTGGCTATGGTGTAGGCGGGCAGCTGCATCTCTGAATAGACCCTAGCCTAGGAACTTCCATATGTCGCACATGTGGCCCTAAAAACCAAAAAAAAAAATAAAATAAAATAAAAAATAAAAAGAAAGGAAAGAGGGAAGGAAGGAAAGAAAACTGAGGCTTGAAAGCGCATGGCTAAGACCATGCTGCTCTAGAGATTCAAACCGCGTCCAATCTTTGTGCTCATGGTGCTGCAATGTAACACAAAGAAGTTCAGATCATTGACCTAGATCAGAAAGGCCGAAATATTTTGTCTAGCATGCAAAACTTGATAAGTAGCCCCCTAGATGCTGCACTGAGGCTGGTGAGCAATTGAGCTCTATCACGACAAATGTCTTGGTCGCTTTGTTGTGTCAGCTATACATGCAAGAAAAAGAGATGGCAGCTTGCCTACTGGAGAGCTGCCATCCATGCCTAGAAAGAAATACTGGAGCAAGTGGAAATGAGAACTCATAGTCTTAGAGCTGAATTTCCCTAGAGTGTTGAAGCTCTGTGTCTCATCTCCATCCTCCCCATATTTTGTTTCATGTGAGAGAAGTTTGTTGTTGTCGTTGTTGTTGTTTTACAGTCTATGTAGGTCACGAATATTTTGATGCATTGAATTTTCAGCTGTTCTTCAGGGCTGCTTCCTAGGTCCCTGTCTGGAGAAATTCTGAAGTAGACAATCTGTAGGGCTGGGAGACTATACCCCACTAAACCATCTTAATGCTGCATGAACCACTATTTTCCTGTGCCCACCCAATAGAATGTAGCTACTCGGAGAGGCTGCAGTAATCAAATAGATCCAAAGTGTCAGTTCCATACGGGAAATGTATTACATAAGAAGAGGATCCTGGTTGGGAGTTTGGAAGCCTGGGATTGGTTCTCAGCCTTGCCACTTGCTATAAGTGTGACCTTATGACTTCAGTTCTGAACCTCCGTTTTCTCATCTTTGGAGATCAATAAATCATGATCATATCTATTTCACTAGGTTGCTGTTATGCTCAAGTGAACGAATATGGATACAAACGTATTGTAAACTATTAAGAGCTATGTGTTGTAGTTATTAGAAATCTGTGTAATAGCTCATGTTTAAATTTTTTTGAATGTTTTTCAGTGTCTCATGAAAAAAAATAGCAGTTCAAGTCATGTGCCAGTGCTTTAGCCTCACAGCCTCAGACTTCTGACATTGCATGAAAACTCAAAGACAGCACCACTGGTTTGTGTCACTTGAGATACCAGACACTGAGCAATAATTAGGGAACATGACAATAATTTGATTTAGTGTCTATAGCAACATGGTTCAGGCTCCATGCTTCTCTCCTCATACTCGCTACAAATCAAGAGGGAGGGCAAGCAGTTCAAGGAAGGCTCTCAGGAAAACCATTGGGGAAAAGGAGCCTGCCATGTCTATAGCTGATGTAAAAACAAGCTAAAAAATGAAAACTTCAGTGCACTCAATGCCAGGAAAGAAACTGTCTTACTTTTTAAAAATTATTACTGGCTTGGAGTTCCTGTTGTGGCTCAGTGGTAACAAACCCAACTAGTATCATGAGGATGCAGGTTTGATCCCTGGCCTCACTCAGTGGGTTAAGGATCTGGCATTGCTATGAGCTGCGATTGAGGTCGCAGATGCAGCTTGGATCCAGCATTGCTGTGGCTGTGGCGTAGGCTGGCAGCTGTAGCTTTGATTCGACCTCTAGCCTGGGAACTTACATACACCCTGGGTGCAACCCTAAAAAGACAAAAAAAAAATTATTACTGGCTTGATCAGTGATGTGTGAAGATATTCCTATGGGTCTTCTTTTTGATTGATTTTTCCTCTTTGATTTTCCAAAATAACCGTTGGCTTCCTGGTGTTGTGTTTATTAGAAAAGTTCAGTGTCAGCCAGTGTATAAGGAATTTGGTTAAATTAAGAAATAAACAGAAGTCCCTCTTTCATTAAGTGATACCATTAAAAAGCATCGCTCTGTAGTAAAACTGAGATAAGCAACTATATCACTCTACCTGAGTGTTCAAAGTCATGTGACTGTCACTCGCCCCCAAAGCATGAAGAATGGTCTCCCCTCAACTTTTGTGGGCTGTTTCTCCTCTCAGACTTTATATTTTCATTCCTGGGTTCTCTCTTGACCCTCTTCTCTTCTCCTCATACTCTGAGGGAGCTCCAAACCCATAAATCAGTGCCTCAAGCCTGAGGTCCTCTCGATTTGGACATCCCATGGACAGTTTAACACCATCTGTCCAAGACTGAATTTACAGTTTCTGCCCTTCACCAACCCTGCTTCAGCCCCACAGCCGTACCTCAAAAAATGTTGATCCTGGAGTTCCCATTGTGGCTCAGTGTTCGTGAATCTGACTAGGAACCATGAGGTTGTGGGTTCGATCCCTGGCCTCCCTCCGTGGGTCAAGGATCTGGTGTTGCCGTGAGCTGTGGTGTAGGTCACAGTCGTGGCTCAGATCTCAAGTTGCTGTGGCTCTGGCAGAGGCCGGTGGCTGCAGCTCTGGTTGGACCCCTAGCCTGGGAATCTGCATATGCTGCAGGAGCGGTCCTAGAAAAGGCAAAAAGACAAAAAAAATGTTGATCCCATCTCCTAATGAGCCTCAGGCACCCTAGACTACTCTCTAAGCAGTGACCAAGTTCTCATCACTTGAATTCCTGGACATCTCTGCATTGGCCCTGCCCTTTATTCCTGCTGCTACAGCTGTTACTTAGCCCCCACCCCTGCCCCCTTTCCTTCTTGCTGGCATTGCTGAAATGACCCACTGATTTCTCTTTTTCCAACCCAATCCCTTCCAAACAATATCCACATGCTTCATGGGTGATGTGTACGATCACGGCACTCAACTGCTTAAAATCCTTCATTGCTTCCCTATAACCTCTGGAATAAAGTGAGGACTCCTTAGCATGAACTTAGAGCTACTCTACCGTGTTATTTTCTGACTCTACTGAAATACTAGTGGTTCGTTAAGTGAGAGAACAGTTTCATACCTCTGAGCTTCTGTCAAAATATGTAACTTTGCACACTTTTACACTTGGAGAATTCCTAGTCATTCAAGAATTCACCTGAATGTCACAATTTCTATGAAACTTTCCTCCTTTGTATTCCTCTAGCACCTGTAAATACCCTCTCCTTGATAACACATCACTTTTTAATGTTCTTTTTCTAAAAATTATGAAATAATTTCATTCAACATAACCAAGGAAAGAATCAGAAAACTGCAAATTAGTTCAATGGAAATCACCCAAAGTTAAACACAGAGGGAAAACATAGTGAAAAACAAACAACAACAAAAAAAACCCCACATAACTGAGCATACCAAACAATGTAACATACATGTTATTTGAATCCCAGAAGGGGCAGAAGAGAGAATAAGGCAGAAGAATTTAAATTTAATGTAAATTGAAGAAATAATTTTCCAAAAATTAATGATGGACGCCAAACCACAGATCCAATTCTCCATGTCCATGTTCTTTTTCTGTAGATAGGTTCATTTGTGCCATATACTAGATTCCAGATAGAAGTGATATATGGCATTGATCTTTCTCTTTCTGACTTACTTCACATAGTATAAGAGTCTCTAGTTCCATCCATGTTGCTGCAAATGGCATTATTTTGTTCTTTTTTATGGCTGAGTAGTATTCCATTGTGTATATGTTCCACATCTTCTTAATCCATTCATCTGTCAATGGAAATTTAGGTTATTTCCATGTCTTGCCTATTGTGAATAGCATTGCAGTGAACATAGGGGTGCATATATCTTTATCAATGAAAGTTTTGTCTGGATATATGCCAAGAAGTGGTATTGTTAGATTATATGATAGTTCCGTATTTAGTTTTCTGAGGAAGATCCATACTGTTTTCCATAGAGGTTGTACCAATTTACATTCCCACCAACAATGTAGGAGGATTCCCTTTTCTCCACACCCTCTCCAGCATTTGTTATTTGTAGATGTATTAATTATAGCTATTCTGACCAGTGTGAGGTGGTAACTCGTAATTTTGAATTGCATTTCTCTAGTAATTTGTGATGTTGAGCATTTTTTTCATGCACCTGTTGGCTATCTGTATCTCTTCTTTGGAAAAAAGTATGTTCAGGTTTTCTCCCAATTTTTTAATTGGGTTTTTGTTTTTGTTTTTGTTTTTGTTTTTGTTTTTTGCTGTTGACTGTATGAGTTGTTTGCATATTTGGAGATTAAGCCCTTGTATGTTGCATCATTTGAAACAATTTACTCCCATTCTGTAGGTTATCTTGTCATTGTTTTTTATGGATTCCTTTGCTGTGCAAAAGCTTGTAAGTTTGATTAGGTTCCATTGGTTTATTTTTGTTTTTATTTCTATTGCTTTGGGAGACTAACCTGAAAAAACATTTGTATTGTTAATGTCACAGATTTTTTTTTTGTCTTTTTGCCATTTCTTGGGCCTCTCCCACGGCATAAGGAGGTTCCCAGGCTAGGGGTCTAATCGGAGCTGTAGCTGCCAGCCTGAGCCAGAGCCACAGCAATGCAGGATCCGAGCCGCGTCTGCGACCTACACCACAGCTCACAGCAACGCCGGATCATTAACCCACTGAGCAAGGCCAGGGATCAAACCCACAACCTCATGGTTCCTAGTCGGATTCATTAACCACTGTGCCATGATGGGAACTCCATAGAATGTTTTGCCTATGTTCTCTTCTAGGAGTTTTATGGCATCTTATCTTATTATGTTTGTCTTTAAGCCATTTTGAGTTTATTTTTGTGCTTGGTGTGAGGGTGTGTTCTAGTTTCATTGATTTACATGCAGCTGTCCAGTTTCCCCAGTACCATTTGCTGGAAAGACTGTCTTTTCCCCATTTTATATTCTTGCCTCCTTTCTCAAAAATCAATTGACCATAAGTGTCTGGGTTTATTTCTGGGTTCTCTATTCTGTTCCATTGGTCTGTGTGTCTGTTTTTGTACCAGTACCACCCTGTCTTGATTACTGTAGCTTTGTAATATTGCCTGAAGTCTGGGAGAGTTATGCCTCCTGCTTGGTTTTTGTTCCTCAGGATTGCTTTGGCAATTCTGGGTCTTTTATTGTTCTATATACATTTTTGGATGGTTTGTTCTAGTTCTGGGGAGAATGTCATGGGTTATTTGATAGGGATAGCATTAAATCTGTAGATGGCTTTGGGTAGTATGGCCATTTTTAGGATATTAATTCTTCTAATCCAGGAGCATGGAAGATCTTTCCGTTTCTTTGAATCCTCTTTAATTTCCTTGATTAATGTTTTATAGTTCACAGCATATGGGTCTTTCACCTCCTTGGTCAGGTTTATTCCTAGATATTTAATTTTGGGGGGTGCAATCTTAAAAGGTATTGTTTTTTAATATTCCTTTTCTAATATTTCACTTTTAGTATACAGAAATGCAGCCAATTTCTGAATGTTAGTCTTGTACCCTGCTACTTTGCTGAATTGGTTGATGAATTTAAGTAGTTTTTGTGTGGAGTCCTTAGGGTTTTCTGTATATAGCATCATGTCATCTGCATACAGTGACAGTTTTACCTCTTCTCTTCCAATTTGGATACCTTTTATTTCTTTTGTTTGTCTGATTTCTATGGCTAGGATTTCCAATACTATGTTGAATAAAAGTGTTGAAAGTGGGCATCCTTGTCTTATTCCAGATTTTAGCAGGAAGGTTTTTAGCTTTTCTCCATTGAGTACTTGTCATAAATGGCTTTTATTATGTTAAGGGTATGTTCCTTCTATATCCGCTTTGGTTAGAGTTGGTAATGGATGTTGGACTTTGTCAAATGCTTTTTCTGCATCTGTTGAGATAATAATGTGGTTTTTGACTTTTCTCTTATTAATGTGGTGTATGATGTTGATTGATTTGAGTATGCTGAACAGTCCTTGTGAACCTGGGATGAATCCCACTTGATCGTGGTGTATCTTTTTTATATGTTGTTGGTTTAAGTTGGCTAAAATTTTGTTGAGAATTTTTGCATCTATATTCATCAAAGATATTGACCTATGATTTTCTTTTTTCATGGTACCTTTGTCTAGTTTTGGTATTAGGATGATGGTAGCTTCATAGATGCTTCTTTGGGAGTGGTCTTTCTTCTTCAACCTTTTGGAAAAAAGTTTAAGAAGGATGGGGATAAGTTCCTCTTTGTATATTTGGTAGAATTCACCTGTGAAGTCATCTGGTCCTGGACTTTTTTTGTAGGGAGTGTTTTTATTACATATTCAGTTTCATTTCTAGTGAGCAATCTGTTTGATCTGTTTCTTCTTGATTCAGTTTTGGTGGACTGTATTTCTCTAGAAAGTTGCCCATTTCTTCTAGGTTGTCAAATTTGTTGGGCATATAGTTGTTCATAGAATTCTTTTATGGTTTTTTTGTGTTTCTGCAGTATCCACTGAGATTTCTCCTTTTTCATTTCTTATTTTGTTTGAGTTCTTTCTCTCCTTGTCTTGGTGAGTCTGGCCAGAGGTTTGTCAATTCTGTTTACCCTTTCAAAGAACCAGCTCTTGGTTTTATTGATTTTTTTTTCTATTGTTTTTTGAATCTCCATTTTATTTATTTCCTCTCTGATCTTTGCGATTTCCTTCCTCTGCTGACTTTAGGTTTTGTTTGTTCTTCTTTTTCTAAATCTTTTAGGTGGCAAGTTAAGTTGTTGATTTGGGATTTTTCTTCTTTTTTGAAGAAGGCCTGTATCACTATGAATTTCCCTCTAAGAACTGCTTCTGTGGCATCCCATATATTTTGAATGGCTGTGTTTTCATTATCATTTGTCTCAAGGTATATTTTGATTTCCCTTTTGATTTCCTCATTGACCCATTGTTTTTTTAATAGCATGTTTTTTACTTTCCATGTAGTCAGTTTTTTTCCTCATTTCTTTTCTTGTGGTTGACTTCTGGTGTCATGTCATTGTGGTCAGAGAAGATGCTTGAAATAATTTCTATCCTCTTAAATTTGTTGAGGTTAGTTTGTGCCCTAGTATGTGGCCAATCCTTGAGAATGTTCGTTGTGCACTTGAAAAGAATGTATATTCTGATTTTTTTGGATGTAATGTCCTGAATATATCCATTAAGTCTGACTTTTTATCATGTCATTTAGTATCTCTATTGCCTTATTGATTTGCTGTCTATAGCATCTGTCCATTTATGTGAGTAGGGTGTTGAAGTCTCCTACTATTATCATATTTCCATCCATTTCTCCTTTTATGTCTGTTAGTATTTGTTCTATGTATTTGGGTGCTCCTATATTAGAGGAATATATACTAATGGTTGTTAATATCCTCTTCCTGAATATATCCTTTTATCATTATATAGTGTCCTCCTTTGGATTTCTCTATGCCCTTCGTTTTAAGGTCTGTTTTGTCTAATATGAGTATTGCAACTCCTGCTTTCCTGTCTTTTCCATTCACATGAAATACATTTTTCCATTTCCTTACTTTCAATTTATATGTGTCCTTTGCCCTACAGTGAGTCTCTTGTAGGCAGTATATTGTAGGCTCTTGTTTTTTATATAGTCTGCCACTCCATGTCTTTTTGATTGGAGCATTTAGCCATTGACATTTAAGGTAATTATTGATAAATAAGTATTTATTACCATGTAAAACCTTGTTTTCTAGTTTTTTCTATGTTTTTCCTTTGTTCCTTTCTTTTTATTGTTGGATGATTTCCTCTTATTTTATGCTTGTGTCCTCTTCTTTTTAGTTTTCGTGAATGTATTGTTTGGTTTTGATTTGTGGTTGCCCTGTTTTTCAAGTATGTTAACCCCTTCCTATATCTGCTTGCTTTAGCCTGGTAGTCATAAAGGCTCAAACACATTCTAAAAAAAAGAGTCTAGATTTTTTATTATTTCCATCCCCACATTTTATAATTTTTACATCCTTTTTTAACATCTTCATGTATATCCTTTTGCTGTTGCTTGTGTTTTTCATTGCTTTTACAGCAAGTTTCTTTTCCCCCTTTTAGATCTGTATACTGGCTTATTTAAATAACTCCTTTCCAAATGTGATTTCCTCTCTCCTATTTCTTATTTCTTTGTTCTTTAGAGACCTTTTGGTATTTCTTTTAGGGTGGGTTTATGTTGTATTCTTTTAGATTTTATCTGTTGGAGAAATTCTTTATTTCTCCTTCTGTCTTAAATGCTATTCTTGCTGGATATAGTATTCTAGGCTGCAATTTTTTTCCCTTTTAGAACTTTAAATATATCTTGCCACTCTCTTCTGGCCTGTAGTGTTTCTGTAGAAAAAGCAGCTGATGGCCTTATGGGAGTTCCCTTATAATTAATTCTTTGTCTTTCTCTGGCTGTCTTTAGAATTTTCTCCTTACCTTTAACTTTTGACATTTTTTATTATACTATGTCTTGGTGTGGACCTGTTTGGGTTTAACTTGTTTGGGGCCCTCTGTGCTTCCAGTATCTTGATATCCGTTTCCTTTAGATTTGGAAAGTTTTCAGCCATAACTTCTTCAAATATATTTTTATTTATTTTTTTTTTATTTTATTTTCCTACAGCAAGGGGATCAAGTTATCCTTACATGTACACATTACAGCAAGGGGATCAAGTTATCCTTACATGTATACATTACAGCAAGGGGATCAAGTTATCCTTAAATGTATACATTACATTTTTTCCCCCCACCCTTTTGTTCTGTTGCAACATGAGTATCTAGACATAGTTCTCAATGCTACTCAGCAGGATCTCCTTGTAAATCTATTCTAAGTTGGTTTGAATCTCCTTTTCTTTTTATTCTCCTTCTGGAATCCCTATAATGCATAGATTTCCCAGCTTTATATTATTTCATAAATCTCTCATTATGATTTCATGTTTATTCATTTGGTTTTCTGTCTGCTGTCCTGATTGGGTGATGGCATTATTCTATCTTCCAAGTCACTTATTCATTCCTCTGCATTATTCATTCTGCTTTTTGGTGCCTTTAACTCAGTTTGCATCTCTGCAAATGAATTTTCTAATTTTTCTTGTCTCCTCCTTACATTTTCTATTTCTGTTCTAAAATAATCTGCATTACTGTTCATATCCAATCATAATTCCTTCATATTCACTCTTAATTCCTTCAGTATTTTGACTATCTCCTTTTTGAACTCAATGTGCTTTAGACTGAAGAGGTCTGTTTCATTGTTTGCTCCTTCAGGGGAATTCTCCTGTGCTTTAAACTGGGAATGGCTCCTGGACTTCTTCATTTTGCTTACATTTTTCTTATTCTATGAGGTCAAGGAAAACAACTACTGTAGTCTTGGAGGGCTATTTATATGTGAGGGCACCCTGGGAAGTTTGTGAGGACATTATTATTATTATTATTATTATTATTATTTTGGCATGAGGGGTGCTTTTGGTTTGGATGTTTGCTGTCTCTTTCCTCTGTGTGTGCAGACTGTTATCCCCATGCTGGTACATGGTCTGCACTTGTTTCCAGGGAGATGGAGACAGTGGGAAGGGCTAGTAGCCAGTGCCTAGTTGCTGGGCCCTTGACAGTGGCAAGACCCCCAGGGAAGTGGAGCAGGCTGCTCATACTTGTAGCACACTAGGAGGGGCGGTGACCCTCATGCAGGTGTAGGCAGCGCCCAGAGCATGAGGCAGTGGCAGCAGCAGGGGAGTGAGAGCAGCAATGGGTGATGCATACTTGCAGTGCCCTCTTCTCTGCCAACCTCTGAGGGGACTTGAACTACAGGTGGTGCCTGTTCATGGACAGATCCACCCCTCCTTCTCTTGTCCTCAGCAACAATGGTGCCTTGCTTCTCCTGCAGGCCCAGACCTCCTCCCTGGTTCCCTTGGCTGTGGCAGTCAACTCCCAGCCCTTAGCACACCACTTTCTAGCCCCCTCAGGCTGTTTCCACACAGCCAGCCCTATTCCTCTCCCTGAAACTGATCTCTGGAGCCTGAGTCTCAGCACCCAGCCCGCTTCTGAGTGTCTTAGTCTGTGGTATCCCAGGAGGTAGGACCAATAGTCTGTGCAGCTCTGTCTCTGCCTTGCCATCCTCAGTTTGGCTGATGTGCTATTCACCAAGGATTTGAGGGCCCTCTGTCTCAGCTGATCTCCCTGTCAGTTAGGTGGCTTCCAGGGTATGGGTTCCTTTCCTCTTTCACAGTTCCGTCTCAGGAGAGCTAGTCCCATCCTGATTCCTTTTCTTTTTTCTTCTCTCTCCCTCTTTTATTTTCTTTCATTATACCCAGTTATTTGAAGGGTTTCTTGGCCTTTTAGGAGGTTTAAGTTCTTCTGCCAGTGTTCAGAGGATGTTCTGTGAAATCGTTCTAAATGTAGATTTTTTTTTAATGTGTTTGTGGGGAAAGGTGAGACCCACATCTTACTCCTCCATGTTCCTTAATTCTGCTTCCCAGTACTAACTACTAGTGCAGCATTGTCCCCACAGTCCTGTGGTGCAAACATGACATGTGCCTTCTGACCTTAGTGGGTCTAGGGTAATCCAGCATGAGAAGGATCAGTGATTAAGAAAGTGGGATCAGTGTATGGCAGAGGTCCCTATCTCTGGGTGAATCCTGGCAGGAAGCTTCAGATTGTCTCCCTTGAGGATAAGTGCCCCTTGCTGTGGATGCAGTTGGCATCTTTAGCACACCCTCTGGAGTCCTGTCCACTGTAGCTTTCAAAGTGCATTTATCACCATCATTATCACAGACCCCTGAAAGGGAGAAGCCTCAGGTTTCTTGCTTCCTTTCTTTGCTGACAGCAAGTGACAGGAGGATTATTTGTCCTTTGGATTGAAGAGTTCTACAGATTAGCATCAGAGATTCCTGAGACCACGTTCTGCACTCTTCAAGGGCCATCTAGGATCCTTTGTTTCTATTAATCCAGATAATCTTCATGGTGGCAGCAGGAGACCTACAAATACAGTAAATTTGAGGATGGAGGAGCATGTTCTATATCTGGAATTTATGACTTAGTAGTGGCTTCCTTAACTCAGTAACTAAGACATGTGGGCTTAAGCAGACATACCTGTCTTTAAAGAATAAGCAAGGTATCCAAGTTGAGGTTTGAAAGCAAAGTAAATGTAGAGGAGTTCCTGCTTTGGTGAAAAGGGATTGGCAGTATCTCTGGAGTGCTGGGACACAGGTTTGATCCCTAGTCTGTCACAGTGGGCTAAGGATCCAGCATTGCTACAGGTGCAGTGTAGATCACAACTACAGCTTGGATCTGATCCCTGGTCCTGGAACTCCCTGTGCCATGGGGCAGCCAAGAAATTTGAAAATTTTAAAAAGTAAATAAATGTAGGGGCAGAAACAAGGGAGATAGTAGACTTTGTGGATAGTGCTGTTTGCTCCCCATGGTTTTGTTGCATGGCATTTCTCAGATTATAGCTTGAACATGACATGAACTTAAAAATCGTAAATAACTGATCTGGGTCAGTGCTTAAAGTCTGAATGTCACACAGGCCTTGAAAGCCAAAGGAGTCTAAAACATATTTGACTGTTCCCTGTGGGAAGACTGGGTTTTCTGTTTCTGTGGCATGTCAACAGCTTGCAGGGTTCCAAGGAACTAATAATTATTAATGACAGCATCCTGAAGTTTCCCATTGAGCCCACAGAGTAAGAGTGCTGGAAACTGTTCAGAAGGCATGCCCTGAATAGGCCAGCTGAAATGTGATAGCCGCAAGGCACAGCTCCTATTTGGCATCTTCCCCAATAGTGCCAAGGTGGCAAAAAGAACCACTGAGAACATTATATAGTGCTGTCTGTCAATTACATCTCAATAAAACTGGAAGAAGGAAAAACAGGAACTACTGCATATACCATACCTCAGCTCTTGAGGCTGGAAGGAAAGTGCAGTAACCAGCAAAACCCAAGCCAAGAACTCTCAGGGCTTTGTCATAATAATGGCTCAATTTTTTTTTTTTTTTGTCTTTTGTCTCTTGTCTTTTTAGGGCTGCACCTGCGGCATATGGAGGTTCCCAGGCTAGGGGTCTACCCAGAGCTGTTGCTGCTGGCCTACACCACAGCCACAGCAGTGCAGGATCCAAGCTACATCTGTGACCTACACCATAGCTCACAGCAACGCCAGACCCTTAACCCACTGAGCAAGGCCAGGGATCGTACCCGCAACCTCATGGTCCTAGTCAGATTCATTTCCGCTGTGCCATGACAGGAACTCCAATAACAGCTCACTTTTTATAAAAAAAAAAAAATTGCGTAGAGCTGATGTACAGTGTTTTAGATATACTGCAAAGTGATTCAGTTATACATATATATGTATTCTTTTTCAGATTGTTTTCTATTATAGGTTATTACAAATATTGAATATAGTTCCCTGTGCTACAATTAGGTCCTTGTTGTTTATGGATTTTATATATAGCAATGTGTATCTGTTAAACCCTAATTCCCAGTTTATCTGTCCCTGTCCTTTCCTCTTTGGTAACTATAAGCATAACAGGTCACTTTTTTTATTTCATATTGGAGTATAGGTGATTTACAACATTGTGTCACATTCTGATGTACAGCAAAGTGATTCAGATGCACACACACTCACCCACATTTTTTTAGATTCTTTTTCCATATAGGTTATTACAGAATATTGAGTAGAGTTCACTGTACTGCACTATAGGTCCTTGTTGATTACCTATTTTATATTTAGCAGGTGTATCTGTTCATCCCAAACTCCTAATTTATCCTTCCCCTCCACCTTTCCCTTTTAGAAATCACAAATTTGTTTTCTAAGTCTGCAAGTCGGTTTCTCTTTTGTAAATAAGTTCATATGTATCATTTTATTTATTTATTTATTTATTTTCTTTTTAGGGCCACACCCGCAGCAGCACATGGAGGTTCCCAGACTAGGGGTCGAGTCGGAGCTGTAGCTGCTGGCCTACATCACAGCCACAGCAATGCAGGATCCAAGCCACATCTATGACCTACACCACAGCTCACAGCAAAGCCAGACCCTTAACCCACTGAGCAAGGCCAGGGATCAAACCCACTTCCTCATAGATACTAGTTGGGTTCATTTCCACTGAGCCATGATGGGAACTCCTGTATCATTATTTTAGATTCCACATATAAGTGATATTATATGATATTTGTCTTTGTCTGACTTAATTAGTGTGATAATCTCTAGGTCCATCCATGCTGCTACAAATGGGCATTATTTCATTCTTTTTTTGTGGCTAATATTCCATTGTGTATATATACCACGTCTTTATCCATTTCTCTGTCAGTGGGCATGTAGGTTGCTTACATGTCTCGGCTACTGTAAATAGCACTGACAGCTCACTGTTAAAAGAACTTGCCAAGCATCCGATACTGTACTAAGCATTCACAGCCAGTCCTCCCATGTCATGTGGGCACTATTGTTATCTCTGGTTTTACAGCCTAGGAACTGAGGTTTAGAGAAGTCATATGACCACCTAAGGTCACAGAACTGGTATGTGAGAGAGTAGGTCGAGCATAAGTGTCTGACTCCGGAGCCTGTATTTCCAGCCAGTTGTGTTCTATCCCCTCTTTGTCTCTGTGTATCTGGAGGATGTTCATTCAGTTCTGCAAATATTTGCTATGAATAACACCAGTGGAGCATACATCCTCAGTTAATCAACAAGCATTTATTGACCACCTTTGCTGTACCAGGCACTGTGCTAAGCACAGGGGCACAAAGGTGGTTAGCATCCAGTCCTGCCCTCAGGGAATGCACTGACTAGTGAAGGAGACAGACAGGTAACTCAGCAGTACTGAGGACTGAGCACTGTCAAGATAGAAGTGTGCCACAGTGCAGGGCCTGCTAAGAAGGTTGGGGAAAGTCTGCAGGAGGAGGTGATCCTGAGCCAAGTTAGGAAGGAAGAATAGGAATTAGGTGGGAGCCAAGGCCTTCGAGCCAGAGAGAACATGGAAATAAAAGAGTGGCATGGGCAGGAAATAGCAGATTTATTGGGACTGGAATTTTGACTGATAAGGAGACATGGAAGGGGTCAAATTAAAATCTTAACTCCACTTTTCAATTTAACACTATGAAAGCTTAAGGTTCAGGTCTTCTCAGAATATTAACAAAGGGAATTCTCTCTTTCTTAAGCAAGAGATTCAGTTTAGCCCAGATTCCAGTCATCCATTTATTTCTTCAACAAATATGTAACTCCAGCCAAGTCTGAGCAAGATGTGGGCTCAGCACCAGAAGCTACAAAGAGCAATCCACAGCCCCTTCTTTCAAAAACATCGTGTACAGGCTGGTGGGACAGAAATGCCAACAGGCAGTTATAAAATACATCTTTACTGAGTCCTCAGCAAGATGGTATCCTTGACTTCAGAGGTTGGCTTCCCAGAATTCCGAAGTAGGAATTCTGAATTACTCCGAAGTAGGAATTCTGAACCATCTTTCTTCAGCTCACAAACCAAGGCTCATAAACCTTTAGGGTTCCCAGGTAATTCTGTCTTATTGTTACCAGTATTCTCCGATTATCACCTAGAGCACTCAGCATTCCTTATATTCAGCTGAACTCTAGAAACACTATTACCCAAAAGTAACTGTCATCTTATTAACTGAAATAAGTTCCATGTTCACATGGACACAACCCTAATGAGACAGTGTTAAAATAAGCAAAGTAATAGATTCATGAGAAAAAACGTCAACCCAATCGGGGTTGAAATTTCAGGGCCTGCTCTCCAGGCCTCCCTCACCTTGTATACACGCCCCCGCCCCCCCCCAGCACTGGGAGATGCCGGTCAGGTTGAAGTCCATTGCCACACTGCCTGGGTATCTCAGGCAGCAGTTTTCACCCAGGTACTGCTCCATGAACTTTTGTAAAAATGATTTTCAAGCCTCTGTTCATTAAGAATGGGTTTTCTTCATGGTGATAAGAAGGCCTTTCATTGTTTTCCCCCATAACTTAGATGAACCCAGTTCCTCTTAAATTTCACTTTAAGACCCATTTCCTAGTTCTTTACTCATTCTTCCATCTGTACTTAGAAGCTGTGCACAAACTTTAAGACTGAGGAAAATGATGGCAATGACTATTAAATTTTAATATTGCAACACATTTTTTAATGTTTGGATTCCATGTTATACTATCAACCATCTGTGGGCTCTTGAGCAAGTCATTCACATTGGGGGCCCCTCAGTTTCTTCAGCTGTTAACCAAGAGTTAACATTGGATACCAGACATTCTCTAAGGGATCGTCCAGCCCTCAAACCCTATATGGTGTGATATTATTGTTATACTTCTTCAGGCAACACCACAGGATTCTTGAGGCACCTGTCATCTTGATTCTAAATACTGCTAAGTTTTTTGCTAAAAGTAAAACCTCTTGTACAAACAATTCACTGATAAGGCTAAACAAAAGAAGCGCAAAGAGAATAGATGAATGTGTTCATCAGTTCATTTGCCATAAATAATAAAGCTTATCCCTAGAATACAATTTGGGAGTGTGTGAGAAAAAAAATCATCATTATGATAAATATCAACAGCATGATTTTTAAAAATCATGATGAAAATATGGAGAGACTCCTCCAAAAGACATTTGATAGAACTGTGTATCTCTCCGCATTTTTGAAATGTAAAACGTTAAGCATAAAATGATTCTTTTGTGATAAGACTTTCCTAAAATTGAGTCACTGTACTTACAAAGACATATTTCAGACATTTCCAAACAAAACAAGAGTTCACTTTCTTGTACTGAGTTTTCTGTATATTAGATTGCCGCCATTGCAATAAGTCCAGAAAAAGGGAGAAATAGAGAAAAGTATCACCATGGCAAACTATTTGTGGCTAGAAAATCCAGGGTACTACACTAAAAGGTATTAGTCTGCTTGGGTTGCCATAAAAAATACCACAGACTGTGGCTTAAACCACATAAATTTGTTTTCTTGCAGTTTTGGAGATGGAAAATTCAGATCAGGAAGCTATCAGGTTTGGTTTCTGTTGAGACCCCTCTTCCGGCTTTTAGAGGGTTGCCTTCTCACCATGTCCTCTCATGACAGAACGAGACTCTCTGATGTGTCTTGATGTCTCTTTCTCTTCTTATAAGGACACTAGTCCTGTCATATTATGGACCCACTCTGATGACCTCATTTAAACTTAGTTACTTCCTGGGAGTTCCCGCCGTGGCTCAGTGGTTAACGAATCTGAATCCAACTGGGAACCATGAGGTTGCGGGTTCGATCCCTGAACTTGCTCGGTAGGTTAAGGATCTGGCGTTGCCGTGAGCTGTGGTGTAGGTTGCAGATGCGGCTCGGATCCTGTGTTGCTGTGGCTCTGGTGTAGGCCGGTGGCTATGGCTCCGATTCGACCCCTAGCCTGGGAACCTCCATATGCGGGGAGAGTGGCCCAAGAAATGGCAAAAAGACAATAATAATAATAATAATAATAATAATAAACTTATTTACTTCTCTAAAGGCCCTGTATCCAAATACAGTCATAGTGGAGGTTAAGGCTTCAACATGTATATTTGAGGGGAAGACAAAATTTAGTCAACAACAAGCTATCATTAGAGCATTTAGGAGTTCCCTTCGTGGCTCAATGGTTCACAAATCCGACTAGGAACCATGAGGTTGGGGGTTCGATCCCTGCCCTTGCTCAGTGGGTTAAAGATATGGTGTTGCCGTGAGCTGTGGTGTAGGTCACAGACACGGCTTGGATCCTGTGTTGTTGTGGCTGTGGCTCTGGCGTAGGCGGGCAGCAACACCTCTGATTCGATCCCTAGCCTGGAAACCTCCATGTGCCTCGGGAGCAGCCCAAGAAATGACAAAAAGACAAAAAAAAAAAAAAAAAGAAGAAGAACATTTAGTAAAGGGGCTGGCCATAAAATGAGAAATAATGAAGAAAAAAGGGATCCCACTTACTTTATCAATGAAAATAAATAAATATATATACTACTTAAGCTAATATAGCATTCTCTAGCATTGAAAAGATAAAATTACCAACTTAATGGGAGAAATAAAGGACAATTTGAAAAAAAACCAACATACACCTTGCTCCTGACTATAATGTTTAAGAAGATTCAAAGTTCAATTCTAATCAAAATATCAAAATGTAAGGAACTTAATAAAATGATTAAAAAGTATAAAACAGGGAGTTCCCGTCGTGGCACAGTGGTTAACGAATCCGACTAGGAACCATGAGGTTGCGGGTTTGGTCCCTGCCCTTGCTCAGTGGGTTAACGATCCGGCGTTGCCGTGAGCTGTGGTGTAGGTTGCAGACGCGGCTCGGATCCTGCGTTGCTGTGGCCCTGGTATAGGCTGGTGGCTACAGCTCCGATTCAACCCCTAGCCTGGGAACCTCCATATGCCGCGGGAGCGGTCCAAGAAATAGCAACAACAACAACAACAACAACAAAAAGACAAAAGACAAAAAAAAAGTATAAAACATATCTATATGTTATATCAAATATTTTTAAATGGTGATAGTGCTCTGGGGAATGAAAAGTTGTCAATATAAAGAAAAACCAATTCAATTCAAACTATATATCATAGGCCACAGTAAATTCCAGTTGAACAAAACAGCTAAATACAGAGGGGTTTTCACCAAAAAAAAAGGAGTGGTATAATTGCTACAAATCTGAAAGTAAATGTATTTCCCTTTACTTTGGGACCAACATAAGAAGTAATAAGTAAATGAATTTAATTATTAAAATATTAAAAATGTTATGCTGGAGAGATGATGAAACCAACAAGAATGTAATGACTATCTTCACAGCTAAATTCCACATTTAAAGAAAGTTATAAGCACAATAATAGGCCCTTATTGTACATGAATAGATATCATTTCGGAAAAAAACGCTCACACTTGGATGGTAAGGAAATATTGATTAACCAAAACGTGCAGTGCCACCTTACAACTATTCAAATTATCAAAAATAATGAAGTTGAAAAAAAATAATGAAGTTCAGTGTTGACAGAGCTACAGCATATGCTAATACATTTCAGGAAGCAATATAAGTTTTATGCAATGATTACAAAAGATAGCTGAAACTCTGTAACAACATCTTTCAAAATGACCCTATCTCTTTATGGAGCAGTGTTTCCAAGACTATGTAATGATAATTCTAGCTGCTACACTTCCTGAGAACTTACTTATAGTACTAGACACTTTACAGATATGGCATCCCATCCTACTAAAGACTTCAGGTGGATATCGCTGACTGTGTTTTAAAGATAAGGAAAGGGGAGACCTAGAAAGTTTAAATAAATCAGAGAGCTTCAAATCTTGGTTTGCCCAAGTTCTTTCAACTACACCATGTGGGCTCTGAAACAGTGCAAAAGAAAAACAGGGGTAGGGTGAAGAGAAAACAAAGAAGGAATGGGGAAGGAAAAGAAAAGAAAACAGAAGGAAAGAAATAGGTGACTTTGGGGGGACTCGTCTGTATGACTCTTCAGGGAAACTAGAAAACACCAGTGCCCAACGATCACTATGGAAGGCATTTCAAAGTAGAAAATGGCATTTATCAAAATGAGTGCACTCCTTTTATGCATGTAAAAGTGCAATGATGGCACTTTTACTGCTAATAATAAAAAATTAATGATTAGCAGGACTATGCATTAGTCAATAGTTATGGAGTGAGAGGAAGCATAGTGTAGTGGAAATGAATTGCCTGGGTGCAGGCCTGTCCCTTGCTAGATGTAGAACAGTCAGATTAAACTCTTAAACTTCTGTATTCCTCGGAGTTCCCGTCATGGCACAGTGGTTAACTAATCCGACTAGGAACCATGAGGTTGCGGGTTCGATCCCTGCCCTTGCTCAGTGGGTTAACAATCCGGCGTTGCCGTGAGCTGTGGTGTAGGTTGCAGACTCGGCTCGGATCCCGTGTTGCTGTGCCTCTGGCGTAGGCCGGCAGCTATGGCTCTGATTTGACCCCTAGCCTGGTAACCTCCACATGCCAAGGGAGCGGCCCTAGAAAAGGCAAAAAGACAAAAAACCAAAACAAAAAACAAAAAAACCTTCTGTATTCCTCAATTTCCTCACGTGCAAAAATAGGGAGAAAACAGTACCTATGTCATAGAGATGTTGGTGGACTGGTTGAGTGGCTACATGCTGAGCCCCAAGAATGATGTCTGATCCGTGTGTGATGGTAGAAAAGAATGCAAAATGTGATAGCACATTGATTATATGTTAAAAAGTGCAAAAAACCCCACAGAAACCTATGTGAATACATTCAGAGTGGATCGTAAAAACAAAGAAGTGTGTGCAGTTTTCGATCAAAAACTCCATATTTAGCTTTCTGTAACATTTGAATAATACAGTTTTTAATTAAACTTGCAAAGGCAGTGTTTTGCCACGGACTTGTGCAGAATGTAAATAAATCAAACAGGAATTCTCAGAGAGGATAATACACACACTCAGGAATCCATAATGACTATCACCATTTTACACCTTCCCTAGCAACTGTTTATGCAAAAAAAATGTTGGCCCTTCACATATTCCTGTAAAAGGCAACCAGTCAAGAAATGGAACTCAGAATCCTTTAATGGCCTACTTAATGCAAAATAATTCAGAAGAGAAAATAAAGTCTAAAGGCTGCTTAGTAAACAGAATTTGAGGTCTGACTAGGTAAAGTTTGGTCTGAATATCCATTATTAGGAGTTGGGGGAGGTGTGGGACAAAAATGGAAACAAATTTATACACTGTAAAGTCTCAGTTTAATTTTATGAAAACACACTATCAAAAATATCAAGCTAAACTGTACTTAAAAAAGACACATGCACCCACATGTTCATTGTAGCACTATTCACAATAGCCAAGACATGGAATCAATCCAAATGTCCACTGATAGATGATTGGATTAGGAAGATGTGGTGTATATATACACAATGGAATACTACTTGGCCATAAAAAAGAACAAAATAATGCCATTTGCAGCAACATGGATGGAACTAGAGACTCTCATCCTGAGTGAAGTAAATCAGAAAGAGAAAGATAAATACCATATGATGTCACTTATATCTGGAATCTAATATATGGCACAAATGAACCTTTCCACAGAAAAGAAAATCATGGACTTGGAGAATAGACTTGTGGTTGCTAAGAGGGAAGGGGAGGGAATGAAAGGGACTGGGAGGGACTGGGCGCTTGGGGCAAATAGATGCAGAATGTTCCCCTTGGGATGGATTAGCAATGGGAACCTGCTGTGTAGCATCGGGAATTCTGTCTTGCCATGGAACGCGTAATGTGAGAAAAAAGAATGCATACATGTATGTGTAACTGGGTCACCATGCTGTACAAATAAAAAAGAAAAAAAAAGAAATTAAATAAATAAATAAATAAATAAAAATAAATAAGTAAGCTGCCCTATCCTGAGCATCTCACCCACTTCATAGTAATCTATTAATCAACAAATTTTGGTGAATATAATCTTTATTCCTGGTTCTATAATGCACCTTATTAAAATGCTATAATACACAAGTCAATTCATATTACAGTAAAACTGTTCTAAATATTTATTGTTTTGTGATATATGCTGTATTAATTTCATTACTTATAAGTGAGATCAAATTTAGTTCAGAATTAGGCCCTATTTTCACATTCTATAACTATTGTTTATTTAATTTTAAGTCCTCAGGTAAACTATATAGCCATAAAATTAAATCTTAAAATTTGAGATCCAAGTGAAAATAACATTTTTAATGAGAAATAATACTTAATCATTACTATAGTTAATCCTGCTTTCAAGTTGCTAATTGGAAATGGCTTTTATTCCCAATTTTTTTAATGATTTTTATTTTTTCCATTATAGTTGGTCCCAATTTTCAACATTAAGTAAAGATTTGGGTTGAATTAAGATTTTCTCTCCCACTCAAAAGTTCAGTAACACAATGACAAAGGGTGTTTTTAATGTAAAAAGAAATGGAACTCAGAATCCTTTAATGAGTTAGGATTATCACAAGGACCATGATAACAGGAGAGCCATCCACGAATAAGAGCCCAATAGATTTTTGGAAGACAGAAGGCAGGTGGCATACAAGGGACTGATTTAAAAGTGAAGAAGGAAATCGTAGTTTACAGTGTGTAAAAGGAGGGTATGAACAAAGGAAGGAGCAAAGCCTTGGAGAGGGTCTGGATTTGGGTGCACGGGTAAGGCAGGGCATAAAGAGAAAGCTCCACCCCAAATATTGACATGTAGTGAAGGTTCCTCTACGAACCGAACCGTGGACTCCTCTCCACTGGGTCCAGAATACTGTTACCCAGGCCCTTCCCTGGGGAGGAATTTTGAGGGCTCTCCCCCACAGCAATTAACCAGGAAAAACTCAAGATGCAAAAACACCGAGCCTATTAGTTTGCTAGGGCTGCTATAACAAAGTACCCAGACGGGGCAGCTTAAACAACAGACATTAATTTTCTCATCGGTCCAGAGACTTACAAGTCTGAGATCAAGGTGTCCACAGCCCTAATGTCTTCTGAGACTCCGCCTCTTGGCTTGCAGATGCCACCTTCTCCCTGGGTGTTCAATACGAACTTCCCTCTGTGTCGTAATGACCAGTCATACTGAATGAGGGCCCATTTTAATGTAATTACCTCTATAAAAACACTGTTTCTAAACGCAGTCACCCTCTGAGGTACCAGGGATGAGGGCTTTAATATATGAATGTATGGGACACAATCCAGCCGGTAATGCCTAGTACAGCAGCCAACGCAAGATACAGGCTGAAAGTGGATTGAGAACCTGCCCCCGAGCTGTCTGACCACGGCCTTTTGCCCTGCCCCATGCACTGCACCAGGGGGTCAAGATCCTCTCCTCTGACTGGAGGTGAGTCACACCCCTCTGAAGAAATGAATGGGTCTCAAGTGAGAAATCACTTGGCAAAATGGCCTCACTCATAAATAAGCTGACCAAAAAGACTTTTGAGGAAAGCTTCCAGCATGAGAGCAGGTTGCAATGTAAACAACAAAATAATGAATCTGGAAGAAACGGAGAAAGGCAGGAAATGAGAGAAAACATTAATAACCCTCCAGTTACATCTTCAGAGCAATAGGGGAAAATAGGGCCACCAGAGAACAGGAGCAAGACGCATGCAGGAGTATTAGTTATTTAATGAAAAAGTGACATAATGTTATTGGCAGATCACAAAAGCAAGAGGTAGAAAGTGATGTCAGAGATAAATCTTAAAACTGATAAATCAAGAAATAGCAATAAAAAGTATGATATTCATAATGGCAATAACTTCCAGGAGAAAGAGGTAAAATTAAAAAGTGTTTTGCCTGCAGGAAAAAATAGAGTGCTATATTTTCATTAAGGCTTTCAATACATCTTTTTCTTTTTAACTCCATGAATGTGTTGCTTTGATTTAATTATCTTTAAGTTTAGAAAAAAAGACTTAGAATATTCATAACCTTGATAAATATAATAGCTATGTTCTTAGAAATATGTATAGATCAATTTTTGTAAATCGATCAATATTAATTATCTTTGAGCTCTTTCAGAAAAGCTTAATCAATTGTTTGCGGAGGAATATAGGAATGTAAGACAGTTCCATTCCTTCCATGAGTCTGGTTTATTTAGGATAGCACTATTATAAGGCAGCATATTCCAAATACTGAATAAAAGTGACAGCCCGGAATGTCGGCAAAGAACTAGGCAGTTATTGCACTAATCCAGCTAGAAATATGAGTGATTTTAACTGTGACAATGGAAAGAAAGGTTATTAGAATGTTACAGGTGGGAAAACTCAGAGATTTACAATATTTATACCTCCAGGGGACTTTAAAAATTATTTTATCCTAATTGTCACTGGACATTTCTAGAATGTCATAGCAAATCAGAGCCTTTGGCTAGCATAAACTAACCTTTACCAAGTTAACAAGGGCAAGCAAAAAACTCAAGATTTTAGCTGGCTCTTTGAGCATTTTTGTAGATAGAAGTACAATTTATTTATTTTGCTTTTTTAGGGCCTCACCCATGGCATACGGAAGTTCCCAGGCTAGGGGTTGAATTGGAGCTACAGCTGCCAGCCTACACCACAACAATGCAGGATCCAAGCCACATCTGAGACCTACACCGCAGCTCACCACAGCTATGGTAACACTGGATCCTTAACCCACTGAGCAGGGCCAGTGATCAAACCCACATCCTCATGGATATTAGTCGAGTTTGTTTTCGCTGAGCTGCACTAGGAATGCCAGAAGTACAATTTCCATTAGGCATTCTGAAATACAGAATACCTAGACAAGTAACTTGTGGATGTTTATCACTACTTTCTGAAAGTTCAGGGAGACTCCCACCACTAACTGAACCCAGAATTTATACGTAAAGAAACTTAACATGACATATCCCAAATCACACAAGTTATTAGCAAAATGGAGTCAGAATGAGCCTCTTGCATATTATTCAAAATCAGTTACATTCTGCTGAAAATTAAGGACCTGTTGTCTGACTAGCATTTTTAGGGGACAATTAAGTCACTTGGAAAGTAAATAATAATCCCCTCATTTATCTTTTGCTTAAGACTAGATTTTCCATTATAAGATGTTTGCTTAAAGCAAGGTAAACCATTATATCTGGGTTGCTACACTGGCTGCTAAAACCACCACCTGGATAGCTTTTTCTAAGCTACTTATTGATTTCTCAGCTACTTATTTTCTTATTATCCTGCCATTTTAAACAAGAGCAAGCATTACTGTTTCTCCATCCATCCTGATATAATGGCACATTTAAAATCACATTGTTTAAAAGTTCCACTGTCCTATACACAGATAAATGGGGACTTAACAGACTCAAGGTTTGACTTCCTTATTCCACTCCACGATGTTTTTCTTCTTCCATTAACTCTGCCAACAGAATATCTCAAGTGTTGGACAGTCATTGCTTATTCAGACCAGCCTCAGAGGTCTCCAAAGTGACATCTATATTTTACGGTACAATCAAACTGCTAGATTCGCAGATGGTTGTCATTAAAGGAAAGCAAAAGTGAAACAGAGATGCCCATCCATGTAAAATGCTACATTAAGGGAGAAAATTAATATGCAGATTCTCTTCTGAATGACCATCACCCCAATCATGTGCTGTCTTGTTCTCTCTCCCTTCTTTCTTCTTCTTCTTCTCCTCCTCCTCCTTCTTTCTCTCTCTCTCTTTCCCCCTCTTCCTCACTCTCCCCCTCCCTCATTCCCCCTCCCTCCCTTCCTCCCTCTCTCCTGTCAGTAAGCTATTCTCACCATTCAGGTATAGCCTTTGCTGCCAAATCTTTAGCATGTCAGAAATCCATGTAGAATATTCTGGATCTTCCTTTCTCTTTTCACATTCAGCATTCCTCACATATGGGAAACTATGATAATTTAGAATGAAATGTGGAAGAAATACTTCTAAGTCTTGTCAGCTCCATGACACCTGACATTGAGAGAACTCTTATGCGCTATTGAAAACAAAGCATGGGAAGGATGAGATCTATTTTAATACAAAGAAGACTGATTAGAGCCTTTCCCTTTCTCCATGTGGCCAAAAGGAGAATGGCCAAGGAGCAAGGCTTTTTTGGCAGAGGGACCAGAAGAGTTACTATTTCAGAGCACAGGCTGAGCTTCAGAACACCAATTAAGAAAGCAAATTCAGGAGTTCCCATCGTGGCACAGTGGTTAACGAATCCAACTAGGAACCATGAGGTGGCGGGTTCAATCCCTGGCCTTGCTCAGTGGGTTAAGGATCCAGTGTTGCCGTGAGCTGTGGTGTAGGTTTCAGATGCTGCTTGGATCCTACGTTGCTGTGGCTCTGGCGTAGGCCGCAGCTACAGCTCCGATTCAACCCCTAGCCTGGGAACCTCCATATGCTGTGGGAAATGGCCCTAGAAAAGAAAAAAAGACAAAAAAAAAAGCAAATTCAAAATATCACAGAATGTGGAAGAAAGTAGAGATGAGCTGGAAGACTGGCTGGAAGAGAAGCTAGAGCATAGAGTAGATCTTTCCTGTCTGGAAAATAGAAGGCTCAGTGAGAACAGAATAGCATAATTTTTTTTTTTGTCTTTTTAGGGCCACACCCCCAGTATATGGAGGTTTCCAGGCTAGGGTTCGAATCAGAACTGTAGCCTCCAGCCTACACCACAGCCACAGCCACAGCCACAACCACAGCCATGCCAGATCCAAGCTGAGTCTGCGACCTGCAACGCCAGATCCTTAACCCCCTGAGCAAGGCCGGGGATTGAACCTGTGACCTCATGGATGCTAGTCAAATTCGTTTTCACTGAGCCATGATGGGAACTCCCAGAATAGCATAATTAAGGATGCGTAAAGCTTATGCCGTTGATTATAGTAACTGACTTGTTTGACTAAATCAAAGCCTGAACTGCAAGGGGCTATTTTGGGGGGCCTGCCATGTATTGAAGCTGGACAGCCTAAGGATGACCTTCCAGTGTTGCCAGAGGGAGGCTGTAGAATTACTTTGATGTGACATGCTATTAGTGAGCATCAAGACCACATCTGCCTGAGAGAGGAAAATGGCAGAGATGGGGAAGGAATGGAAATGTTCAATTCTAAAACATGTGGGAAAGATATTTGCAAATTCTTGTTCCAAATGCTGAAGAAAAAAAATAGACGAATATATGGCTACCCCAAGAAGAATTTCTGGGCTTCATTGATAGGAAAGAAGAAAGGAGAAAAAAGTTGTATTTTCTGGGGCACAGAGGTTGCTTGGTGCAGCAGAAGGGCTGAATTTCGTATGTAAAGCACAGAAACATGGCAGGAGGATGCAGTAAGAAGGGAGAAGAAGCCACAGGAAAGAAGAAGATGGGGGAAAATGAGTAGTTTCAGCTTTTTGAAGAAACTGATAAAGTGGTGAATTGGGGAAGTAAAATAATTGCAAATCATTACTTTTTTTTTTTTGTCTTTTTGCCTTTTTGCCTTTTCTAGGGCTGCTTCCCGAGGCATATGGAGGTTCCCAGGCTAGGGGTCTAATCGGAGCTGTAGCTGCCGGCGTACTCCAGAGCCACAACAACGCGGGATCCAAGCCGCGTCTACGACCTACACCACAGCTCTCGGCAACGCCAGATCATTAACCCACTGAGTAAGGCCAGGGATTGAACCCGCAACCTCATGGTTCTTGCATTCATTAACCACTGTGCCATGACAGGAACTCCAAAATCATTACTATTTTAACAAGTTGTCATTATTTTGAAAGCACGCTTTCTCTAAACTTCTTTTTTAAAAGAGTATGGTTTACACGGCCAGCAAACCTTAAACATGGTCCTTTTGAATTCAGGAGTGAGAATTGGACCTCAGCTTCACACTTGAGGTCTGATTTTACCCTGTGATTTGTGGTTTGGGGATGGACCACCAGTTATGAAGGATCATTTATTTGCAGAATATTAAATGCATTCTGTTCTCATCTGGATCTCATACCTAGTTGTGATCAATTATGCTTCATTTCATAAAAAAGCTTCTTTGCGTGGTGTTCTCTCTAATAGGGCGAAATGCCTACACCGTGCACTCACCTGTAATTGCTCATAATGAATTATGTATTGTGGTTCATGAAACAAAAATGTGAAAGTTTTGACCAGAGCACTTTTACTAGGAGAAATGTGTATTTTGCCAGACTGCTGTGTGTATCTCAGAAGGCTCCTTACTGCTATCAGTAAACAACTGATAAAACTTCAACACTGAACCCTGAGGTAAGAGCGTAGAAACCCACTTTAGCTCAGAGTTTATGAGCTAACAACCATCCCCGACACAGAGTGGCAAACCCAGACCACTTGTAATGAGTAAAAGAAGAAAAATCAATAGGAATAAACACTAAACCAGGGAGATGATCAAAACCATCAGTCCATCCGAAAAAGAAGGCAGGCAGCTTGTACTTCAGTTTTGAAAGAACATATGAAATAAAAACAAACCCAAAAAAGGTTTTAAAAATTTTTTAAATAAGATTTCTGTTCTAGGAGTTCCCACTGTGGCTCAGTGGGTTAAGAATCCAAGATAGTGTCTAAGAGAATGCAGGTTCGATCCCTGGCCTCGGTGTGTTAAGGATCTGGGTTTGCCACAAGCTGCGGCAGCTCAGCTTCTGATCTGATTCGACCGCTAGCTTGGGAACTTCCATATGCTACAGGTGTGGCCAAAAAAAGAAAAAAGAAAAAAAAAAGCTAAGTAAGATTTTCAAAAGGCAGATCAAAGCCTTAAAAAGAATACTTTAGGAGTTCCCATGGTGGCTCAGTGGTAACGAACCTGGTTACTGTCCTTGATGATGCAGGTTCCATCCCTGTCCTCACTCAGTGGGTTAAAGATCCTGCCTTGCCATGACCTGTGGTGTAGGTCCCAGACGGGTCAGATCTGGTATTGCTGTGGCTGTGCTGTAGCCTGGCGACTGCAGAATCAATTCCACCCCTAGTCTGGGAACTTCCATATGCTGCAGGTACGGCCCTAAAAAGACAAAAAAAAAAAAAAGAATACTTTAAAAGTATGTGTTCACATAGAGTTAGAAGTCAGGTTACCTTTGGAGGGGGACAGGAAGAAGGAAGACAGCTTCTGGGGTCTTAGCAATGTTCTAACTCCTTATCAGCATGGTGGTTATATCTGTTTTATGACAAAAAAAAAAAAAGAATACTTTAAAAGTATGTGTTCACATAGAGTTAGAAGTCAGGTTACCTTTGGAGGGGGACAGGAAGAAGGAAGACAGCTTCTGGGGTCTTAGCAATGTTCTAACTCCTTATCAGCATGGTGGTTATATCTGTTTTATGATCATTTCGCTCGGCGTTTATATTTGTGCACTTTACTGTATGTGTTATACATCAGTTAAAAGGAACTTTATAAAAATAAAAAAAATTTAAAAGTACACGTTCAACTCCTCTAGAATAACGATAGATTTTTTTAACAGCCAAATCTTACAAATATATTCTTTTTTAGAACAATAGATTTTCTTTAATCTGTATATTTTAAAGAAGCTCTAGAGGAGCTCTCAGGTGATGCAGCAGGTTAAGGATCTGGCATTGTTACTGCTGTGGCTTGGGTTCAATTCCTGACCCAGAAACTTTCACCACATGCCACAAGTGCAGCCAAAAGATTAAAAAAAAAAAAAAAGAGCTCTAGAATTTTGTGGTTCATCATTATTGATGCATTTATCTGAAAGCTGCATTATCAAATAATAATAATACATATAATGCATGGGCATGTTTCGTCTTGGGTTGGATTGTGAAGCAGCAGAGCCTGTAAGGGGGTCTATGGAGGGAGTGCTTTCAGAAGACACCTGTTACTGAATCAGGGAAACAGGAGAGGGTAGGAAAGAAGGCAGACACAAATAAATGGTCTCAGGAGCAGTCCAGCCTCAGCCTGATCTTACCTGATCTCCACAGGGAGAGATGTAAAGAGATAGCCCAGGAGTTGGGGGGCTGCTATCAGACGGCACCTGTCAGCCAAGAGCCATCATCTAGAAAAGTGTCGCGGGTGAGCGTTAGCAGCCAATACTCTTAACAGCTGGGGGCGGGGAGGGGTGGTGTACCAATCTGGTATATATATTTGTCTCTCTCAGAATCTTCATGTAAAAACATCCTCTGCTGTTTATGTTGCCCAGTGTCTGTGCATAGCAGGTGTTCAATTAATAGCTAATGGGTGAGTAAACAAATGAATAGGAGTTCCCGATGTGGCTCAGCAGGTTAAGAACCCGACTAGTCTATGTGAGGTTGTGGGTTCTATTCCAGGCCTTGCTCGATGGGTTAAGGATCCGGCCTTGCCATGAGCTGTGGTGTAGGTCACAGACTCAGCTCAGATCTGGCGTTGCTGTGTCCCTGGTGTAGGCTAGCAGCTGCAGCTCCTATTGACCCCTCGGCTGGGAATGTTCATATGCCACGGGTTCAGCCCTGAAAAAAATAGATATTAATAATGACTAGCATTTATAAAACATTGGCCATGTGCAGACACCGTGGCCAATGGATTATTTTTGTCAGGAAGGAACTGTTATTACCCCAGTTTTATACCTGCAGAAAGGATGGATATGTTTTCCAGAGCCACATAGCCGGTATGATGTCATCGCCAGAGTTCTTAACCTCTTCGTTATACCAAATACTCAGACATGAGGAAGGTGGAATAGAGTAAAACAGATATTGAAAAACCACTGAACCTGGGTCATTTGTAACTCCACGGAGTGGCTTTGTTTTCCTTGTGAAAGATGGAATTACCAACTGCCTCTCTCTCTGCTTCTAAAAGTCCAGACATACGGCCTCCAAGGTGGTGCTCGAATAAAAATTAGAAATTCTAGGAGTTCCCGTCTTGGCGCAGTGGAAACAAATCCGATTAGGAACCGTGAGGTTGCAGGTTCAATCCCTGGCCTTGCTCAGTGGATTAAGGATCCAGCGTTGTTGTGAGCTGTGGTGTAGGTAGCAGACGTGGCTCAGATCTGGTGCTGCTGTGGCTCTGGCGTAGGTGGGCAGCAACAGCTCTGATTGGACCCATAGCCTGGGAACCTCCATATGCCAAGGTCCTAAAAAAAGACAAAAGACAAAAAAAGAAAAAGAAAAGAAAAATTCTAGAATCCTTGGAACATGCAGAGTGGTTGGAATATCTAGAAAATTCCCAGTCTTTTTGTTTTTGCCATGTGATAGATTAATCATTGAATATGCACAAATATAATGATGCCTTCTAAATTAGTTATTTAGGTTTAGGCCTGGCTGGAGTTAAAAATATACTGTGAATATTATTGGAAGGCATGAGATTAAAATGGATGTTAATTATTTTTCAGTATTCCTCCCAGGTGCAAGTTTCCAAACTTAAAATTTCATGAATCTTATGGGGAAAATCTTCTAACACATTTGGGGTCTTTCTAATAAGTTGCTTTGCTCTTCTTTGGGGGTAATTACTGGTTTGCTCTGTGCCTTTTATGAGATAAGCGACTATAAGTTGAAGTCACATCCCTCTGTAATTTGCTTGATATATTAAAGAAAAACTTAATACATTTTAACTGAATTCTAATGTGATCTTAAAGTGTGAGAAGTATCTGGTTACTTACAAATCTTTAAAAATGGATGCAGCTGAATTTTTGATAGAGAACCCATATTGATTTTCTTGAGTGTGTGCTCAGGAGATTATGTGTAACCCCCTTGGCAGCATCCAGCTGTTTTCACTGCAACTGTGCAAATGCAGATCCTGAATCTGCACATTTGTAATAATGGTTCTGACTCTCTTGACAAGACCGCTAAGTAGGTCATGACTTTATGCCAAAAGGAAACGGCCTTTTAGTGGCCAAAGGGCGGGTTTTTTTTATACTCCGTGGAAACCTATTACTGTGATCTAGTATTAACGTCATGGCTGTAGGTTCTCATTCCAAATTCATCATCACTTCACCCACAATCTTCCATTCTTGCCTTTCCCACCAGGAAATAGTGGTAGGATTTCTTTTTAGATATTTTAAAATTCAGGAAAGCATTTTATGATACTACAGTTATTCCCAGCTTTTGGAATAAACACAGAAACCTAGCCCAGTTCTTAGGGCATGATTTTAATAATACTTTATACTTATTTTGGAGACAGAACCATTGAGACCACAATTCATTTATTTACTCATTTATTCACTTACAGAGTGAGTGCTCGGTCCAAAAGAAATGTGGAAAAGTGAAAGTGAGAGGAAGAGAGAGGTGATATATTGCCATTGTGACTTTTACTTCCTTTCTCAATAGTATTTATAAAATAAATATGTCAGGGATTTTTTTTTTTGTCTTTTTATGACATAACAAGGTTCCCAGGCTAGGGGTCTAGTTGGAGCTATAGCTGCCAGCCTACATCACAGCCACAGCCACAGCAACACCACATCTGAGCTGTGTCTGTGACCTACACCACCCCTCACAGCAACTCCAGATCCTTAACCCACTGAGCGAGGCCAGGGATTGAACCTGCATCCTCATGGATACTAGTCAGATTTGTTTCCACTGAGCCATGATGGGAACTCCCCGGGGAGATTTTTTTAAAAGCAGAAGCAAGAAGTTGTCCTAAGAAGCAGACCTGAAAAGTTGTCAGAAATAGATGAAAATCGTTTTGAACTTAAAAGAATTGATCTCATTTTTACATACTTCCAGGAGATGAGATTCTCCATAGACAATCATTTTCTACTCCTCCAATACAGTAATAGGAATACTTTGGATGTTTACTATGTGCCAAGCTTTATAGTAATAATGGGTTCTTTTAACCCTTTTAGCAAATCCACAACCATGTTAATGTTGGTACTATGGTTATCACTTCTCTGTGGATAAGGAAAGAGGTTTAGAGAATCACAAGGTCACACAGCTAGGTAGGGCTAGGATTTGAATCCAGATGGTCTCAAGAGTCTCTCTTGGACTTGCCACTGTGGTAACAAACCAGACTAGTATCCGTGAGGACACAGGTTCAATCCCTGGTCTCGCTCATTGCTCAGTGAGTTAAAGATCCAGCATTACCGTGAGCTGTGGTGTAGGTCGCAGATGTGGCTTGGATCCTGCATTGCTGTAGCTGTGGTGTAGGCCAGCCGCTACAGCACTGATTCAACCCCTGGTCTGGAAAATTCTATATGCTGCACCTGTGGCTCTAAAATGAAAAAAAAAAAAAAAAGTACCTTTCTATACCTTATCACTTCCCTTGAGGGTTACCTATGGTCAAAGCAAAACAATGAATTATTGTTTTGTTTTGTTTTTTATTTTCCCAGTGTACAGCAAGGGGATCAAGTTATCCTTACATGTATACATTACATTTTTTTCCCCACCCTTTGTTCTGTTGCAACATGAGTATCTAGACATAGTTCTCAATGCTACTCAGCAGGATCTCCTAGTAAATCTATTCTAAGTTGTGTCTGATAAGCCCAAGCTCCTGATCCCTCCCACTCCCTCCCCCTCCCATCAGGCAGCCACAAGTCTCTTCTCCAAGTCCATGATTTTCTTTTCTGTGGAGATGTTCATTTGTGCTGGATATTAGATTCCAGTTATAAGTGATATCATATGGTATTTGTCTTTGTCTTTCTGGCTCATTTCACTCAGTATGAGAGTCTCTAGTTCCATCCATGTTGCTGCAAATGGCATTATGTCATTCTTTTTTATGGCTGAGTAGTATTCCATTGTGTATATATACCACCTCTTCTGAATCCAATCCTCTGTCGATGGACATTTGGGTTGTTTCCATGTCCTGGCTATTGTGAATAGTGCTGCAATGAACATGCAGGTGCACGTGTCTCTTTTAAGTAGAGTTTTGTCCGGATAGATGCCCGGATACATGTGGGATTGCGGGGTCATATGGAAGTTCTATGTATAGATTTCTAAGGTATCTCCAAACTGTTCTCCATAGTGGCTGTACCAGTTGACATTCCCACCAGCAGTGCAGGAGGGTTCCCTTTTCTCCACAGCCCCTCCAGCACTTGTTATTTGTGGATTTATTAATGATGGCCATTCTGACTGGTGTGAGGTGGTATCTCATGGTTGTTTTGATTTGCATTTCTCTTATAATCAGCGATGTTGAGCATTTTTTCATGTGTTTGTTGGCCATCTGTATATCTTCTTTGGAGAAATGTCTATTCAGGTCTTTTGCCCATTTTTCCATTGATTGATTGTTTTTTTTTTTTGCTGTTGGGTTGTATAAGTTGTTTATTTATTCTAGAGATTAAGCCCTTGGCAGTTGCATCATTTGAAACTATTTTCTCCCATTCTGTAAGTTGTCTTTTTGTTTTCTTTTGGGTTTCCTTTGCTGTGCAAAAGCTTTTCAGTTTGATGAGGTCCCATGGGTTTATTTTTGCTCTAGTTTCTATTGCTTTGGGAGACTGACCTGAGAAAATATTCATGATGTTGATGTCCGAGAGTGTTTTGCCTATGTTTTCTTCTAGGAGTTTGATGGTGTCCTGTCGTATATTTAAGTCTTTCAGCCATTTTGAGTGTATTTTTGTGCATGGTGTGAGGGTGTGTTCTAGTTTCATTGCTTTGCATGCAGCTGTCCAGGTTTCCCAGCAGTGCTTGCTGAATAGACTTTCTTTTTCCCATTTGATGTTCTTGCCTCCCTTGTCAAAGATTAACTGGCCATAGGTGTCAGGGTTTGTTTCTGGGTTCTCTCTTCTGTTCCATTGGTCTGTCTGTCTGTTTTGATACCAGTACCACACTGTTTGGATGAGTGTGGCTTTGTAGTATTTCTTGAAGTCTGGGAGAGTTATGCCTCCTGCTTGGTTTTTGTTTTTCAGGATTGCTTTGGCGATTCTGGGTCTTTTGTGGTTCCATATAAATGTTTGGATTGTTTGTTGTAGTTCTGTGAAAAATGTCATGGGTAATCTGATAGGGATTGCATTGAGTCTGTAGATTGCTTTGGGTAGTATGGCCATTGATTTTCCCAATCCAGGAACATGGACTATCTTTCCATTTCTTTACATCTTCTTTGATTTCTTTGATTAAAGTTTTATAGTTCTCGGCATATAGGTCCTTTCCCTCTTTGGTCAGGTGTATTCCGAGGTATTTGACTTTGTGAGGTGCAATTTTAAAAGGTATCGTATTTTTGTATTCCTTTTCTAATAGTTCATTGCTGGTATACAGAAATGCAACTGACTTCTGAATGTTCATCTTATATCCTGCTACTTTGCTGAATTTATGAATCAGTTCAAGGAGTTTTGGGGTTGAGTCCTTAGGGTTTTCTATGTATAGTATCATGTCATCTGCATACAGTGACAGTTTGATCTCTTCTCTTCCTATATGGATGCCTTTTATTTCTTTTGTTTGTCTAATTGCTGTGGCTAGGACTTCCAAAACTATGTTGAAGAGCAGTGGTGAGAGTGGGCATCCCTGTCTTGTTCCAGATTTGAGTGAGAAGGCTTTCAGTTTTTCCCCATTGAGGATTATATTTGCTATGGGTTTATCATAAATGGCTTTGATTATGTTCAGGAATGTTCCCTCTATACCCACTTTGGCGAGGGTCTTGATCATGAATGGATGTTGGACTTTGTCAAATGCTTTTTCTGCGTCTATTGAGATGATCATATGATTTTTGACTTTTCTTTTGTTAATGAATTATTGTTGACACTATTGAGAAACCTGATTCTCCAACCAGATAAAGAAGAGTGTAGATCTGGCTGTGTAAACGTAATTTGCAAATTGTTGCCAGATGAAGAAGAATATCTTTACTAGATCTGGTGGAACAGCCACAAACCCAGACAAGAATATTTATGTGTCCTAAATATTTGGAACTCAAATGCTCTCTCTCCTATGACAATTTCTTTAATCCACAGTCCCACCCACTCATACATCCTTCTTAAGCCCCCTTCCCTCTCTGAGACCAATTAAACCTCCTTTCTCCTGTGATCTCCCACTGTACATTTCTCTATAGCTTTGTCCGCCCTCATTCTCTATGAATGTTTAAGAGAATCGCTCCCCCACCCACCTCCACTGGACTGTGAACTCTTTTTTTTTTTTTTTGGTCTTTTTGTCTTTTTGCTTTTTCTAGGGCCACTCCCGTGGCATATGGAGGTTTCCAGGCTAGGAGTCCAATCAGAGCTGTAGCCACCGGCCTACACCACAGCCACAGCAACATGGGATCCTTAACCCACTGAGCAAGGCCAGGGATCGAACCTGCAACCTAATGGTTCTTAGGCAGATTCGTTAACCACTGAGCCACGACGGGAACTCTTAGACTGTTACCTCTTTAAGGGCAAGAGTTCTATTTTACTGAGCACTGAACTTCTAGTATGTGGCATATAGTAGGTGCACAATAAGTGTTTTTTAATGAATTAACAGGAGTTTCCACACCCTCAATAGTGTCACTTTCTCACTTACCTTTTTTTTTTATCTTTTTGGGGTGGCACCTGCATCATATGGAGGCTCCCAGGCTAGGGGGTCAAATCAGAGCTGCAGCTGCCAGCCGACACCACAGCCACAGCAGCGCTGGATCCAAGCTAATCTACATCACAGCTCGTGGCAATGCCAGATCCTTAACCCACTGAATGAGGCCAGGGATGGAACCTACGTCTTCATGGATACTAGTTGGGTGTTGTACCAATGAGCCACAAAGGGAACTCCTCTCACTTACTTTTAATGGAGAGGACAGGTAACAGGTAAAAACACAATCCTCTCTATTTTACTATATGATACTTGAGTAAAACATCTTTGCATACTGTGCTCACAGAAGATGTTAGGTATTTAATAAGAATTTGTTGGGTAAATGAAAACCATCTGAGAACATTCCAGTGACCTTGAAAGAGGTCTTGTGGGATGTGATAAATTTCCTAGATGTCCTACAAAGTCACTTCATCACTTTGTGAAAGCTGACGTATTGCCTCTGCTTTTGTGTAATCAAAGCTCCCTCATTCTATGAGCCTGAAGGTTGCCTTTGAAATCAGCATTGGGAGTTCCCTTTGTGGCTCAGTGGAAACAAACCAGCCTAGTATCCATGAGGACTTGGGTTCAATCCCTGGACCCTCTCAGTGGGTTAAAGGATCCGGCATTGTCGTAAACTGTGGTATAGGTTGCAGATGTGGCTCAGATTTGGCGTTGCTGTGGCTGTGGCATAGGCCATTAGCTATACCTCCAATTAGACTTCCGTATGCTGTGGGTGCGGCCCTAAAAAGCAAGGGAAAAAAAAAGAAATTGGTATTAGATTTGGTTTTCTCAAGCTCGGCTTTTTTTTTTTTTTTTTTTTTTTTTTTGGCTGTGCCCATAGCATGCAAATATTCTCAGGCCAGGGATCAAACTTGAGCCACAATAGTGACAATGCTGAATTCTTAACCCACAGGCCACCATGGAACTGTCAGGCTCAGCTTTTTGTCCTGAGGCTCTTAACAGTTGGCTTTGGTCTCCATTGGCACATCCATTAGTGTGTACCAAGTGGAATGTTGTCTATAAAATTTTGGAGACAGCTCTTGCTTTGCAAATACTATGCACCATTTATTTATACCTCGGGTAAGTTTACCAGTTCCAATCCCCTTTAGGAGGAAGTTCACCATGTCCACAATGGCAGAGATAAAAAATCGAAGCAGACTTGGCAGCATGGGGGCTCATCGGCTTTTCAGTGGTTATTCTCATTTTGTCTTTGAGCAAAGTCACACCTTTGTAGAGTAGAATCTCTATCACTGATATCTCTGGGAGGCTAGAAAGGACTTCTTCAAGGGTCTCAAGCATATCTGAAAATTTTTAAAGGGGTATGATTGAATAAAAATTAACCTCAAACAAACAAATGTGAAGGAGAAGATGAAGCCAGGGCACACATGGACAAGTTTCCATGGAATAAGATAGAAGCACATTCTGCATCCTCACCCCTTTTTTCATCCATCTTCATCCTCTCTAGCCATCCACTTCAACCACTGCCTGAAAGATCTATCAATACCATCCTTACCCAACAGAATTAACCCATAGCTACACATGAATCGAATTTGCTGAGTGCACCATAGTTGGATGAGTGATGTGTGGCCAATAGAGTTTCTAGATGATCCACTTAAAAAATTCAACAAATAAAATGTTTATGAATGGCAAGTAACCCCTTTTTTTACATATTGCTTCTAGTCAAAGGTCTAATGATTTTAGCAGAGAAGTATGAAGAGTAACCAGCATTTTAGTTGAGTCAGCTAAATGCACCTAAAGCTAGCATCAGAAGAATGTATAGGGCATTTTTATATATTTGCATATTAATTTCCATCCACTGTCTTCAGACCTAGATGTAAATCCTATTGTTCTAAATCTTGTTTCCATTCTCATGCTTTTCTTTTTCTCTCTTGCTTCATTTATATTTTTCCTAAAACTTGGAACAAAATAGCTGAATTATCTAAAGGGCCCAATGGCTATTGTTAAATAGTCTTTCATTTTGTTTCTCTTTTTCCGTTACCTTAAAGCCTGTCATAGTCAACTTGTCAATAAGTTAATTTTCATGAAACAAAGACCAGTTTGGGTTTTTTGGGAACTTGGTACAAACAATATTATCACAAAGTGCTAGACCTGGGGTTACTGCGTAAAGGAAAAAATGAGGATGGTTGTTTCAATGGCTCTGAATTTAGAAATGACCTTAAAACTAAAAATAGGAAAAAGAAGTGAATGTGGGATAACTAAGAACATGGGATTTGTTCTTTACAGAGTGAAAATAGCTTCAGTCTTAAAAGCACAAGCATTGTAGTAAGACAGACCTGAGTTCATACTCAATCCCTGTTCTTGACCAGTTTTGACCTTAAATAAGTATCACCTTCCTGAGCCACTATTTCCTTGAGAAAGTGACACCTCAGATTGTTCTGGAGGTTAACTGAGATGTTTACAAAGTGCTTTGCCTATTGCCTGGTAAGTAGTAGGTGCTCAATAAATGGTAACTATTCTTATGCCCGTGAGTTCATCTGTCACCTGTGAACACAGCCCAGTGCACAGTTACTACCTGCACATGCCCAGGGATTTCTGGTAGAGGAAGCAGCTACTAGATAAAAAACAAACAAACAAACAAACAAAAAAAAACAAGAAAGTCTTCAAATAACTTTAGGAAGCAAGAAGGTGCATCATTACTCAATCCCTTCTCAGGTGGTGAATCCCAAGATTTTAAAAGAAAGGCATCCTTAGGTCTTCAAAAAATTGTGGGTTCCATACCTTTATTCCTTTTCATGGAAAGAAATGTCCTTCTTTTCTGTTCTTCTTTTTGCTTAGGCTCACTTGTTCAGAACTTGACTCAAGGATCAGCTTCTCCAGGTAGCCTTCTCTGACCATCCTCAACAGCACACTGCCCATTTCCGCAGCCCCAGCTCCCAGGGCACCCCATGCACACCGCCCCTCCCCCCCCATCAAGGCCCCTTCCCAGTAACAATTCAAACTCCATGAGGGCAGAGATACAGCCATATTTGAAAGTCATACTTATTTCCCATCCATGTCTCCTGCAAAGGGAAACATTAGCATGTTTCTTTTAGGAGCTATTTTATTATCTAGAAGGATTGCTGATGATTCCAATAAAATATGTTCTGATCATTGTTAAATGTCCTAAAGAAGTTTGTAGGGAGTTCCCATTGTGGCTCAGCAGAAACAATCCTTGAGGATGCTGGTTTGATCCCTGGCCTCGCTCAGTGGGTTCGGGATCCGGCGTTGCTGTGAGTTCTAGTGTAAGTCACAGATGAGGCTCAGATCTGGTGTTGCTGTGGCTGTAGTGTAGGCTGAAGGGCAGCTCCAATTCATACCTGTGGCTTAGGAACTTCCATATGCCGAGGATATAGCCCTAGAAAGCAAAAAAAAAAAAAAAAAGAAGTTTGTAAAGAGAGAGACAATCTCTCAGTACTGGTAACATAGAAAATGTGTATTAACTAAAAAGGAATTGGTTGATTTTAAATCCTAATTCTTTTTCTACGTGTAAATGATGCATTTCATCCTAAGGTCCTGTGTTTACATTGAAAGATACATTTCCCTCCAGTTTTCCTTTTCTGAGCTGATGTCTGACTCCACTTGTTCTGCATTGAGTCTCCCACATAATTATGAATTGATCGTGTTTGACTATGATTGTTAAAGCCTACACCACTGGTGAGAAAAAAAAATTTAAATGAAAGAATGAAGCATCTCAGAGTTCCCGTCGTGGCTCAGTGGAAACGAATCGGACTAGCATCCACAGGGACACAGGCTCAATCCCTGGCCTTGCTCAGTGGGTTAAGGATCCGGCGTTGCCGTGAGCTGTGGTGTAGATCACAGACATGGCTCATATCTGGCATCGCTGTGGCTGTGGTGTAGGCCAATGGCTACAGCTCTGATTCAACCCCTAGCCTGGGAACCTCCATATGCCGCAGGAACAGCCCTAAAGAAAAGGAAGAAAAAAAAAAGAAAAAGGAAATAAAGAATGAAGCATCTCAACAGAAAAAAAAGTAAAAGGAAAAAAAAAATAAGTAAAAGAAAATAGAATGATCCTATCTTCCTGGCACCTAAATTACCCCTCGTCACACATCTGGCACTCTGGCGGCAAGCGGTTTTTTTCAGGCTTCCAGGGTACCACTTAGGGCTCTGCACAGAAGACACTTGAGCCCTGGAGAGAATGGAGCCTATAATTAAGAAAGGTACCAAATGTCCCAAGAGGCTCAAATTTGACTTCTGAGACCCTTAACTAGTTTCTTTTGTTTGGAAGCTTTCTTGGCAGAGGTTAAAATCTTTATGCCACCACCTTGTAGTTTCATAAAATCTCACATTGCTGGAATGCTGGGAGGAGAGGGGAAAAAAGCGAAAATAGGAAGTGAAAGGAGTATTTTAGTTAGTTGAATTTTCTGATTAATTCAGTTTGGTGAGTATTAGTTGTATAACTGCTGGACTCAGCAACCTGCTAGGTGCAGTGGAGAAGATAAAGGAACCACGTGATGTGCTTCTTGTCCACGATGAATAGATCTTGCCTCTTCTCCTCCATTTTCTTCTTTTAACCTTATTTATTTACTTATTTTGCTTTTTAGGGCCCCACCTGCAGCATATGGAAATTCTCTGGCTAGGGGTTAAATCCGAGCTACAGCTGCCAGCCTACACCACAGCCACAGCAACTCGGGATCCGAGCCACGTCTGTGACTGACACCACAGCTCACAGCAATGCCGGATCCTTAACCCACTGAAGGATGCCAGCAATCGAATCCACATCCTCACGGATACTAGTCAGGCTCCTTACCACTGAGCCACAATGGGAGCTTCCCAACTTTTTTTTTTTTTGTCTTTTTGCCTTTTCTAGGGCTGCTCCCGTGGCATATGGAGGTTCCCAGGCTAGGGGTCCAATCGGAGCTGTAGCCACCGGCCTACGCCAGAGCCACAGCAACGCGGGATCTGAGCCGCATCTGCGACCCACACCACAGCTCATGGCAATGCCGGATCCTTAACCCACTGAGCAAGGCCAGGGACAGAACCCGCAACCTCATGGTTCCTAGTCGGATTCGTTAACCACTGTGCCACGACGGGAACTCCTCCTAATCTTTTTTAAATCAAATCCTTCCAAAGTATTTTAGTCCTTGTTGGTGCCTTTGTGATTACAGAAAATCTAACATGACTTAATCTTCCCTCCATGTATCTTTGGTACCCCGCACAAAACTGGGACAGAGCGAGTGTTCAATGAATCTTTACTAAAATGAATTGCATTGTATAAATGCTATAAGAGATTGGATAGAAATTCTACTGCTCTCAAAACCTATTCTAAAACTTGCTCATTTGACAAAGCCATCAACATATTTGCTGGGTTACAGATCTATTCCTTAGTTAACTTTTGAGTAAGAAGCAATGCATCATTCAGCAGGAGCATCTTAATAAAATACTAAATCCTTTGGCATGTTCTAAAATAAGGGTTATTTCAGCTACCTTCATTAGACTGTACATACCATTTACATGCTTTCTGTAACAACCTAATTTTACTTTAATTTTTTTTCCAGGTTAAGATAAAATTGACATATAACCTTGTTTAAGTCTCAGATATACAATGCAATGATTTGCTACATACGTCATGAAATAATTCCCACAATAAAGTTAGTTAACACATTCACCACCTGACATAATTGCGTGTGTGTGGCGAGAACATTTAAGATCTATTCTCTTAGCAACTTTCTGGTATATGATAGACTCTTCTTAACTATAGTCCCAGTGCTGTATATGGATCCACAGAATTTATTCATCTTACAATGGAAATGTGTACCCTTTGACTGACATCTCCCTCTTTCCCATACCCCCAGCCCCTGGAAACCAGAGTTCTACTCTCTTGTTTCTGGAGTTTGGCTTTTCTTAAGATGCCATGTGAAGCAACTTCATTTGAAAAGTATGCTGCCATAACGCCAGCAGATCCGTGAGCCAAATATTGGGTGCTTGCTATCCCTTCATGCTCTGGACATTGGTCAGTCTGAGGACATCTGTCTAGGGCTCTACTTGAGCCTGTAGAGAATTAAAAATCAACTACTGCAGCCTCATACCCTTCAGCTCAAGAATTGTCCTAGAGCCAGTTTCCCCCACCTACTTGGATTCTTTATGCTTTGGCTCTTCTCTCTCTGCGGCAACCTTCTGCACGTCCTGAGGCCTGGCCTCTCCCCTCTTATTGCAAGTGGTCTGGCTTTGGATCCCCCAACCCCTAATGAGACAGCCAGAGCAGAGACCGACCTCTGGGAAGGGAGTCTGGAATGCTCCCTGTCAATTAAAGGCAGAGCTGAAGAAAGCCTGGCTGGGATGTGAGGGGGAGCAGCTGAGCCAAGGCTGTGCCTCAGGGGCTGGTAGATGGGGAACCCCCTGGGGCAGAACCAGAGCAGCTGCCACAGGAAGTGCTAGACCAAAGGTGGACTCATATCAGAAATCTATTCTCCAACCCCAGGAGGCTCTTGGAAGGAGGGTAGGCCTACTCTTTCTGTGACTGCTGGGGAAGGATGCAGCGGTAATGAGAGGGGAAAACTGAAACCCTGCTAGATGACTTCATTCCTCTGAACAAACTGAAGGGCAAGGTTGTTTGCAGAGAAAAGTTTTAGAAGGCTCCTGGGAAGGGTAACGAGAATGAACAGTAGACAAAGAGAATGGAAGAACACTAGCCAGCTTCCCTGTGAAACTGATAGCTTTCAACTAAAGACTCTGAGAGAGAGCCCCATTTGGAGTTGGAAAAGTATCTGCCTCTTACCATCAACTTAGCTTGTACTAGCTCCTTCTGATGTTCCTGGCCAGCCTGCAGGGATGTTCTGCCAACAGCCACAGCCCTCTGGCAGGGTACACATATCATACAAAGAAATAAAATCACCTACTATGGCCTCAAAATAGAGAAGAAAATCAAAAAGGTTTGGAGTTCCTGTTGCAGCACAGTGGAAACAAATCCAATTAGTATCTATGAGGATGCGGGTTCGATCCCGGGTCTTGCTCAGTGGGTTAAAGATCCAACATTGCTGTGAGCTGTGGTGTAGGTCACAGATAGCTCAGATCCCACATTGTGGTGTAGGCCAGCAGCTGCAGCTCCAATTCAACCCCTAGCCTAGGAACTTCCGTATGCCTTGAGTGCAGCCCTAAAAAGCAAAAAAAAAAAAAAAAAAAAATCAAAAATATTTGTGTATATTGCATCCAGACCTGGCTTGGTGTGGCATCAAAGGATTCTTAGAGGTCTGTCCTGAGTACTCCTTTAGGACTTTAGCCCTAATGTGTTGTGCAAGAGCCCAGCTAAGATCTAAGGCTGCCCATGGAGCTGAGAGCTGATTGTGACAGCCTTGGCAGTTCAGTGAAGATACCTGTCGATTCAGAGCCTGGCTCAACCACTGACAGGACCTTGGACAGTTATTTAATTTTGAAGTTTAGTTTAGTTTTGTTTTCTTCTTTTTACAGCTCCATCTGTGTCGTATGGAAGTTCCCAGGCAAGGAATTGAATCCAAACTGGAGCTGCCAGCCTACACCACAGAAATGCAGGATCTGAGCTGCATCTGCAACCTACACTGCAGTTTGCAGCAATGCTGGATCCTTAACCCACTGAGAGAGGCTAGGGATCAAACCCACATCCTCATGGACACTATGTCAGGTTCTTAACCTGCTGAGCCACAACAGGAACTCCTGAAGCTCAGTTTTTCAATCGAAGGATAGGAATAGCCCCCCTTTTTCTGGCCACGCTTGTGGCATGCAAAAGTTCCCAGGCCTGGGATTGAACCTGCACTATGGTAGTGACAATGCTGGATCCTTAACACCTAGGCCACCAGGAACTATGACACCTCTTTTAAGTAATATCATATGGATCAAATGATAAAAGTGTGTAAAGAAATCCTGTAACAATGCATGGCACTAATAGATGCTCCAAAAAATGGCAACAGTGTCTAGTGCTTTCTTTAGTACATTTGTGCTATTGAGTACTCATAAAGATTCTCGGAGCTAGTGTAGCGAGAGTAATCAAAATTCTCTGGAGTGCCTTCCTTTCTGGGTCTCTCTAGCAGGATAAGTCAGTCATTACTACACTGTTGAGGTTTCAAGTTCACGAAGAAATTTTTTCCTAAAGCATGTCATAAATATCGCAGCCATTTTCTCTGGGATGTCCTTATTGTGCTGAGTTTTTCGTAACAAAATTTTAGATGCTGTCCAAAGTCTGAATGTCTAATGAAAATAAAGACAGTACAAAAAGCTGGAAGAGTCTTTTACTCAGTTACCCACAACTTTCTAGTGTTCCTGTACTCATCACTTTGCATATCAGTCGTGTCTGTTTTTAGATCTTCTTTCATTCATGTTCTGCTCTTATTTCATTCTGTAACGAGATATATTCTATATATCGAAGTCGGCAGGGACATACCACAGGAATTCTGCTCATCAAAACATGGGATTGGTTTGGCTTTCTCAGACCAAATGCTATCTGCACATACCTTACCCCCAACCAAATCTACTTCAGCGCATCTCTTTCCAATTCTGTGGTTAATTATGAAACTTCAGAAACACAGCTCTGCAGAATAATGTAAACTGTCATGAGTCCATCGCTAGTAACTAGATTTCATTCATTACCACAAGGTTTTTTTTCAATTTCATTTTTTAAATTTTTTATTATATTTGATTTACAGTGTTCTGTTGATTTCTGCTATACAGCAAAGTGACCCGGTTATATGTATGTATACATTCTTTTTCTCACATTTTCCTCCATCATGTTCTATCACAAGTGATTATATATAGTTCCCTGTGCTATGCAGGGATATCTGAATACCACAGGACCATAGGATCTCATTGGTTATCCACTCCAAATGCAATAATTTGCATCTACTAACCCCAAACTCCCAGTCCATCCCACTCTTTCCCCCTCTACCTTGGCAACCACAGGTCTGTTCTCTATGTCCATGAGTTTGTTTCTTTTCTGTAGATAAGTTCATTTGTGTCTTATAATAGATTCCACAAATAAGTGATATCATATGGCATTGGTCTTTCTCTTTCTGACTTACTTCACTTAGTATGAGAGTCTCTAGTTCCATCCATGTTGCTGCAAATGGCATTATTTTCTTTCTTTATGGCTGAGTAGTATTCCACTGTGTATATGTACCACATCTTCTTAATCCAGTCATCTGTCAATGGACATTTAGGCTGTTTCCATGTCTTGGCTGTTGTGAATAGTGCTGCAATGAATATAGGGGTGCATGTATCTTTTTCAATGAAAGTTTTTTCTGGATCTATGCCCAGGGGTAGGATTGCTGGATCATATGGTAGTTCTATATTTAGTTTTCTGAGGTACCTCCACACTGTTTTCCTTAGTGGTTGTACCAATTTACATTCCCACCAACAGTATAGGAGAGTTCCTTTTCACACCCTCTCCAGCGTTTGTTATCTGTAGACTTACTAATGATAACCATTCTGACCCATTTGTGGTGGTATCTCATTGTAATTTGACTTTCATTTATCTAATAATTTGTGATGTTTAGCATTTTTTACATGCACCTGTTGGCCATCTGTATCTCTTCTTTGTAAAAATGTATATTCAGGTCTCCTGCCCATTTTTTAGTTGAGTTGTTTGTTTTTTTGCTGTTGATCATATGAGTTGTTTGTATTTTTGGAGATTAAGCCCTTGTTGGTTGCATTGTTTAAAACTATTTTCTCCCATTCTGTATGCTGTCTTTTGGGTTTTTTTTTTTAATGGTTCCCTTTGCTGTGCAAAAGCCTGTAAGTTGGATTAGGTTCCATTGGTTTATTTTTGTTTTTATTTCTATTGCTTTGGGAGACTGACATTAGTACAAAAAAAAAATTGTGGTTGATGTGAGAGAATGTTTTGCCTATGTTCTCTTTTAGGAGTTTTATGGTGTCTTGTCTTATGTTTAAGGCTTTAAGCCATTTTTAGTTTATATTTGTGCATGGCGTGAGGGTGTGTTCTAGTTTCATTGATTTACAGGCAGATGTCCAGTTATCCCAGCAGCACTAGCTGACGAGACTTTTTCCCATTTTATATTCTTGCTTCCTTTGTTGAAGACAAATTGACCGTAGGTGTCTGGATTTATTTCTCTTTCTCTTCCATTAGTCTGTGTGTCTGTTTTTGTACCAGTACCACAATGACTTGATTACTGTAGCTTTGCAATATTGCCTGAAGTCTCGGAGAGTTATGCCTCCTGATTGTTTTTTTGTTCCTTGCTTTGGCAATTCTGGGTCTTTTATGGTTCCATATAAAGTTTTGGATCATGTGTTGTACTTCTGTGGAAAATGACATGAGTAATTTGATAGGGATTACATTGAGTCTGTAGATTGCTTTGGGTAGTATGGCCATTTTAACAATATTAATTCTTCCAATCCAGGAGCATGGAATAGCTTTCCATTTCTTTGAATCCTCTTTAATCTCTTTGATTAATATTTTATAGTTCTCAGTATATAAGTCTTTCACCTCCTTGATAGGCTAGTCCCAGGCATTTAATTTTGGGGGGTGCAATTTTAAAAGATATTGTATTTTCATATTCCTTTTCTAATATTTCATTGTTAGTATACAGAAATGCAACCAATTTCTGAATGTTAATATTGCATGCTGCTATTTTGCTGAATTGATTGATCAGTTCAAGTAGTTCGTCTGTGGAGCCCTTAGGGTTTTCTATATATAGTATCATGTAATCTGCATAAAGTGACAATTTTACCTCTTCTCTTACAATTTGGATACCTTTTATTGCTTTTGCTTATCTGATTGCTATGGCTAAGACTCCCAATACTATGTTGAATAAAAGTGGTGAAAGTGGGCATCCTTATCTTGTTCCAGATTTTAGCAGGAAGGCTTTCAGCTTCTCTTCATTAAGTATTAGGTTGGCTTGGGTTTGTCATAAATGGCTTTGATTATGTTAAGGTATGTTCCTTTTATACCCACTTTGGTAAGAGTTTTTTCATGAATTGATATTGGGTTTTTTCAGATGCTTTTTCTGCATCTAGAGGATCATGTGATTTTTTTACTTTTCTTTTGTTAATGTGGTGTATGATGTTGATTGATTTGCATATGTAGAATCATCCTTGTGAACCTGGAATGAATCCCACTTGGTTGTGGTATATGATCTTTTTTATGTGCTGTTGGATTCAGTTGGCAAAAATTTTGTTGAGAATTTTTGCATCTATATTCATCAAAGATGTTGCCTTATAATTTTCTTTTTTGTAGTATCTTTGTTTGGTTTTGGTATTAGGGTGATGGTGGCTTCACTGAATGTCTTTGTGAGTGGTCCTTCTTCAAACTTTCGGAAAAAAGTTTAAGAAGGATGGGTATAAGTTATTCTTTGTATATTTAGTAGAATTTGCTTGTGAAGCCATCTGGTCCTGGACTTTTGTTTGTAGGGAGTATTTTTATTACGTATTCAATTTCATTTCTAGTGATCAGTCTGTTTAATTGATCTATTTCTTCTTGATTCAGTTTTGGTGGGCTATATATCTCTAGAAAGTTGTCCGTTTCTTCTAGATTGTCAAATTTGTTGGCATATAATTCTCTTGTGCTTTTTTTAAAAATTTATTTCTGGAGTATCCATTGAGATTTCTCTTTTTTCATTTCTTATTTTGTTTGAGTTCTTTATCTCCTCTTCTTGGTGAATTTGGCCAGAGGCTTGTCAATTTTGTTTATCTTTTCAAAGAACCAGCTCTTGGTTTTATTGATTTTTTGTTGTTGTTGTTTTCTGAATCTCTATTATATTGTTTTCCTCTCTGATCTTCATGATTTCTTTCCTTCTACTGACTAGGTTTTGTTTATTCTTTTTCTAATTCTTTAAGGTGGTAGGTTAAGTTGTTGATTTGAGATTTTTCTTCTTTTTTGAAGAAGGCCCATATTGCTGTGAACCTCCCTCTAAGAACTGCTTTTGTGGCATCCCATAGATTTTGAATGGTGTGTATTCATTGTCATTTGTCTTGAGGTATTTTTTAATTTCCCTTTTTATTTCTTCATTGACCCATTGTTTTTTTAATAGCAGGTTGTTTAGTCTCCGTGTAGTCAGTTTTTTCTCATTTCTTTTCTTGTGGTTGATTTCTAGTGTCATGTCATTGTGGTCAGAGAAGATGCTTGAAATAATTTCTATCCTCTTAAATTTGTTGAGGTTAGTTTTGTGCCCCAGTATGTGGTCAATCCTTTTCGATGTGCACTTGAAAATAATGTACATTCTGATTTTTTTGAATGTAATGTCCTGAAAATCTCAATTAAGTCTGACTTTTTATCATGTCATTTAGGATCTCTGTTGCTTTATTGATTTTCTGTCTAGAGGAGCTGTCCATTGATATGAGTGGGTTTTTAAAATCTCCTGCTATTATTGTATTCCCATCCATTTCTCCTTTTATGTCTGTTAGTATTTGTTGTATGTATTTGGATGCTCCTATATTAGGACTATATATACTGATGAGTGTAATATCGCCTTCTCGAATGGATCCCTTTATCATTAAATAGTGTCCTTCTTTGTCTTTCTTTATGGCCTTTGTTTTAAAGTCTTTTTTTATCTGATATGAGTATTGCAACTCTTCCTTTCCTGTCTTTTCCATTCGCATTAAATATCTTTTTCCATCCCCTCACTTTCAATTTATATATGTCTTTTACTCCAAGGTGAGTCTCTTGTAGGTAGCATATTGTAAGCTCTTGGTTTTTTATCCAGTCTGCCACTCTGTGACTTTTGATTGGAGCATTCAGTCCATTGACATTTAAGGTAATTATTGATAAATATGTATTTATTGCCATGTAAAACCTTGTTTTCCAGTTGATTCTATGTTTCTTCTTTGTTCCTTTTTTTTTTTTTTGGTTGAATGATTTTCTTTTATTTTATGCTTGTGTCCACTTCTTTTTAGTTTTTGTGAATGTAATGTTTGGTTTCGATTTGTGGTTGCCCTATTTTTCAAGTATGTTAACCCTTTCCTCTATCTGCTTGCTTTAGCCTGATAGTCATATAGGCTCAAACACATTGTAAGAAAGAGTCTAGATTTTTTTTACTTTCCATCCTCACACTTTATAATTTTATGTCCTTTTTAAAAATCTTCATGTGAATCCTTTTGCTGTCACTTGCATCATCGCTTTTACAATAGTTTTTTTGTTCCTTTTGAATCGTTATACTGGCTTATTTAAGTGATTCCTTTCCAGTTGTGATTTCTTTTGAGGAGAGCTTTTGGTATTTCTTTTAGAATGGGTTTATTATTGCTGTATTCTTTTAGTTTTTGTTTGTTGGAGAAATTCTTTATTTCTTATTTTATTTTATTTTTTTCTTCTCAGGGCCATAGCCACTAGCATATGGAAGTTCCCAGGCTAGGGGTCAAATCAGAGCTATAGCCACCAGCCTACACCACAGCCACAGCAACTCAGAATCCAAGCCGTGTCTGAGAGGCCTACACCACACAACGATGTCAGATCCTTAACCCACTGAATGATGCCAGGGATTGAACCTGCAACCTCATGGATTCTAGTCAGGTTCGTTAAGCACTAAGCCATGAAGGGAACTCCTCTTCTTCTATTTTAAATGTTATTCTTGCTGGGTATAGTTTTCTAGGCTGCAAATTTTTCCCTTTTAGAGATTTGAATATATGTTGCCACTTTCTTCTGGCCTGTAGTGTTTCTGTAGAGAAAGCAGCTGATGGCCTTATGGGAGTTCCTTATAATTAATTCTTTGTCTTTCTCTGGCTGTCTTTAGAATTTTCTCCTTACCTTTAACTTTTGACATTTTTTATTATACTATGTCTTGGTGTGGACCTGTTTGGGTTTAACTTGTTTGGGGCCCTCTGTGCTTCCAGTATCTTGATATCTGTTTCCTTTAGATTTGGAAAGTTTTCAGCCATAACTTCTTCAAATATATTTTTAATCTCCTTTTCTTCTAATTCTCCTTGTGGAATCTCTAATATGCAGCTTTATATTATCCCCTAGATCTCTTATATTGCTTTCATGTTTATTCATTTGGTTTTCTGTCTGCTGTCCTGATTGGGTAATGGCCATTATTCTATCTTCCAAGTCACTTATTCATTCCTCTGCATTATTCATTCTGCTTTTTGGTGCCTTTAACTCAGTTCATGTCTCTGCAAATGAATTTTCTAATTTTTCTTGTCTCCTCCTTATATTCTCTACTTCCATTCTAAAATAATCTGCATTACTGTTCATATCCAATCATAATTCCTTTGTATTCACTCTTAATTCCTTCAGTATCTTGACTATCTCCTTTTGACCTCAATGTCCATTAGCCTGCAGAGGTCTATTTCATTGTTTGCTCCTTCAGGGGAATTCTCCTGTTCTTTTAACCAGGAATTATTCCCAGGCTTCTTCATTTTGCTTATATTTTTGTTTTTCTGTGAGTTTAGGAAAAACAACTACTGTGGTCTTGGATGGCTAATTTTATGCAAGAACACCCCTGAGGTATTTTGTAAGGGCTTGTTATTTTTCTGGTGGATGGGTGAGGGCTGCTTTTGGTTTGGATGCTTGCTGTGTCTTTCCTCAGTATGCACAGGCTATTATCCCCTTGATAGGGTGCTGCATGTGCTTCCAGAGAGATGGAGGCAATGGGCAAGGCTAGTAGCCAGTGCCCGGTTGCTGGGCCCTTGAGAGTGGCAACTCATGGGAAGTTGGCACAGGCTACTCCTAGTTGCAGGCCCCTGGTAAGTGGCAGTGACCCTCAGACGGGTATAGGTGGCACTCAGAGCATTTGGCAGTGGCAACACAGAGCGTGTCCACGTCCTTTCCCAGAGGAGTGAGAGCAGCAAGTGGTGCTTGGTTTGCAGTGCCCTCCTCTGTGTCGACCTCTGAGGTGACTGGGGCTGCAGATGTTTACAGATCCGTAGTGGTGACGGGCCACACTCACCCCTGGAGGCTGAGATGACTGCAGAGGTTTGCCCTCACTGCCTGTAGATATGCAAGAGGCACCCCGTCACACTTAGTCTGCGCACTTAGCCCAGGCAAGAGGCAACTCGTTACCAATAGCCCCACCCTCCGAGGGTCTGTGCATGTGCAGAGAAAAACATTTCTATGGTGGTCCACCCCTCCTTCTCTTGTCCTCAGCAACAATGGTGCCTTGCTTCTCCTGCAGGCCCAGACCTCCTCCCCAGTTCCCCTGGCTGTGGCAGTCCACTCCCCAGCCCTTAGTGCACTGCTCCCTAGCCCCCCCAGGCTGTGTCCACACAGCCAACCCTAGTCCTCTCCCTGAAGCTAATCTCTGGAGCCTGAGTCTCAGTGCCAAGATCCCTTCTGAGCATCTTAGCCTGTGGTATCCCAGGAGGTAGGACCAGTTGTCTGTGCAGCTCTCTCTTTGCCTTGCCATCCGCAGTCCAGCTGATGCACTTTTCTCTGAGGCTTCAAGGTCCCTCCATCTCAGCTGATCTCCCATCAGTTAGGTGGCTTCCCAGGGTGTGGGCTCCTTTCCTCTTTCACAGCTCTCTCTCAGGAGGGCTATTCCCATCCTGATTCCTTTCTCTCTCTTTTTTCCTTTTGTTCTACCTAGTTATGTGGAAGGCTTCTTGCTCTTTTTGGAGGAGGTTTAAGGTCTTCCACCAGCATTCAGTAGATGTTCTGTGCTAATCATTCTACATATAGATGGGTTTTTTGATGTGTTTGTGGGAGAAGGTGAGCATCACATCTTACTCTTCCACCACCTTGATCCTGCCTCCAGTTACCATAAGTTTTTTGTTTTGTTTTTGCTTTTGCTTTTGCTTTTTAGAGCCGCACCCGAGGCCTATGGAGCTTCCCAGGCTAGGGGTCTAGTCAGAGCTATAGCTGCTGGCCTACACCACAGCCATAGCAATGCAGGATCCAAGATGCGTCTGAGACCTACACCACAGCTCTTGGCAACACCAGACCCTTAAACCCACTGAATGAGGCCAAGGATTGAACCCTCGACCTCATGGCTTCTAGTCGGATTCGTTTCTGCTGTGCCATGATGGGAACTCCAGGTTTTTAAATGATTAGTATTTTAACGCAAACTTCAATTTTTGTTGGAGAAATACAAAGTCCTGTGAGGAGAATATCAGCCAGTACATTCTTTAGAAGGAAGTCTCTAGACATATAAAAGAAAAGATTTGAAGGGCCAGTGTTCTGCATAGTGAGGGATCTCCAGTAGCAAATGACCCTAACCCTACTATTTGTAGAGAGCATGCTTAATTGAAATCACTTGCAAGAAACCAGGGAGATGTAAAACATTCAAGAAGCTGGTTTGATGCTAAGGGCATGATACTTATGGGATATATAAAACTGGGGCAATACTAATAACAGAGCCAGTTTATTTCCTTCTTAAATGTCGAAGCAGAGAAAAAAAAAAAACAGTAGACAGATCTAAGTTTAATGAAAGTTGGAATCTAGAAAGTTTGAACCGTTATCCTCTCTTTTGAATCCATTTAGGATATTTCATTGGCCTAACATTCCTAGTTAGAGAATACAGAAAGCCTTGTCTCTATGAAGATCTGGGCGGCCTTTTGGCGCCTGATAATCAGAGCCAAAAGAAAACAAAAACAGGAGCTCATTTCTGCCATTAAAATTGCAAACCATCATTGTTGCTTTCTCCTCAGATGGGGCCTAATTCTACTCAATCTACTATAATTTCCTTTCCTAATCTAGATACATTTTGTATGGTTCTGAAAGTTGTTGCAATATATTTGTTATTCAAATTAAAACATGTGTTGTGAGTGAACTAGGGAATTTGGTAAGCATCTCATTTTGAAATTTCCAATTGACCTCCCCAGCCCTCTTACATTAAATGACATAAAACAAATCATGCAGACCATGTCCTCTGTGAGTTCCTTCCCTTGGGAGAAGAAACAAGATTTGTTTTGATTGCTAGGCAGTAAATAACAATCACTGAAAAGATAAAGTGTCCATCTCATCAGAATTTCAGAGCTGGGAACAACCTCAGACATCATCTGGTCTAGTGCTTCCAATTACATCTGCCCCTGAAGCTCGTTTTTGACCTATGAGATGTAAATAAATTGCCATTCCTGGAACCTTCATCACTATTTACCTATGCTCCCCCCGCAGTGTTATCACTTCTGCTATCCTTTGCATTTTGAGGTTTACAGCGTGGGTTCTTGTGGCTCCAAACCAGACAGAGAGAGAGAGAGAGAAGGAGGGCGAGGGAGAGGGTGGAAGGGAGGGAAGGAGGAAAGAAGGAAGGAAGGAGGGAAAATCATTGCTACTTGAGTTTCAAAACACTGTTTAGAAACTAGAAAACTGAGAATGCTTCGGTGTAGATGAAGGTTTCTCAACTTTAGCATTATTGACATTTTTAACTGGATAAGTCTTTGCAGTGAGGGGGCTGTCCTGTGCACTATAAGATATTTAGAAGCATCCTTGTCCAGTAGCCTCCTCCCACCAGTTGTGACAACCAGGAATGTCTACTAACATTGCCCAGTGTCTTGGTAGGGGTGGGAGGGGTGAACAAAATCATTCCTGGTTGAGAACCATTAATGTGTATGGCTTTGCAAAAGCAAATAGTAAGTATTTGATGATTGAAATAATTTCTATACTCTTAAATTTGTTGAGGTTAGCTTTGTGCCCCAGTGTGTGGTCAGTCCTTGAGAATGTTCTATGTTCACTTGAAAAGAATGTATATTCTGATTTTTTTTGAATGGAATGTCCTGAAAATCTCAATTAAGTCTGACTTTTTATCGTGTCATTTAGGATCTCTGTTGCCTTATTGATTTTCTGTCTAGAGGATCTGTCCATTGATGTGAGTGGGTTTTAAAATCTCCTGCTATTATTGTATTCCCATCAATTTCTCTTTTTATGTCTGTTAGTATTTGTTGTATATATTTGGGTGCTCCTGTATTAGGGACATATATGTATATTAACAAATGTAATATCCTCTTCTTTAATTGATCCTTTTATCATTAAATAGTATCTTTCTTTGTCTTTCTTTATGGCCTTAGTTTTAAAATCTCTTTTGTCTGATATGAATAATGTGAATCCTGCTTTCCTATCATTTTTATTCACATGAAATATCTTTTTCCACCCCCTCACTTTCAGTGTGTATGTGTCCTTTGCCCTAAGGTGAGTCTCTTGTAGACAGCATATTGTAGGCTCTTGTTTTTTTAATCCAGTCTGCCACTCTGTGACTTTTGATTGGTGCGTTCAGTCCATTGACATTTAAGGTAATTATTGATAAATATGTATTTATTGCCATGTAAAACCTTGTTTTCCAGTTGATTCTATGTTCCTTCCTAGTGATCTGTGTTCATCATCCAGACGCTTAGGAGTGGTCGGTTGAAGAGTCTACCTAGGGCATAGTAGATACTCAGCAGATATTTGTTGAGTGTTTTCATGAATGATGTTTTACTTTTTGCATTTTGCCTTTTGGGTTGGACAAGCTGGTACTTTAGTCTGTGCCAAAACTAAACATATCCTTGTTCAAATTAGTTAGAGGGTAGAATATCTCTTAGGAAATCTGCCTTTTGCACTCCTTATTCTGCAATCCCCAAAGTAAAAAAAAAAAAAGGCCTGTGTGTGTGTGTAAATGCATGCACACCTGTTCAAAGCACAGAACCAATCAAAGGCCACCCATTCTTCAAAAGTCCAAGAAAAAAAAATGAAGCCCCTCTTAGTAAATCTTACCCCTTTGTGATGATAGCTGGCAGTTAGTTTGAAAGAGAAAGCACCAGCCCTGGTCTGTGTGTTTGGGAAGCACTGCATTAAGGTGGCACTAATTGTGCCTGTATCAGCCCTAACCACCACCTGCTCTCCTCCCCTTGCTTGTAGATAACATGGCTGTGTTAACACTTATTTGAGCAGCAGGGCTCTCTCTTTCTGACTCTGATGATCATAAGGAGGCTGGTAGGATGGAAAGTGCCAGTCATCCTAAGCTCAAGTCCTAGTTTTCCTGCTTCTTAGCAGTTTGACTTGAGAAAGTCATAATATCTCTGACTATATTTCCTCACCTGTAAAATAGAAACAAGCCAATCTGCCTGACCTTTCCCATGGGCTGATGTGTCATAGTGAAAGCACTTTAAAGCACCATGTGAGAAAAAAGAATCTATACATATATGTGTAACTGGGTCACCATGCTGTACAGTAGAAAATTGACAGAACACTGTAAACCAGCTATAATAAAAATAAAAATCATTATATATTTAAAAAAAAAAAAAGCACAATGTGGATGTGCTTTAAGTATGTAAGGGGAGCTTAGGAAATAACTTTCTAATTTAGGCTTCTGAATGTCCCTCATTAAAAGTAATGAAACCCTTCAGTAGGAATATATAAAGGAATAAGTCCCTTAAATCTTCTTAAATACCTTCAAGATCATAATTAAGACTCAAAGCCAAGAGGGAATTGAAACGACTGGATTTTTCCCTCCCATGTGAAACAAACAAAAACATATGTTAAAGAAAACAATTTTAAGACATGCCTTGAGAGAAAGGAAACAAATGTGGTGAGCCCTGTGATGGTCCAGCTTACTGCTGGAGAATCTCTGGCTACAGTGCAGGGAGAAGGGACCCTTGGGGAGACTAGAGGACTCCACAAGTCGAGCAGATGGAGCTGAGAGCCCAGGAGACCAAGGTGGCTGCAGTTCAGAGGACAGAGTACTCAAGGTGCAAGGGATGCACAGAGAGAACTTTGGGGTCTGCAGAGGGTTCCCCTTCAGTATTCACCAGACTACTGCTCAGGACATGCTTGTGAGGAAACTGCCCGAAGTTGAGGGGAAAACCATTGGGAAGGATCAGCTGAACAGTGGCGGGCTCACACCGGGCTTGGAAGAGTGCTCGTTTCTACTGTCCAGTGTAGAAAAACCTCTTCATTCACAAGGCACAGAGTAGAGTACTTAAAAGTGTTTTTGCTGCAGCAGTAGGGAATAATTAACCCTAAATTAAGCACTGCTCTGGTCCAGTCCAGCCAATCTTAAAAAGATCTAAAAGGATTAAGAGGTTTCCAAGTAACTGAATTACATTCCCAAGCAAAGCTCAAGAGTATTTATAGGAATACAAATACACCTGGCATCCAGCTGGTCAATTTAGCAATGCCTGGCACCTGGTAAAAAATTACCAGGCATGCAAAGAAACAGGAAAATCTACTCTGTAATAATGGGGGGAAATCAGTCAAAACCAACTCAGAATTGACACAATGTTAGAACTAGTAAAGAAGGATATTAAGGAGTTCCCGTCGTGGCTCAGTGGTTAATGAATCAGAATAGGAACCATGAGGTTGCGGGTTCAATCCCTGCCCTTGCTCAGTGGGTTAAGGACCTGGCGTTGCCGTGAGCTGTGGTGTAGGTTGCAGACGCGGCTCAGATCCCCTCTTGTTGTGGCTCTGGCATAAACTGGTGGCTACAGCTCCGATTAGACCCCTAGCCTGGGAACCTCCATATGCCACGGGAGCAGCCCAAGAAATTGCAAAAAGACCCCTCCCCAGAAAAAGAAGGATATTAAAAGTTATTATATTTTTTATTTTATGATTTTTCCATTATAGTTGATTTACAGTGTTCTGTCAGTTTCTACTGTACAGAAAAGTGACCCAGTCACACACATGTGTATTTTTTTTCTCACATTATCCTCCATCATGTCCCATCACAAGACTAGGTATAGTTCCCTGTGTTATACAGCAGGATCTCTTTGCTTATCCACTCCAAATGCAATAGTTTGCATCTTTTAACCTCAGACTCCCTCTCCCTTGGCAACCACAAGTCTGTTCTCCTGGTCTATGGGTTTCTTCTCTGTGGAAAATTTCATTTGTGCCATATATTAGATTCCAGATATAAGTAATATCATATGGTGTTTGTTTTCTTTTTGACTTACTTCACTTAGTATCAGAGTCTCTAGTTCTATTCATGTTGCTGCAAATGGCAACCTAAATGTCTATCAGCAGATGAATGGATTAAGAAAATGTGGTATATATACACAATGGAATACTACTTGGCCATAAAAAAGAACAAAAGTTATTATAATTGTATTTCAGATATTCAAACCTTAAATAAAGACATGGACATTTTTAAAGATGCAAATGAAACATCTACAGATAAAAACTACAATGTCATAGGTAAAAGGTACCCAGGATGGAATTAACAGTATATATATGCTGAGTACTACTCAGCAATGAAAAGGGAATGAACTTGATGAATCTCAAAATAAATGTGCTAAATTAAACTAGCCAAAAATATTGCATGCTGTTGAATTCCTCTTATATGAAATTCTAAAAGATACAAAGTAATCTCTAGTGACAGAAAACATATCAGTGATTACCTGATTTTTTTTGGGGGGGTGGGGAGGGACAGAGGAAGGAATTCCCAAAGGGCACAAGGAAACTTTTGGGGTTGATGGAGATGTTCACTCTTTTGACTTTTATGATGGTTTCACAGGTGTGTACAGATGTCAAAACCTTTAATTTTGTATTCTTTAAATGTATGCCATTTATTGTATATCAATTATAACTCAGTAAAACTACTGTAAAAAACTAAAGAGACAACAGTGCATTTCTGAAAACCATTGAACAACTTAGGAAATAGAGGATTTTTAAATGTAACTGTTTTTAAATATTTAAGATTTTGTAAACTTTAGAGGATGGTAAAATATATACTTGAATCTGTAATTTTTTTGTTACATCTAAACCTATAGTGTCTACAGACTACACCTATGGCATAGCATCTGTAGTATCTGTGTAGGAGCTAAAATTCGGTTTAGGGGTTCTTTCTTTTTTAACAATAAAGTTATGGGGGTTTCTTCCAAAGCTTGCTTTGGAAATTAAGAAAATTCCACACATTTTTCTTAACCATAATGACTGCATTCACTCTCTAATACCCTCCTCTCTGTGTGTGATACGAGATCTGGGCTAGAAAAGCCCTCTCATTGCCTGATCAAAGACTCAAAGGCTTTAATTCCTGTTGTCCTGCTTCATTAGAGATACAGTTGTGTAATGCGGGCTCATTATATTTTGAAACGAATTAATTTGTCGATTCTCACGTTCCCAACTTGTCTGACCTGATCTCCCCCAGTTCGATGCTGACCGGGACGAGGATGAGGTGTTCTATGACATCAGCGTGGCGGTTGACAGCAAGTTATTCCCCAACAAAGAAGCCGCAGCAGGTAAGTCACTGTGTCCTCCGAGCTACAGTACACCCTGATCCCCTGACAAGTATCTGGGACTTCATAGTGATGTTGGAGCCCAGCAAACTTCTGTAAGGTTTGAAGGATGACACTGTCTTTAGAACTTTCTACCTTCTGGTTTAAAAAATAAAGGTACAAAACAAAATAGAGGGAGTTCCTGTCGTGGCTCAGTGGTTAACGAAACAGACTAGGAACCATTAGGTTGCAGGTTCGGTCCCTGGCCTTGTTCAGTGGGTTAAGGATCCGGCGTTGCTCTGAGCTGTGGTGTAGGTCACAGATGCGGCTCGGATCCTGTGTTGCTGTGGCTGTGATGTAGGCTGGCGGCTGCAGCTCCGATTCGACCCCTAGCCTGGGAACCTCCATATGCCGCAGGAGCGGCCCCCCCAAAAATGGCAAAAAGACAAAAAATAATAAATAAATAAATAAAACAAAACAAAATAGAAAAGAACCACACACCTGACTCTTATGGTTACTGCCTTTCTTCTAGTCATTGCACATGCAAATTAGCAGGTAGTCGCAGTGTAGCTTTGGATCTGTGTTACCATAATTTTATAAAACTAAACTAACCCATACTTTATGCAACAATTAACAGTTACGGTTTTTCCAGGACTCCCTATCTCATGCATGTCTCACCTGGAAAAAGCCGCTAGTTCCGTCTGATCAGACCACTGTTCCCATCCTAACCCTTAGCTCCTGTTGTGACTCTGTCCCTTCTCTTCCCATGTCTAGAAGTTTGATGTTGCACAGTCGTGCAGGGTCATCCTATCCCCCTTTAGGAGGCAGTACTCACAGCTTTGTCCTTGACCCTTTTCTCATTCTCTTTCCAAGGTCATTCTCTGGTCAACTCATTGTCTCTCATAGTTTCAACCATCAGTTCCATGTGGATGATTCTCAAGTCTCTGTTCTCAATGATGGCCTCAGTGAATAAAGACCAAAATTTCTGGGCTATAAAGAAAAAAGCTGCACACCTAAAATGTGATGCCATATTTGAAGCCCCCAAGAGTAGCTTTAAAGACAGAATAAAAAGAAAGGGAAGGCGGTAGCCTTTCTGAGCAGACCCACAGAGTGCAGGTAACCAATGTAAACTCACCTGCCTAATTTTCAGTCCTATTTACATGTAGGTGTTGTATTGCAGGGAATGATGAACTATTGAGAAGCAGGTAAGATCATGTAAACAAGAGAACTGCTCTGAAAAGGCTCTGACACCTGTGGTTTTTTACGCCATTCATTTAGACCTCTAAGAAGGTCTATCTGTCTGCTGAACACCCTCAGTTTGCCAATACAGTGGAGCAAAGGAAGCGATTTTCCGCTGCCCCTTCTTTAGAGCCCCCAACTCTCAAGGTGGCTTCGTCCCATAGCGATGTAGCTGTGTTGGCTTCTGTGCTAGTCAGTTCATTGCATCTTCATCCTCTCCAAGTCCCCTTGGTAGAGGTTTCTATGGACCTATTCCTTCCTCTCTATAACTTCGAGCTTCTGACCAGAGGGGTCTGTGCTCTTCGCTACAACCCCCTACCACCAGCTGCTCCCTTCCACTCCCAAGAGCCCTGAAAACTGGGTTCTGCTCCAGCCTTAAAGGAGCCAACCACACAGCCCCAGGCTACTGCTGCCATTAAGGAATGGGCTGGTGTTGCTGGATCCTCCTCTCTTGCCAGAGAAAACCAAAACCTGTGTGTTAGGCGAAATCGCTTGGCTTGTAACTGTGCGTGACTCGCTGAGTTCAACCAGCCGCGTCCATGGGCTCTGCTCTGTGACTCAGCAACCCCCAAGGTTTGTCGCTTTGCTCTTCCCTTCTCTCTGAATCCTCTCTCTTTGCAGCATCTCAGCTGCCCCCCTGCCCCCGGCTCCCATATGCTTTTCAATTTTTTAAATAAGAACTGTATTCATTTAAGATCTACCACCCAGTGACCCGGTTAGTGACATGATTACTGAGTCCCACTAACTAACACACCTCTTCACACCGTTTTACCATTTTTCTGGGTGCAATGAATGAGCACCTGAAGTATATTCTCTTTGCACATTTCCAGTATTCAGTACGTTTTATTAACTGCTGTCACCTTGCTGCACATTGGATCTCTAGACTTTTTCTTCCTACATAAACTGCAACTTTGTGCCCTTTGGCCAACGTCTCCCCACTTCCCCCACTTGCACGTCCATGGTAAATACCTGTCTGTTCTCTGCCTCTTTGTATTTGACATTTTTAAGTTCCACACAAAAAGGACATCACACAGTTTTTCTCTTTTAAGAGAGCCAGTTCCTATTGTGGCTCAGTGGGTTAAGAACCCAACATAGGAATTCCCGTTGTGATGCAGTGGAAAAGAATCCAACCAGGAACCATGAGGTTTCCTGGGAACCTCTATATGCTGCAGGTGCAGCCCTAAAAAGACAAAAGACAAAAAAAAGAGAGAGAGAGACCCCAACATAGTGTCTGTGAGGATATGGTTCTGTCCCTGCCCTTGCTCAGTGGGTTAAGGATCTGGAGTTGCTGCAAGCTGCAGCACAGGTCACAGATGTGGCTGGGAGCCAGTGTTGCTGTGGCTGTGGCATAGGCTGGCAGCTGTAGCTCTGATTCGACCCCTAGCCTGGAAACCTCCATATGCCATAAAACGAAAAGAGAGAAAGAAACCCAGGTGAAAGGGTCCCTGCCCTCACATCCCACACTGATCATGGGTCCTCATTCCCCGGGGACTCCTCGTGAGTCCAGGCCTCATTCTCTATCCCTACTGCACTCACGGAAGGCTAGTCATTCCTTACCCGCCTTCTTCCTCATCCCTGGCCCCTCCAGTCTGTCAGGAAATCCTACTGCCACCATGGGGATCCTCCCACAATGCAGTTCTGATCACTCTGTCTCCCAACAGAAAAAATAAAACAAAACCTTCTATGACTTTCCTGCAGGCTGAGCACCAGTGTTTTAACCGTGACAAAAGTATCCTTAGCTTTCCTGCAATGTCCCTGTTCCTCCCACAGCTTCACCACTCCCTCCCCCACACCAGCTTCCTCCAGCTCCTTGAACGCCTCAAGTACCTGCCTGCCCTCTGGCCATGTGCACAGGTTGCTTGGAACCACCTGTCTCCCTCTGCATCCCTCTCCTCACTCAGCTGCGCATCCCATCTTTCCCCTGGCCGGATCCTGCTTTGTATCTCAGCTGAGATGTGATTTCCTCAAGACGTTCCCAGACCCCCTCGCAGACTAGATCAGGCACTGCCTGGGCGTTCATCACAACTGTGATTATATAATTAGATGACTGTTTGCTAAAAATCTATTTCTTTTACTAGAGTGTGAGACATCATGAGGACAGAGCGTATGCGTGTTTGTTTGAAACCCAGTGTGAATCTCAGGCTAGATGGACATAAGCCCCTTCTCTTCCAGCGGGTTGCCTCAGGCAGGCGACTTGCCTGAGTACGTCGACTCAGGGCCACACCGAATTTTCTTCGGCTCCAGAGCAGAATGTGCATTCGTTTGCCTCCATGCCATCGGGTGCCATGCCCTGAACCTCTGCACCCTTCAAGCCCTGTCTGTGGCGTCCCCTTCTCCCTGGAGCCCCTGGTAATGCTTCAAGCAGAACCAGCTGCCTGCATCATCCAATCTCTCTGGTCCTTTCTGGCAACTCTTCAGAGTTTCCCCAACTCTAAAGAAAGGATAATATTAGCACTCCCTCATGGGACTGTTGTGAGGAGGAAATGGCTTATGTGCGTGAGGCATGCACCTGCCGCATTGGAAAGGCTAAGTATAAGTTAGCATCTTTGCTGAGAATTTGAGGGGTCGCAGGGAGAGACCACATATCAGGCAGCACAGTGTTTCCCCATTTTCCTAGGTCGACTTTTACTCCCTTTCCCCTGTCTTCCTCCTTTCCCCGACCCCTGTCTCAGAGTAACTAAAAATAATCCCTCTTCCCTTTTCACCCAGAACAGTCCCCCAACACCCAGGCCCCTCGAGGAACTCTCTTCTAGTCCCAAACACTCAGGATACTTTTCTAAAGAAATACAGTGCTCTTCTTCAAAGGAATTCTAACGCAAACCGCTACTAACACTTTCCACACCATTGGAATTAGAGCTGGATTTTTCCATGCATGCCTAATGCCTAAGGCGCTTAGGAGAGACTGAAGGTTTGTAGAGTGAATACATAAGATCAAGATCCACAAAAGTACAATGTAAGTGCCATTTTATCCATTTTTCAGTCATCCAGCAGAGAGGCAGTGAATACACCCTTTCTGAGTTCTGCTCTTAGATTCAGACAAGAGATAAAACCGCACCTAAAGTTGCTTCCAGGTTAATGAGAGACAGGAGAGGGGAGATAGCACATTCCTGGGAGGGGACAGAAGTGTCAGAAGAGCTTTATCTCCAAATGCCCTTCACCTCCCAGGAAGCTGCACCTGGCGGGAGGGTCCCTTTATTTGGTACTGAGAGTGGGAAGAAGACCCTCCTAGAACGTCAGATTGAAGATCCACTGGGAGGGAAAAAGTCTTTCCCAGTGTTCCAGAAAGCAGTATGGTTAGCCTTCCTGTACCTCAGAAGCCCATTTGTCAGCTTCCCACTTAAATTGAAGGAGGCAACCCAAAAAGAATATTTCCAAAGACTGTTCTATGTCTCAAAGTTGTGACACCAAGTGCCCCCTGTAGGGGTCTATCTCCACTCCTACCTTTCTCTCTGTTATTTAGAGAAAGGATATTTTTAAAGCTGAAAAGAAATCAAGAAATTCAGAATGGGGGAAATGAAAGCCATAGTATCACTTTGTCAAAATGTCCTAATTTTGCTGTCTTTTTTGAGTAACAGAATCATTGCAGTTGTTTTATGTGTCACATTGTCCAATGAAAGATGGCAAAAATGTGTGCATATGGCTATATTTACCTCCCGATTTTGTATGTCAAGCCTTAGGCTATTAAAGGTCCCATTTTCAGCAAACCAAGCAACCAGGACTAAAAGAAAATGAAAGCTATTCAATCATTATCTGAGCTGGATAATGATATCCTTTGTCTGTTGCCTTCTACGATCTATTAGTACTGTTGCCAAGAGCAACAACATGTCAAGAAATTCCATGCCTTAATGATACAGTAAAATTTCTGTTAAAAGCATTTTATTAGGAAACCCAATCTCTTCTTCCTTATCTTCCTTATAAGCAGGAATTGTTTTTTAAACAAAGGCCTCTTCCTTCTACCATCACTGGAGACAGTTTTCTAATGATCTCATTCCATTTTCAAATATTAATATGTAATATCTCTGTTACTTGGTTGCTTAAGAGCCCTTCACATTGTACTTTATTAAAACAACCAAAAGAACAGTTTCTAATTAAATAAGTAGGATACGGGAACCGAAAGGCTATATGTTTAATGAGCCTTTGTGCTCAGATCACATTGTTCACACCACATGAATCCCTCTAAATTCTAAGGGTTGGGTGTCATTCGAGTACCTATCATCATATCCACTAGTCAGTGGTGGATAATATCCAAGGGGTAGAAGTAATGAAAGCTAATTAAAATTAGCATTGCTTGGAATTCCTGCTGTGGCACAGTAGGTTAAGAATCGACCTGCAGTGGCCCAGGTTACTGCAGAGGTGTGGGTTCAATCCCCCCACCCGGCACAGTGGGTTAAAGGATCCTACTTGGCTCAGATTCAGTCCCTGGCCTGGGAACTTCCATATGCTGCAGGTGCAGCCATAAAAAGGAAAAAAATGGCATTGCCTTTAATGCTGCTGTCAATAGCAGCCACCTTGATGGTCACAAGCTAGAGTGACACTCCTTTATTCCACTTTCTATTCTTCCATTTCCCCAGCTACCCAGTGACCCACCTCATCATCAGCCAGTCACTGTTCCTATTTTCTCAGAAGGTAGAGAGACAGCCTGCTCCTCCAGGTCCTCTCCTATAGAGCCCCGCAGCGAAACATCGTGTTTATAAAGCCATTTGCTCAGTACCTGTTTGGAACCTGGAGTCAGCAGGCTGTGGTAGAAGTGGGAACTGTGATTTCTGTCTTTGATCTCACTTGCTTTCTGCATGACCTTAGCCAAGTTATTTAACTTCTCCAAAGCTCATTTTCCTCTTTTCTAAAGTGCAGGAGTGGGATTCTGGGAAATACTAAATTCTAAAATATCTGTGATCTTATAATGGAAAAATATTCGTTTTACTTATGACATCTCTACTGCCTCATAACACATGAGTGGAAACTGATCTTCAACTGGGCTCTGAGACTTCAAGTCATTTGGCCCTAAGATGTACCTCATACAATTTCTATTTGAAAATACCTAAAGCATAAAGGTAGAAAAATTTATACGTGAATAATCCTTCTACCTAAAAAATTGGAGTTCCCTGGTAGCTCAGTGGATTAAGGATCTAGTTTGGCCACTGCTGTGGCTTGAGTCACTGCTGTGGCCCAGGGTTCAATCCCTGAACAGGAACTTCCGCATGCCAAAAAAAGTTGTATATAAAATTAAAGTTTCCATCTCACCCCTCTAGTCTCCCTCTGTTAATAGCATGTTGTGTGTAGTCGTCCCAGTTCCACTCTACAAACACTCATTAACACTGGAATGGCCAAGGGCCTCACCAAGAATTGAGCCATATCCATTTATGCAACTGTACTCAGCAGCTCCACAGTTAGTTGCTTTTCCAGAATGGTTGGATGGTTCAAGTCTCTTCATTTCAAAGACCTTTAGCATACTTTAAAACTTTTTCTTAGCTACAAACACAATAAACAGTGGTGTTATTGCTTAGTACTCAGTCAGTTTGGTGAACAACAAGGGTAATGATGAGAAGAGGAGAAAAAGAGAAGGGAAAAAATGATAAGAGACTATGTGGGGACATTCCTTGGTTCTCTTTTTTATGAAAGCCATGTCTCTGGGAGTGGTCTATATCTGAGAAGTGTGTGAGATGCTTGATATTTTTTTTTTGAAAATTCATCTTCATTAAATATTATTCATGGTATATTCTGAACAAGAGTTATTTGGGGAGTTCCCACCGTGGCTCAGTGGTAACAAACCAGACTTGTATCCATAAGGATGTGGGTTCGATCCCTGGCTTCCCTCAGTGGATTAAGGATCCAGCGTTGCCACGAGCTCTGGTATAGGTTGCAGCCAGGCTCGGATCCCACATTGCTATGGCTATGGTGTAGACTGGCAAGCTGCAGCTTTGATTCTACCCTTTGCCTGGGAACTTCCATATGCCATAGGTGCAGCCCTAAAAAGCAAAATAAATAAATAAATAAATATATGTTCTTATATATACATATTTAAATATATATATATGTTATTTTTCAAGGGTATTTACAATGAGGCATGGACTGGTATGTTTCTTCACAGAATGCCTAGCATTTTATGGGCAACCCTGAATTCTGTCTTTCTGGCTAGTTAGGTAACATATACATTTCCCAGCAAGAAGGAGTCATTACATGAAGATGATGAATCAATTGTGCTTCAGGAGTCCCATTATGAAAATTCCTGGTTTAAGTTTGAGCCTTGGGATTAATGGGCAAGCAGTTCAGGGTAACCTGTAGTACTTAGGGGGGAAAACTCTATGTTAACACATTAAGTTGGAGTTCCTGCTGTGGGTTAAGAATTTGATTGCAATGGCTCAGGTCGCTGAGGCAGAGGGTTTGATCCTGGTCCAGTGCAGTGGGTTAAAGGATCTGGCATTGCCACAGCTGTAGTATAGGTCAAAGCTGCAGCTCAGAGTCAATCCTTGGCCTACACACGCACACACACACACACACACACACACACACACACACACAATAAGTTAACCTGATTTTTTTTCTCACCTTCAGGGACTAAGGTGACCCAAAGGCTGGCAGAAAAACTTCTCAGATTCTCATGGAATGAGCAAACTCAGCCCTTCTTTTTATCTGGAAACCTTTGCTCTATTCCCACCCTGCATCTTGGTCCTGGTGTGGCTTCTTCCTCAGTTACTTTTGCACCCCCCTAAACCACCTCTCCTCCTGGACAACCCTTATTCACCATCACATTTTGGGCTTATAGACTAGTTCCTTATAGAGAATCCCACCTCTGTCTCCTCCAATACTAGCTACATTCTTACCTATTAGAACTAGTAGCTCTTTTTTTTTTTTTGGATCTCTGAACCTTGCTGTTGACAAATTAATCTCCTCCACAAGACCCTTGTCTTTTTAAAGGTGCACACAGTGTCTCGGCGTGTGTGTGACCAAACCAAACTTGGGTCTGCTCGCCTGTGCACAGCAAAGCCAATCTACTGACACGGGGCTGTGGTGAAGGCATGTGCAGGCTTTGTGGCAGGGCGCCAGGCAAGCTCAGGACCTCTAGTGCCCGGAAGAGCTGAAACTCCCCAATGGGTTTCACCAGAGCATTTTTTTAAAAATTTTTTTTTTATTATAGTTGATTTATAGTGTTCTGTTAATTTCTGCTGCACAGAAAAGTGACCCAGCCACACATCCATAAATGTTCTTTTTTTCACATTATTTCTCCATCAGGGCATTTTTTGAAGGTGGTTGTGGGGGGGCGGTGTAAGTGACCATCTTTACACACTTCTCTGATTGGTTGATGGTAAGATCACCAGGCAGTGTCACGGGGGTTAACATCCTCAATCCTTAGGTGCCAGTTGGTCTGCGGATTACAGGCACAGGATCACCAAGTAGTTAATTCCTTCCATTAGGTGGTAGTTTTAGCATCTGTGAAACAACTCAGGAAATGTGCATCAGAGACTATTATTTAGGTACTTCAGAGAGGAGCTAAAGCAGAGGATATAGGGGAAGGGCTGCCCCAGGAAGGCCCCATAGGGTCCCCCTTGGTTACATCTGCATTTTCCATCTGCAGGCCAAACAGGGTCTGGCAGGTGAGAAGTCTCAAAATATTTGTGAGACTAATGTGACCATAAGGACAATATGGAAACCTGGTGGGAGCCTGTTCACTTTAGAAATGGACGCAAGGAGTTCCCTTCGTGGCTCAGTGGTTAATGAACCTGACTAAGAACCGTGAGGATGTGGGGTCAATCCCTGGCCTCGCTCAGTAGGTTGGGGACCCAGCATTGCCGTGAGCTGTGGTGTAGATCCGCAGACGCGGCCCGGATCCCACGTTGCTGTGGCTGTGGTATAGGGCAGCAGCTGTAGCTCCAATTCAACCCCCAGCCTGGGAACTTCCACATGCCTCAGGTGCAGCCCGAAAAAAGCAAAAAAAAAAAAAGAAAAAAGAAAAAAAGAAATGTACGCAGACAGCCTCCATCAGGTCATCTTTGTTTTCCTAACCTTAGGTTCAAGTGACCTTGACCCTTTGATAATGTTGGACGCTGGAGAGATCATTGACACAGGATCTGATTATGAAGACCAGGTAATTTAAAATTTCTAGTTAAATCTTCTTCATTTTAGTTGTTGTAAGTGTTTCATGAAAATTAGAATGATAAATCATTCTGTGAAATGTTTGCAGATAACTAATAGCCTATTCCATGATAAATCATAAGGCTTTTATTGACTCACTTTAGCCCTTTAGCCTTCCCTCATCCACGCATTCAAAGTGACAATTAATTAAAGAAAGATTTGTGGCCAAAATTGACATGAGATGAAAACGAGGGTACCTGAGGTTCTCTTGCCCAAGAATTTGTCTGTATCTCTATCCCTTCCCAATAATAGACCAACCGTATTTACTAAGCGCTGGTTACAGGTTTGAGGCTTTGCTTTATCCTCTTTCCAACCTTTGAAAGGAACTGGTAACCAAGGACAGCACAGCCAAGAAGTTAAATGTATTCTCTATTTGAATAAAACCAGAAATTTATCTGGGTCATTTTTTTTCCTCAGCAGAAGAACTCTTCCTGCTGCTCTATTTTAATGATCCCAAATAGCTGGCAAGTGATCACACTCTCTAATTAGGCCTTATTTTTTAAAAAGCATCATGTCAGAACCTTCCTTCCACCTCTCATTGCTGCTCTGCAGCGGCTGAAAGCCAAACGAGCATGTTCTTCTGGAATTTTCCCCATTTTAAACCACTGCATGTCACAAATAAAGGGGATAGATCAGACCAGTGTAATGACTGTCTCTTTGTTTCATATACATATTCAGGAGCTTTTTTCATGAACATTAAGTTTCTTCTCATATCACAAAGCAAGGAGAAAATATTAAGTGTTTGAAATATATTTTAGCATTTATTAAGCACTTCATACAGACTAAACATTGTGCTAATCTAAGTTCCTTAACTCGATGATCTCACTAATTCCTCACAACATCTCTAGGAAATAGGAATTGTTATCTTTATTTCATAGGTAGGACAATTAAGACTCCAAGTTGCCTACAGTTACACAAATAGTTTCGCAGTGAGGAAGTGAACTAGGGCGCTCACACTCTGCAGCCCCCATCCTCGCCTCCAAAGACCAGCCAGTCAGTGGTGCATTTCTGGAGCCTTTGTAGTTGCTGACTCTCAAGACCCCAGCAGAGGCAAATGCCAAACAACCAGTATGAAAGATAAGCTCAGGAGTTCCCATCGTGGCGCAGTGGTTAATGAATCTGACTAGGAACCATGAGGTTGCAGGTTCAGTCCCTGGCCTTGCTCAGTGGGTTAAGGATCCGGTGTTGCCGTGAGCTGTGGTGTAGGTTGCAGACACAGCTTGGATCTGGTGTTGCTGTGGCTGTGATGTAGGCTGGCAGCTACAGCTCCGATTAGACCCCTAGCCTGGGAACCTCCATATGCCAAGGGAGCGGCCCTAGAAAAGGCAAAAAAGACAAAAGGAAAAAAAGAAAGAAAGAAAGATAAGCTCACCATCTGAAATTACAGACCACACTAAGAAACAAACCATGACAAGAAATCCAGCTGTAAAGCACATGGAAGGATTTGCATCTCAAGGACTAGAGATAACAGAAAAGTCAGAAAGAAATCTTAGTCTGGAAATGTTTAAAATATCCAAAGAGATAAAAGGAAGCTTAGAAGCATTAAACAAGTACAGGAAAGGATGGAAAGGTAGAGGCGGGAAGGGAAAGGGAGGAAGAAATAGAAATTCTAGGCACCAAAAATATTGTCATGGCAATCAAAATTCAGTTTTTCCTCCTGTTGGTTGAGGATTAGACTGGATGCAGCTCCAAAGAGGCAATGATAGAGCTGAGGAAAGCACCTTAGAATAGGACAGAGAGCTAAGTCATTGTCAGAGAAAGAACTTAGGAGCCACTGAGGATAAAACAGCTGGGTCAACATATTGGAAAAGGCGTTCCAGCAGGAGAAAAGGGAGGGGATGGAACAGAGCTGCCTTTTAGCAAATGGTGAAGAATTGTACAGAGATGAGAAAAGACATGTTCCCAGAGTGAAGGAGCACATCTAGTCCTGAGCAAGAAAAAAAAAAAATCCTCACCCATTCTTTTTTCACTTAGTCATTCTATTCAACAGATATGAATAGCAAACCTACTATGTATCAGGTACCTTTTAGGCACTTGGCATATCCAATTGAATAACACAGGCAAGAAGCTTCCATCCAGATGAGGAAGACAGAGAATAAGCAATAAACGAATATGTTAGTAATTTAATGAACTGGTAAATTCTCTAGATTGTTAAGTGCTATGAAAAAAAGAACAGGGTAGGAGGATTAGGACGCTGGGGTGGGGGACAGATTACAATATTAAATAGGATAGTCAATATTAACAAGGATGACCTCATTAAAGAGGCGAGATTTGAGCAAAGATTTGGCACATAGTGTCAAACATCAAGAATACAGAAGACAAAAATAAAATTTAAAGTGAAAAGGCATTACCTATAAAGGAACAACAATTAAGGGGCAGCAGTTAAAAGGAAAGAAATAACAGCATTTGCAGCAACATGTATAGACCTAGAAATTATTATGCTAAGTGAAGTTGGTCAGACAGTGAGACATCAACGTCATACGCTATCACTTACATGTGGAATCTAAAAAAAAAAGGACACAGTGAACTTCTTTGGAGAATGGATACTGACTCACAGATTTTGAAAACTTATGGTTTCCAAAGGAGACAGGTTGGGAGTTGGGGTGATGGGGTGGGGGTTTGGGATTGGAAATGCTATAAAACTGGATTGTGATGATCATTGTACAACTATAAATGTAATAAAATCAACAAAATTTTAAAAATTATTAAACTTAATTTAAAAAAATAATTAAGGGACAGCAGATGAATGAAGCACGCATTTGCATTTATTGAATACCTACTGTAAACCAGACACTGTGTTTTATGGTTTTATATACATTCTTTTTAATCTTTAATATTAATATTAATAGCTCAAGAAGGTAGCTCTGTTTATCCCCATTTTACAGCGGAGGAAAGTGAACCTCATAGAAGTTAAATGACCTCCCAAGACCACACAGCTAACAAGCTGTAGCGTCAGGAATAAAGCCATTATCAAGGTCACTTGTAATCTATCACCAATTCCAGTTAACACTTTTTAGTTGTCTTTCTTAATTTTTTGCTGCCTTTGATTCACCACGCTTTTGCTGCGAAGGGCCAGGTAGCAAATATTTTAGGCCTCGTAAGTGATGATAAGGACTTGGTTGCAACTACTCAAACTCTGCCCTTGTAATACAAAAGCAGCCACAACTATACTTAAATGAGAGTACGGCTGTGTTCCAGAAAAGCTTCGTTTATGGACACTGAAATTTGTGTTTCCACATCTATGCATGTAGTTTATTTCAACTATTTGAAAATGTTAAACTTATTCTTAACTGAGAGGCTGTCCACAAACAGGCAGCAGAGTGGATTTGACCTTCGGGCTGTGGTTTGCTGACCGGGGCTATAAACCATCCCCACTTCTTGACACTCTCCTCTCCATTAGCTTCTGACACTTCTATAGTATTTAATTCTGTTCTGAGTGTTTCATGTTCATTAAAATGCTGTTGGAAATCCTATAAAATTGGATTGGGCTGATCATTGTACAACTATAAATGTAATAAATTCATTGAGTAATAAAAAAAATTTTTTTAATTAAATAAACTAGCTTAAGAAAAAATAAAAATAAAAAAATGCTGTGACAATTACGTGAGATTATTATCATCCTCCCAATTTTACTGATAAGGAAACCAAGGCGGAGAGAAATTAAGCTGTTTATTCAAGGTCACACCGCCAGCAAGAATTGAAGCACAGCCATCTGACTGCAGAGCCAGGATCAGGAAAGACAGATGAGGCTTTGCTGCAGCAACAAATAAAACTCAAAAACAGAGTGCTTTCCTGCTAGAGCTCCTTGGACATGGGACCTCCAGAGGGATCATGGATGGAAAGAAGAAAAGCATGGGGAAGAGGGACCTGCCCTTAAGAGCACATTTCCTCCTCCCCCAGTCATTTGACATCCCAGTCGCCACATGCAAAGAGGCTGGAAAATGGAGCTTGCTTATGTGTCCAGGAGAGGAGAGGTGGGATAAGTGAGTGGTGTGAAGTCATGAAGTTCTTGCCCCTCCATGTGCTCTCTGACATGCACTCCTGCTGCTTCCTGGTTCATTCATTCTTGGTGTCCTTGCTGAGCTCCTCTGCTAGTCAGTTACTTTAGTGTGGGTGCCGCTCAGCATCCTAGCCAGGGTCCCTTTGCTCCTCACTGCACGCCTTCTCCTTTGAGAAGCTCGAGCACTGCCATGATTTCAGCTCCACTCAGAGCCCCCGGTGAGCTCTCAGTACCTGTGTCTGCCTGCTAAACAGCACTGGTTGGATTTCCCATGTGCAGCTCAAATGCAACACATCCAAAACTGAACTCACCATCTTCCCCCACAAAATCTGTTCTTCCCTCTGTTTCCCTTATTCCTGTGAATGATACCAGCCTCCTCCCAGCTGCCCAAGCCAGAGATAAGGGCATCTTTCTAGCCTCCTTCCCTTCTCTCCCTCCCTGTATCAGTTTGATGGAAAAGCTAGTCAGCTGGTCAGTTCTCCATGGCAGGCATCGCTCCTTTCCTCTCCATTTCTGCTGCCACTGCCCTGGTTTACACCTTCCCTTTGTCCTAAGGACCCCTGAGACAATCTCCTAATCAGTCTCCCTTCCCCAGGCTCCTCACACATCAAAACCATCTTGCTGAAAAGCAAAGCCAGTTATTGCATTCCACTGCTTAAAACTCTTCCTGGCTTCTCATTGATGTCTAAATTAAATCAGAACTCTTATTGTAATACCTGGGAACTTTCTCTTTTCTAATTTTTTATTTATTTATTTATTTGTCTTTTGTCTTTTTACCATTTCTTGGGCTGCTCCCGTGGCATATGGAGATTCCCAGGCTAGGGGTCTAATCGGAGCTGTAGCCACCGGCCTACGCCAGAGCCACAGCAACGAGGGATCCGAGCCGCGTCTGCGACCTATACCACAGCTCACAGCAACGCCGGATCCTTAACCCACTGAGCGAGGGCAGGGACTGAACCCGCAACCTCATGGTTCCTAGTCGGATTCGTTAACCACTGCGCCACGACGGGAACTCCCCTGGGAACTTTCAAATTAGAGTCCCCTTCGCAAACCCATCCCTTGGCAATCGCCAAAACACACTGAATGCTCCAGCTACACAAGCCATTTGCAATCCCACCCCCCCAAATGGATTGTGCTTTGCACAGTCTCTTTCCTCTCCGTATAAACTTCTGAAACCCCACTACCCTTCTGCCAAATAACCCCTGCTTGTGCTCCATCAGGACCACACTTCTGATTGACTAAGCCCTTCTCATTACATGTTTGATTCACCATCTTGAGGGACCCATGAGACCCTGTGTTGTCTTATCCTCTTGCGTTGAGGGACTGTATTCTGCTCTCCTGCCACTCAACCGGGCACACAGCATGTGCTCAATACATGTCCATTTTTTTAGAAAGCCATAAAATGATTTCTAGTTCTTCTACTTTGTATATAACTTTTTGATAACTTGCTATCTCTTGCTAACTCTTTTGAACTTGGGTTATTCTTCTCAAAAAAGACAACTTAGACATGCTGTTTTGAAAAGTAGGAAGTGCAAGGTACCTTGTACAGAACAGTTGCTTCATAAATGTGAACCCCTTTTTCCCCTCCCCTTAACTCAACTTAGTTTGAACTTGCCAGTAATCAGTGCCTTTCTGTAGCTGACAGAGGCCACCATTTCTTCAGTTAAGTGAATGCTATTGGAGCCCTTATGGTTTTCAGCCTGGCATGTAGGACCTTAAAAATTGCCACTGTCCTAACAAGGAAAAAGCTAAACAAACTAAAAAATCACCTCTTGGAAGTGAGGTCGCAAGGCAAACTGCTGCACCCCAAATTGGAGACAGGCAGATTCAGAGAATCGCAACCTACCTGAGCAGGAACCCATAAGCAAGAACCTACACAAGAACCAGTGCCAGGGGAAGAAAACCTAAAGTGTAATTGATGAATTGCTGGAGACTCAGTGGGGGCAAGTCTGGGGATAAAAACTCCACGGGCATCCAGTCATGGAGACCCTACACTTATGTGGGGTTTACCTCCAGGAGCTCCACCCTGTACTCACAGTGAATTTCAGAGATAAATCTCTTCATGCTTCCAACAGGAGGAAAAAAAAAATTTTTTTGAAAGATCCTAGAGCACTCTGTTCTCTTTAACAAGGCCTGCTGTCAGGAGAAACTTTTTTTTTTTTTTTTTTTTTTTTTTGCCCTTTTAGAGCTGCATCTGTGGCATACAGTTGTTCCCAGGCTAGGGGACGAATCAGAGCTGCAGCTGCAATGCCGGATCCTTAACCCACTGAGTGAGGCCCCCATCCTCATGGATACTAGTTGGGTTCTTAACCCAGAAGAAACTATTTTATCAGAACCTAACCTACTAAGGTTTTATTAGAACCTAACCTATGTAGGAGAACAGAAATATACAGCTCCATCCTCCTCGAGTCATCCTGTTTCATCTAAGGGGGAAAAACCTGAGAAGCTCTGATGAAGTTCACAGTCCAGAGCATAGGTTCACCAAAAGACTGAGACTAAATCATGTGACTGTATGTGTTTTATAGAATGCTTCTGCTCCCCAACACATTACCATCGCAATACTAAAAGCTTATTTACTGCAGTTCCTTTTACCTCATACATGACATCCACCTTTCAACCAAAAATTACAAGGCATACTAAAGGTAAAAACACAGTTTGGAGAGACTTAACAAGCATTAGAACAAGAACCTTCAAATGAGTCAGGAATGCTACACTTAATGGAACAGGAATTTTTTTTTTTTGAAGCTGGGCTTAATATGCTAAGGCTTAAATTGAAAGAGTGGACAACATGCTAAACAGATGGCTAATGTAATCAGAGAGATGGAAACCCTAAGAATCAAAAAGAAATGTTAGAGATCAGAAACCCTATAACAGGAGTTCCTATCGTGGCTCAGTGGTTAATGAATCCGACTAGGAACCATGAGGTTGGGGTTCGATCCCTGGCCTCACTCAGTATGTTAAGGATCCAGCGTTGCTGTGAGCTGTGGTGTAAGTCGCAGACGCAGCTTGGATCCCGTGTTGCCGTGGCTCTGGCATAGGCTGGCAGCTACAGCTCCGATTAGACCCCTAGCCTGGGACCCTCCATGCCACAGGTGTAGCCCTAGAAAAGACAAAAAGACAACAAAAAAAAAAGAAAAAAGAAAAGAAAAGAAACCCTATAACAGAAGAAAGTAAAAGTCTAGTCTATTATTGCATTTTGTCTGGAATCCACATATCTGCCCTCAAGACTCAATAAGGGGCTATTTAAAAAATGAAAAAAGAAACTCTATAACAGAAATGAAAAATATCTTTGATGGGCTGCATAGCAGACTGGACATGGCTTAGGGAAAATATCTCTGATCTTGAGGCTATGACAATAGAGATTTCTAAAACTGAAAGTTCAGAGAAAACAGACTTGAAAAAAAAAGAATATTTAAGAAGTGTGAGACAATTACAGAGGTGTAATACACATGTAATGGGAATACTGGAAAGGGAAGAAAAAGAGGAAGGAACAGAAGAAATATTTGAGGAAATAATAATGGGAATTTCCTTAGGTTAATGCCTGACACCAAACCACAGATCCAAGAAGCTCAGAGAACACCAAGCAGACTAATACAAAAACAAACAGAAAATTACACCCAGGCGTAATCATATTCAAACTACAGAAAATCAAAGATAAAGAAAAAATCATGAAAGATGTTAAGAGAAAAAATACATCTTACATATAGAGAAACAATGCAAAGAACATCTTACTTCTCCTCAGAAATCATACAAGCAAGAAGAGAATGAGGTAAACTATTAAAAGTGTTAAAAGAAAAAAATATCAGACTTCAGTATCCTGTGAAATTATCCTTCAAAGGTGAAGGAGAAGGAGTTCTCGCTGTGGTGCAACAAGATTGGCAGTATCTTGGGAGCTCCCAGCCTGGCACAGTGGGTTAAGGATCTGGTGTTGCCGCAGATGCAGCTTAGGTCACAACTTCGGCTCAGATCTGATCCCTGACCTGGGAACTCCATATGCTGTGGGGTGGCTGGAAAAAGAGAAAAAAAAAAAGAAGTGAAAGAGAAATTCTTTTCTGGGACAAACAAAAATTGAGGGAATTTGTTGCTAGTAGACCTACCTTGCAAGTAATGCTAAAAAAAATTCTTTAAAGAAAAACGAGAAAGGAAGAATATCAGAGAATGAATAAGTGAAGGTAAAAATATGAACATATTTTTCTTATTCTTAATTGATCTAATAGATGATAATGTGTTTAAAATAATAATAGCAACAATGTATTTGTATGTTTATGTATGTTTATGTATAAGTGAAATGAATGACAGCAAGGAATGGAAGGGAAAGATTATGAATATTCTGTTATTATAAGATACTTGTACCGTATACTTATTTGAAAATGGACTTGGATTAGTTTAAATGTATATTGCAAATTTTAGGGCAGCCACCTTTTTTAAAAAAGTTAAAAAGAGGTATAATTAATATGCTAAGAAAGGAGAAATAATTGAATCCTATAAATGCTCAATTTAAGCCATAAGTGCAGAAAAAGTTTGAAAAATAAAAATAGAAACAAAGAACATGGGCAACAAATAGAAAATAGTAGTAAATATACTAGAAATAATCTAACCATATCGGCAAACCCTTCAAATGTCAGTGATCTAAATATACCAATTAAAAGACAGATTTTTCAAAGTGGATCAAAATGCAAGACTCAGTGACATGCTGTCTACAAGAAACCTACCTTAAATATAAGAACACATACAGGTTAGCATAAAGGAATGGAGAAAGATATATCATGCCAACACTTATTAAAAGAAAGCAGGAATAGAAGTTCCCTTGTGGCTCAGCAGGTTCAAGGTCTGGCAATGTCCCTGCTGTGGCTCTGGGAACTTCCATATGTCACAGGTTCAGCCAAAAAAAAAAAAAAAAAAGGAAAAGCTATATTAATTTCAGACAGAACAAACTTCAGAGCAAAGAAACTTAGAGGGATAAAGGACAACAGTCAATATTCCCAGAAGATATAACAATTTGTATTGTTTATGCTCCTAACAACAGAGTGAGTGTCTCTAGACTCAACATCCACCCAAGTCCTTGATCCCTCCTCATTCCTTCCACCTCTCCCAGGGCCTTGCTCCATTATCTGATATTGCTTTATCTTTCCGAAGGTTCTCATCTTCAGAGTATCTTTCTCTTTCTCTATCTCTATCTACCAACCCACCAGCCCCACTTAGAAGAAAGAACTAGCCATCAACAGTGCCAAGTGTCATAGAGAGGCCAAGTAGGATATTGTCTTTCCTCTCCCCTTTCCTTCAACACCAGATTTGGTGACAGAGAAATCACCTCCCCTGTCCTCACCTCCCATTCTGTCCTATAAATCAGCTTTGTCTGTTTGTTCCCCTAAGAGACCAGTAAAAGTCACCTTGTTACTGCAAAGTGGACATTCCTTAGTTCCTACAACATCTGGGGCCCTAGACACTGATAACACTTCTGATTTCTCAAGACTCTTGGCTCCCTTGGCTTATGCCTCCTCTCTGGCTATTACTTCTCAGTCTCCTCCCCACAGCATGGTTTTTCTTCCTTTCTCTCCCTTTAAAATGTGGGGTTCACCAAGTTCCACTGTAGGACTTCTCTCACTCCATAGCTGCTTCAGCCACACCCATGCCTTCAACCTTATTACTTTACTTCTTCATTCAACTCCTATGGAGAATATTTGATGTGCCAAATACTTATATGGGATACTGAAAATGTATGTGAGTAAAGAAGACTCAGTTTCTACTTATAGTAGAAATAGGTAATAATAGAATAATCACATAAATATAAAATGGAAACTGTGTTAAGTGTTTGGGAGAAGGCCTTCGTGCAGTGTGTAATGTGATCAGTGAGAGGAGGAGAGGCTTTTCTCAGGTTAAGAGATGCTTGAGTTGAGATCTGAAAGATGAGTAAGAGAGAAGCAGAGAAAGTGAAAGAACAGGAAAGGATGGGGGCTTAGGGGATGTTCAGAAAGAGGAATTGCCAAGTGTAAGCAGGAAGAAGCACAGCATTTGGAGGAAGGCTAGTGTGGCTGGAGTGCAGAGTGAAAGAGGCAGGGGGTATGAGATGAGCCTGGAGAGTGGGGCTTTGTAGAGCAGGTTAGGTGTTTCTGATTTTATCCTAAGAGCAATGGAAAGAACCAAAGAGTTGTTTTGCTTAGTTTGGGGTAGAGGAGGATGCGGAAACATTATATGTGTGTTTTCTAAAATGATTGTTCTGACTGCAGTGTGAAGAACACTTTGGAGGAAGGTGAGAATGGACCTGGGAAGTCCAGGGGGGGAGGCTGCAGTGGTCCAGGCCAAAGATCAGGGGTGGTATCTTCCGCTGGAGAGGTGGAGAAGATGGACAGAAAGTGATGTGGTTGGGAGATCCATGTGAGGCAAAATCAATAGGACTTCATTGCTAGAATGGATGTGAGAGCCAAGCCGGAGTGAGTTGTTGAAGATGATGCCTGAGTTTTTAACTTGTACAGTTGGGTGGCTGGTGGTGACATTCACTGAGCAAGAACACTAAAAAAAACAAACAACAAAAAAAAAACCCCACCAGTTTCAGAGTTCCCGCTGTGACTCAATGGAAATGAATCTGACTAGCATCCATGAGGATGCAGGTTCAATCCCTGGCCTCACTCAGTGGGTTAAGGATCCAGCATGGCCATGAGCTCTGGTGCAGGTGGCAGACGCAACTCAGATCTGGTATTGCTGTGGCTGTGGTGTAGACCAGTGGCTATAGCTCTGATTCAACCCCTATCCTGGGAACCTCCAAATGCTGCGGGTGGGGCCCTAAAAAGACAAAAAAAAAAATCAGTTCCACAAGGAAAGAACATGAGTGTCATGTTAGATATGCTAGCTTCAAAGGGCTTTAATGCACCCAAGTGAATTCAAGTGAACAATTAAATACACAAGCCTAGTGCTTAGAGGAAAGATCTGGGCTGGACGCCTACATTTCTGAATCTCTGAATATAGGGAGAGCTTGAAGCTGTGCATGGAGATGAGATACTTAGAGAAAGAACAGTATTAAGATGCGATAAAGTTCAAAATCTGAGCATTGAGGAAATTTAAAGGTTCGGTGGAGGAAGATGAGAAAGCAAAAAAAAGATGTAAAAGAAGGTGTTGGAAAGATAGGAAAATAGAATTTGGCATTCTAAACCCCAAAGAAAACAGTATTTCAAGAAGCAGAGGAATTCCTGCCCTGGCACAGGAGATTAAGAATCTGACTGCAGGAGTTCCCTTTGTGGCTCAGCCAGTTAAGGACCCAACGTTGCCTCTCTGATGATGCAGGTTCAATCCCTGGCCACACTCCGTGGGTTTAGGATCCAGCATTACCATAAGCTACAGGGTAGATCACAGACTCAGCTTGCATCCCGAGTGGCTGTGGCTGTGGCTGTGGAGTAGGCCAGCCGCTGCAGTTCCAATTCGACCCCTAGCCTGGGAACTTCCATATGCCACAGGTGCAGCTCTAAAAAAGAAGAAATAAAAAAGAATCTGAGTGCAGTGGCTTAGGTCACTCAGATCGAAACTGTGGCTCCTATTCAATCCCTGGCCCTGGGAACTTTCATGTGCTTCAAGAACTGCCATAAAATAAAAATTAAAAAAAAAATGAAGAAGCAGAGAGCATCAAATGTTGATGCGAAGATTAGGACAAGGGAGAATGGGAAATAGCCATTGTATATATAAAGATGGAAGAAATTGTTGACCTTCTAAGAGGTTGGTTGTTTGTAATGGAAGACACTTGAACATGCTTAAAAACTCTTAAGCCTCCACTCATTCGTGAGAAGGAGACTGTAGGAGAGAGGAAGTTTCCTCTAAATGCAGGAGGATCAAGTTCTAAAGCGTGGGGCACAGCAGAGTGGGGGGAGGACTGGTCTTAGAAAAGGGAACACACACGGGTTATCACTGATGGAACGCTGATCCGATGGGAGGGTGACTTTGTATGTTTAATGGCCAAAAGATCCTGGCAGATGACTTGCAGAGACAGAGCCTTCTGTTGAGAGTCCAAGATTTGGGAGTTGCCTTTGTGGCGTAGTGGGAAACGAATCCGACTAGGAAGCATGAGCTTGCCGGTTCGATCCCTGGCCTTGCTCAGTGGGTTAAGGATCCGGTGTTGCTGTGAGCTGTGGTGTAGGTCGCAGGCGCAGCTCGAATCCGGCGTTGCTGTGGCTGTGGCGTAGGCTGGCAGCAATAGCTTCTATTAGACCCCTAGCCTGGGAACCTCCACATGCCACAGGTGCAGCCATAAAAAGACAAAAAAAAAAAGACGAAAAGAGGGTCCAATATTTGAAGCAACTGGAGGATTGAAATGCTGTGGAATCCAGTGAAGAATAAACTAAGAAAACATAACAGGAGTTGCCTTTGTGGCGCAGTGGGAAACGAATGCGACTAGGAAGCATGAGCTTGCCGGTTCGATCCCTGGCCTCGCTCAGTGGGTTAAGGATCCAGCATTGCCCTGAGCTGTGGTGTAGGTCACAGACGCAGCTCAGATCCCATGTTGCTGTGGCTGTGGCATAGGCTGGCAGCTATAGCTCTGATTGGACCCCTACCCTGGGACCCTCCATATGCCACCGGTGCAGTCCTAGCAAAGCCAAAAAGACAAAAACAAAAAACAAAAAAAGAAAACATAACAGGATTAGACTCTCATATAAAGTCTGAGAACCCATTTGACATTAATAGCTGGAAATGTGTTGGAACAATTAATCCTTTTCATTTTTTTCCTATTTATTTAGCAAATGGTAGCTGGGTGTCCCAGAGGTGCCAGGAACTCCCGTGGGCACAGACTTTGTCCATCACTCGCTTCACTTAGTAGTGGAGTTTTATTGACTACATGGTACAGAAAAGACAGAGCAGGGCTTTAGCAGTGTAAGGGATGGAGGACCAAGGACAGGAAGGGCAGTGGACAGAGGAGAGTTGGGGGCAAAGCCCAGGAGAACTAGGTGTACATTTGACTTCTTTAAAAATATAACTCTATGTCACAAATATGCAGAAGCTCTTTATTAAAAAGAATATTTGATCATAGCGGTCCTACAAGGATCATTTCAAATCCAGTTTCTTCTTCCTTGAGACCTTTCTAATAATTAAACATTCATTTCTTGCCTGCCCCATTGAACACCCAAAGCACTTAAAGTATGTATACCCGAAGTCTTAGCTCTTAATTATATGTAATTTTGTATTTCTTTTTTTTTTTTGTCTTTTTGTCTTTTTGCTATTTCTTTGGGCCGCTCCCGAGGCATATGGAGGTTCCCAGGCTAGGGGTCCAATCGGAGCTGTAGTTGCTGGCCTACGCCAGAGCCACAGCAACGCGGGATCTGAGCCGCATCTGCGACCTACACCACAGCTCATGGCAATGCCGGATCCTTAACCCACTGAGCAAGGCCAGGGACAGAACCCGCAACCTCATGGTTCCTAGTCGGATTTGTTAACCACTGCGCCACGACAGGAACTCCTAATTTTGTATTTCATTACATACTGACTCCTGTTACTCCCTGATTGTCTCCTACATGCATCCATTATGAGAAAGAGCATGACTGTGGAGCCAGACAGACCTTGTTCACATTCAGTGCCAGGCTTATGGGTTGTAAATTGCTTAACCTCTTCAGGCCTGAGTTCTTTCATCTGTAAAATTGGGCATAACACCTTACAGGCTCTTTGGATTAAAAAAGATAATCTGTATAAAAAGCACCTGGCCCAGTAGACCATCTAGGAAAGAGTTCCCCTTCTTTCTTTCCTTTTTGAGAACAATGAAGGACCCTCTCATGCACTTCTTTTGTGTCTACTCCTGCAGAGATACTGTCAGGATCAGAATTGACTTGCTGAATAAAATTGCATGGTCAGAACAGATAACAGACTTTTACTGGGTCTGGGTCTGGGTGTGTGTGTGTGTGTGTGTGTGTGTGTGTGTGTGTGTGTGTGTGTGTATGAATGAATGTATGGTTTCTTTTTGTGTTTTTTTTGTTTTGCTTTTTAGGCCTGCACCCACAGCATATGGAAGTTCCCAGGCTAGGGGTCAACCTGGAGCGGTAGCTGCCAACCTACACCACAGCCACCCAATGCCAGATCCAAGCTGCGTCTCTGACCTTCACCACCGCTCACGGCAACACTGGAACCGGAGACATAAAAGTAAACACCTTATCACAATGCACATCTGGTGCGCCCAGATCAGAGGAGAAACCTTTGCTGAAGGAAAGGAGAACTGATAGAATTCCTTATTTCAAAGCACTAGGATATTCTCCAGGGGTAAAACCAGATGAAGGACTGATCAGTAGAGACTCTTTGCTTTTCTCTTTTCCAAAACCCTGTGATTCTTGTCAGACGGATTTTATAATTAAGTTCATGGGCTCCTGTGACAGCTTCTTAACCGGAGATAACCTTGAATGCTCTGTCATTTTGAAGGCAAAAAGAAAATACTTGTGATAACACAAGAGTATCCATGCATAAGAAAGGAAAGGAAAGGAAACTCCTGTGTGACCCAGCATCCTAAGTGCCTTGGAGCCTTAACAGACAGGATACTGTTGTTAATGGGAAACCAACTAACCTTCGGGGATTATTATGTATTTACAGAAGTAAGGGTGGGGAGAGGGCGCAAAAGCCTGAGAACCCGATCGAAAAGCAAACACAGGCTCATACGAACTGAAATGTGAGGAGCAGGAGAGGGACGTGCCGAGCCTGCCCTTTGCTCCTTGGAGTTGGTCGCCATGGTCCACCTACTTTCTTTTTATATGGGGTTTTGGGAGTTTTTCATGTTCAATCCATGGTTTTATTAGGGATGGTGATTTTGGCTAAGCAAGTAAAACCCCTTTGGGCTTAGAGTCCTGCATGGGTTTGAGTTCTGGTTCTACCACCTGGTGGCTTTGTGACTTTGACACATCTACTTAATTCTGAGACTCAGTTTCGAAATCCATAGAATAAAGAAAATAATGTGAATATTAAAGAGCTGATTTCTGTCAGGGCATTCTCTTTTTTTTTGGCAGGCGCGGGGACGTGGGGTGCTGCACCTGCAGTATAGGGAGGTTCCCAGGCTAGGGGTCAAATCAGAGCTTTGGCTGCTGGCCTACACTACAGCCACAGCAGCTCTGGATCCGAACCACGTCTGTGACCTACACCACAGCTCATGGCAAGGCAAGATATTTAACCCACTGAAGGAGGCCAGGGATTGAACCACGGCCTCATGGATTCTAGTTGGGTTCGTAACCTCCTGAGCCACAACTGGAACTCCTGTCATGGCATTCTATCAGATGAAAAGCACTATGTATGTAGTTAGTTATACAAACATAAAATCTTTAACATAGTGATTATTTGCTGTAAGTTTCTCATATCCTTTCTTGAATGTAGATAGAAGATACTATAGAATAAGAGCTTTACCACTTAAGATTTTGAAAGGACTCCTCTCTTCAAAATACATTAAATAAAAGGACAGAGAGGAAGAAAAGAAACAACTAGTTAGGGTTAGGGTTAGGGTTAATAAATAAAATAAAATAATAAAATAGTAATAAAATAAAATTTAAAAATAATTTTATTTTAATAAATAAAATAAAAATTGACTTAGGATTCCAGTAGCATCCTGAAAGCTTTCAGAAGGACTGCCCTTACTTTTACCAGCACTTGCTCCTGTTTCTATCACAGCACTTGTCACATGCATTATGTTTGAGTATGTGTCTTTCTCCCCCAGTAGATTATATCTAGGGACTCGGACAATGTCTGCAATGATGAATTTTTTTATTTACATGTTCTCAAAGGAGGGCAGTAAGGATGTTGAAGAATCCAAAAATTATCAGACAAGTAGTGGTTGAAGGATGTGGTTGAAGGATCTGGAATTATCCAAGGGGAGAAGCATGTTTTCCTGGCTGATTAGGCTCTTGCTGGCCTGTCCACGCATGGTGGGTGGGGCTTCTGGTCTGGTTCATACTTCTGTTCCCAGGGCCTTGCAGAGCACCTGACGCATGCTCAATGATTTACTGTTCAGGGAAGAAATTCTGTTATCTTTAAGGGACTATATCATTTTAGAAGAGGGAATTAGACTTCTGTATTACTATGTGAGAAGTGGGTCCTAGAGATGGAAATTACAGGGCTGAAATTCAGATCAACATCAGAAGGAATTTTCTAACTAGTGGTATCCAGTTGGATACCTCACTGAAGCTATTCAAACAAATTCTACACAGCCGGTCTTCAAGGGATACTTTTAAAAAGTGATTTCTCTACTGGGTGGGAAAATTATATACCTCCTAAGATGCTTTCCCTCTCTGAGTCTGTTGAGTCTGATTGGGTTTTTTTGTTTTGGTGTGTTTTTGTTTTTTGGGGGGTTTTTGTTGTTGTTGTTTTTTTGTTTTTTGCTTTTTTTAGTGCTGCACTCATGGCATATGGAGGTTCCCAGGCTAGGGGTCCAATCAGAGCTATAGCTGCTGGCCTACATCACAGCAACACAGGGTCTGAGCTGCATCTGTGACCCACACCCCAGCTCATGGCAACACCGGATCCTTAACCCACTGAGCAAGACCAGGGATTGAACCAGCAATCTCATGGTTCCTCGTCAGATTTGTCTCTGCTGCGCCATGAAAGGAACTCCAAGTCTGTTTGTTTAAGAAAGAGCCAAAGTGGTGTGTGTGGGTGTGTCTGTACCATCAACTCCCGCTATCTTTATCCCAGAAATATTTAAATATTGCCCCCACTAACCTGCTTTGGCACCTAAATCCCCATCACTATGGAATCTAAAGGGAGTGGTACTATGTCAGTAGACACCTCTCAATTTTCCATCATTAGCTTTTATCATTTAACCAAAAGTAAAAACTGCAGCTGAATAAAATTTCCATCATCTTAGTACACTGCTAATTGTACGATCCTTTTGGGCTTAAATTCAGACCAGTAAAAATGATTGTGTTATGAAATATTCAAAGGAATCATAGGAGTTTTCAAAGGTAACTCTATTAGGAGGAATAGAAACATATTAAGTCATTGCTGGCCATTGACCCTGAAGCAAGAATGGGTTCCTTATCATTGAGCAGAGCTGGGTGGTGTACAGGGGTGTACAGTGGTTAAAACCCTGGGCTGGGGGCCAGACTGCCTGGGTTTGAGGTCTGGCTCTGCCAGTTATTACTCAGGTGACCTTGAACTTCTCAATGCCAAAGTGTCCTCACTTGCAAAATGGGGGTTTTGTGAAGACTAAATGCGATAATGTACACAATACACTTGGAACAATAATATTAGCTAAAATGTGTCAAGTACCTACCCCACATCAGGCACAATGGTACGCATTTTTCAGTTATCTGAACAACCCTACCTATAGCCCCAAGTTTCAGGTGAGACTTAGGGATATTAACAACTGTCCCCAGATCACATGGCTTGAGAGGGCAAGGCTGCCACACACTCCACTGTCTCCATTGCCAGAACCCGTGCTCCTCAGGAGGAGGCTGCTTTCTAGCCTTGCATTTCTGAGGGGTGTTTAGAGCAAGAACCTGGAGAAAGAGTAATAATAATAATAGCTAAAATTTCTCCAGGGCTTTCTATGTTTCAGACACTCTCCAGAGCACATTACATGCATCAAGCCTGGTCACAATCTTATGACCTTTTTTTTTAATTCCCATTTTACAGATGTAGAACTATTCCCAAAGGTTAGGGTCTTGTCTCGTCTCAGAAGGAATTCAGAAACGAATGGAACTTGAGAAAGAAAAGTGAGGATTTATTTAAGTGAGACATACACCTCTTAAGGAGAGGCAGGCAGAGAGGTGAGCAGCTCCCCTGTATCTTTTTGGCACACGGGTTATATGGGGAGTCCAATTGTAGGGGCAGGATATTCACTGGGAAGGAGGGGTTTGGGGGTCGTAGTCCTCAATTTTCATCCCAGCCTCACCTTTCCCAAAGGGAGGAGGGATTTTTGTCTTTATTTGGTTTTTATCAGAAGTGTCATGGAGTTGGTGTATGATGGGTCCTTCCTATCTGCATAGCTAATTTTATTATTTTATATATATATATAATTATTATAATTTTATTATAATGTGGGCATAATGAGAAACAGGTTATATCTAGACTTTGGAGATGCATGCCCTTTTTCACCTTTCTCTGTCTGCCCCCAGGGCAGTAATCACCCCAAAAGATGTGGTTTCCTATCAGTCTGGAGGTTCCGGCTTTTCTTTGTCCACCCATGGACCCTGCTGTTTGCATGATGCATGGTTTCCTGCCACCTGGCCCCGTGCCCCCCTTCTCTGCCCATGCCTGTCTGTCTGTTGCTATAACAGAACTAAGGCCCAGAAAGGCCAAGTCCCATGTCAAGGATTCAAAACCAGGCAGTGTGACATCAGCTGCGACCAGGTTCTAACCACCACACTAGGGTTCAATGTCAGGATGGCCCTTAAAGGGGACTTCGGGAAACCAGGAAACCAAGTTCAGTTCCAAGACCTAAAGGAAGGGGGGTGTTGGAGTAAAAAGGAATAAAGATGATTGGAGCCCATTTACTTCTTTGATGATGTTTCTAGAACTTCCCACGAGGTCGGAAGTGGGAATGAGCCCCAAGAGGAACAGATGGGCTGGACTCTGGAGGCAGCCATGTGATGATAGGGGTGGGGCCTTCTGTTGGCTTGGCTTGTCTTTGACTTAGAAGGTTGATGACTCAGGAAGACACACTTTGTTCTAAACAGTCAATACAACCACACTCCTGTTAAAACCACTTTGCTTTTTAATTCATCTTGTCTATGGGAAGCTGGCAGTGAACATAACTAAAACTTGCAGTTTTTTACTGTATATTCATAACCTTGAAGAAAATTCAGAGTCAACTGTTTTATTAAGTACCTGTTCTGTGCCAAGAGCTCTCATGATCTGGCTCATTCCTCACCACAACCCTGGGAGAAAAGGCTCATTATCCCCAAGGTCACGCAACTAATAATGTCTTTACTCCAAATTCATCTCTTTCCAATGAAGCTGGTGCTATTGCCCCAGAATCTATAATAATGACCCCAGAAAAACCTTTCAGTTTACCTCCCAGGAAACAGAAACTAGTTTAAATTTTATCCTAGTATTTACAATCATAGGAGTTCATTTCTTCACAGGCTTATAAAATGGACTAGCCCTATAAACAGATGTCTGCAATTGTAAAAAACGTCAAATCTGTGATTGCTTCTCTTTCAACACATACTATGCTCCCATTTCCTTGTTATTTTATTAAATTTCATAACTTTTTTCTTATTTATAAAACAAAACTACATGCCAAGGAGACTTTTGAAAATTACGAGTATAAAAAAACAAATTAACACTAACATTTTGGAGAATTTCATTGATTACTAAACATATTTAATAAAGTTGTAATTAAATTTTTCATTTAATAATGTAGACTTCCCAGAGTTCCTGTCGTGGCTCGGTGGTTAAGGAACCCGACTAGCATCCATGAGGATGCAGGTTCAATCCCTGGCCTTGCTCAGTAGGTTAAGGAAGGATCTGGCATTGCCGTGAGCTGTGGTGTAGGTCACAGATGCAGCTCAGATCCTGCATTGCTGTGGCTGTAGCGTAGGCCATCGGCTACAGCTCTGATTTGATCCCTCGCCTGGGAACCTCCATATGCCACTGGTGTGGCCCTAAAAGACAAAATAAATAAATAAATAATAATAATATAGACTTCCCATGTCATCAAATAATTTTTGTAAACACACTTTAAATGACAGCATAAAATATAATTCTATAGGTGTATTATATTTATGTTCTTCATTTGCCCTCTGCAGGACACTTATTTTTCTTTTCACAGCACTGCTCTGGCATATCATGGTCTGTCAACTTTGCCCAAATCTCTGATTATTATTCTAGGAGATGTTACTAATACTGGGCTTATCGGGCCAAAGGGCATTAAGGATAGTATTGCAATATTCTACTTCTTTCTCATCACATACACCTCAATAATAATGTAAGGATGTTGATGGGACAAAAGAATTCTAAAGAGGGAGATTTTTAGATAAGGTTGCTTATCTAAAAATTCTTTGAAATAAGAGCTATCAACCTGGGTGCAATTTAGTTCCACATGACTCAGGATGCTGCACAGCATACATTAAATACTAAAACATCTCTAGTCGGAGTTCCCACTGGCGCAGTGGAAACAATCTGAAAAGTAAACTAGTATCCATGAGGATGCGGATTCGATCCCCCGGGCTCTCTCGGGCTCTCTCAGTGGGTCGGGGATCCATCAGCATTGCTGTGAGAGAGCTGTGGTGTAGGCTGACAGCTATAGGTCTGCTTCAACCCATAACCCAGGAACTTCCATATGTCGCGAGTGTGGCCCTAAAAAGCAAAAGCAAATAAAAATAAAAGCTTTAAAATATATATATCTGCAGCCCATTGATCAATAAACCAGCCTTCCAAGATGCCAGTCACCCTGGAGGCCAGGCTGGGTGGAGCCCCTGAGACATGAAGCAGAACCCCTCCCAGGCTTTTCCTCGTAAACTAGTTAGGTCCACAGTCAGTCCTTTATTTCACAAGCAGTTGCCGTCTTTCCTTGAGCCTTGCTCTGTGCTAGTGCTTCCGTGCTCTTCTTCCTTTCTCTGGGAAGAGTATTATTCAAAACAGCTAAGAGTTCTTGTCATTTCTAAACACCTAGGCTCTCTTAAATATTTCAAGCTTGTTTCCAGAAGGTCTTCCTGTATCTTCTTGTGTTTCATTTGACCTCCCCATTATCTATGGAGGAAAATGTGTTTTTAAAGGAATGAAAGAAATTTGTGGAAGGAGAAGTAGGAAACCAAAGTTGATTTTTATAAGCTATGTAAGACAGACTAAAAGCTATAGAGGCTGGTATAACAAACACAGTACACCCACTTTCCAGCTTAAGAAATAAAAGCCTTGCTAATTATTGAAGCCCTCTGTGCCCCACCCCCCGTCACATGCCCTGACCCATTCCAGAGATGGCTACCATTCTGCTGAATTCAGTGTTTATCAGTCCCACATCTGTTTGTATATTTCTACTCTATGTGCAGCTGTGTCACTAGGATATAGGTTCCAGGAAAGCAGACAGTTTGCTTTATTCACTGCTATATCACCAGCAGCTAAAACTGCATTGAACACAGAGTAGTATTCAATAAATATTTATTGTATGTAATATAGATTATGTATGTCCAAGCAATGTAGGGTTTTTTTTTTCATGTTTCCAACCTCTTATAAATTGTTCCACGGTGTGCATATCCTTCTCAGTTTATGCTGATGATGTAACTCTGCTTCATTCAGTTTTACTGCCATAGAGCATTCCAGTGTAAGACTTTAAGGCAATTTAGTTATCCGTTCTTCTAATAATGGGCATTTAGGGTGTTTCCAGTTTTTCATTCTGTAAATTTGGTGCAGTGAACATCCTGGCACTGTTTTATGCACTCGTGTAAGAGTTTCTCTGTAACCAATAGCAGAGAAAAAAGTACAAAGGGACTGGCCCTTGCCTGGGCTAAATCTAAATCTCCTCCCCTTCCAAATCTCTGCTGGAGGGAATGGGAAGCTAGAAAATCAGCATCGCCTTCTGCACATCAGCTTCCTCACAAGTAAGATAGGGCCAGTTGGGTTTGTATATCTTCAGCTTGACTACACATTTCCAAATTGCTCCCACTAAACTGATTCTTTCAGATAAGGGTAATAGCTACATACCAAAAGTAATTGGATTTATTGATTTTATCACTTTATGCAATTCTATCAGTTAAAAAAATGTGTAAACACATTTATGCTATACTTGAAATATACATATCATCTCTGAATTAGAATCTCATACTAAGTGAAGTAAATCAGAAAAAGACAAATACCATGTGATATATGTGGAATTTAAAACATGGCATAAATGATCCTATCTACAAAACAGACACAGATCACAGACATGGAGAGCAGACTTATGGTTGCCTAGGGGAGGGGAAAGGGAGTGGAATGGATGGGAAGTTTGGGGTTGGTAGATGCAAACTATTACACTTGGAATGGATAAGCAGTGGGGTCCTATGTACAGCACAGGGAACTATATACAATCTCTTGGGTTAGAATATGATGGAAGATAGTATGAAAAAAAAATAATGTATATATACATATGTATGACTGGGTCACTTTGCCATACAGCAGAAAATGAAGGAACATTGTAAATCAACTATACTTTAATAAAAAAAATTTTTGGATTTCCTGGTCTGGCTCAGCGGGGTTACAAACCCAACTAGCATCCATGAGGATTCAGATTCTATCCCTGGCCTCACTCAGTGGGTTAAGGATCCCGCATTGCCGTGAGCTGTGGTGTAGGTCACAGACATGGCTCAGATCACGAGTCTGGGGCGTGGTGTAGGCCAGCAGCTGCAGCTCCCATTAAACCCCTAGCCTGGGAAATTCCATATGCCACAGATGTGGCCATTAAAAAAAAAAAATTAAATTCCTCCTATCCAAAACTAAAGAACATATAGATAATGAAATAATCATCCGTAATTTGAGAGAATGAAAGCAGACGTATTTCAAGTGAATGGAGATGTGTAATTTAGGAACCACTATGTCCTCTCTGATCATTTCCATATCACTAGGCCAAATTATAAATACTCCTATGCAAGCATGTCTGTGTGATACAATAAGATTCTTGCTCTGAAAAAAAAAGAAAAGAAAAGAATCATTTTCTGCAGCAATAGTACAATAGTTAGGTAGAGACTATAGACTGCCTCCATGTACCATTTCTGATTTTTCTAAAGCAGGCGCTGGTCCTTGTAGGTAACGGCACTTCCATGCCCAGTGATGCTGTGAGGAGCCCCTTCTTATTCCTCCAGTGTCTTGCTAGAGTCAGAAGACTTACCTGGTCCAAAAATGCTTGGGGAGGAGGCTTCTGGTTTTCAGCTTTTCATGGTCAATGGGAGATGGCTTATTGTTCAAGCCTGTGTGGTCCACCCCAGAGTGGACTGCCCCACTCACCGCAGGCATGCTACTGATACCAGCTGGACCACATGGCATTTGAGATCCCAGCTGCTCACCTGCCAAGCTCACTGTTGGTTTTGGTGTTTCCCAGGGCTGTTGGCGTGGGAATGGGTCAAGTCCCCTCCATTCACAAACCACCCACCTTATTTTGTGCTGGAATAGTCTCACTCCCCTGGCCGGGAAAGGCAATATTACCCCTTTCCCCACTCCTCAATCCCTACTCTAATCGCCCTCTTTCTTGAGCAATATTACTCCAAGAGCCTAGCATTCTTTTATTTATTTATATTTGTTTTTTGCAATGAACCAATAGCAAAAAAAAAAGACATGATCACTTCTTCATCACATATCTGACTAGCTTTATTTCTAGAGCTTTTTGATCATTTTGATTTTCATCAGCTTTTATTTATTCTGAGAGTGATTGCATTCAAATGACACCCGTTTAAATTCTGTAATTTAAATATATGACCACAGCTGTCTGGTTGACCTGATGTTTTCTAAAGAGACTTTGACTAGATTTGCCAAGACAGGAAATTAATATTTATCACTAAGAAAAAAACTCATTGTCAGGCAAAGTCTCTTCACTGTGGAAAGTGAAGCCTGGGCAAAACTATGTTTTAAAGGCTCTCCAGGTGATTCAAATGTGCAGCTGGCATGAGACCCCTGCCACTAGCTCAGAAGACTGATGGCTGAAAAGGGTGCAGGGCACACAGACAGTAGAGCAGATGAAAAGCTACAGGAGCAGTGGTTTCCAAAGTGTAAGAAAATAGGATCTTTTCAAATCAGTTCAATAGTGAGGAAAGTGTGCCAGTTCACAAAGGTGACCCTAAGTTAGAGCGAGTGTAACTGAGGTGCCTAGGATTTTGCAAGTTCCTATCGTTATCCGGCTCTGCCTTTGCTGGCAGTGCCATGGAGAAAACCACCAGAGAAGCCCCTAAAATGGCAAGTAATTTCTCAAGATTTAATGGTTTTTAGTTTTTTTGTTTTGTTGTGTTTTGTTTTAGGGTTGCACCTGTGGCATATGGAAGTTCCCAGGCTAGGGGTCCAATCAGAGCTGCTGCTGCTGGTCTACAGCAATTGGAGATCCCAGTCGCATCTGCGACTTACACCACAGCTCACAGCAACACCAGATTGCCAATCCACTGAGTGAGACCAAGAATCAAACCCACATCCTCATGGATACTAGTCAGGTTCTTAACCCACTGAGCCACAGTGGGAACTCCAAGATGTAACAGTTTCTAAACACCTACAAAGATAAGACTATAGCCTCTGAACGTGCAGGAAAATGGGACCAAAGACCACCCCACTGCCACTCTCCAAACAGGGAACTATCTCCTTTGGCCTCGGCGCAAATAAAGACTTCTCAGGAGGTTAACAGACTGTCTTCTGAAGATACACCCACCAGACAAGAGCCACCCCAACGAGGGTGCCTTAACCTATCTCCAAACTTCAGCCAGAGCCCAGAGGCTGAGTAGGGGTGGACCATGGAGAGAGCAGGTGTGTGGGGAAAAGAGAACACACATAAAAGCACAGACTCGAAAGAACAACAAGGCCCACAGTTCCAAGTAGGATGAACAAGTGTCCCAACTTGCCTGGAACTGTCCTGATGTCAAGTCTGAAAGCCCCACAAGCTGGGAAACCCCTTGGTCCTGAGAAACAGGGATGCTTGGTTACTCAAGTCTCAAAGAACCACAAGGAGGGATGGATAGGGCATCATTAAGTCTAAAGCCTATTCTTCTCACCTACATGGAGCAGCCTGTTCTGAAGGCCAATAAAATCTGTCTGCATGGGTCTGTTTGACCCTCTTTCTAGTGTCTGAGGTCTGATATCTTCCTCTTTAGGATTTCCTTCCATTTTTCTAGAATACACCCTCCAACAGCTTCCCTAAAAATAGTCAATGGAAGGTAAAAATTTGTCTTGCATTACTGAATGGTTTTACTCTTTCCTTATAATTTCCTGATGGGCTACTGGATTTTTAATCCAAGAGGGACCATCAGCTTTCCTCACAATGAGGAAGGCACCAGGCCCTTGTCTTGTACCTCGCTGGGTTGTGGTCTGGTGTCATTCTGATTTCCCATCTTCTGTTGTTGTGGCCTGTGTCATCCTACCTTGTCCCTGTCCCCAGAAGTTCTTATTTTTTATTTATTTTTTTATTTTTTTATTATTCAGTGAATTTATTACATTTATAGTTGCACAATGATCATTACCCGGAAGTTTTTAAATTTCTGAAGTTTCACAGCGACGTCCCTTGGTATGGATCTTCTTTCAATCATTGGACTGGATGTTTGATGTGACCTTTCAAGGTGGAGACTCAAGTCCTTCCGCTTAGGGAGATTTTATAGTCTTCATTTTCCTCTTTGCTCATTTTCTACCCTCTGCTATTTCTGGTCTTGCTTTTTAGATCAAGATGTGAGGCTTCCGGAGTTGATTCTCTCCTTCTCTTCTCCGATTTTCTGCCTCTTAACTTTTCTATTTCACTTTGCTTCCTGGGAAATTCCTTCACCTCACATTCCTAATTGTTCTATTGAATTTATTTCAGCTATCGTCTTTTTAATTTTCAAGAGCTCTTTCTTTGTCTCTCTTACTTTCACACACTGTAATTTTTCATCCTGGGCTCTAATTTCATCTCATATTTGGGGGGGAATAGTTAGGCCCCTACTTGTTTCTCCAGCCTGGAAAGATTCTATAAGTATCCTACACTCCCACTGTTGTGGCAGTTTTGGAGTTTGTCATTGCCTGTTTACTTCTCTGCCCCACTGTCACCACTGCCTTGGTAGGTTGGAAGATCCACGAAGACAAATTAAATCTGTCTTCGTTTATTCATTTAACCCAATGGTTCTCAAATTTTAATGAGCATCAAAATCGTTTGGAACACTGGTTGGACCCCATCCCAACAACTTCTGATTCAGTAGGTCTGATATGCAATCTGAGAATATGCATTTCTTACAAATTCCCAGGTGATGCTGATGCTTCTGGTCCAGAACTACAGAGGTAATGCATGCCTAGGAGCATCATCTAGTTCATCTCTGTATACCCAGCAGCTAGCATAATATTTGGCACACAGTAGGGACTCCGTCAATGGTAGCTACCATTATTATCATGACTAATGTAAGGAGTTGGGGAAGGAAGCAGAAAGAAGAGATACAGTTTAAATTTGTCTTAGGTTTCTTGAACTAGGAAATAGTTGCTTAAATATCTGTGACTTTTGAATCATTAACATTGTGATTTTAACTAAATTTTAAATTTAGGAGCTCCCGTTGTGGCACAGTGGTTAATGACTCTGACTAGGAACCATGAGGTTGTGGGTTTGATCCCTGGTCTTGCTCAGTGGGTTAAGGATCTGGCGTTGCCGTGAGCTGTGGCGTAGCTCCGATCCCGCGTTGCTGTGGCTGTGGCGTAGGCTGGTGGCTACAGCTCCGATTCGACCCCTAGCCTGGGAACCTCCATAGGCCTCAGGTGCAGCCCTAGAAAAGGCAAAAAGACCCAAAAAAATTTTTTTTAATTTAAAAAATTTTAAATTGTATTCTATTTTTAATATATAAAACTTATAATCTTTTATCGAGTACCATGTAAGGACCAAGTGGAAACACTGACATGCAGAAAAATCTGTGAGGGTTCTAAATATTAGTCTTACAACGAGCAGAGTGATCACTTCAGGTTTCAGGTACCTCTAGAATCTCAAAGCTATGACTCAGTTTGAGACCTTGCCCAAGAATATAAATTTCATTGATAAAAGAGTCATCAAGATGAGAAAAAAACACCATTTTCAAATATGGGACTGTGTCCAGTGGATGTTGTAATGTGGCTCAGACCTTACAGAACAGGTCACAATACGCATATAAAATAAAAGGGGTAAATAAGAGATTATGTCATCCCTAACTTCATTACAAAGGATGAATCAAATGAAGGGCATTTAAAGTGATAATAAATGTCACAGGAAATTACAAAACAAGACAAAGCATAGGTATTTGTGTGTAGACCCATTCCTGTCCTCTCTAGACAGGGATGTTATCAAATCCAGATTAGATCATGCATTTGTTGACTCATATACACTTGCCCCACTAAAAATGAAAAAACATAATATACATTATCTTCTGGAAGTTAATTTGCCAATCCTGCCAATCTATGTTTCAAGTTTGCTTAAAAGGATTCAGATATTCTAGGAACCATCGCTTGAGGAACAGAGTTTTCTTTGTAGGACAAAGCATGCTTTAGAAAGCATTTACGACTTTCTGCTTTCTAAGAGTATATCTTGTCTTTCCAAGGTTTAATAGGACAAGCTCTTATCCTATTAAAAAGTTGTAGATAAGGAGTTCCTGTTAGGTTAAGAACTTGACTAGTATCCATGAGGATGTGGGTTCAATCCCTGGCCTCACTCCCTGTGTTGAGGATCTGGCATTGCCATGACCTGTGGTGTAGGTCACAGACTCAGCTCTGGTCTGGCGTTGTTGGTGGCTGTGGCGTAAGCCAGCAGCTGCAGCTCCAATTCGACCCCAAGCCTGGGAACCTACATATGCCATGGGTGCGGCCCTTAAAAAAAAATGTAGACAAGAGAGAAAAAGGGTCTGTATTATACACATTATAAACTTTAGCATTATAGCATCCATAGAAGAAGATGAGCAGGCCAAGGAATTCTTTCACTGTCTTGATCTGGTTTAACCTGATCTGGCACATGGTAGGTGTTTAACAATATTTGTTGAATAACTAGATGGATGAATGGATAGATGGATGGAGGAAAGAACGAATGGATGAGTTATATGTGAGCACTGAATATTCTGTTTAGTATTTTTTTACTTGAGTAATACATGTTTATTTTACAGAAATTATAAAATGTAGATTTTTAAAAGGAAAAGCATCTATAATCATACACCCAGGTTTAAGCCATTTAATATGTTAAATTTTAATTTTTATGAAAAATTTTGGGAAGTTCCCATCATGGCACAGCAGAAATGAATCCGACTAGGAACCATGAGGTTGCAGGTTAGATCCCTGGCCTCGCTCAGTGGGTTAAGGATCTAGCGTTACCGTGAGCTGTGGTGTAGGTCGCAGACACGGCTCTGATCCTGTGTTGCTGTGGCTCTGGTGAGGCCAGCCGCTGTAGCTCTGATTAGACCCCAGCCTGGGAAACTCCATATGCTGCAGTTGCGGCTCTAAAAAGACAGAAAGACCAAAAAAAAAATTTGTGTGTATACATACATTTATATAAAAATGGAATCATGGTATTTCTAATCTTTACCTGTATTTTTACATAAACAATGTTGTAAATCTCTTTCAATGTTAATCAGTATGCTGCCTCATCATTTTTAAGTAATTGCTTAGAAACAGAAAAATTTGGGGATTTTGTTGGTCTCTGTGCCTTAAAATAATAAAACTGGGTTTGCCGAATGTGTTCTTGAACTAGGCTAAGAATATTATTATTAATAAACTGAACCCTCCTTTAATGGAGGAAAGTAATTTGTACCAATTCTGTGTAAACCAGAACCTCTGCAGTGCTTCTGGTTATCTGAAAACTTATTCTCTTGACTCAAGTTTAATTGTGTCCCTGCTGCCTTATTTGCAACTAACTATCAAATCCTTTTTTATGGCATGCAAAAAATTCAGATCCTGGAGTTCCCATCGTGGCTCAGTGTAAACGAATCTGACTAGCATCCATGAGATCACAGGTTCAATTCCTGGCCTCGCTCAGTGGGTTAAGGATCCGGCGTTGCTGTGAACTGAGGCGTAGGTCGCAGATGAGGCTCAGATCTGGCATTGCTGAGGCTCTGGTGTAGGCTGGCTTCTACAGCTCCAATTCAACCCCTAGCCTGGGAACCTCCATGTGCCACCTGGGTGCGACCCCAAAAAGACCCCCCAAAAAATAAAATAAAATCCTGATGGATATCCCATAGGATTATCATAAATCTGAATTGGTTGGGTGTGACTTAATGAACCATTTCAATAAAAGCTTGGGAGACTATGGGAAGGAGGACATTCTTAATCCCTCCTAATGTTGGAGGGGGGCCGATGACTAGCACCCCTTCTCCCTGACTGAATCCTGAACAATTGAGAAGTCCCTAAACACCCCCTTCTCCTCTGGAGGGAAGTAAGTGACCAGAGCTCGGCAGATTTATTCTGGTCATAAGTTGGGCTTGCATCGATCTCACGCAAAAGGTTTTTGTAAAGCATTTATCTGAGTCAAGAAAATGTCGATATGTCGATGAAGCAACTACATATTGACCATTTTACTAAATGTCAGGCACGATGCCAGGTTCTGGTTACAAAAATTAAGATTCTCTCATCCTTACCTTCAAAGATCTCAGTCTCATGGGAAATATGAGCATGTTACAGAAACATACCTTCATGATGTGAGCATCATAGTTAAGGCTGTTTTGGATGTAAGTCACAAAAACCTCTTAATTAGCTTTTTTTTTTCACTATTTCAAAATTACTTTATTTTGGAAAAGCTCTAAATTATTGATTTTTATAAACATAAGACACTTTTAAATTCTTGATCATTATAAAAATAAGATACTTTTATAGACATTACTCTAAGCCACAGTTTCTTTTCTTTGTTTGTTTCTTTTTCTTTTCTTTTTTGCTTTTTAGGGCTGCACCTGCAGCATATGGAGGTTCCGAGGCTAGGGAATCCAATCAGAGCTGTAGCTGCCGGCCTACACCACAGCCACAGCAACTTGGGATCCGAGCCGTGTCTGCGACCTACACCACAGCTCACGGCAACACCAGATCCTTAACCCACTGAGCAAGGCCAGGGAATCAAACCCCCAACCTCATGGTTCCTAGCCAGATTCATTTCCACTGCACCCCAATGGGAACTCCAGCCACAGTTACTTTTAAAGCCTCTTAAGCTATGACTTTGAAAAGAGTAGAGGTATAATAATTATTTTTAAAATTTCATTTTTCAGTGTTAGGTCTTACCCAGCGTACCTTTCAAATGTTATTTTTTGTCAGTTTCCTAAACATTCCCTTTGGACGGCTAGACTTGTTTTTCATCATTCCTGAACATGCTCTATATGCAACTGTATTAATGAGAGAAACTGTTTTTGGTCCTTCATTGCATTGGTCTTTTCTTTGAAAGCCTGTTGGAAGCTGTCAAAACTCTTAGGACAATCTGTTTTCCCCTTAGTCACCAAAGATTTATTCTAGTAGGAGCTTATGGCAATATTATACACTAGAAATTCCCGAAATCCATTCTTAATGTTGAAAGTCAAGGGTAGTGGGAGTCAGTAATTGGTGTTTATCATGTCCATACTGTTTTCAAGTCCCCATGAAAGTCAAGTCAGCAGAGGTTGCAGAGCAGCCACATGATTCACTTCGAATCATAAGAGGCAAGAGATTTTTTGTTGTTGTTGTTCCAATCTACTGTATCCCTATGTATTTATTTATTTTTTTTATTACTCAAATGAATTTATCACATCTCTAGTTGTATAATGATCATAACAATCTGATTTCACAGGATTTCCATCCCATAGCCCAAGCAGATCCCCCACCCCCCAAACTGTCTCCTCCAGAGACCATAAGTTTTTCAATGCCTGTGAGTCAGCATCTGTTCTGCAAAGAAGTTCCGTCTGTCCTTTTTTCAGATTCCACATGTCAGTGAAAGCATTGGATGTTGGTGTCTCATTCTATGGCTGACTTCACTTAGCATGATAATTTCTAGGTCCATCCATGTTGCTAAAAATGCTGGTATTTCGTTCTTTTTGATGGCTGAGTAATATTCCATTGTGTATATGTACCACATCTTCTGGATCCACTCCTCTGTCGATGGACATTTAGGTTGTTTCCATGTCTTGGCTATTGTAAATAGTGCTGCAAGGAACATCGGAGTACATGTGTCTTTGCGAGTCGTGGTTTTCTCTGGATAGATGCCCAGGAGTGGGATTGCTGGATCAAAAAATCCTCTTAATTAGCTTTAGCCAAAAGGCAGACTTATAACGAAGCTTTGGGGACCTCTCGCAAATTCAAAGAATGTACCTGAGCATCAGGAACAATGCTGAACGAGGTTCGGAAAGGCTATTAAGAACTTCTCTGCCCTCTTTGTCTGCAACCCCCTATGCATTATCTTCTTTTTTTTCTCTTTGCAGACCTGTTTCTTCTGCTAGTCCTATTGACATGGTGGTCTGCCACCCAGTCCAGCCAACCCAGAGGCCAGTCTCTCTCAGTCTCAATTCCTAGCAAAGGATGTTAATGAGTCCAAATGGGGCTCAGGTGCCCTCTTAATCCAGTCACTTGTGGCCAGGGTTGCAGGAACAGGCGGGGTGCCGGGCAGAGGGTCCAGCAGATGTTCACCATGTTGAAAAATTATAGATGCACTGTGAGCTATTGAGAAGGGAGCCACTGACGCAGTCCTCTGTGTTCAAGGCACCGTGGAAGATGGAAAGATAAATGAAATTCACAACTCTGTAATAGAGGACAGAGGATAGAGGGGTGGGCACTGTCACAGAAACATCACGTGCTCCCTGAGCACATTGTAGAAGGAGATGAATCCCAGTGAGAGGAAAGAGACTTGAGCTCAGTCTTAAAATGTGTCTTCTAGGAGTTCCCCTCGTGGCACAGTAGTTAACGAATCCAACTAGGAACGATGAGGTTGCAGGTTCGATCCCTGGCCTTGCTCAGTGGGTTAAGGATCTGGCGTTGCTGTGACTGTGGTGTAGGCCAGTGGCTATAGCTCTGATTCGACCCCTAGCCTGGGAACCTCCTTATGCCTCGGGTGTGGCCCTAAAAAGACAAAAAGACAACAACAACAGCAACAAAAAGTGTCTTCTAATGAGGAGCTGTAGGTAGGTAGGCAGGTCTTTCTAGGTAAAGATAATAGGCTGAATATAAAGGTTGGACATGGCTGTGCACACAGGAATGGCCAAGAGGGCAGGTGGGAGCTGACAAAGCTGATCCTGGAGGGGTGTTGTTGTCTGGCTGGCAGGTCTGAATCCTGATGAAACTTCTAAGCCCTCTCTCCCCAAGACATATTTTTGTCATTCATGAAAGCAAAATGCTGCCACTCCGGGGTCCTATGGAGAGAGAATATTGATATCAGGCCAGGGGAAAAAAGCAACAGCTCAAGATTACCTTCCTTAAAAGCTCACTGCCACTTTCAGTAGATGAAAAATGTGTATCTGCAATTCATTCAAGGCAATGAGGAGTCTCTTCTTGAGTTGCTGTGGCAACTGCTCAATTAAGAGAAAAAAAATGAAGAAACGGATGTACTACAGTTGTCCTTGAGCTTAACATTCTTTTTTTAAGAAAGAAAAGAAAGAAGGTAATATGTCTGGTGAGCTATTTTCCCCAAGGCTTTCCTAAGACTTTGCACTTCTTTCCTTTGCATTTCAAGCAGCCTGTCCTGTTCACTGCTCCCTGCCAAACCAGATGCTAGGCCTGCTGTCCTCGTGGTAGGAATGCGAGCCCCAGATTTCATCGCAGAATGTTCTGTGGTAATATTTGCTTGCATCCAGCTTCCACCGAAAGCCACTTGGATAGATTTCTGTTGTTAAGCAGTGGAGTGGAGCCTGTATGGGAAGGGTCAGGGGAACAGTGGGTGGGTTCGAGCACTGGGTTTGACCCCATACATATATAACCTTAAACAGAAGCAGTGATTTTCCTGAAGACAGAAAAAAATATTTCCTGCCTTGATATACTAAGAAACAGGAGGGATAAATCTAGAGGCCGGATTAACATACCCAGTACTATGTATAAAACAAATAACCAACCAGAACCTATTGTATAGCACAGGGAACTCTACTCAATATTTTGTAATAACTTACATGGGAAGTTATACATATGTGTGTATGTATAACTGAATTGCTTTATACTACACCTGAAACTAACCCAATAGTATAAATCAACTCTTCAATTTGAAATTTTTTACGGAGTTCCTGTCATGGCGCAGCAGAAACAAATCTGACTAGGAACCATGAGATTACAGGTTCGATCCCTGGCCTTGCTCAGTGGGCGGGGGATCTGGCATTGCCATGAGCTGTGGTTTGGGTCACAGAGGCAGCTCAGATCCTGCGTAGCTGTGGCTCTGGCATAGGCCAGTGGCTATAGATCTGATTAGACCCCTGACCTGGGAACCTCCATATGCCTCGGGAGCATCCCTAAAAGGACAAAAGACAAATAATAAAATAAAATAAAGGAGTTCCCATCGTAGAGCAGTGGTTAATGAATCCAACTAGGAACCATGAGTTTGCGGGTTCGATCCAAGCCCTTGCTCAGTGGGTTAAGGATCCGGCGTTGCTGTGAACTGTGGTGTGGGTCGCAGACACAGCTTGGATCTGGTGTTGCTGTGGCTGTGACAAAGGCCAGCAGCTATAACTCTGATTCGACCCTTAGCCTGGGAACCTCCATATGCTGTAGGTGCAGCCCTAAGAAAAAAAAAAATAATAATAATAATAATAATAAAATAGCTGCAGGTGTGGCCCTAAAAATAAACAACAAATATAAAAAATAAGATTAAAATTTTTTTTATTGTACCTTAATAAAAGAAACAAAGAATATAAGAGTGACACCTTAGATTTGTACAACAATTTGCTGTTTACAAAACTTTCATTTGTCTCCTTTCCTCTTGGCCTCCACCCTCTGGGGTGGACATTTTCTCACAACTTTAGACAGCAGGACACCTCCAATCCTTGATTCATGGAGCGATCTTGTCACTTCCCAGCTCACAGTCCTCAATGCCTTTCTGCCCGTTGCTCCTGCGATGAGACCTGAGTCCTCACCGTGGCCCTCAGCCCCTGCAGGACGCCTCAGCACACCGCTCTCCCCCCTTCCCAGCTCTGTGTCCAGCCTGGCTGGTCTCTGCTCCTCTAGGGCGCAGGCTGCTCCCTCTTCGGGCCTTTGCAGCAGCTCAGGGCTCTTCCTGGGACAGGCTTGTCTTTCTCTACCCACCCACACCCCCCGTCCCACACTTAGCCAGCTTAGAGCCCACTCTGATGCCTGAGCGCCTGTTTTAATCTTCCTAGGACCTTGTGTTTTATATAGATCCATATTTGATACACATTTTTTGTTTTTGTCTTTTTTTGCCATTTCTTGGGCTGCTCCCACGGCATATGGAGGTTCCCAGGCTAGGGGTCCAGTCGGAGCCGCAGCCACCGGCCTACGCCAGAGCCACAGCAACGCGGGATCTGAGCCGAGTCTGCTCACGGCAACGCCGGATCCTCAACCCACTGAGCAAGGGCAGGGATCAAACCCTCAACCTCATGGTTCCTAGTCAGATTCGTTAACCACTGCGCCACAACGGGAACTCCTGATACACATTTTTATATGATTATCTAATTAATATGTTTCCCCAACTGGACATGAAGCTCGTGAGTTCAGGGACCATGTGTGTTTGCCCGTCTGGGACAATGCCCTGCAGAGCAAGGCTCGATGTTGAACAAATGCCTCACTGACATAACAAAGAACACCCATGCATGACTCAAACGTAGTTCCTAGGAATCCAGCGCTGCCCTGCATCCCACCCTGCACGGCAAGTGTTAGAACTGGAAATTTGCTCCACAGGGTAAGACGTCACGCAAATACGAGGCATTGAAATCTAGAGAAAATACAGTGGATTCTTGGGGCCCAGATTAACTTAGATGTGGACATGTGTGGACATATAACACATAGTAACTCCTGGAAGATGTGCTAACATTTTCCTGGGTAGAAAATAATGCCACGTTTCCTCCTGTGTGCCTTCACAGATAGGGAAAAGCTCACTGGTCTTTGCATCTGATCCCCTGGTTCATGTCCAGGGGTGTGATATTGCCACCTGTCTCTCCTATCCCCAGGCTGTTTCCTTTCCCATAAAGTGGGGGTCCTGATCGCTCCTGCACAAATTTCCTAAACATTCTTATAACATCGAGTATCCCCCTTTCTCCCCGGCAATCTCGTGCACACAGGGGGCAGCTGCTCCAAAGTGAGTAGAATTGGATCCCGGACGAAGCTTGGGAAGGTCAAGGGTGACAGTTGACAAGTTATGTTTTTGTGAAGTTAATGTTCAAAAGCAAACATTGTTTTCAGCATAAAATAACGATTTATGAGGAGTCCCCATTGTGGCTCAGTGAAAATGAACCTGACTAGAATCCATGAGGATGTGGGTTCGATCCCTGGCCCCACTCAGTGGGTTAAGGGTCGAGCATTGCCATGAGCTGTGGTGTCGGTCGCAGACGTGGCTCGGATCTGGTGTTGCTGTGGCTGTGGCGTAGGCTGGCAGCTGCAGCTCCCATTCAGCGCCTAGCCTGGGAACTTCCATATGCCTTGGGTGAAGTCCTAAAAATAGTAATGATGCCAGTTTTATGGACCACTTAGTCTCATATGGTAATTTCTTTTTTAATTGAGGTACAATTGGCACATGACGTTATGCTAGTTTTGGATGTGCAACTTCATGATTTGTTGTGTATGTTGTGAAATCATCACCACCATACATCTAATTAACATCCATCACCACATAGAGTTACAAATATTTTTCTGGTGTGGAGAACTTTTAAGGTCTACCTTCTCAGTAACTTTCAATTACAAAATACAATATTGTTAACGACAGTCACCGTGCTGTACCTCCCCAGGACTTATCTTTTAAGTTTGTACCTTTTAACTGGACTTTATACCATCACTCATTTCACATGGCAATGTGTTACCCAATTTTTTTTCTAAAATATAAATAGCATGTGTCAAATTCATGACATGACCTCCTCCATATTTATTCTATATCAGGGCTTTTAATTCTTTCATTTTCATACACATGCAGTAAAAACATGAAGAGGCGATGATGAGAAGGACTGATTCCAGCTTTTAGAACATCCTTCTTGTCCTTTAAAACTTCCTGTCTCTCCGCTTCAGCAGAAGGACAATTCTGAGCTGGTAGGATGTGTCCAAGAAGGTGTCCTTCCTGCTCCCAAGACAGAGCAACTTCGGGATCAGTAAGCACACTTTGCATTTATACTCTGCCCTTTCTCTTCAGACCTCATCTGATTCCCGAAACAGTATCGTGTAAGAGAAGAATGGTGGTTACTATACTGTACATCAGGATGGGAGGCAGAAAGCAGCAGCGGGAGAGGGGCTTAAATGCTAGGGTTGGGTCACATCTGGGCTAGAGGCCTGTCCTGAGACCATGTAGGGATCAAGCACCAGGTTTATAAGGACAGTGTGTGTTTACTCAGAATAAGTGGGAGCTGGGGCTGTGGAGGGAGTGCTTTCTGACTGATACCATGAAAGTGGCATTTGCAAGAACTGTAAAACTCTCATTTGCTTTTCCCTCCACTATAGTTTCTTTATTTTCTATTTGAATATTTAACGAGGAGGGGGAATGATGATCAAACATCACCTCAAGGCAGACCACTGCTAGCCCATGTAGCGCCTTTGTGAAAATTAGAAAAATCCTCCCATTCCTGGAGGTGCACAGGTTGGTGAGTGGATTCAGACCCGACTCAGCCCACCAGCCGAAAGTATTTGTGCAGTGCACAACTGTGGAACTGTACATGGCAGCCATGCCTCAGAGACAGGCAATCTCCCATTTGCAGCCACAGCAGAGGGCTCCCTTCACTCAGCCACAGAGGTTCAGCCTTTCATTTTGAACATCCAAGCTTTTAAGGGTTACCTCCTCTTATAGACTTGTCTTACTGGAGCCTCCTTTGTTTCTGCTTTGGCAGTTGTTTCTTTTTTCTGTACAGCATTCGGTATGAGGGACTTTGGGCTGTAGAAAAGAACAGGCTGGTTTTCTTGGCTCCTGCATCTGTTTCCTTTTTGGTAGTGGGTTGGATATATGTTTTTCCGATGTGATGTCATCATGCCTTTTCAGCTTTCCCCAAAAACTCCTTGTCAAACATTTTTCAAAAGATAATAAAATGTTTCTCTTTTCCTCCTGTGGAAATGTGTACTAAGACATTAAAACAAAGAGGTGATATAAAGCACAACATATTCCAGGAGGCACACAGCTAGGTCACTCTAGAAACCAACCTTTTAGCTCTTTTTTTGCATTGTCTTGGGGAAATTGTAACAGAGAGCCCAAATAGTGTGGACAGAGTCCTTGGGCTGAAGGATTTCCAAATACTATTTCAAAATAAGAGGTGCTAGATAGCAGTGAATTACTGCTGTGAAAACTGCCCAGAACTCAAAATAAAATCTATGTATTATTTCTCTTGAGACAGTAGAGTTGGCTGAGAAGATCCATGGATCAAGGCTCGGCTCAGCTGAGCTCAGCTGGGCTCCCTCACACATCCAGTGTGACGATCACTTTTATGTGTTAACATGGCCAGGCTGTAGTCCCCCAGGCTATAATCAAACACCAATCCAGCCATTCCTGTGAAGATCTTTTGTAGCTGTGGTTAAGATCTGCAATCAGTTGACTTTATGTAAAGGAGATAATCTCTTTTAAATTGGCAATATAGTTAATATAGAATATTGTGCTATTTTTAGGTGTACAGCATAATGATTTGATATTGGTATATCTTACAAAATGATCACCACGACAAGCCTCGGTAACATTCATCATAAATTTTTTTCTTGTGATAACTTTTAAGATCTACTCTCTTGGCATCTGTCAAAGATAGAATACAGTGTTGTTAACTACATTCACTATGGTGTGTATTACATCCTTAGGACTTAGTTATCTTAGAACTGGAAAGTTGTACATTTTAACTACTTTCACCTTCACCCATTTTGTCCACCCCTCAACCCCCACCTCTGGCAACCACCAGTCTGTTCTCCGTATCTGTGAATTTGGTTTTTTTTTTTTTTGGTCGTTTTAGGCCCCCACCCACAGCATATGGAGGGTCCCAGGCTAGGGGTCCAATCGGAGCTACAGCTGCTGGCCTATGCCACAACTACAGCAATGCCAGGCCCAAGCCACATCTGCGATCTACACCACAACTCACAGTAACACTGGATCCTTAACCTACTGACCGAGGCCAGGGATCAAACCTGCGTCCTCATGGATGCTAGTCAGATTTGTTTCTGCCGAGCCACGATGGGAACTGCTTTTAGATTCCACATGTAAGTGTGATCATTCAATATTTGTCTTTCTGTCTGGATTATTTCACTTAGCCTAATGCCCTCAAGATCCATCTCTGTTCTTGCAAATGGCAGGATTTCCTTCTTTCTTTTTTTTTTTTTTTCTTCACTTTGTCGGCCACACCTGTGGCATGTGGAAGGTCCTGGGCAGGGGATCGAATCCAGGCTGCATCTGTGACCTATGCCACAGCTGTGGCAATGCCAGATCCTTAACCCAGTTTGGGGTCTGGGCGGGATTGAGCCATCAACACCACAGAGACAAGCCAGATCATTAACCCACTGCTCCAGAGAGGGAATTCTGGATTTTCTTTTCTTTTTATTTTTTTTTAAAAGAAGATCTTTTTTTTTTAATTTTTTAACTTATTTATTTTTGTCTTTTTGCCATTTTCTTGGGCCGCTCTCGCAGCATATGGAGGTTCCCAGGCTAGGGGTCCAATCGGAGCTGTAGCCGCCAGCCAATGTAGAGCCACAGCAGCTCTGGATCCGAGCCACGTCTGCAACCTACACCAGAGCTCACGGCAACGCCGGATCCTTAACCCACTGAGCAAGGCCAGGGATTGAACCTGCAACCTCATGGTTCCTAGTCAGATTCGTTAGCCACTGAGCCACGACGGGAACTCCTGGATTTCTTTTTTTATGGCCGAATAACGATCCATTGTTTGTATACATACCACATTTTCTTTATCCATTCATCTGTCAGTGGACTTAGAGTGTTCCCATGTCTTGGTTGTTGTAAATAGTGCCGTGAAAAACATGGGAGTGGAGATCCCTTTTCAAGATCATGATCTCATTTCCTTCATTCAAAAGCCTAGAAGTGGAATCGTATGGTAATTCTAGTTTCAATTTTTTGAGGGCCCTCTATACCATTTTCCATAGGGGCTGCACCAATTTACATTCCCATAATATAGGTGGGCCTCACCCAATCAGTTGAAAAGCCTTAAGAGCAAAACTGAGGTTTCCCTGAGGAAGAGGAAATTTTTTTTTTTTTTTGAGAAAGAGGAAATTTTGCTTATGGTCTACAGTGTCACCTTGTGCCCTAGAGTTGCCAGCCTGCCAGCCTGTCCTCTAGATTTCAGAATTGCCTAACCAGTCCCCACGATTGTGGAAGCCAAGTCCTTGTTGTAAATCTCTGATAGCGATGGAGATACCAAGGTCGAGTTACATCCTATTGGTTCTATTTCTTTGACAGAACTCTAACCAGTCACTGCTGGTCTAGGGTAGCCTCCCTGGGATGAATGGAACTCTGCTCCACATAATGTCCCATCCTCAAGTAGGCTACCCCAGATTTGTCCCCATGGCAGGGGTGGAAGAGCAAGGGAGAAAGTGGAGGCGTGCAAGGTTCCTAAAGCTTAGCCTCAGACATGGTGCACCAGCACGTCTTCCTCATTCTGTTGGCTGAAGCAGGTCACAAGATTGGTGCAGGGGGTGGAAAAAAGACTCTCCTCTCATTGAGAGAATCTGCAAGGTGACATTACAGAGGGCAAGAATGCAGAGGAGTTTTCATTGTGGCTCAGAGGGTAAAGAACCCCACTACTATCCATAAGGTTGTGGGTTCAACTCCTAGCCCGGGAACTTCCATATGCTGCAGTTTCAGCCCTTTAAAAAAAAAATGCAGAGAAAAGAGAAAATCTGAGGCTACAGTTGCCTCACAGAGTATACTATGATGCAGAAAAGGACAAACATCACAATTATTTTTGAACAACAGATATGCCTTTTCCCTCTGGTTAAAGCAATAAAACTAAAAACTAAAATATTCAGAGCCGGGGTTCCCACTGTGACTCAGCAGTAACGAACCCAGCGAGGATCCATGAGGATGTAGTTTCGATTCCTGGCCTCTCTCAGTGGGTTGAGGATCTGGCATTGCCGTGAGCTGCAGTGTAGTTTGCAGATGTGGCTCACCTTTGGCATTGCTATGGCTGTGGCATAGGCCAGAGGCTCTGATGCGACCCCTAGCCTGGGAACTTCCATATGCCACAGGTGCAGCCCTTAAAAAAAAATGAAAAGATAAAATAAAATAAAATATTCAGAACCTTGGAAGTTCCCAATGGATTAAGGACTGGGCGTTTCCGCAGCTGTGGTGCATGTTCAATCCTCAGCCTGGGAACTTCCATATGTCATGGGTGTGACCGAACAAATAAAATCGAATAAACAAAATATTCAGAGTCTTAATTTTCTCACTTACAAATGAAGGGTAACAAAGCCCACCCCATGGTATGAGCATAAGAATAATGCGGTATCTGTGGAAGCATCAGTTATAGTGCCCAGGAGGAGCTCAAGAAATGATTCATTTCTCTGATAGCAGCATTTGACCACCTACTACATGCTAGAAATGAAAAAGCAAATATATTTGCAGCGTAACACTGGAAATTTTTTGTTTTTGCTTTTCTTGCTTTTTTAGGGTTGCACTCATGGCACATGGAAGTTCCCAGGCTAGCAGTGGAATTGGAGCTGCAGCTGCCAGCCTACAGCACAGCCACAGCAAAGTCAAATCCGAGCCACATCTGCAACTTACACCACAGCTCACGGCAACTCCATATCCTTTAACCCACTGATCAAGGCCAGGGACTGAACCCAAATCCTCACAGATACTAGTCAGGTTCTTAACCCAGCGAGCCACAAAGGGAACTCCTGGAAATTTTTAAGTGTTTTTGTGGTGCCAGTATGTATGGGTAGGATCAATGGATAAAAAAAAAATGAGGTACATATATACAATGGACTAGTATTCAGACATAAAAAAGAAAATCTTGTCATTTGCAACAATATGGCTGGATCCTAGGGACATTGTGTTAAGTCAAATATGCCAAACAGACAGTTACCTTATGACCTCATATGTGAAATCGAAAAAAAAAAAAAAAACATCATAGGTACAGAGAACTTGCAGTTATAAAATAAGTAAGTCTTGGGGGTATAATACACAGCATGGCAACTATAGTTAATAACACTATATTGCATATTTGAAAATTGCTAAAATAGTAAATCTTTTTTTTTCTTTTTTTTTTGTCTTTTTGCCTTTTCTGGGGCTGCTCCCACAGCATATGGAGTTTCCCAGGCTAGGGGTCTAATCGGAGCTGTAGCTGCCAGCCTACGCCAGAGCCACAGCAACGTGGGATCCGAGCCATGTCTGCAATGTCTGCAACCTACACCACAGCCCACGGCAACACTGGATCTTTAACCCACTGAGCAAGGCCAGGGATCGAACCGGCAGCCTCATGGTTCCTAGTCGGATTCGCTAATCACTGAGCCACGACGGGAACTCCAAAGAGAGTAAATCTTAAAAGTTCTGGAGTTCCCCGCGTGGCGCAGTGGTTAACGAATCCGACTAGGAACCATGAGGTTGCCGGTTTGGTCCCTGCTCTTGCTCAGTGGGTTAACAATCCGGCGTTGCCATGAGCTGTGTGTGGTGTAGGTTGCAGACGTGGCTCGGATCCCACGTTGCTGTGTGTGGCTACAGCTCCAATTGGACCCCTAGCCTGGGAACCTCCATATGCCGCAGGAGTGGCCCAAGAAATAGCAAAAAGACAGAAAAAAAAAGTTCTTACTACTGTTAATGATGACAAATGTTAACTAAATGTATTGTGGTATCATATTGCAAATACTGAATCACTGTGTCATACACCTGAAACTGCTATAAGGTTGTCAGTTGTATCTCAATTAAAATATGCATAGAGAAAAATTATTTTTAATATAATTATTTGACAGAAAGTTTAGTCAATATGTGGTGATTCCAAAGCAGTTTTTTAATTTGCCAGGAAAAAAAGAAAATACTGTTTGGATACAAATACAACCCCGTCCCCATAATGTGTCTTCATGATTTTGAATTTTCTCTTTTTTTTATTTGGAGTGTAATACAGTGCCAATTTCTGCTGTACAGCATAGTGACCCAGTCTAGATAGATAGAGAAATGATAGATAGATAGATAGATAGATAGATAGATAGATAGATAGATAGATAATATAGATATATACACATTCTTTTTCTCATACTCAGGTCTCAGAGAGACCTGAGTTCAAATCCCAACCACCACACTTTCTAGCTCCAGAAGTTTGCTTTTTTTTTTTTTTTGCTTTTTAGGACTGCACTCTTGGCATATGGAGGTTCCCAGGCTAGGGGTCTAATCAGAGCTACAGCTACCAACCTATACCACAGCCACAGCAAGACCAGATCCAAACCACATCTGTGACCTGAACCACAGCTCACAGCAATGCTGGATCTTTAACCCACTGAATGAAGCCAGGAATAGAACCCACAACCTCATGGTTGCTAGTCGGACTCATTTCCACTGCACCACGATGGGAATTCTCAGAAGTCTGCACTTCTTATGAATCCTTAATTCATAAAACACAGCTTCAAATATGTAAACTGGGGCTGATAGCACCTTTTTCAGTAGTCTGCTGTGGTGAGCAAATTAAATGATACCCCCAATAAATGTAGTTATTGTTATTATAACCAATGTGATAAAAATAATGGAACATGAGTTCAGTGTTTAAAATGCACTAAAATGCTCTTTTGAAATTGTCTCCACTGCTTGCTTACTTCATCTGTTCTCACTTTTCCCCCAAAAAAATAACTCTGCTCTTTGGCGTGTTATTACATCAGCATTTTGCGGTGTTTAGAGACATAAATTCTGTAGCTGGGGTAGTCTGGAGAGTCATCTGTGAACCTTTGAACTTGCTGATCTTTGCTTGTCCCGAAAGACCATCAATGCAAAGAGGTGTTACCACACAGGGTAACATTCAGTAAACAACCCACAACAAATTAAATTGAAAATAGTGAAGATAAAGGAATCATAATGGAGAGTGAAAAAGCAAGAATAGCAGCAACAAAGCATCCTTTCTAAAAATCTTTACACAGCTGCGAGTTTCAGCACGTGCACATGCTAGGCCTGTACAGAGGCCAAATTCTTAGAATACTGAATTAGAGTCCTCCAAAAGCTCCACAGACATGATGATCTTAAGCTGGGATTCTGAACATTCTCAATTTTAATAACTTATTAGATTAGTGGTAAGTGCCTTCAGGTATAGGCAAAAAAAAAATGAAATTCTGTATACTTGCACCATTGTTTACCCAAAAAAGGATTTTACAACTGTGGATAGATTCAACAGGATTTAATGAGGTTGCTTGCACTTGCTAAACTAAAACTGGCTTAAACTGGGAGGTCCCATTGTGGCTCAGTGAGTTAAGAATCCAACTAGTATCCGTGAGAATGCGGGTTTGATCCTTGGCCTTGCTCAGTGGGTTAAGGATCCAGTGACACCACCAGCGGTGGTGTAAGTCACCGACGCAGCTTGGATCTGGCATTGCTGTGGCTGTGGTGTAGGCCAGCAGCTACAGCTCTGATTCGACCCCTAGCCTGGGAACTCCCATGTGCCACAGGTGTGGCCATTACAAGCAAAAAAATAAATAAAAATAAATAAATAAAACTGGCTTAAATAATTTAAAAGGTTTGTGTTCTTCCTCAAACCACAGTCCAGGGGTAAATGGCCCTAGGGCTGGTGCAGCAGGGGGTCCCACAAAGCCGGACTCCTTCCCATCTGCCCTCCTCAGTGCCCCCCTTCAAGGTCACAAGGTGGCAGCAGTGACTCCACACATCACTTCCTCACACAACCATTAGCAAAAATAGAATGGGTGAGTGATGTTGATTCACCCCAGGTATGTTCCTCTCTCTTTTATTTAATTGAAGTATAGTTGATTCATAATGTTGTGTTAGTTTCAGATGTACAGCACAGTGATCTGGTTATATGTGTGTGTGTGTGTGTGTGTGTGTGTGTGCGTGTGTGTGTGTGTGTGTGTGTGTGTGTGTGCATGAGCATATATATTCTTTTTCAGATTCTTTTCCCTTATAGGTTACTACAAAATATTGTGTGTATTCCCAGGGTTTTATAGTAAGTCCTTATTGTTTATCTGTTTTATATATTGTGGTGTATACATATTACCCTTTGGTAACCATAAGTTTGTTTTCTCTGTGGGTCGATTTCTGTCTTATATATAAACTCATTTGTATTTTTTTTTTTAGATTCCACATATCACATGATATTTGTTTTACTCTGCTTGGCTTACTTCACTTAGTATGATCACCTCTTAAGTCCCTCCATGTTGTTGCAGATGGCATTTTTTCATTCCTTTTATAGCTGGGTGATATTCCATTGTGTGTGTACATGTAGGTGTGGGTGTGTATACACACCCACATCCCACATCTTCTTTATCCATTCATTTCAGATGGGAGAAAATATTTGCAAGTGATGCAACCAACAAGGGATTAATCTCCAAAATACACAAACAGTTCATACAGCTCAGTATCAAAAAAAAAAAAAATCAGAAAATGGGCGGAAGATCTAAATAGACATTTCTCCAAAGAAGACATACAGATGGCAAAGCGACACATGAAAAGATACTCAACATCCCTAATTATTAGAGAAATGCACCTCAAAACTACAACGAGGTATCACCTCAGACCAGTCAGAATGGCCATTATCCAGAAACCTCTCCCTTCTTGATAGGGCAGAAATTTCCTCTGAAGTCTCCCAAATCCTCCTGGAACAGATTTGGTCACAAGCCTATGACCAAAACAAGTATCTGGCATTTTCAGCATCTAAAGAGGGAGGCAGTTCTGCCTGCAGGAAAGAAGGCGGGCAGCTGAGTAGGGATCTAAGAGTATCTGCCAAAGGGTGTGAAGGAGGAGAGCAGAAGAGGTGGCCCTGGTCAGGGCTCTGGTGCCTCCCATTCTGCCTCCACCAGAAGTCACTCCGTTCTCCTTCCATAAAATCCTGCTCGAATAAAAGCTTCCCTGAATGAACAGCATTTGTAAACCTTTATTGAAAACTCAAATACCTAATATACTCAGTGAGTCAGAATTATTTGTTCATTATTACATTGCCAGCATCTGGCACAGTTCCTAGCATATAGGAGGGGCTTGTATTCATTTTCTATTGCTGCTGTAACAAATTGCCACAAACGTGGTGGATAAAAAGAATGCCTATTTGTCATCCCACGGTTTTGGAAGTCAGAAATTTAAATGGCTTTACTGGGAGTTCCCGTCGTGGCTCAGTGGTTAATGAATCCGACTAGGATCCATGAGGTTGCAGGTTCGATCCCTGTTCTTGCTCAGTGGGTTAAGGATCCGGCGTTGCCGTGAGCTGTGGTGTAGGTCACAGACACAGCTTGGATCCCACGTTGCTGTGGCTCTGGTGTAGGCCAATGGCTACAGCTCTGATTCGACCCCTCGCCTGGGAACCTCCATATGCCGTGGGAGCGGCCCTAGAAATGGCAAAAAAATAAACAAATGAAATGGGTTTACAGAGCTAAAGTCAAGATGCCAACAAGATAGCATTCCTCCTGAAAGAGCTAAGGAAGAATCCATCTCCTTGCCTGGGCTTCACTCTGCTTGTAGCCCGGGCTTGTAGCCCCCTCCCAGCAATGGCATCACTCTGACCTCTGCTTGCACCATCACGTCTTCTCAGGTTACGACCCTCCTGCCTCTCTCTTAAAAGGATCCTTGTGGCCCACCTAGATAATCCAGTGTGATTTCCCCATCTCAAGAGCCTTCATGTAGTCACATCTCCATGTCACTTTTGCCATGAAAGAGAACATATTCACAGGTTCCAAGAATTAGGATGTGACTATCATTCTCTCCACCACAAAGGTCAATAAATAGTTGAATGAACAGTGGTAGATTCTCAGCATTGGAAGCCACTTTAGACGGCATCTGGTCTAACTTCTTCCAAGGTCTAAGAAGCTCTTCACTGGCAGACAGTCATTCTGCCTCTGCTTGGATACTCCTGGAGCTGGGGACTCCACCTTCCAAATCACCCCTTCCACAGCTGGACAGCTGTGGATCTTAGACATTTAGGCCTTTCTTCCTCACATTACTTTTGCTCTTCTTTCTGTATCTTCTAGATGACTATTCTTACCATATTTTGGAGGAAAAAAATGATTTATTGTATTTGCCATTTACAAATTTTTGCTTAGCACATCTCTCAGTCATTGGGGGTACTCAAAGATAAAAGACAGGCCCCTGGAGTTCCTCTCATGGCTCAGCAGAAATAAATCTGACTAGTGTCCATGAGGACACAGGTTCGATCCCTGGCCTCGCTCAGTGGGTTAAGGATCCAGGGTGGCCGTGAGCTGTGTGTGGTGTAGGTTGCAGATGCAGCTCAGATCCAGTGTTGCTGTGGCTGTGGTGTAGGCCAGCAGCTGTAGCTCCAGTTCGACCTCTAGCCTGGGAACCTCCATATGCCATGGGTGTGACCCTAAAAAGACAAAAAATACAAAAGACAGCCCCTATCTTCAGGGGGACTGTTGTGAATGTGAAGCCTACACATGAGCTAAATAAGAAATAGTTAAATGAGCTCATCTGTGTTAAATGCTCCTCACTGTGCCTGGCATGTAACTAGTGCTTCAAAAATGGTACCCACACTTGTTGCTCTTATTACCATTCACACATGCTCTGGGCCGAATGACTGAATCACCTGGAGTTTGCTGATGGAGCCACGACCAGGGAAGGCTTGGGAAGGAGGGGAGATGGAAGGAGAGGCAGAATGTATACCAACTCAGGGCAAAGGGGGAGGCACCACGCAGGGCAAAAACCTAGTAAGCAGGGGTTCAGAGACCTGATTAAAGAGGTCAAGTTCTGGGAAAATTAATAGACTCATGTATCTTAAGTAGCTTGGGCAAAACAGCATGAACTTTAAGTTGTACATGGCAGCCTTAGGCAGCACCTGCCCTGCGGTGTCTCCAGGCTGTCTCCTCCTGAGCCCTGGCTGGGACTTGTAGACTCTCAACCCCCATGCTCTCATGTCTAGTGATTGCTTCTAGTGGAAAGAACACCTCTTTCAACCTGCCTCTTTGATTCCTGACTCCAGCCTGGATGTCGTCGTTAGCCCCCCATTTGCTCTGTGTTCCACAGCCACTAACCAACCCTGTCCCACTCCTCACTCAGCCTTGCCCCCCAAAACCACAAGGAACTGAGCATGAACATTCACGTTGGAGAATGACAAAAGTGAGAGAAGGAGAGGCAAGAGTGGAGCTGGAATGTAGAAGCGTGGGTGGTCTTCAGAAAGCTCTTTGCTCATCTGTGATAGTGATGAGCACAAATGTTTGGGGCCACCGAGAAAGCGGGGGCACACCCATGCTCATCCCATCCAGACCTGCCTTCTCCTAACCTTACTTCCTTATTAAAGAAAGGTGGTGGACTTGTGGTTGCCCAGGGGGAAGGGGAGGGAGTGGGATGGATGAGGAGTTTGGGGGTTGGTAGATGCAAACTATTATATTTCGAGTGAGTAAGCAATGAGGTCCTACTGCAAAGTGCAGGGAACTATATCCAATCTCTTGGAAAAGACCATGATGGAAGATAATGTGAGAAAAGGAATCTGTATAAATGTAGGATTGAGTCACTTTGCTATACTGCAGAAATTGGTACAACATTGTAAATCAACTGTACTTTAATAGAAAAATTCATTCTTTAAAAAAAAAAAAGAAAGAAAGATGGTAGGACGATGACTCTGGGCAATATTTTTCTCCCTGAAAAACACATGGACACACATAGAGTGTGTTTTCTTCTAATAATTAGCTTGATTTTTCACGTTGCTGAGATTATCTCAGAAGGTGTGTATCCTCATACCTTTTTACTTCTTTTTTATAAAAAGTCAGAAAACCGAAGTAGTAAAGGCCAAATAACTCTTCTCAGTAAGACTCTGAGCAGATGCGACTTAGAGCCTTGTTCACTTTTTTTTTTTTTTTTTGTCTTTTTGCCATTTCTAGGGCCGCTCCCTATGGCATATGGAGGTTCCCAAGCGAGTGGTCTAATCAGAGCTATAGCCGCTGGCCTATGCCACAGTCACAGCAACGCCAGATCTGAGCTGCGTCTGCGACCTACACCTCAGCTCACGGCAACACCAGATCCTTAACCCACTGAGCAAGGCCAGGGATCCAACCCGCAACGTCATGGTTCCTAGTCAGATTCGTTAACCACTGGGCCACAACGGGAACTCCAAGCCTTATTCACTTTAAAGGAGGTGAAATCAGAATGAGAACTTGGCCCCAGCAAAGCCCTCGGGCCACATCTGACAGAGGAAGCCAAGGCCCAAGTGTTTCCTCCATGGTCTTCCAACAATGAGTTGAGTTGAACATATTTTGGTGAGGCTGAGAATAGGAATTTATAGGAAAACATCAGGGGAAAACGTCCTTCTTGAAAATTTCTTATTAGAGACACCAACATTTCAATTTACATGTAAAAGAAGAAAAATACCATTCCCCCTTGAGAACTAGATCTGTAAACCACTGTTTAAAGCAGTTCATGTAGAGAACCTACAATTTAATAAGATGGGGAAAAGGCTAGCCGAGCATCCCCTATATTTTTTCCTCCCTGTTTACTCAATTTTACGAGTACTTCCACAGCAAGCAGACCTCTAATTGTGTAGACTTCAGTGAAAGAGAAATGGAACTTGCTGTAAAATAAATTCTTGAGTGTAACTAAATTACATACCCCTTCCCGTACTTTTTTTTCAAATTGCCCATTATTTTAAATGAAAACATGCTTTAGAAAAGAACTGTAAATACGCAAAGCATTTCTCAAGGACCAGTCTCCCTTCTTCCTGCTGATGCAATGTAGCTGTGGTTCCATTTTCCAGTGTTCTCCTGCTGAAGAGCCAAGGAATTCCAGAACTTCATTCATAGTTTTACCAGCAAAACTTGAGTTTGACTTGCAAATCATTTGATGAGCAGGATCCAGCTTCAGTCCCTCTTTTAAGAACTAAACCCACCTTCATCTCATGTGATGCCGTGAGAGTTCACCGCCCTTGTGCCGTAAGGTCGCTCACTACACGCTGTCCTTCATGTGACACATGGACGGGTCATCACACTCCTTCGGGGGCAGCAGGAGAGATGTTAGAACAGGAATTTGGGGAGATCCTGTGGTGGTTCAGCTGGTTAGGAACCCAACATAATGTCCATGAGGATGCAGGTTCAATCCCTGGCCTCACTCAGTGGGTTAAGGATCCAGTGTTGCCGTGAGCTGTGGTGTAGGTTGTAGACGCACAGCTCGGATATGGCTGTGGTGTAGACGGGGAACTGTAGCTCCGATTCAACCCCTATCCTGGGAACTTCCATATGCCCCAGATGCAGTTTGGGTGGAGGAGAACACGAGCTTGGGAATCAGGAAACTGCACTGGTTGGGGCATCTTGCATATGGCACATAAGCTTTCCAAGCCTGAGTTTCCCCATCTGAAGAATGGGAAAGAGCAAACCCATCAACTTCCTAGTATTTTCCAGAGGATCAGATGAGACCACACATTTCGAAAACACTCTTAACTGCTACCTAAATAGCACTTCCAATAACTGCTCACTTTTTTTTTTTAGTTTGTGTGAATTTACATTTTTTTTTGGGGGGGGTTGTTTTTTATTATTTTTAATAGTTATTTCCCCAATATGATTTTTTTTCTGCTATACAGCATGGTGACCCAGTTACACATACATGTACACATTCTGTTTTCACACATTATCACTGCTCACTTGCAAAACTTGTTTACGTGAAGTGTTTTGCTATTTTTGATCTTGAGGAAGCAAAAGAAAAAAGAATCCAGAGTTCCCTTGTGGCTCTGCAGGTTGAGGATCAGGCATTGAGACTGCAGCAGCTCAGGTCACTGCTGTGGTGCAGGTTCAATCCCTAGCTCAGAAATTTCCACATGCCATGGGCATGGCCAAAAAGAAGAAAAAGAATCCAAAAATCTCATTTTCAGGATACAAAATGGGGAAATGGTACTATTTCAGTTGTTGGGTTTTTGTTTTTTTTTTTTTAACTGTTATGTTTTCCTGTTAAGATTCTGGTTTTGTTTTTTTGTTTTTTTTTGTTGTTGTTGTTGTTGTTCTTTGTTTTTTTGTCTTTTTGCCTTTTCTAGGGCCGATCCTGCGGCATATGGAGATTCCCAGGCTAGAGATCGAATCCAAGCCATAGCCACTAGCCTACACCAGAGCCACAGCAATGCGGGATCTGAGCCGCATCTGCAACCTACACCCCAGCTCACGGCAATGCCGGATCCTCAGCCCACTGAGCAAGGCCAGGGATCGAACCCGAAACCTCATGGTTCCTAGTTGGATTCATTAACCACTGCGCCACAATGGGAACTCCAAGATTCTGGTTCTTAATGAAGATGAACCTTTCTGAGAACTACAGGACATTTGGTGCCTCAACCACAGCCTTACTTCCCTGCTCTTGCTTCTTATAATTAGAGAGAGTGTCATTAAGCCAATTTAAATTAGAAACCCAGAAAATCCTCTTATGCCAGTAGCAGTTCATGGTTCCTGCTTCTCCCAGAATTTGGATTATCTGCTTAGTACTAGTTGGAGTAAGAAAAAGTTAGAAAAGACTGTTACTCACACTGTCTCAGAATCTCTTTGAAATCCTTTTTTGTTTGTTGTTTGTTTGAATTTGGAATCTCTTCGAAATCCTTTTTTGTTTGTTGTTTGTTTGAATTTGCAGAGGAAAAAAAATAGTCTTTTCTTTGCAGCGCTTGTAAATTTTAGGGCACAAAATTAAACTTCACCATGACATGTTATTGTTCTATAAAGCCTCTTTTTCATAATCCCGCTTTGAAGCTCCACACATTTTTTTATGCCAGGAAACACACACACTGTTGAATACAAACAAGAACTTGGAAAACACTCCAAAAATGACCTACTACTTCTCCCTCCCAGCTCACAGGAGAGTTTGTGTTTTGCGGCCCCAAAAGGATTTTTAAAAATCAACACTATCATGAGTTCCTGTGGTGGCTCAGCAGCAGCTAACCTGACTATGATTCATGAGGATGCGGGTTCAATCCCTGGCCTCGCTCAGTGGGTTAAGGATCCAGCCTTGCCATGAGCTGTGGTGTAGGTCACAGACACGGCTCAGATCCTGCCTTGCAGCTCTGATTTGACTCCTAGTCTGGGAACTTTCATATGCCACAGGTTCAGACCTAAAAAAAAAAAAATCAACTCTATCCACTTAAGGAGGAGCAGGAAGAGTATATGACTCCATGTCCCACCTCTGCTAGCAGTTAAGAAGATGCTGATGAGGAAACATGAGCTGGTGTCAGGACCCTGAGGTCAGTCCTCAGCCCAGCTCTGGGTAGCAGTGGAAGCCCATGTGCATCCCCATCCCGTGGCCCCACAGAACCTTAGTCACGTCATTCTTATTCACAGGTTTTGTAGCAAGGATCCAGTGAGGTCTTACCTGCAGAAGTACTTCCAGAACTGTAAAGCATTATTTAAGGGTCAGCTTCATAGTACAACATGATCTGCTTGTGACAGTGCCACTAGTCTCGTAACCAGGCACACACGCTAATGCCGCCATCAAAGCAGGTGGACGAGCATAATTCCTCATGATTGGTGAACCCTCTGTGAAGCTATGCTGGTCTATTGTGATCTTGCCCACTGAAAATGTGATAATGTAAGGGATTGGAAGTGACAAAACATCTGTTTCTCAGGGTTCTGAGGATAGGAGCTCCAATCCAAAAGGAAATACAGATACACACCAATTAGCTGCTCTTCTGAGATACCAGAATCCAGCCTTCGAAAGCCGTTTCTTGCCTATCTATCTACTCCAGGAAGTAAAGTCAAATGCAGGTTCTTTTGCTTCCCTTATGGCTCTGGCTTGACTGGGGAATGGGTGTTAGAGACCAAAACAAATGTGTAGTCCAAATCCAGCTTCCCCATCAACCATCAATCCTATCCTGAGGTTCTAATGTGTCTCTTCAATAAGACCTAGCTTTCTCTCCATCAGGTACCAACATATCAAATATCCAGCACAAAAAGATGGAGCACCTTGCGATGGCTTTATTTGGGGGGTGTGGATAGTGGTTTTGCTACAGTATTAACCACGGCATTGCAGGCTGTGTCTTGGCTCCATACTAGTGAGTCACGGATGGCACAAATCTGTGTCTGTATTTGTGCACTCTCTCTGTCAGTTTGTTCAAATTCGGTATCCTGCTTTGTGCTCCCAAAGCCTGGTTTAACACTGTAGAAACTCTTCTGTGTCTCATTGTACCCACAGAGTCTAAACACACATTCAGAGCTGACGGGATGGAGCAGTAACAAGGTTAAAGGCAGTAACCCCCTGAGGCCCCCACAGGTGCCCAGGGTGGAGCTTGGTAGTTAATGGGTTGTGTTTTCTCAAAGAGCAGTTCATTGAAGATGCCACTGCAGTGTAACCAGACATAAACACCAAGGAACCTATATAACATTTTGCCCTTTATATAATGGATAGTCTGAAATGAATGTCTCTTATGCAGAATACACTTAGCTCTTAAAAAGAGACAAGATTCAGGGCCTCCAGAGGCTATATGGCATCTTCTCACCAAAACCAGGAGTTTTTGCCTTTCACTAGCCATTTCATCGTGTGTGTGTGTGTGTGTGTGTGTGAGAGAGAGAGAGAGAGAGAGAGAGAGAGTGCTTAAGAGGTCAGGTAAATGTTATCCATAAAAGATTCACGTTGGGGAGTTCCTATTCTGATAAATTGGAAACAAGTCCAACTAGTATCCATGAGGATGCAGGTTCGATCCCTGGCCTCACTCAGTGGGTTGGGGATCTGGCGTTGCCTTGAGCCATGGTATAGGTCACAGACGCAGCTTGGATCCTCCGTTGCTGTGGCGGTAGTGTAGGCCGGCAGCTGTGGCTCCGATTCAGCCCCTAGCCTGGGAACTTCCATATGCTGAAGGTACAGCCCTAAAAAGAAAAAGAAAAAAAAGGTTGATGTTGGGATTGTGAAGTTTATTGAGCATCACTGTAAAGTAATACCCTCCAATCAAACATCCCATTCACCTGGGCTTTCATGTCAATGAGTGTTATGTACCACACTCTTGGTAGAGAGATTTGATGATTGTGTCTATGCTCCAAAAACCTGTTCACTATCAATGTGTTCATGGCAATAAAGCTGGGGACCATTTGAGGCATTTAGGCAAATCGAATTGAAGACAGTGAATAAGAGCCATGGATAAAAACAGGTCAGTTTCCAGAAGCCAAATAAAGGTCAGATAGGCCCTTTTATAAGCTGGTACATTGTTTTATTAATTTGGAGTAACCCTGATCAAACTCCCAAGACATGATAGAAAGATCTGATACAGTTTGGCCTATAAGGTGAGTGTAAGTGTGATAATTCAATAATAATATTAAAAACCAAGGGAAAGGGCTCAGTGGTTTCCTCTTACCTGAATATATTCAATAGTTGTTTGACAGTGTCAATGAAAAAAACATGGCCTGCCATATCAGTAAACAAAGAATGTTGCAGCCATCAAGCCATCACATTGCAGCCCACCCCAACAATGAGCCCCCAGGGAACTGAAACAGGACGCCTGCCATATGGGAGTCACCCGCTGCCGTGCCTCCACCCCACCCCTGACAGTGCACCCTGAGGATGCAAAAGCACAGGATGCTGGCCCCAGAGAGCTGAGGCACAAATCAAAGGAATGGTTTCAGTGAACCCTGACTTTTGCATCTTCCCATGCATAGAAAATCACTAAATTCCTTAACTTGAGACATCTGGTTTTCTTTAATCAACAGTAATCTTTTGATAGTCCGACTACCTGGTCTTTGTTGCAAAAACTCCCATATGTCCTGGCTCCTCCCCTTTGAAAGCAGTCTCTCAGAGTTCTCTGAAATGCCTCGTCCAGGGCTTAAGTGCAAATAAAACATAATTCTCGGAGTTCCCGTCGTGGCTCAGTGGTTAAGGAATCCGACTAGGAACCATGAGGTTTCGGGTTCCATCCCTGGTCTTGCTCAGTGGGTGAAGGATCCGGCGTTGCAGTGAGCTGTGGTGTAGGTTGCAGACGCGGCTTGGATCCCGAGTTGCTGTGGCTGTGGTATAGGCCAGCAGCTACAGCTCCGATTCGACCCCTAGCCTGGGAACCTCCATGTGCCGCAGGAGCGGCCCTAGAAAAGGCAAAAAGACAAAAAATAAATAAATAAATAAATAAATCTCAACTTTTAGGTTGTGTGTGTTTTTTTTTCTTCCGTTGACAACAAGCAATAAGCAGAGTCTGAGTCAACAGATCTTTTCCAGCAAAAGCTATTGAGCCTCTTTCTATGTAGCTGCATCTTAGGAGAACATGTTCATTGCTCCAAATAGGTCCATGTCTGAGGTGGGCTTCCCTAGAAGCAGAGTCTGAGATGGCGATTCTTCTCAAGTGTGTAGTTAGGGAGGGTTCTTAGGAGACAAGGAGAGATGCAGGGGAGAGCAGGGGTTGAAGTTGAGTGAGGATGTGGTCCCAGCTGGATATTAACATCAGCTTGATCCCTCAAGGACCATTGAGGAGCAGCTTATACCAGAGCCATCCCAGCTGGAGGGAGGGACCAGACTCCTATGTGCTCTTAGCAGGAGCTGGGGATGGATGCACTGGCCAGGTGAGCAGCAGGACACTAACAGATCCAATGGGACTAAATCTCTGGGAGCCCTGCTGTGTGGTAGGAGATGCGATTCTCATCCCAATCCTGACCTCACTAAGGACAGGAGGACATGGCCATGGGCCCCTCACGTGACATCTCTAACCATCAATTTCTTCATCTGTAAAATGGGAGAGGGGTATGGTTAAGTCACATTACATGATCCCCATGCTCCCAGCTGCAAAATCCAATGATTTCAATAAGGGAAGTAGTGTGGAGGCTCACTGAGGAATAATGGACATTTTTTCTATTCATGGAAAGACATTAATAAGTGTTACTGTGTCCCTGAATGACCACTCCGTTAAAAGCTCTTCTCTACCTGGAATAGCTCTGAATACACAGACACGTTCAAGAAGACCAGCAGGATCATTGCCTGGAAGGCATATGTTCTAAAAAAGGATGGCAAGGCTCTGTTTTCAAACAAAGTACTTTTATGGCAGTTTACATAAAGGGAGCATTAATGCAGCCAGGCAACTTCATTGAACTGAATTAGAGGCAAGTGAATTAGAGGCAAGAAGCTGGAGTAATCAGGAGCTAGAGGCTGCCCCCGAAGAACAACACAACCTCTAGGGAGAGCAGTTTTGGGGGAAAAAATCTATCAAAATTATAAATACTCATACATGTGTATCCTACAGGTATACATGTAAGAAATGACATTTGTATGAGTTTATTCACTGTGCTCCTTTTTCAAAAGTAATCCAAGATTGCAGACAACTCAGTGGTTCATCAGTAAAGGACTAGTTAAAAACAATAACTGTGGTACCTTCCATGCAATAGAATACTACCCAACCAAGAATATCAAGAATGTGATATAGAAAATTCTCCAGGAGATACTTATAAGTGAAAAAGTAGAAAGGAAAACAGTATTATCATAATTAGCACATATGCTATAAACGCATATGCATGTGTAATATGTTTGCTTCTGTGTAATGGAGGTAATATGATTATATATTTATATTCGGGTGTACCCCTAGATATCTGGAAGTCAGTTTTTGTGTATCTGGAAAGATACCAACAAAAAACTTCTTTTGCTTTTTTTTTTTTTTTTTTTTGGCTGCCCCAAGGCACATGCAGTTCCCAGGCCACAGATCAGATCTGAGATGTAGTTGCAACCCCAAGCAGCAGCTATGGCAATGCCGCATCCTTAACCCACTGTGCCGGGCTGGGGATCGAACCTGTGTCCCAGTGCTCCCAAGACACTGCCGATCCCATTTAGCCACAGCAGGAACTCCCTAACAAAAACTTCTATGAGTGGTTACTTATAAGGGATAAGGAGGTAAGAAAATGGGGTGGACTGAGACATAGGTGGGAATGAGAAATCTTACCAATGCCTTTTTACAAATTTTCTTTCTGGAGTTTTTCCCAATCACCATGGGTTCTTCTCTAAGGAAAATGGAGCAGCTCTTTGATAAAAATAAATAAATAAATAAATAAACAAACAAACAAATAAATAAATAAATAAATAAAATGAACATTTCAAAAGCAGGCATCAATGAAAGCTGGTCATTCCAACTGCCTTTGTTTCATGCTTTTGTTCAGGGCTTGGCAAACTATGACCAGGGGTTAAATAGTTGCAACTGAGACGATACAGCTCACAATGCTGAAAACATTGACTGGCCCTTTCCCGATGGTTTGCCTAGTTCAGCTTTAAATCGTGAAGTCATTTGTAAAACAACTATGACTGCACCTACCAGGGAGCTTCAAGTCCTGAAGGGTTTTGTCTGCTTTTATGGGAGCTTTTCTGACCACAGTTAATGCACCAAGAAAAAAGACAGAATATTGTACTAGTTACAAAGAGCGAGAACTCGGAGCACGGACAGCCCAGGTTTACATCTGGGCTTTGTCCCTCACTACTAGGTGACCTTGGGCAACTAACTTCTCCAACTCAGTATGATTTCCTCTGCAAAAGGTGGGTAATAATCGTCCTTCCTTCACAGAATTGTTTGGAAGGTTGAGAATGTTAATGTTGGCAAGAAACTTAGCACAAAACCTGTTAGTGTTATCATCTAATATTTTGATTTTTTTATAAACAGGGTGATGACCAGTTACCTGTGTTTGGAGAGGACACCATGGAAGGTGAGTTTCCTTTCCCGATGAGACCAGAGGTGCCATTCAAGTAGCTCTGAACCTGTCTTTTTTATTAAACACCAACTAAGCGATAATAAATTACCAACAGTGTGGACTTTTCCCTCAGGCAGTGAACGTGATTAGGGCTTGTGTCTCAGCGGGTTAAAAACCCAACTAATATCCACGAGGATGTGGGTTCGGTCCCTGCCCTTGCTCAGTGGGTTAAGGATCCAGCATTGCTATGAGCTGTGGTATAGGTCGAATATGTGGCTGGGATCTGGCATTGCTTTGGCTGTGGTGTGGTCTGGCGGCTACAGCTCTGATTCCATTCCTTGCCTGGGAACTTCCGTATGCCATATATGGCCCTAAAAAAAAAAGAAAAAGAAAAAGAAAGAAAGAAACAAAACAAGATCAGAAATCTTTGATCTCTCCCCTCTTGGTCCATGTAAAGAACCAAAGGGATGGCTTACCAAAAAGTGCCTTTCCTCACTGCCCAGGGAACATTATCCCTGAGATGCTCAGTGAAAAGAGGATGCTCTGGTAAATATATTTGGGAAACACAACAGTCAATCCCCTTTGGAAGGTTCACATGTATAATAGCACAGTAAGCCTCCCACGTGTCCTTCCGTAAAGAGAGCTGGCTAACTTTAATTCAACATTCTTCATATTTTATTGGAACACGAAAGTCTTTTTCCTGCAGAGCGGTTGCTATTTTGCAGTGTGCCATTGAGACGCAACCTAAGAAATAGCCAAATTAAACCTCTTTGATCATTTTGTCATGTTAAAAGTCTGGCCAAGATGGAAAAAAAAAAAAATCCAACCATAGTTAGCTACATATGGAACTGAAAATAAATTAAACTTAGGTGAATTTGAGTTTGTCCACAAAAGATAAGGTTCATGATTGCCCTAGGAAAAATACCTTCTACCATTTCCACTCTCAATAAAGGTTGTTATAATTATGGCCCATGGAAATGAGTTTACATTGACTGGGAGCAAATATAAGTAAGTGAGTTGGCTTCCTAATAACCCCCGCTCTAATCCTGTGCTGATCCCTGAGCATGAGGTGGTAGATAAAGTGTCATTTGATGATAGCGGAGATAGTAGCCTGTGAAAATCGCAGTGACCAAATGACATCACAGTGATTCATGGGGAAAAGGCACATAACCATGAACCAATTGCAAATAATCAACTCGGTCCCAACTGGAAAGGGATTGATGGATTGTCAAATAAAGTTTCCTTTTTTCCTGGTTGTAAAATTAACACACATTCATGTGGAAAATTTTTAAGGTAGAAAATAAGAGCCACCTAAGGCCTTATGACCCCTAAATAATTATGGTTAACATTCTGGTTTATTTTATTCCAGTGTACTGTCTAAATACCAATTTTTACATAGTTGAGAATACATGTATATATACAAACATTATCTCCAAAATTTTTTGCCTGTTATACATAAGCATGTTCCCATGTCATTAAAAGCTTTCTATAAATATAATTTGTACTAATCACATTGTATGAATATACCATCATTAAGTTTTTTAAAATAACTATTTTGGGAGTTCCCTGGTGGCCTAGCAGTTAAGGATTTGATGTTCTCACCACTGTGGCTCAGCTTCAGTCCCAGGCCCTGAAACTTTTGCATGCCACAGGCACAACCCAAAAAACAAACAAATATAACTATTTTTTTTAAACTGGAATAAGATACAACCATGCTAATAATAATAATAATAACAGTAATAATAACCACAACCACCTTCATAGGCTGCAAATAGATTAAAAGTTGCCCAGCCCCATAAAAGTAAACTAAAAGTCTGAAGAACGTGAGATGATTATTTAGTCCCACATGTTGAAAGCATCAACATGCTCTGGCTTTATTAGAAATCTCAGGTAACATCAGATTTTTCCAGTCATCATAGGCTGCTCTGTAAAGAAATCGAAGCAGCTATTTGATTTAAAAGAATAATATTTTTAAAATTTTTCCTTTAGCATGAAAACCAAGTGGTTCCAAGACCCCCAAATTCACATCTTTTCTCTCTTTCCAGCTCTTTCTCCCCTGTCTCCTCTCTCCCCAACTCAATTCTTCAGGCTCCCCCCACCTCCCTTTCTTGCCCTCTCTTTCTCTGGTGAGTTGGGCCTTTCACTTAGCTAACAGTGGATTCCTTAAAAAAAGGTAGTATTGTGTATATAAACCCACCACCTCATGACAATCTGCTTCACCACATAACCACTGGAAATCTTTTTTTTTTTTTTTTGTCTTTTTGCCATTTCTTGGGCCGCTCCTGCAGCACATGGAGGTTCCCAGACTAGGGGTCTAATCGGAGATGTTGCCACCGGCCTACACCAGAGCCACAGCAACTCGGGATCCGAGCTGTGTCTGCAACCTACACCACAGCTCACGGCAACGCTGGATCCTTAACCCACTGATGCGAGGCCAGGGATCGAACCGCATCCTCATGGTTCCTAGTCGAATTCGTTAACCACTGAGCCATGACGGGAACTCCAACCACTGGAAACCTTTTAGGGTTCCACAAGCTCTACAAAATCTTGAACTTTGCCAAAAATTCCTGATCATTCCTTTGGCTTCAAGCAATGTTTCCCAAAATCCAGTTCTCACTCACCACCTTCATGATTTTTGTTTCATCTCTGTGCTATCTGTACTATATATTATATATTTTTTATATATTACTATATGCTGTACAGTGTACAACCAGAGTTTCAAGTCAATATTTCTTGCAAGTAATTTCAGTTATTCTTATTTTAAAGGTTTCATGGAGGAGTTGAGGAAGTGTAAAATTATTTTCATGATTGGTGAGTAACAAGCTCTCAAATTTTTGAATGTAATTGCTAAAAATAACAACTTGGCAGGGAAAAAAGACTGTTCATTTCTCAACCTGTTTTGAAGTCTTCTTACTCCTTTTTTAGTCCCGATTACACCCCCAAAGCTTCTGGATTGTTCCGTTCATTTATACAGTTTTATATGGCTTTTGGCTTTGTGTCTTTCCAGCATAGACAGAGTAGGCCTCTAAGGCATGTCAGACTCTTGAGTTTAGCTCCACAAAAACAAAGTGCATTATAACCCCATGGGGAAAAGGATGTCATCTGCTAAAATCTAACAGCCTTTCTGTTGGAACAATGACCCACTCCTTCCTAAATTGAATATGTCAGGGGCCACATATTCAACTATACCTCAGTAACCATACCCTGTGTTCCATACAGGTAACAACAAAAACAATCTCATGTGTTTTATGCCCTCGTACAATGAAACTCATTGGAAAACTGATGGTGGGATAAAATTCATTTGGGTTAACCATCATTTGCTGAGCACCTATGAGGTTCTAGGTTATCTCCTTTAATACTTACACAAGCCTATAGCTTAGTGGTCCATCTGTATTGCCTATTGATTACTCAGACAAGAAGACTGAGCCATAGAAGGTCAGGGAACTTGTCCAAGGTCACAGGGCTAATTTGTATGAGAGCTAGATTTCCAGTTTTTCTTGTGGGAATTAATGGGATTGTCATGCAGTGGTTAAAATTACACAGAATAAGACCAAATGACACCAGTGCACCTCCCCAAACTTAGTGCTTTTCCCTCTAATGATTCAAGTCTACAGAAAAGTTAACACACCTACCTGTACATTTTGCAGAAAATACCTATTTATATTCAGACATAATGAAAAGTCTACACCTCCTCAAGGAGTGGGGAAAAGAATGGCTCTCAGCACCCCAGAAATATATTGGATATACTTAGAATCTTGCACCCTAACATCAGGATCCTTCCTTAGAAATCTCTCAGCAGTAGTTCCCATCATGGCTCAGGGGTAACAAACCCGACTGGTATCCATGAGGATGCAGGTTCCATCCCTGGGCCCACTCAGTGGGCCGCCGTGAGCTGTGAGCTGTGGTGTAGGTTGCAGACTCAGCTCAGGTCTGGCGTTGCTGTGGCTGTGGCATAGCTGCAGCTCCAATTCAACCCCTAGCCTGGGAACTTCCATATGCCTCTGGTGTGGCCCTAAAAAGGAAAAAAAGGGGGGGGAGAAAGGAAGGAATCTCTCAGCAAATCTCCCTCATTGTCAGATGAGGAAACTGAGTTGCAGAGAATTTAAGGGAGTTGATTCATGTCATTCAAACAACCAGTGGCAGAGAGGAGACCAGCATCCATGGCTGTAATGCCCCATTCCAGGGCCCTCCTCACCCCACCACTGAGTTATGTGGGTTGTCACCCTAGACGGTCTCCCACATTTAATCATCCACCAAATACTTCCTGAATATTAGACCCATGCTGGGCTGTGAGCAGAGATCACAGAGGTTCCATCTAAGAAGAAAAGGAGAACTAATCAGATTCTTATCACAAACCTTGAAGTCTTAGGAAGTAAATGAAGCGGAAACAGAGAACAAGCTGAATGGAATGTTTGAGGGTAAAAATGTGTCATCAAGGGAGACCCTGTGGAAGTGACATTGAAGCCGGGCACTAACAAAAGAGATGGATGACAGAAAGCATTAGTGGGACGGGAGAGGAAGAATTCCAGCCAAAGAGGACAGGGTGTCTCTGCAGTGAGAATTCTTAAGCTCACGCTGAGTTGTCGTTCTGACCTGCTTGTCTCTAGTTGACCTTAGCCTTGGCAACTGGATGGACAATGCTCCCCACACTTACTTTCCATTCTTTTCAGGAGGTAAAAGTACATTGTGTCTACTCTTTAATGAAGAGAAACTCATCATCAAAATTTCAAAGAACATTCCCCTTTCCACACAAACTTTAATCAGTTATCCTGATTATACAGACCATACACAGTAAATTATACTTTCTGTCCAGCTTTTAACTTAGGGGTCAAATTAGGAAAAGGGGAGACTCTTGAAACGTGAAGTTCAGGTTCAGTTCCAAAGAACGAGCCTTTATGATCACATAGAAATCTATTTTTAATAATGTAGTCCCAAAAAAGCTTTTAAAAATGGTACAGGAGTTCCCGTCGTGGCACAGTGGTTAACGAATCCGACTAGGAACCATGAGGCAGTGGGTTCGATCCCTGGCCTCGCTCAGTGGGTTAACAATCCAGCGTTGCTGTGAGCAGTGGTGTAGGTTGCAGAAACGGCTCAGATCCCGAGTTGCTGTGGCTGTGGTGTAGGCTAGTGGCTAGAGCTCCAATTGGACCCCTTGCCTGGGAACCTCCATATGCCACAGGTTTGGCCCTAGAAAAGGCAAAAAGACAAAAAAAAAATAAAGATAAAAATAAAAATGGTACGGCATGTTTTGTGGTGGTTGTTATTGTCCCTAGAAATGATAGTATTTCAGACTTACCCATTGTTTGGCCACTAGTTGTATTTTGAAGTGTATTTTCAAATAGCTAGCCAAGCCTAGCTAAAGATCTCAGCTCACATGCTACTGAGTCCTGTGCCCTTTAGAAGGTAAAATAGCACAATACAGAATCTTTGGGATCAGACAAACCTGAAGACCTTCGAGGGTCCACAGACAACGTTAAGAACTGCTCATCTGAATAAAGGGATTTTTTATATATATATATATCAACCAAACTCCTGTACTTGAGCTTGTCGATCACTATTCTACTAGAAAAACATTTCAACTTACTCTTTGGGCAGTAGAAGGTTACCAAGCCACTGCAATAAGAGGAAAATGATTATTTCTCTCCCCAAAAATTAAGGCCTTAGTTCTAAATAGAGTTAAGCCTTGAACAACTCGGGTTTGAACTGCACTGGTCCACTTACACGGGAATTTTTTTCGATAGTACTACACAGTCTGAGTTGGTTGAATCCACAGATGCAGAACCATCCACAGGAACCAAGTATTCAGAGAGCTGACTCTTAAGTCACATACTGATTTTCAGTTGAGGGAGAGGTGAGCACCCCTAACCCCACGTCGTTCAAGGGTCAACTGTACTTTCTTGACAGATGGCAGAGTGGTATTTTGAGGCTGTATTCTTGCAGGTCAGTCTGGAGTTTGTAAAAATACTCAGGATAGGGAGTTCCTGTCTTAGCGGAAACGAATCTGACTAGTATCCCTGAGAACACTGGTTCAATCCTTGGCCTTACTCAGTGGGTTAAGGATCTGCCATTGCCGTGAGCTGTGGTGTAGATCACGGATGCAGCTTGGATCTGGCATAGCTGTGGCTGTGCCTTTAAGCCAGCAGCTGCAGCTCAGATTCACTCCCCAGCCTGGGAACTTCCATATGCCAAGGGTGCAGCCCTAAAAAGCAAAAAAAGAAAAATACTCAGGATGTCATAGCAGTTTTGATGCGCTTTAATTAACAAGAGTCCATGGCTTTCAGTATAACAAGTCTGGTTTTGTCTATAGGAGAAGATGGCTGAATTTTTCGCTTTTCTAATTATTGTCTTGACACCTACCAAGACAAGTAGGGTGGAGGTTCTCGACAGAAGCTGGGTTGATGTCCTCACTGCTAGTCGTAACATAAAATTAATATTCCTAAAGCACTCTTTCCCTGTTTGCAAGTATCCTGGTTCCCGTCTGTCCACAGAAAGCTCCAAACTCCTCAGACTGGGCTTCAGCGCTCTCTCCCTGCTGCCTTGATGTGTCTTCCCCTTTTCCTCTCCACCCACATGAGTCTTCAGCCCCAACCCCACCTGCACCATTATTATCTCCTGAACTTTCCTTGCTTTTGCCAGTCCCCTCACCTGAAATGTCTTCTCCCCTGGCTACTCATGCCCAAGATCAGGTTCAAGTTCTAACCCTCTTCGAGGTCTTCTCTGATCTCCACCCTTCCTCCTCTGTGCAGCTTCATCTCTTATGTCTGCATCACTCATTCAGAGACCTCATAACGACTAGCACAACACATGTTTGTGAATTCTTTAGGAAGGAGCATGGTCCGTTTCCATAACAACTGAAATAGCAATTGGAATTCCTAGACTGGAGCTGCCAGGCAGGTTGCTAGGATGGTTTTCAGGTTAATTATCAGCCTAATCAGATGCTTCTTATGCCATGTGACTGCTTCCCTCTCACTGAGAACATGCAACACCAACTCCTCACCACCCCCAAGCTGCTGCTATTTTTTGCTCATTTGCAAAATTATTTTAAGTGGGGGCAGGTAATAGCACTGGCCACCATCTGAAAAAAAGTTCAGGGAAAATGTACCATTTGGACCAAAGGGAAGAGGGCCAAGGACAGACCTGGTTAGCCCTTTGAATGTTGTGTGGATATTACACTTCTTTGTTCATGAAGATGGTAGCCTAGTAGCTGTTTATAGAGCTCTGCCTTCCAAAGGACCGATAAGGATCCCACAGGATCATTCCTGAAGATCAAAAGGATTGAAAAAGAGTCTGTGGTTGTTCACAAACACAGTATAAAAACAGTGCTGATGTACACAATTGGGTCTCAATCATTGCTAAAAACAAAGTTATTTGGAAAATTTATACATATCTTAAAGAGCCTCATGACATCCCACTAACAGGCTCCTTATAGTTTGTCACAACTTTTTCTGGTAAGATTCTTTCCTTTTTCTTTTTTTAAATATCTTGATCATTTTCTTGCTGTTCCCCAATCTATTCTGGCTTCCTTTCCCTTCTCTGTTTTTATGGGTCGCCTATCCCCAAATGTGACATAACCTGATTTCCCATTCGTTCCTATCCAAGCCTTGGTAGAAGTGCTTTGGTTTGGAAAATCATTTGACTTTACAGGTGAGGTGTGATACTCATGGCGTTATGATCAAGACATCATTCAATGGCTATACGTTTCAGTGTAGCAGGAACACAGATGGCCTTGTGTACCTTGGCCTTGGTGTAACCAACTGCCATTAAGTAGTAAGCTTTGGGAGGTACTTGTAAAATATTTTGTATTATTCCATGCATATTTTCAACCACTGCACAACGAGTCTTATCAATTTCCTAGAGGAAAACTAGAGAAATGCAAATTTTACTTAAAACCTAGTATCTCAATGCCTGTCATTATTTCACTATAGCCTATTATCATGTCATGGTTGCCCACTATTAAAAAACTCTGAATAGATCTAATTTTTAATGAGTATTTCCTTGGAGATTAGGTTAAATATTTTTGGTAGACTCAACTCATGTATTTGGTCAAATTGCAAATGCAAACCAAATCTGATTGTTATAACGTGAAGTAGCAATAAAAAAAACAAACAACCTTGAAGTAGCAATAATAGAAGCTGGCTGGAGTTCCCGCCATGGCTCAGTGGTTAACGAATCCAACTAGGAACCATGAGATTGCGGGTTCGATCCCTGGCCTTGCTCAGCGGGTTAAGGATCCGGCGTTACTGTGGCTCTGGCGTAGGCCGGCGGCTACAGCTCCAATTGGACCCCTAGCCTGGGAACCTCCATATGCCGCAGGAGTGGCCCAAGAAATGGCAAAAAGACAAAAAAGAAATAATAATAATAATAATAGAAGCCAGTGTTTATTGAACAGAGAACACAGCAGGCACTATATAAAATGCTTTATAATGTTACTCGTTATGGGTATCCTCTCTGAGTATTTTCGCCATCCTGTGTTTCAAGTGAGGCATCAGAGTTAAGTGATCCACTAGTTAAGTGATGGATCTGGGCCTTGAAAGCTTGGGCTTTGTTATCAGCAAAGAGGCTGCCGGTGGTTTTCCTCAAAGTGACAGGTTTACTTTGTTTCTTCTCAAGAAAATGTCTGCCAGCTACTCAAGTCTGAAAAACAGTAGTTCCATCTGTTGGGTTTTCAGAAGGTAAAAAAGGTGTTCAACTAAAAAACCAACTAGTTAAGCAACTCAAACAATCACACAATGCTTTTGCTTTTTTTTTTTTGTCCTTTTGCCATTTCTTGAGCCGCGTCTGCAACCTACACCACAGCCCATGGCAACGCCAGATCCTTAACCCACTGAGCAAGGCCAGGGATCGAACCCACTGCCTCATGGTTCCTAGTCGGATTCGTTAATCACTGAGCCATGACGGGAACTCCTGCTTTTGCTTTTGAAAACCATTAAACACATCCGGGTGTGCTGAAGCACCTTACGCGTCTTCCTGTTTTTGTCACACAAAATAGTCCAATAACATGTACTTAAGGGGCAAAATTAAATTAAGCTTTTTCATGGCTTCATCAAGAGCATTCTTTTTCCTTTTTTTTTTTTTCCACATTCCGTATAGTTTTCTAATCCCATTTGCCACCATGGTTTCATCTAGATTACTAACAGCCTCTCAACTAGTCTCTACTCCTTGTATTTTGTTCCGGTTAATCTATTTTCCATATTAGGGCTATATTCTCTCTCTCTCTCTCTTTTTTTTTTTTTTTCTTTTTAGGCCCCACCGACAGCATATGGAGATTCCCAGGCTAGGTAGGGATCGAATCAGAGCTACAGCTGCCAGCCTATACCACAGCTCAGGACAACACCAGATCCTTAACCCACTGAGCGAGGCCAGGGATCGAACCAGCACCCTCATGGTTCCTCGTTGGATTCATTTCCACTGTGCCACGACGGCAACTCCCATCAAGAGCATTCTTTTTTTTTTGTCTTTTTGCCATTTCTTGGGCTGCTCCCATGGCAATATGGAGGTTCCCAGGCTAGGGGTCTAATCCAAGCTGTAGCCGCCAACCTACACCAGAGCCACAGCAACGCGGGATCCAAGCCGCACCTGTGACCTATACCACAGCTCACGGCAACGCCAGAACCTTAACCCACTGAGCAAGGCCAGGGATTGAACCCTCAACCTCATTGTTCCTAGTTGGATTCGTTAACCACTGAGCCACAACGGGAACCCTGATCAAGAGCATTCTTAAGTAACACTGGCATTTTTCTTTCCTCCTTTCTTATTTTTATTCTGAGTTTGTGATGGTAAAGGATACTCGACCAGAATAATTGGCTTTGATTGGCACCAGAGGTTTACAACCATTGCTTCTGGACCATCCGTGAAAAGCAAATAACCTCTTAGTGTTGTGATGAAAATAGGGGACGGGTGTCTGTGGATCACACTTTGAGAACCACCACATAGGGATAATTGGAGTTGGGGCCTGGAGCCTAATGAGCAGTTAAGAAACCTTAGCATCTGGGAGATCATAGAGGAAAAATGTCCCTGATGCCTTGTTTTCACTTGTCCTTTCAAAAGCAAGTAACACAAATGGGAGGAAGCACTCAGGGTAAAGGGGGCGCATCTCCTGAAAGCTGCTGTTTCTCTGGGCTCCTCTGGGCCTAGAAACATTCTGAACTTCTTTGTACCCTGTTGTGCAAGCAAAGCCTGAAAGGAAAGTGTGGGTGCCTGTCAGAACTGGCAAAGAGATGCATCAGGACGGCCAGCAGGACACTCTAGAGCCGGGGCTGGATGGAAGGTGGAGAGGACACAGTTTGGGGGACCAACAGCATCAGGAAGACAGGGCACTGGAGGACAGGTGACAAAAACCTTCCAGCAGGGAGACAGCCCTGTCCTGGAGGCTGAATGTGGAGCTTGTCTAAGTCAGCTTGGGCTGTATAACATCGTACCATAGACAGGGTGGCTTATAAAATGACATTTATTTCTCACAGTTCTGGAGACAGGAAGTCTAAGATCAGAGCAGAGCAGATTCAGTGACTGGTGAGAACCCACTTCCTGGTTCCCATACAGCCATCCTTTCCTTTGTCCTCACATGGTGACATAGTGGAAGGGGCTAGGGACCTCTCTGGGGCCTTTTTTTTTTTTTTTTTTGGTTTGGGGGTGTGTTTTTTTTTTGTTTGGTTTTTGTTTTTTTTGTTTTTTTGTTTTTTGGCTATGCTCATAGCATGCAGAAGCTCCCAGGCCAGGGATGGGATCAAACCCATGCCTCAGCAGTGACAAGGCTGGATCCTTAATCTCCTAGGCCACCAGGGAACTCTGGGGAAGGGCTTCTTTTATAGGGACACTGATCCCATTCCTGAGGGCTCCACCCCTCTTGACATAAGCCCCTCCAAAGGCCCAGCCTCCCAATACCATCGCATTGGGCTTCAGAACTTAACATAGGAATGTGGGGGAGACACAAAGAACCATGAGGTTGTGGGTTCGATCCCTGGCCTCACTCAGTGGGCTAAGGACCCGGCGTTGCTGCGAGCGGTGATATAGGTTGCAGATGTGGCTCGGATCTGGCATTGCTGTGGCTGTGGAGTAGGCTGGCAGCTGTAGCTCTGATTCGACCCCTAGCCTGGGAGTGCAGCCCTAAAAGCAAAAAAAAAAAAAGAAAAGAAAACCCAGAGCAGATTTGATTGAGTTTCCACTCAAGAGAAAACAGGTAGCTCATGAGCTAGGCTGGGTTCACATAGATAAGTAAATTTCCATCTGACTCCAAAGCCGGTGGCTGGCCTGAGCGGTGAATCATTATCTCTGCTCTGGACACAGCCACGCAATTGCCCCAACCCCCCCAGAAAGGGTATATTGCCGAAACTCAGCCTCTGTCCACTGGTGCTAAATAGAAACTCAGAGACAGTCTGGGGTGTAGGAGGAAAAGAGAGCAGGTGAATGCCTTAAAGACTGTGTCCTCCATGGGAAAAATTGCAAGGGGTTTTATAGTAAAAAGAAGAAAGACAGGATTCCAATAAGAATCATGATTGAGGGCAAATATACATAAAATTGGGGGAATTTTTAATCATCCAGGTTGGTGTCATGCGATTTCAATGTGATCCTCGTGATCTGGGTTATCATATCTCAATTTCTCCTAAAATAGTAATACTTGGGAAAAGGGGATATTGATCAGAGATTAGGGCAATCTAGTAAAGCCCTCAAAAAAACATCGTGTTCTTATAATCCTGACCCACAGGCAGTTGCGCTCAGGGTGCCTAATCTGTAGCTTAAGGATAATTGTGTTTAGGGTGCAATTAAGCCAGGGAGAAGCACAAGGAAGGACCCTAAGCTGTTTAATTTTTTTTTTTTTTTTGGTCTTTTTAGGGCCACACCTGCAGCATACGGAAGTTCCCAGGCTAGGGGTCGAATCAGAGCTACAGCTGCCGGCCTACGCCACAGCCACAGCCATGTGAAATCCAAGTCATGTCTGTGACCTACACCACAGCTCACTGGATCCTTTAACCCACTGAGCAAGGCCAGGGATTGAGTCTGCCTCCTCATGGATACTGGTGAGATTCCTAACCTGCTGAGCCACAACAGGAACTCCCTAAGCTATTTAATTTTAAACTAGTCATTTCTAAAAGAAGCATAAGGAACAGAACTTTTCTCGTAGGTATACAAGATGCCTCAGATGTATAAGATGTCGTTATGTGTATCCTTTGAGAGGGAATGGGGACCCTGCCCCAAGGCTGTGCTACTGTTGCCTGACTGCTTCTTCCTTGTCTTTGCATCCCCTTCCTTCCCTGATCAGCAACTGTCTGAACCCGCTCCTTGGAACTCAGGGAGGGCCATGGAGGCTGAATGAGGCCCATTTCCTAAGACCAAGAAATGGGAGATTCAGAAAGGCTTTTGTTCCCAGGGTCCCCATAGGGCCCCACTCAGTTACAGGATGCAGTTACTAAGGGCCCCTTTCCCACTCACCCTGGCCACCACTTGTGTTTCCAAAGCCCAGGCCATTCAGGATGGGAGAGAAAAGGAAGAGAGACATTGGGCCATTCCTCAAGACAATGTCAAGTACATTTACAAACCAATGGGATATCTTTCTAATGTTGGAAAAATGCAAGCTTTGTGTGCTGACAGTGAACCTCCTTAGTTACATAAATCTTTTCACTGCAAAAAGCTCCAAGTATTGTTTGACTAGAACAAAACACTTTCTTCATTTAAACAGACCAAGTTAATAAACCTTTATCAAGGGCTCACTATGCTTAAAAAACTATGAGGTTCAAGAAAACGTTAAACAGTCCTTGGAACACTGCATAGCATGACAGAAGGGGGTTTTCCTCATGTCTTAAAAATTATTTCCAGGAGTTCCCTTCATGGCTCAGTGGTTAAAAAACCCAACTAGGATCCATGAGGATGTAGGTTCGATCCCTGGCCTTGCTCAGTGGATTAAGGATCCTGCGTTGCTGTGAGCTGTGGTGTAGGCCGGCAGCTATAGCTCCGATATGACCCCTAGTCTGGGAACTTCCATATGCCGCAGGTGCAGCCCTAAAAAGCAAAAAAATAAAAATAAAAATAAAAAATAAATTATTTCCTCCAAGAAGAGAATGTTGCTGAGTTAACTGAGTCATCCAGAAGGGCAAATTACTGTTTAAAAAAATAGAGCACAAGTGAATAGGTTTTACCAGGGAAAGCGAAGCTGCCCTCACACCCTCACACTCATTGTCTCCCTACTCATTTGTTGAGATGCTTTTGCAAATGCCATTAACTAACTAAAGGAGTCACCTGGTAAAGCTTCAGGTACTCAGCCTGCTCGCTTGGTCAAGGCCAGCCACATTCCTAAGCCTAACTCCCTCAAAGCCTCTTTGGCTTGTACAAGACCCACAAAGAATGATCAGTGGACACTGGCAAATGCTACGGACACTAGAAGGACCCAGCCCTGGAGATGAGAGAACACCCAGAATCTTGTGTTTGTGTCCAAGCTCTGTGTGCCCTGGGGCCGATCCCTTAGCATCTCTGAATTTCTTTTAAAATGACAAAGGAATGTTTGTTCTGATTATCCCAAATTTGAGTAGCCAATGAGTTGGCATCTTGCAAACTGTTCTCTTCATCAGAAGCATATGCAACAGAGACACAGGGAAATGAAGTGTGAAGGGAATTGAATATGCCAAAGTCCATCCTCTACCTCAAAAATATTTATTTTATTTGCTTCATGACAATATCAAAACTAACATATACTAGGGGACTTACAATGTTCCAGATCTCCTTTTTTTTTTTTTTTCTTTTTGGCCACATCTGCAGCATGCAGAAGTTCCTAGGCCAGGGATCAAACCTGCACCAGAGCCATAGCAGTGACAACACTGGATCCTTAACCTGCTGAGCCCCCAGGGAACTCCTAGATACTATACTATCTTTATACATATTGTCTTATTTCATCTTCACACCAATCATCAGTCCTCATATTCTTCCCCACTTTACAGATGAAGAAATGGAGACTCAGGTTAAGTAACTTTCCCAAGGTTGCATAGTTAATAGATGACAGAGTTAGGACTCAGACCAGGTTTCTCAGACTTCAAAGCAAATGCTGTAGAAGTGTGTATAAATATGTAGTGAGAAGGCCAAAATGTAGGTGAGGTTGCGAGACTATGGTAGGTGAAGGAAGAGTGTGCCGTAATTATTTGGATAAGTACCTCAACTTTCTCATACTTTGTTCCTGTATATCTAGCTATCGATGTCTGAAAACAACAACGGAATAATAAAACACCAAATGAATATCAATGAAAAAGACCTCTGGGGAGGTCCCCTTGTGGAGCAGTGGAAATGAATCTGACTAATATCCATGAGGATGCCTGTTCGATCCCTGGCCTCACTCAGTGGGTTAAGGATCTGGCGTTGCCGTGAGCTGTGGTACAGGTCTCAGATGTGGCTCAGATCCCACATTGCTGTAGCTGTGGTGTAGGCCGGCAGTTGTAGTTCTGATTCGACTCATAACCTGGGAACTTCCATATGCTACGGGTTCAGCCCTTAAAAAAGGCAAAAACAAAAAAACAACCTCTGAGTGCCCAGCCATGTTTCTCACATTTATGCAAAATTCCATATTAATTTCAAAAAAAGGAAAGAATTTGAATCCATAAAAGTATCTGAGCCATTACCGAGCCCCCTCCCAAAGTACACTGATTTCAGAACATACCCTGCACATCGCATCCTTACTGAGAAGACATGTCATGGGTACCTTTTTGTGAGCATTACCAAAACCATGTCAGAGGGCCAAGAGCAACAGTTAAGCAAATGTTTGCAAATATGAGGCTGGGTGGACCTAAGGGAACTTGGTGCTTCGGAAGGTTTTCTTTGTGGGTTGGATGGAGTATCTTGACTATACGTTGATCCCAAACAATGGCTTAGTATGGAGATGGAGGAGAAAATAGCCTAGGCTAAAGATATATAGACTTTAAGGAGGCAGCTTAAACTTCCCTAATGATAAATATATTCTCTTGCTGCTATATTAAATTCTTCCATGAGGTATATATTGCTCTGGGTGATTTTCATCGATTCACTTGATACGTTTTTCGAGTTTCTGCTTTATATCAGCACAGTGATAGACATAAGTGTACAACGATGAGAGACCAGGCTCCTTAATCTCATGGAGCCCATGTTGTAGGGAAGAAACAAGGAAAGAGCACAGCTTGGTGCTCACGGTGGCACAGGCATAGGTGATGGAGAGAACGATGGAGTGGGGATGTGGGGGTGGAGAGGAGGGTCTGAGCTGAGTCCTGAGGCAGAAAAGGAACTAGCCAAGCACAAGTGCAAAGGAAATTAGGGTGGAGCCACAGCACGGAGAGGGAACACGTATGCAAGAGAGAGCCCAAGAGGTGAGGGGGTGAGAGGTGGAGCTGGAAACTCAAAAGTGGAAAATTTTTTTTAAATATAAGAGAGTCAAGCATATTTGCATAAATAGAGATGTCATACAGAGTCCAGTTCAAATCCCAGCTCCCCCATGTCCTGGCCATGTGACCTTGGGCAGCATCCCTATACCCACTCTTCCCAGTTTCCTCACCTATAATATGGGAGCAATGATAGGACCAAGGTCATAGGGTTGATGTAAGGATGACATGAGTTAACCCACGTCATGGTGCTCTTAGTAAATACTCAACATGACCTTGTCTGGCTCATGAAAAGCCGTCAACACCAGGCAAAGAGCTATGAACTTAATCCTGTAGCAGCAAGGAGCCATCAAGGCTTTTCCTCAGTCCCGTGTCAGCAGATTCTGATTTCAGGAAGAGCACTGTGGCAGCAGGGAATGGGGATCCAGGCTGCAGTGGGAGGCCAGTCTGGAGGTTATCTAGATGGTCATACAGAGGAGGAACGAGGAGGCCATTCAAAGGGAAAAGAAAAAACAGATCCAAGAGATTGTAGGGCTTAGAATCCACAGGATTTAAAGATCCATTGAATTAGGTTGTGATGATCATTGTACAACTATAAATGTAATAAAATTCATTGAGTAATAAAAAATTATCCATTGGCGCTCCCGACGTGACTCAGTGGTTAACTAATCCAACTAGGAACTATGAGGTTGCAGGTTCGATCCCTGGCCTCACTCAGTGGGGTAAGGATCCGGCGTTGCCCTGGGCTGTGGTGTAGGTTGTAGACATGGCTTGGATCCCACGTTGCTGTGGCTGTGGTATAGGCCGGCAGCTACAGCTCCGATTAGACCCCTCACCTGAGAACCTCCATATGGCACAGGTGCGGCCCTACGGCCCTAGAAAAGACAAAAAAAAAAAAATCCATTGAGCATACAGGTGAACAAGAGGTATTAACATGACTCAGAGGTGGCTGGTTTAGACTGCCAGGTGAACAGTTACCATTCAAGGAGATAAGGAATGTGTTGCCATGGTGTTTGGTTTTGAACATTTCAAGATTAAGGAGTTCCTGCTGTGGTGCAGTGGGTTAAGAATCCAATTGCAGCAGCTCAGGGCTCTGCAGAGGTGCAGATTCAATCCCCAGCCCAGCACAGCGAATTAAAGAATCTGGAGTTGCCACAGCTGTATCATGGGTTGCAGCAGCAGCTCAGACTCAATCGCTGGCCTGGGAACTTTATATGCTACAGGTGCAGCCATTAAAAAATAAATCAATTGCACATTGAGATGCTTATGGGATACCCAAAGGTGATGTCCATTAAACAAGAGGTTGTTGAGATCTGGTACCCAAAGTACATGTGCTGGCTATAGACAGAGAGATGGAATTCACCAGGATATCCATGCTAGGTGAGGCCTTGTATGTGGGAAAGATCACCTGGGGAACTTGGGAGAAGAACTGAGGTCTGGAGGCTGAAAAACACCTGTGCCAGAGCCAGAGAAGGAAAGCAGAAAACAAGAGCAAATGGTATCATAGACGGCAAGAGAGGAGTTTCCATACGGGAAAGGTTAGATAAAGTGTAATGAAAATTGTCTGTTTGGGGTTTAGCAGCCAAAGAGCAGTTTCAGTGGAATACAAAAGTAAAGCCAGTGGGTTTGGGGTGATTAAGAAGTAAGGAAATGAAGATGTATACAGATCACACTTTCACGAAACTTGACTCTGAAAGAAAAGGCTTAGGAATGGTTAGCAGTGAGAGTCTGCTGTATAGCCCAAGGAATACACTTATGATGGGACATGATGGGGGATAACGTGAGAAAAAGAATATATGTATATGTATAACTGGGTCACTTTGCCGTATGGCAGAAATTGACAGAACACTAAAGTATAATTTTTAAAAAAAATTTTTAAAGAAAACCAGAAAAAAAAAAGACTTAGGTCATATCCACAGGGAAAGAAACTCAAGAGTGGAATATTTTTTAAATATAAGAGAGTCAAGCACATTTGCATAAATAGAGATGTCATACAGAGTCCAGTTCAAATCCCAGCTCCCCCATGTCCTGGCCATGTGACCTTGGGCAGCATCCCTATACCCACTCTTCCCAGTTTCCTCACCTATAATGTGGGAGCAATGATAGGACCAAGGTCATAGGGTTGATGTAAGGATGACATGAGTTAACCCACGTCATGGTGCTCTTAGTAAATACTCAACAAGCATTAGCTATCCTTGTAACTATTACATGCTGAGTGAGAGGAGACAACCAATAAGAAAGAGAATATCCTGATAAAAGGGGGGCCAAGACTGAACCAGAAGCGAATTGGAACCTCTAAGATGGGGGCCTTGGAGTTCCCATTGTGGCGGAGTGGTTAACCAGCCTGACTAGTATCCATGAGGACGTGGGTTGGATCCCTGGCCTCATTCAGTGGGTTAAGGACCCAGCGTTGCTGTGAGCTGTGGTGTAGGGTGCAGACGAGGCTCAGATCTGGTGTTGCTGTGGCTCTGGCATAGGCTGGCGGCTACAGCTCCGATTAGACCCCTAGCCTGGGAACCTCCATATACCGCAGGTGTGGCCCTAAAACAAAAAAGATGGGGAGCCTTGACAAAGTTAAGAGGTTGGGTAAATTTCTGTATCTATTTCAAATTCAGTACTCCCTAGAGATTGATCTGTTAAACAAGGTTTCACCTAGAATAGCTGTGAATATTTGTTCAAATTCAATACTCCCTAGAGATTAAACGAGGTTTCACCTAGAATAGCTGTGGCTGGCTGGGATCAGGGTGAGTTGAAGGGAGGGAGGATCTCTTAGGCCTCTGGCTTAAACCTGCCTACTGGCTGCCATTTCCTCTCGTGAGCACATTCCTGCAGTTGTTTACAACACAACAGGGATTTTACTGTAGGAGACCATGTTTAGCTAAAGGAACAAAGCAGAATAACCAGCTAGTAATTAAGGGGAGAGTGACTGTTTTGGCCTTCCTAAATGTAACATTCCCAAAGGTATTTCCTTCTCATTTTGCACCAAGCTCCAGAGCCAAGAGTCTCAGAGCATCTTTTTAGCTGTAAACGGCATATATTTAAACCATTAGATGGTCAAACGCAATGAAAGAGCCGTGAGCTGTGGTGCAGGTTGCAGACGTGACTCGAATCCCATGTTGCTGTGACTGTGGTCTAGGCTGGCAGCTGTAGCTCTGATTCGACCTCTAGCCTGGGAACCTCCATATGGCCATAAAAAGACACCCCCCCCCCAAAAAAATGCTGTAATGAATATCTATGTAACTAAAACATGATTTTTCCCCTTAGAATAAATCCATGAACCTGAAAACTTTCAAGACTTTTGATGTAAATTACCAAATTGCTCTTCAGAAAAGTTGCACCAATTTTATGTTCTCATCACAATGTGTAAGACTTCTAGTTTCCATGATGTGGCCCCAAACTGAACACACAACCCCAGATGGAATCCAACTAACATCCACCACAAGTGTCCTTACCTGTCTTAAATACCTTCACTTCCTTTTACGATACAAAAATAGACTGCAAGCACAATTACTCTCCAAGTCCCCTGGCAAAGACAAAAACATAAAACAGTAGTGTTGGAAATGACGTTGGAATGTATCTAGTGCAACAGGCTCATTTTCAGATGAGGACACAAAAGCCCAAAGAGGAGAAATATCAGAGCAGACAGATGCCCAATGAAAATCAAACCAGAACATCATGTGTAGGGAAAAAAAGTTTCAAAGAAACAAAATGTCTTTTGGGTGGTTTCATTTGGGGAGGAAGACGATGGAAGATTTTGCTTCTTTTCACTTTTCGGAGTTATCTAAATCTTCAGTAAGGAGCATGTGTTTCTTGTACAGTTGAGGAAAAGCTATTACCTATAAAAGAAAAAAAGATACCGCCTCTATAGGACAGAGAATTCTACCCATTATTCTCTGATAGTCTATGTGGGGAAAGAATCTAAAAGAGAATGGATGTGTGTGCATGTATAACTGAATCGCTGCTGTACAGCAAAAATTATCACAACATTGTAAACCAACTATACTTCAATAAAACTTTCAATAGGAACGTCATAGGGTAGAAACGTTTAGGAATCACCATACCTGTGACTTTATCTCCCCAAGACCTGAACCTTCTTTGACACCTGTTTGTATAACAACTTGAGTCTTGGAATCCAGTTTCAGGCTCTTGTCTTCATGAGACATTTAACATGTCTTACTGTGGTTGTGATGCATTTTAACTGAATGAATCACAGAACCACGAACCTTTAGAATTGTCAGAACAGAGTTATAAAATCTATAAAATCATGTCTTCCCAAAGTCTCCAAGCGGATAAGTGGTGCAGCCTGATAGAGATGCCAGATTTAACAAATAACAGTATTCGAAACTTAATTAAATTTGGACTTTAGATAAGCAATGGCAGTGCTTAGTATAACAATGTCTCATGCAGTGTTTAACTAAACAGCCTGTGTTTCATCTGACAACCCTAGAGATGAAAGCCCAGCTCCCAGTGACCATTCCAATTGACCGAAAACTGCAGGGCTTTTCTGAAAGCCCTAATTTCAGTCTAATTTCCAGAATGGCCTTGTATACGAGGGGCTGTAGAGCTTAGAGGTACAGTTGGCCCTTGGACCTAGTTGTGTCATCCATGTAATAGAGTTACAAATAGCACCCACCTCGGTATTGTAAGGATTAAATGATTTATTACAAATAAATCATATAGAACAGATACTTAGTAGGGTAAGATAACAAGCTAAAAGCATTGTGAACCAGATACCTTTATCTGAACAGTCTACAGCGACATCCTGAACTTATCTCTGAACTATTCCCCTGGTACAAAATAGGTCACGGTTTCCCTCCCATTACCTCCAACTTGATGCTGAGAAAACAAGAAGTTCTTCTCATCTGCAGCAGAAAGGATAGCTCTGCTTTTGCTAAGGCCATGAGGATTCTTACTAAACATTATATCAAGTATTCACTCACGACAAAACCATTACCTCAGCACTCTTACGTTGTAAATATTAAAAGAAAGAGTAGGAATTCCCGTCGTGGCACAGTGGTTAACGAATCCGACTAGGAACCATGAGGTTGTGGGTTCGGTCCCTGCCCTTGCTCAGTGGGTTAACGATCTGGCATTGCCATGAGCTGTGGTGTAGGTCGCAGACGCGGCTCGGATCCTGCATTGCTGTGGCTCTGGCGTAGGCCGGTGGCTACAGCTCCGATTGGACCCCTAGCCTGGGAACCTCCATATGCCACGGGAGCGGCCCAAGAAATAGCTAAAAAGACCAAAAAAAAAAAAAAAAGAAAGAAAGAGTACCTTTACAGACTCCCTACAGTGACCACTAAGGCATTCACAACAAGCTGGCTTCCTCAGATGGTCTAGTCTAGAAGTTCTCAGATCAAGCTAACCATCAGAATCACCTGGGGAATTTTTTTAAAGATCTTTTTTTATTATGAACATATTTCAAACATTCAGCAAACCTGAAAGAATTGTATAATGAACACTGGTAAACCCACCACCTAGATTCTACCATTAATAGATACAATAACTTTTGTTTTTTGTTTTTTGTCTTTTTACCTTTTCTAGGGCTGCTTCCCGCAGCATATGGAGGTTCCCAGGCTAGGGGTCCAATTGGTGCTGTAGCCACCGGCCTACACCAGAGCCACAGCAACGCCAGATCCAAGCTGCGTCTGCAACCTACACCACAGCTCACGGCAACACTGGATCCTTAACCCACTGAGCAAGGCCAGGGATCGAACCTGCAACCTTATGGTTCCTAGTCAGATTCGTTAACCACTGCGCCATGATGGGAACTCCTACAAATAACTTTTTTTTTTAATCACATATCTGTTTATTCGTTAACCACTGCGCCATGATGGGAACTCCTACAAATAACTTTTTTTTTTTATCACATATCTGTTTATCTATCCCTTAACCCAGCCATCAGTTCCTCTTTTTTCCCTTACCCGTTTCAAAGTCAGTTGCAGATATCTGTATACTTTCCTGGAGAAACTTTCTAGAACTATAAATTCCAAGGCCTCAACCCCAGAGGTACAGAGATCTACTGATTCGGGAGTTTTTTCCACCTTTCTGGGTAATTCCGATGCACAGTCAAGTTTGGGAATTGATCAGTCAGAAGCAGCTAGGTTATGCTGTAGTAACAAGGAAGCCCTCCTAAAAATTCCTGTGGTATAGAAGAATAAACATGTTGCTTCTTTTGCTTCTTTCTCCTTCGCCTCCTCCTCTTCCTCTTCTTCTTGTTCTGGACTAATGCTACATGTTCATCAATAGTGGACTAGGCTTCACTCTGGTAACCATGCCGATTGAGTCCCTGCTATCCAAAATATTGCTTATAACATGGCAAAGAGAAAAGAGACACAGAAAACCACGTGTTGGCTTTATAAACCTCTGCCTAAATTTGACATACATCCTCCTCTGCCCACATTTCATTGGCCAGCACAAGTCACTTAGGGACTTTTTGTTCAAAATTGTGGGGGTAATTAATGTTTCCTCAGGGAGAAGCACTATTGAAGAGAAGCTGGAATAATTTTAAAAATTTTTTATTATAGTTGATTTACAATGTTCTGTCAATTGGTGCTGCATAGTAAAGTGACCCAAACATACATCCATATATATTCTTTTTTTCATATTATCCACCATCACATTCCATCACAAGTGACTAGATATAGTTCCCTGTGCTAAACAGCAGGATCTCATTGCTTATCCATCCCAAAGGCAATAGTGTGCATCTGCTAACCCCAAACTCCAAGTCCCTCCCACTCCCTCCCCTCTCCCTTGGCAACTAAAAGTCTGTTCCCTATGTCCATGACTTTGTTTCTTTTCTGTAGATAGGTTCTTTTGTGCCATATATTAGATTCCAGATAGAAGTGATATCATATGGTATTTGTCATTCTCCTTCTGACTTACTTCACTTAGTATGAGAGTTTCTAGTTCCATCTATGTTGCTGCAAATGGCATTATTTTGTTCTTTTTATGGCTGAGTAGTATTCCATTGTGTATATGTACATCCTCTTAATCCATTCATTTGTCTATGGACATTTAGATTGTTTTCATGTCTTAACTATTGTGAATAGTGCTGCAGTGAATATAAGGATGCATGTGTCTTTTTCAATGAAAGCTTTGTCTGGATATATGCCCAAGAGTGGGATTGCTGGGTCATATGGTAGTTCTATATTTAGTTTTCTGAGGTACCTCCATACTGTTTTCCATAGTGGTTGTACCAATTTATATTCCTGCCAACGAGAAGCTGGAATATTTAGGGAAAGTAATATAAAATAACACAGGAAACCGCTAATATAATCCAGATTCTTTGATTTACAGATGAGGAAGCTAGCACCTGAAGAGGCATAGTGACTCTCCAAGATCAATCAGCTAGTTCAAAGCAGGAATGGTCTCCTGACTCCCAAGGTCATGTACAGGGCTACCTCCCTGCAGCTCCCACATCATTCACCACTCATTCCTCCATCTATTCATTGATTGATCTAGTAACGACTGTGTGCTTACTGCTATACACCAGGTACTGATAAATAAGGCACAGTCCCTGCCATCAAGAAGTCCCCAGTCCCATGTGAAATTCTTCCACATGACCTTCAGATATTCTACCACCGGCATATCTCATCCCATTCAGCAAATAACCTGAAGCAGCAGTGTGTTTCAGAACTAATAAAAATATTGTCTTTGAGGATAGAGACCTGCTCTTCTTAATTGTTTCTGGTCAGAGAGCACCAGTTCCCAGCAACCCTACAGAAGCTCATCATGGTGATACAACTTATCCTAGATACGGGATATTTAAAGTAATTCATGGGCCTACAGTGGTTGAGCACCACTCCTAGGGCACAGCCAGTCCATGATCTGATAGCAGAAGAGCTTTTCTCTGAAAGGCATCATTCAGTTACAGAAACCTGAACCCAACCTTGAAGTCCATTTTCATTTGGAAAGAAAGAAATTATTTTAAAAGGGAAAAACCTGATGGATTTTTAAACAACTCTGAGGACTATCTAAAAATAGGATAGTTTGATCTGCAGAAGATATTTGATACCTTTACAGGCTATCACCGTAAAGACGATCCATCTTTAAAGGTGTTAAAATAGCACCACAATATAAAAAGTGCTACATCTAATCTTCATAAAAGCACAGAATGGTAGAGCTGGGAGGATGTCTAAGCAGCACTAACTGCTTCATTTTACAGATAATAATCATGATGCTTATTGAATGTTTCACTGTGCCAGCTACTGTTCCAAGTAATTATGAATGTTATCACATTTGCCCTCACAACCAATAGGCATTGTGATCATCCCTATTCTGTCATTGAAAAAGTCAAAGCTCAGAGAGCATGAACAACTCCGTTGAAGTTAAATAACCAGAGGAAGGTCTGGGGTGTGAACCTAGAACTCGGGTCCTTTGGTCCAAGGTTCCTTTGATGTGAAAGAGAATCTAGTTGTCACTTTTTTTGAGCCACAAGGCTCCTGGACATTGACTTTGTTTGACAATTGCCTATGATGCTTTGAAAGGTTCTGCGGGGACACCAACACAAATAAAGCTGTTTCTGCTCTCTGTGAGTTTCTGCCTGGCAAATGAAGGGAGAGAGCATGGGAAAATTATGTGTCCTGGAAGCCAGGGGAAAAGAGAATTTCAAGATGAGGGGGTGGGTGTTTGTTTGTTTCTGCTTTTTAGGGCTGCACCCAAGGCCTCTGGAAGTTCCCAGGCTAGGGGTCGAATCGGAGCTTCAGCTGCCAGCCTACACCACAGCTCATGCTCATGGCAGTGCCAGATCCTTAACTCAATGAGCAAGGCCAGGGATCAAACACACATCCTCATGGATACTAGTCGGATTTGTTTCCACTACACCACAACAGGAACTCCCTCAAGATGTTTATAAGTGGTGTTAAGTGTCACTAAAGAGTCAAAGACAGTAAAGACTAGAAGAAGGTCATTGAATAATATGACAATTATGACATCACTGTTGAACTTTAGAAGATCAATTTCAGAGAGTGTTGGGGATAGGAGATAGCTTGCAAGAGGGTAGGGAACCGACAAAATAGGAGGAAATGAAACAGGAAGTTTCAAGCTACTGAAAAAAAAAAGGGAAAGAATGTAGAGATAACTAGAGGATGCAGACAATGGTGGAAATAGTTTTATTGGGATTGGGAAATACTAAGCATGTTGTCTACAGAAGAGATGGTGCCAAGAGAGAAGAACAAATTTAATCTGGACAAGAAAGAGAGGATCAAGTTTTTGGAGCAGGCAGGAGGAGAGTAACCATTCATTATTAAGTTATTGACTATTTCAGCCACTATTATAAAGTTTCTACCGTGTTTCAGGCACCATGTTCATGCGCTCTGGTAAACAAAGCCAAGCCAAATCCTATAGAGTCTAATATGGAAGACAGGCTTTAAGTAAACTGTAGATGATAGATAGATAGATAGATAGATAGATAGATAGATAGATAGATAGAATAGGTGATAGAGGTAGATGATGGATGGATTGATAGATATGATAGATGATAGAGATATTAGATAGATGATAGATAGATAAATAGATAGATAGAATAGGTGATAGAGGTAGATGATGGATGGATTGATAGATATGATAGATGATAGAGATATTAGATGATAGATAGAATATGTGATAGAGGATAGAGATATTAGATAGATGATAGATAGAATATGTGATAGAGGTAGATGATGGATAGATTGATAGATATGATAGATGATAGACATGATAGATAGATAGATAGATAGATAGATAGATAGATAGATAGATAGATAGATAGATAGATAGACAGACTAGGTGATAGAGGTAGGTGATGGATAGATTGATATGATAGATGACAGAGATATTAGGTAGATGATAGATAGATAGAATAGGTGATAGAGGTAGATGATGGATAGATTGATAGATAGAGATATTATATAGATGATAGATATGTAGATGATGGAAAGATAGATAGATAATTATATTCTGTGAAAAATGCTATGATGGAAAATGCTGAGATGCTATAAGAGCCAAAACAGAGAAGTTAGCCTTAGACTGAATAGTTGTATAACAGCTTCCAAATGAGAGAAAGGAGAAATGGAAGACAAAGAATGAAGATGCACTTTTTGAAAATGTTGAGGAGGAGTTCCTGTCTCGGCGCAGCAGAAATGAATCCGACTAGGAACCATGAGATTGCATATTCAGTCCCTGGCCTTGCTCAGTGGGTTGGAGATCGGTGTTGCCGTGAACTGTGGCGTAGGTCACAAATGCAGCTCGGATCTGGCATTGCTGTGGCTCTGGCGTAGACTGGCGGCTAGAGCTGTGATAGACCCCTAGCCTGGGAACCTCCATATGCCATGGGTGCGGCCCTAAAAAAAATGAAAATGTTGAGGAAAGAAGATAATATTCACCTTCTTATGAATAATAGGAAAATTTTAATGCCTGTTAAAATGAGGGAAATAAGGATTTGAGGATTTAAAGACAATGGAGAAGTATGTTAGAACCCATCCATGGACATCAAATTGGTATCAGCAAAAGAAGAATATTTCTATCAAGAAACATTAAAAGCTATTATTAGGCTAGATAGCATGAACTATCAAGGAATTCTTAGCAACCCAAAATAGATGCAAATCAGGTAAATGGTAGGTTGGGCAGAGAGAGAAGGTGGGTGGTTCTCATGGCAGACACAATAGAATTCAAAGGGTGCAAAAGATTCAAAGTTCCTAGTGTCTATCTGGTCAGGGAGGTAAGTGGAGCCCAAAGGGAATGGACCAACCCAGTGAGGTCACAGTGAGAACAGAAAAAAAGTTGAGAAGTGAGGTCAAGGGAAAAGAGACAGGAAGAGGAAGACATGATCAGAGTGGAGTACAGACCCGAGGAATGATGAAATCTCAGTTTAAGCCAGATCAGTAGGGAACTAAATTCGGTTAGTGATGAAGGTCATTGGTGCTGAAGAGGTTTAGAGAATGCTGAGGTTGGGGTGAGATGGGAATTAAGACCTGAAAAACCTTGCTGATGACCTTAGAACTTATAGAATGCTGTTCCTCTGCTTTGCCTTGGAGAAGATAAACTTTATGAATTTGCCAAACCATGTACGTGTGTGTGTGTATGTTTACACACACACACACTAACATATATGTTAATTACCTGCAAGTGGTCTGGACATCTCAGAGGGATGGTTTGCTCCCATACTTGTTGTTAGATTATGTTTGATTCAAACCTTGATATGCTGGATGACACCCTGCAGATGTAATTTGTGAAGAGTTGAAGGAATGAGTAACCTTCTCTTGTTATAATTAGCATTTATCAGACAACAAGAAATCGGACAAGGAGATTTTTCAGAGATACTTGTGGCAAAGGGATAGATTTCAGAGACTCTTCAAATGTAGACTCAACTTTCAAAGTTCCTTAGGGCTTGGTCAGGAATGGGAGATGACAAGGAGCAAAGTCAAAGGTAGAATGAGACTGAGTTGATTCTCATTTCCCCCCATTTTACAGATGAGGAACATAACACTCAAAGAAATTAAGACTCCCAGAGCCACATGACTAGTGAGTGGTAGAGACAGAGTTTATTGCCAGACTCATCTATCCTGTACCCTTCTCAATACATCACACTCCCTGTCCCATCATTCTCTGCAGGACACTTTCATGCTCCAAGTTACTTTACTGAAGATACCAAACTCAGCCTTCTGCTTTCCTCTTTCACATTTCCTATATTAGCAAAAGTAACCATGCATGTGCCTCGATAACCCTTCCCCCACCTGGGCTAGGGTCCCTCCCTGCACCCCCACGGTGGTGTTGACAGGCCTGGCTTGTAGCCCCCTCACACTGTTCACACTGAAGTTGAGGCAGGAGTATTTTCATAGGGGGTGTGGGGGCATAAAATAAAGTGGGAGATTAAATAGCAGAAGAACCCCAAGTCTATTAGCCCATTTGTTTGGCAGCTAAAATAAAATTGAAGATGACTTAAAGAGTCTGCCCAACACAGACAACAATGAATTTTGCATCTATGGGGCCACGGTTTAGAAATGAAGACCAAGAAATCCTTTCTCAAAAGGGCATAGAAATATGAGGTGAAGAAGAAACCTTGCTGTGCAAGTAAGGTGGGAAGGAAAATCACAGAAGAAAATTCCACATGGGATAGAGAGGGAGAGAGAGAGAAAGAGAGAGGGGGAAGGAGAGAGAGAGAGAAGGGTATATATAGAGAGAGGTGTGTGTGTGTGTGTGTGTGTGTGTGTGTGTGTGTGTGTGTGTGTGTGTGTGTGTGTAGAAAGAGAGATGAAAAACACCAAAAGAGAGAGACTGAGGGAGAGACAGAGAGACTCTTTAGGCTCCTTCGCAGTTGGAAATCATGTTTCCACCAGGTCTCAAGGACAGCATCCGCTGCCACCCAAGTGTTACCTGGACCTGCCGCCCAAGCACCACCTGCCACCCTCAGAAGAGGGGAGCCACAGCACAATGGGTAGACCAAGATTATGCCCCGCGGGTCTTAGAATGGAAACAAAGCAGAGAGTAGGACCAAGTAATTTCTTATAGGAATGAGACTGAACGTCAGGGGTGTTCTAGCCATAGTTGGGTGAGACCTGCAATTCATCTTGAATTCCTGATTTGGGGCACCAGATGATATCAGGAAGACAGCAGCGATCAATGGCTTGAAGCAAGATCTTAATTCTCTGCTCAGGAATTGAACCCAGGCAACCTGAGTGAAAACCCAGGAATTTTAGCCACTAGACCACCAGGAACTAGAGGCTAGAAGTGAAGCTACCCTGGCTTTTGTTCCTTTATGAAAATAAAAATTTTTCAAGGGGATGCACCAAAGCCATAAGAACAGGCACAAAGTTTATTATCCGAGGCACAGCACAACATGTTGGAGAGCACACAGAGAATCAGTGTATGTATTTAAGACAGAAGCAAGGCAGAATACACACCCAAAGAGTGGGAGCATCCTCCTGAATGGGGATCGCTCCAGAAAGGTGATTTAAATCACTTATATGAGAGCAGTTCTTCCAGGACTTTATGTTCCTCCAGACAATCATCTTACTTTGGTTCCCACACCTGAGCATACCCAGGGCCCTCCCCAATATGTGTGAGCATCTTTCAACCAAGACGGATTCCAGCGTAGGTGCCTATGGGATATGGACAGCACATATTATGGGATAGTGCCCCTCCCTGTTTGACCCCTGAGAAGTCTTTCTGCCCATGTGCAGTCAGGGAGGTCTCCTTGACCTCAAGAATGATAGATGTGGTCATCTTATCTGTTTATTCCAGCAGAGCTCAGCTCTTGCCATTAACTTTCCTTGATGTGTCAAAGTGAAACAAGTTCCAGTTTACTCAGCCTGACAAGTTCCAACAGTTCTCCGCCCAGGAGCTCTGCCTTCTACTTTACTGGGATGCTCTGTTCACCTATCAGCCTCCCCTTAGATGGTGAATTCTCTGAAGGCAAAAACAGGGCCTCTCAATCTTTTGATTCCCAGCTCTTAGCATAGCATCCAACCTACAGTGCTGCCCAAGAGACGCCTGTCAAATGAAGGGCTATATTAACAGGCCCCACACTTTAGATTGTAGCCTGCAGTTATCAAGATAGAATAAAATGTCAACAAAAGACACTATACCCTGCTCTACACTGTGACTCTTCAAAGCATTTTTGAGTGTAACAGAAACTTGCATCCATGCATTTGTTAGTATTTGGGATTCAGCTAATTATCTATCTGGCATCATCCTTCACTTGGCTTTCTTCCTGCCAGAATATGCTCAGACACACCAGCTTTACATCCTGAGGCCAAACATCCTGCAAAGCCACATAGGAAGCAGGTCTCCTCTTGCAGAGCCCAGGAGTTGGCTCTGCAAGAGGAGAATGAATGAGTCCAGCAGAGGACTGACCCGGAAGAGAAAAAGCACACTGCAAAAGGCGGCTCACGGGGCATGCTGAGGTGATGCAGCTTGTTTCATTTCCACCTCAGAGAACACTGGGTACCGAGGAGAATGCACGAGGGAGAGTCCAGTTGTGGGCCTGAGGCTCCCGGATCTGCACCTTTCTCCCCTTGCATGGGTGCAGAGTTAGGGGAGCTGAGACGGGTGGGGATTCAGAGTATCTGTACTTCTCACAATAGAGCATCTTTGGCCTCACATAGAAAAAATATTAAATTACATTGGTGGTTGAGAATAACAATTCTTCACCTTTTTTTTTTTTCCTCTAAGGGCTGACAGACCCTTCCAACGAGAACCTCCTCTTCTAGGCTCTCTTTGTGAATCACACCATGCAGTATCGCGTATAGGTTTGTCAGGGGGCTAAGCCTTGAGTAATGATACAGGAAAAATCAGTGAGATGAAAGTAAATGTGACAGCTCTTCATCTTCTATCCATCATCTTATCACCGGAGAACACAGCCCACTCACTGGGGTATGTGGCACCTCAAAAGATTTTTTCCCCATGTGACAAATTATCTTGGAAGAATATCAGAGCTCCGTTGTTTTTTATTTAAAAGTCATAAATGAAGGCCTCAAAGCCATTAAGTGACAGTGTATGAAAATTCACACATCTAGAGCCATTTTTGTGCCTCCGCGACAGTGATAAAAATCACTTTGTTCTCCAGTTAGGAACCATGAGAAGAATCAAACCATTGTGCAGATTACTTAAAATTCCAGCGTGCCGCACCATTTGCCCAAAGAATGTGAAGAATTTGCAGCTGTTGCTCCCACGAGAAAAAGGTTTCTAACTGGGCAGCGGCTGCTGTTGAACACACAGCTGTGGTTAATTTGAGCTGAAGATTCTTCATTGCCTTTGTGTGCAGATTTATTAAATAACATTTTAGAGGAGCAAAAACTGTAATAGTCATATTAGTAGGAGGCTGCAGGAAGCAAATAATCGGAAAGCTGCATGTTTGCCTTGGAAGCTAAGTCTGAAAAGATGTGTTCCGCACGACTGGCTCCCAGCCATCCCAGGGAGAGAGTTTCCAGGTGAATCCAGCCCCAGACGTCCTCGTGGCCCCTGCAGGAGCCCAGCCTTTTGTTCCCCATCTCCTTCATCTGGAAGCACTTCTCCCCAGAGTGGCCTTCCCTTGCTCCCACTCTTGTTTCTATTATCTCAGGAGACAGGAGTCATAGGGCTTGGAGCAAACGTAGCATTAGCTGGCAGTTGGCCGCTCCGGCTAAGTGGTCTGCATTATTTTTGCAATCCTCCCTAATTGCCGTTTTCTGTCTACATCTAGACAATTCGTGACATTACAGTGAGGGGACTAAACCCTCCCCGTTTGGCTTAGAGCCTCTGGCTGGATGAGCAGAAGTCAGGAAACGTGGGTCTTTCCTGGATTTCCTGTCAAGGCCAAGGAGAGGGAGAGAGAGGTCCTTCTACATATGAGAGACCCCAGCTAGTGCCCCTCAAGAGGGGGGGGTGCCCAGCGCTGGGAGAAAGGAGTTTTGAATATGAAGAGAAGCCGGCCAGGAAAATTGCAGAGCAAGTCATAAATCCCCACTACCACACTGAAACCTCATTTGTGTTTTACATGGCTATGTTAAATATTTCCTTTTAATAGGAAAAACCTCCAGGCAATAAGATATACTTCGTGTGCTGGGTACTGTGGGGCAGAAGGTCTAGTGGGAGACATGTAAGACAGGCCAGGGGCACCCCGCAGAGGTGAGGGCATGGGCTGGTCCCCACCAGAAGGATCCAGGCCTCAGGGATGAAGGGAATCTCGATAGTTTGAAGGGGAAGCAAGAGCCTCGGAGGCTGAGGACCCGGAAGAGCCAAAGCACCCTGAAGAAGTACGTCTTGATGAAGAAACGAAAGGTGGCTGGACAAGACAGGACGGTGTTGCCTGAGGATGAGACATGAAGAAAAAGGGACCTAGAGATTATCCTACTAAGCCAGACAGGGAAAGACAAACATCACATGTTATCACTTATATGTGGAATCTTAAAAAGAGGATATAAATGAGCTTATCCGCAGAAGAGAAACAGTCTCACAGACCTTGAAAAGCTTATGATTACCAAAGGGGACAGGTGGGAGGGTAGGAGGAATGGACTGGGGGTTTGGGACCGGCATCTGCACACAGAGGCACATGGAATGACTGGCCAATAGCGACCTGCTGTATAGCCCAGAGACCTCTCCCCAGTATTCTGCGATGATCTATGTGGGAAAAGAATCTGTATAGGTATCACTGAGTCACTTTGTTGTCCAGCAGAAATTATCACAATACTGCAAATTAACTATACGTCAATAAAAGGTTTAAACGTGGGGGGAAAAAAAGAAATGAAAAAAAGTTGGAGAGGTTAAATGGCACTAGATTCTGGAAAGGTGAAATGCCACTCTGAGGAGTTGGGATTTTTATCCTGTGGGGCCTTGGATACTCTGGAGCTGAGAAGTGACCTGCTTTTCAGGCATATCATCCCGCTAGCAGGTCTGCTGGACCCTAAAGCCTCACCCAGTGCCCCACAGAGAGGCAGGATGGCAGAGCATGAGGACTTCAGTGGTGGCTGGTCAATCTGGGTGCAGCAGGGAAGTGGGGGGGGGGGCACCTCTGAGAGCCAGAGTCAAGGCTTCACATCCTAGGCTTGCTCCTTACTCATCCTGCCTGAGGCCGTCGACATCTCTGTGCCTCTCCTTCCCCACCTGTAAAATGGCGATAATACCAGTGTCTGTCTCTCTTAAGATTATTTAAAATTAACATACATAAAATGCTTAGAACAGTGACTGGTACAGTAAGCACTTGGCAAAAGTTAGCCATTCTTATTTTCAAGATGTAAAACCTGGAGTTCCCATCGTGGCACAGTGGAAACGAATCTGACTAGGAACCGTGAGGTTGCAGGTTCAATCCCTGGCCTCGCTCAGTGGGTTAAAGATCTGGTGTTGCCATGAGCTGTGGCATAGGTGGCAGACACGGCTCGGATCTGGTGTTGCTGTGGCTCTGGCATGGGCCGGCAGCAACAGCTCCATTTCGACCCCTATCTGGGAACCTCCATATGCCGCAGGTGTGGCCCTCAAAAGACAAAAAGACAAAAAAAAAAGATGTAAAAATGTACAATTCAGTAACTTAGGGGAGCAAGGAGTCAAAGATGTCATGTTTATCAAAGACATGGGAGATCACCAATAATAGCTAGAAAACAACAGAAAATTTTCATATTGAGGGTTATTTTCCAAAATAACTACAACCTTCAAAAGTGTCAAGGAGACACAGAAGAACTCTTCTTTCTACCCGCAAAAAGACCAGAAGGATATATGACAACTCAAGGCGGCAGGTGATTCTGAACTTGATCGATGGGCTTCAGGGGACATTACTGGCACCACTGGGACAATTCCATTGAGATGCGAATGGGGTCTGAAGATGGAGTGATATGGGAGGTTGTGCTTAGTTCCTTGTCTGGAGGAAATGACCCTTGAAATGTTGTGTAACAATAAGGCACCCAGTTGGCAGCTGATTTTCAAACTTTCCAGAAGGTGCCTTGTACTCATAATGCCTCTGTAAGTTTGTGATTATTTGCAAAAGAAAAGAATTCATCTTCAAAGTAACAGCTAGCGTTTAGTGAGCATTCACAGTGTATCAGGCACTGTGGTCTGTGTTTGCACAGGAGCAGGTTCAGTGCCCCTCCCCCGCCCCCGGGAACCTCTCTACCACAGCGGAGTCATATGCCCCTCCTCTGCGCCCCTGTACCAGCGGGAACTCCTCCCCACCAGGCCACCTAGAGTGACCACTGCTGTTTGTAACACCCTCTGTCCTCCAAGGACATGCTGGTTGAGGGCAAGGTCCCTGTCCCATCCTCCACTGTACCTGCAGCTCCGCACCCACTCCCGGTCAATGCTCAGTACATGCCGGAAATGAAGCCCTGAGACCCTCTCCCCATGCTGACTCCAGCCCCAAATGAGGCACCAGACTTGGGAGCGATGTCTGATACATGACTTCTTTCCTAGGTGGCCCAGGCTCTGGCAAAGGCACACAGTGTGAAAAGCTGGGGGAAAAATATGGATTGACGCACCTTTCGACTGATGAGCTTCTGCGGAATGAGCTGTCATCAGAATCTGAAAGAAGCAAATTGATCAGAGACGTCATGGAACGTGGCGAGCTGGTGCCCTCAGTAAGCCCGTCGCTACCTTCTCTGGCTGGGGGCAGATGTGGGAGTGTTTTGATTAATCTAAGCTCCTGGAACCAAGAAACCCAAAAGGACCATAGCTGTATTTTACCTCCTTCTTCCGTGACAGCACAGAGGCAAGCAGGAGGTCCGCAGTAGAGGCCCACCTGCCGGATCACGTTGTTGAGGGCCCAGGTTCCTTCTGACTTGTTGCTCTGCCAGCCCCTTAAATATTAGCCTATTTCACATTTTCCCCTCAAATTGGTCTCCCCAGTTAGAGTTAAAAAACCTTTAAAGCAGAAGTGAGCTTGGTGCAGCAGAGCCTAGAATTAGAACCCTCTAGAAAATAATAATATTCTTTTTTTTTTTTTGTCTTTTTGCCTTTTCTAGGGCCGCTCCCGCAGCATATGGAGGTTCCCAGGCTAGGGGTTGAATCAGAGCTGTAGCTGCCGGCCTATACCACAGCCACAGCAACACGGGATCCAAGCTGCGTCTTAGACCTACACCACAGCTCACAGCAATGCCAGATCTTTAACCCACTGAGTGAGACCAGGGATCGAACCCACAACCTCTTGGTTCCTAGTCTGATTTGTTAGCCCCTGAGCCATGACGGGAACTCCTGAACCCTCTAGAAAATAGAAACTAACATTTTGGTCTAGTTCTGAGAGGTATAATAGCATTAACTTGAAATTTGGTGTCTTCCTTGTGTCACGGAAGTAAAGAATACTGGCTTTTGTGCATATGTGTTCAAGTCACCATCTATCTGTGTGAAGCTGGGTGCCACGGGCATCAAAAACCAATCATCCTGGACATTGCTATCCGGTGCAGTGGGTTAAGGATCTGGCATTGCCACAACTGAGGTGCAGGTCGCAGTTGTGGCACAGGTCACAACTGGGGTACAGGATCGATCCCTGGCCCAGGAACTTCCACATGCTGGGGGTACAGCCAAAAACAAAAACAAAAAACAACAAAAAGCAAGAAACAAAAACAGAAAACCATTCACCCCTTCCAGACTAGGTGACATGCTAGGCTCTGTGGCCAGGGCTCCCTAGTAGCTGACAGAGCACATGCCTCCTCTTTAACCAGCTGTGGTGTGTTTCCCACCTGGAAGCCAGCTTGGTCCTCACAAAAGGAAACAGGCCATTGCAGTTGCCTCCTAATGAGCCTCCTGCTGCCCACTCTTTTCCACCACAGTTTATGCTTTTCACAGCAACCAGAGTGATTGCTTGAAAACCTTTATCCTCACCCCCAGAAACTCCCGAGGGCTCCCCACCACGCTTAGAATGAAATCCAGAGTCCTTCCGGTGGCTCTGGACTCCAGCTCACTCTCCACCGGCCGTCTATCTCCCACCACTGTCCCCTGGCTCACTCCCACCCAACCACTGACCTCCTGTTGCCCCTCCCACGGGCCAGCGCATTCCTGCCTCAGGGCCTTTGCACTCTGCTTCCTCAGCCCGAGTGCCCTTCCTTCACATTGGCATGTAGTTTGTGCCTTTACTTCACTCAAAGCTCTACTTAAATATCACAATTTATCAAAGAGACCCTCCCCGAACACCCCATCTAAAATAACACCTCCCAAATGCTGCTCCTACAGCCCTGCTTTAATTTTGTTCCTAGTGGTTCTCTCTGATTATTTTTATATATTTGTTCGTTCATCAGCAATTTGTCTTTTTCACTAGAATATTATCTAGGGATAGTTTCTGATTATCCTTGTGATGGCTGCATTCCCCAAGCCCCTGTCCAAAGTCAGGGGATACCAGGGAGCCAGAGAACACAGGGAATGCCCCCACCCCATTTGGGCAGCTAGTAGCATTTTCCTATCTCCACTCCCAAGTTTCCATGTTTTTCATAAGCGCAAGTTTAATTTTTTTTTTTTTTTTTTGCTTTTTATGGCCACACCCACAGCATATGGAAGTTCCCAGGCTAGGGGTCAAATAGGAGCTGGAGCTGCTGGCCTACACCACAGCTATAGCAATGTGGGATCCAAGCTGAGTCTGCAGCCTACACCATGGCTCACAGCAATGCTGGATTCTCAACCCCCTGAGCAAGGACAGGGGGTTGAACCCGAATCCTCATGGATACTAGTCAGGTTCGTTACCACTGAGCCATGACGGGAACACCACAATTAAATTTATTTTTTTTATATACATTTATTAAGATAGGGTGCTTGTGAGGGATATAAAGCAGGCAGGGAAAGAAACTCTGCACCACAAGTTAAAGAATGAAAAAAATTTTTTTGGTCTTGCCCAAGGTATGTGGAAGTTCCCAGGCCAGAGATTGAACCTGCGCCACAGCAGTGACCCAAGCCACAGCAGTGACAATGCCAAGTCCTTAACTGCTAAGCCACCAGGGAACTCCTAAATCAAAAATTTTTTAACAAAGAAAATGATATTGCTGAAAAATGCTTCTTCATATCTACCAAAAATCTCCTCACTCAGTGCGTGTCAATTTTTATAAAATATTTACTGGAAAAAAATCAATATGAAGCACAGTTTATACCATGTTTTGTCTAGTCTTAAGCTGCCACGAGGCCTAATTTGTCGAGTGCTACTATATGAAATATACCACCCTTTTTCACCTGCTTTAAGGTGCCTTTACTTTTAGACACCCTAGTAAAATATAACCAATAAGAATATACCAGTACGAAAAGATACCTACCAATTCCATAGATATTAAAATGGGCTGGTGGGGGCAGGGTGGGGAGAGGGAGATTTAGAATGGATGACACTCAGTGTACTGTCCACTGTTCATCTCGTGGGACCATTTGCCCCTCCTGCAAAGGGATGACCTGGGAGACCCGTGGTAACTCCAGTGTCGTGCTGACCGCTCTCCCTCTGCTCCAGGGCATCATTCTGGAGCTCCTGAAGGAGGCCATGGTGGCCAGTCTCAGCAACACCAAGGGCTTCCTGATTGACGGCTACCCTCGCGAAGTGAAGCAAGGGGAAGAGTTCGGGCGTAGGGTGAGTGTCGTTACGGGGATCATCCCAGAAGAAAAATAGGGGACATCATTGACGCTGGGGGATAAATTCAAAGTCTATCCTTTTCTCAATTACATTAAATAAAATGTTCTATTACTGATGCCAGAAATTTAGCACGCAGACAACACAGAGGAGTGGGGGTGTGGTGATGCTGGTGTTGGATTTATTGGTTCCAAGAACAGAAACCTCCAACAGTGGGTCACACTTGGCTGGATCCATATATTCAGATTTGTTCTTCAGTGATCTGACTTTCTCCATCTTTTGGATTTTCTTCTTTTTTTTTTTTTTTTTGGCCATGCTCATGGCATGTGAAAGTTCCCAGGCCAGGGATCAAACCCACGCTACAGCAGCAACCCAATGCAGTGACCATGCTACAGCCTTAACCCACTGCACCACAAGGGAACTCCCTGGATTTTCTTTCTTTGTGTTGACCTCATTTGCTTCCTATCACAGGCTTATATTCTTTTTTAAAAAGCATTTTTTTTTATTGAAGCATGGTCGGTTTATAATGTTAGTTTTAAGTGTACTACACAGTGATTCAGTTTTACACACACGTATATATACACGTAAAAAAAAGAATATGTATATTCTTTTTCGGACTCTTTTCCCATGTAGGTAATTACAAAGCATCGAGTATAACTCCCTTTGCTACGCAGTAGGTCCTTGTTGTCACAGGCTTGTGTTCTATCATCTGCTCCCCAGAAAAGTGTTTCTCTTCTCCAGTGGGTCCAGCAAAAACAACTCAGGGCTTTGTTTCTTTATTCTGGATGACTAGGTCATGAGTCCATCACTGTGGATATCCAGGATTGGCCTGGTCCAGCCTGGAGGACCAGGGCAGGGATGGGAAGAAAGGAGAGAGGATGGGTACCACACCTGAACCACACAGACTGCGAAAGGGACGGGAGCTATGCAAAGGAAAATAGGATGCCTTTAGAAGGAGTCAGGGAGAACGGATGCTAGACAGGCAGAATCGCAGAATCAGATACCTGCACCCCTCCACCTCCCACCATCCCAGCCTCCCCAAGTCCCACCTTCTCCTAGTGAAGAGGGTGGGTTGGAGCCATTCACAGGGGAGCAGCAAAGAACATTGATCCTGTCATTTAATGAACCTACTCCGGGCTGAGCCCTGTGCTCCACACTTCACTACATTATCTCTAATCTTATAAAGTCCAAGCAAGAGGGGGAAAAAGTGGTCCCTATTTATTAAACAAAGACTCCAGAGCCTACGGGAATTAATATTTATATAGAGATCTCTCTCATACATTTTAAAACATTTTTATGTATATTATTTCATTTGATTTATTTTGATAACCTTTTAAATAAGGAAAGGAGGTATCTTCTTTATGGTACTGATGATCAGCTAAGCCCAGAGAGGTTACATGACTTCCCCACAGCCACACAGCTAGTAAGTGTCAAGTCACTGGTAAGTGACTACTGGTAGGAACAAGATTGGGGAAGGGGGGAAGCATCTCCATCCAGCTCTCACACTGCAGCATTAAGGGGAGTTGTACCAGTGTGTCTTCTGGGGGGTAATTTGACTTCCTTCTGAGAGTCTCTTTTTTTTTTTTTTGGTCTTTTTAGGGCCAAACCCTCGGCATAAGGAGGTTCCCAGGCTAGGGGTCCAATCAGAGCTGAAGCTGCCAGCCTACGCCGCAGCCACAGCAACGCAGGATCCGAGCCATGTCTGTGACCCACACCACAGCTCACGGCAGAGCAAGGCCAGGGATCAAACCCTCTTCCTCATGGATACTAGTCGGTGCATTAACGGCTGAGCCATGATGGGAATGCCTGAGACTCTTTATTTAATTTCCTTAGATGCTATCTAAATATTAAAAGGATAATTGCTCACTCTCCCTTGCGTTTCCTGCTTGCAAGCAGAGTCAGAGAAAAAAGTTCCTGGCCCATTTGGCAAGGGAGGCCCCTGACTGCCCCCCAGGCTGATTTTCTCCATTGCAGCTCAGGAGTCTTTGTCAGCAAGGTGGGGGTGGGCAGGGGGAAATGGGTTTGTGTGGCAGAGCCTGGGACCGTGGCAGTTCCAGCAGTGTCTGGTGAGCAATCACGCACCAGAATTCTAATGAGCCTTTTTCCACAAAACAAACCACTTTAGGAGTTCAGCCTTCCATATAATCAATGGCTTTTTTTACAACATAGGACTGGAAGGATTCTTCTCTTTTTTTAAAATCGTGGTAATATTTGATCACTTTCTATTTACAGAACAGAAAATTCACCACCTTAACCAGTTTTAAGTATACGGTTCAGTGATGCTGAGCGAATTTGTGTTGTTGTGCAACCAATCTCCAGAACTCTTTTCATCATGCAAAACTGAAACTCTACTCCAGGGAACAACAACTTCCCATTTCCCCCTCCTCCGGCCCCTGGCAACCACGGCTCCACTTTGTGTCTCTATGAACTGACTACTCCAGTTCTCTCACATAAGTGCAATCAGACCGATTTGACCTTTTGTGGCTGGCTGATTTCACTTCGCAGGCTGTCGTCAAGGTTCATTCATGTTGCAGCATGTGCGAACATTTCCTTCCTTGTTAAGGCTGAATAATATTTTGTTGTTCATTCAACAACGGCTACTTGGGTTACTTCCACTTCCTGGCTGTTAGGAACATAGCTGTACAAATAGCTCCTCAAGACCTTACTTGCAACTCTTTTCTTTTTTTTCTTGTTAGGGTTGCAACTGAGGCATATGGAGGTTCCCAGGCTAGGGGTGGAATCGGAGCTGCAGCTGCCAGCCCACGCCACAGCCACAGCAACATGGGGTCCCAGCTTCATCTTTGACCTCCAGCACAGCTCATGGCAATGCCAGATCCTTAACCCACTGAGCGGGGCCAGGGATCAAACCCACATCCTCATGGATACTAGTCGGGTTTGTTTCTGATGAGCCACAACAGGAACACCCCTGCTTGCAACTCTTTTGAGGTATATAAACAGAAGTGAAATTGCTGGATCGTCTGGTAATGCTATTTTTAATTTTTTAAGGAATCAATACGTACCTATACATACTGCCAGCCATAGTGGCTGCACCATTTTGCATTCCCACCAACAGCGCACAAGAGTTCCAGTTTCTCTGCATCCTCGCCAACACATACTTTCTGGGGTTTTGGGTTTGGTTTTTTATTTGTTTGTTGTAGTAACCATCCTAATGGGTATGAGGTAATATCTCATTGTGGTTTGGGTTTTCATTTCCCTAATAATTAATGATGTTGAGCATCTTTTCATGTTCTTGTTGGCCATTCATATGTCTTCTTTGGAGAAATGTTTATTCAAGTCTTTTGGCCATTTTTTTACCCAGGCTGTTTGGTTTTTGTTGTTGAGTTGTAGGAGTTGGGTTATATTCTGGACTTTAACCCCTTATCAGGTGTATTATTTGCTAGTATTTTTTCCTATTGCATAGGTTATTACCTTTTCATTTGATTTATTGTGTCCTTTGATTCACAGAAGTTTTTAATTTTGATATAATCCAATTGATCTATTTTTGCTTTTGTGTCCTATGTTTTTAGTGTCATGTCCAAAAAAATTATTGCCAAATCTAGTATCATGATGCTTTTCCCCTATGTTTTCTTATAAGGAAGTTGTACTTTTCACTCTTACATTTAGGTCATTAATCCATTTTGACCTAATTTTTGTATACGGTATAACATAAGAATCCATCTCCATTCTTTGCATATAGACAGCCAGTTGTCCCAACACCACTGGTTGAAAAGACTGTTTTTCCCCACTGAATGGTCTCGGCACCCTTGTGAAAAGTCATTTGACCATATATGTGAGAGTTTATTTCTGGGCTATACACTATATTCCATTGGTCTAAATTACTAACTTTTTGCCAGTATCAAACTGGTTTGATTACTGTAGCTTTGTAATAAGCAAGCGTGAGCCCTCCAACTTTGTTTTTTTCAACATTTGCTTTGGCTCTTCAGGGTCCCTTGAGATCCCACATGAATTTTAGGATGAATATTTCTATTTCTGCAACAACAACAACAACAACCAAATGCCATTGAAACTTTGATAGGGAGGAGTTCCCATTGTGGCACAGCAGAAACAAATCCAACTGCAATCCGTGAGGATGTAGGTTCAATCCCTGGCCTCGCTCAGTGGGTTAAGGATCTGGCACTGCCATGAGCTGCCGTGTAAGTCACAGATGCAGCTCACCTCTGCCATTGCTGTGGCTGTGGTGTAGACCAGTAGCCACAGCTCCACTTCAGCCCCTAGCTTTGGAACTTCTATATGCTGCGGGTGCTAAAAAAAAAAAAGCACAAAGAAAAAAGAAAAGAAACTTTGCTAGGGATTGTGTTAAATCTGTTGATCACTTTGGTAGTATTGACAACTTAACCATATTGTCTCCTGTGGGTTGTGTTACATTTGTGTCCATTCTGATCTTCAGTGTCCGGGCCATGAATAGTGTCCCTGGGGATACTCTCTGAATAACCGAGGAACAGGGCATCTTTCCTGCACCACCTCAGAATAAGGGCCTGTGCAAGCCAAGGGGTGAAAGGAGATCCAGAGAAGAGGAAGGTGTGGTTACACCCTTGAAGGGCTCCCTGCTGAGTGGGGATTGGCACTTGTGTAAACACACCGGTAAAACACAAGGAGGAGAATTCCTGCTGTGGTTCAGCGGGTTAAGAACCTGACATAGTGTCCATGAGGATGGGAGTTCAATCCCTGGCCTCGCTTCGTGGGTTAAGGATCCAGCATTGCCGTAAGCTGCGGCATAGGTCAAAGGTGCAGCTTGGATCCTGCGTTGCTGTGGCTGTGGGAGCTGTGGCCGGCAGTTGCAGCTCCAATTTGACCCCTAGCCTGGGTACTTCCATATGCCACAGGTGTGGCCATAAAAAAAAAAAAAAAAACACTTTAAAACAAGGGGTGGGTCGTGAGTGCTGGCTGCTGTCCTTCAACAATGTTGACTGAGATTCAGGCTTCAAGGTGGCAGCTCTTTCTCCACCAGGTTATGTCACATTTGACCTTGCCTGTGAACTTTTTTTAAAATCTTTTAATGATTTTTATTTTTCCATTATATTTGGTTACAGAAACTCTGTCAATTTCTACTGTGCCGCATAGTGACCCAGTCACGCATATCTATACCTTCTTTTTCTCACGTCATCCTCAATCATGATCCATCATAAGTGGACCTTGCCTGGGAACTTAATGTCCAGGAGCCCTAGGAGGGTCTCTGGGAAGGTCAGGAGGGTCAGGGCAGGTCATGCCCTTGCTTGGCAGTGCTGGTGAAAATATCCTTTTCAGTGTCTTTTTTTTATTATTATTATTGTTCTCAGTGGCAGTAAAATGGTCTTCTGAAATCCCCAAATGGCCAAGAGTGATAAATAAGGTATAGGGTAAAAATGAGCATTTTTTTGGTCAACTACTGTATGGAACCAACAACAAAAGTATGATCTTTATTCTCCTTGTGAGGCTTTCTGAACTGGGTCGGAAGGCACATATCTGAACCTAGACCTACAGGACCCGCACCGTTTGGAGCCGTGACAGCACCATTGTGTTCTTGTAGAGCCTCCCTCAGTGGTATCTTTAAAGCACATCATTTATGCTGTGGGGAGTCAGAAAACTACATTTTCATCTCTGCCATAAACTACTGTCACCCTGACCAGGTCACTCAACTTCAGATTCATCTTCTGTAAAACAGAAATAATAACATAGCTGCCAAACCCCATTTAGAGGGTTTTGTGACCATCAAATGAGATAACATGCATAAATGGGTTTTCTAAGCTATAAAAAACTAAGATATCATCTAGTTTAAGGTCGCTCTTTTTTTTTTAGATTTTTTTATAATACTTGATTTACATTATTCTGTAGGGTCACTCACATTTATTTATTTATTTTTATTTTATTTATTTATTTATTTTTGCTTTTTGCTTTTTTAGGGCCACACCCACAGCATATTGAGGTTCCCAGGCTAGGAGTCAAATCAGAGCCATAGCCTCCGACCTACCCAAAGCCACAGCAATGCAGGATCCAAGCCACATCTGTGACCCACAGCTCACGGCAGTGCCAGCTTTTTAATGCACTGAGTGAGGCCAGGGATCAAACCTGCAACCTTATGGTTACTAGTTAGATTCATTTCCACTGCGCCACAGTGGGAACTCCGGGTCACTCATTTTTTAATCACACTTTGTACAAACCCATTAATGCCTCTCCATAATGCCTTTCTCCTTTGTTTATAACCCAGAATATAACCCAAGTCAGTTAAGGACTTTAGATGGCCAGCTGTCTATTGCTGGCCTTTGAGTAAGTATGAATTCAAAGCATCCCTATGATCTCCTTAAAGTCAAGCAAAATTTTCTCTCCCACGGTGGGCCCTGTTCACACAGGTTTTAGAAAGTGTCAGAGGGAGTTCCCGGTGGCCTAGTGGTTAAGGATCTGGTGTTGTCACTGCTGTGGCTTGGGTCACTGCTGTGGCTCAGGTTTGATCCCTAGCCTGGGGATTTGTGCATGCCCAGGTTCCACAACTTTAAAAAAAAAGGATGGAGGAGTTCCCTTAGTGGCCCAGTGGTTAACATACCCTACTAGGATCCATGAAGATGAGGGTTCGATCTCTGGCCTCACTCAGTGGGTTAGGATCTGGCATTGCAGTGGCTGTGGTGTAGGCTAGTAGCTGCAGCTCTGATTCGACCCCTAGCCTGGGAACCTCCATATGCCATGGGTGCAGCCCTAAAAACCAAAAAAAAAAAAAAAAAAAGTTCAGAGAAGAGGCTTGCTAAAACTTGGGAGTGAGAAAGAGTCTCCAATGTGATGGCTGGATAGTTTCAATCAATGCAAAATTCGTGATGCCCTTTCAAATAATATACAAGTATCCCCTTTCATTACTGAACTGACGACCTTCAAGTGAAATATCTGCAAAAACAAGTCTTTTGAATTCTGCTGGGAGGATTTGCAAAGATCAAGGATAATCTTGATTTGTCCCTGGAGACAAATCAAGGTTCTAATATCAATTCAGCTTGTGTTGGAGAGAACACACCCATCCCGCCAAAACAAGCACCTGCTTTGAACCCGACCAGATGAACAGAGATCCTACAAACAGAGAACGAGCCACTGTTGATTCATTTATGCCCTAAAAGGACCCCATGATTTGTACAGCCCCCTCCAAATTACAGGCAAGTAATTAATTTGAAATTTGGCAAGGACAAATACAGACGTCAGATTTTCCCCAGAGATGCAGAGTAATCGGCCTGGCTGAGAGCACAGCGAGTGTTCCTTCTGGACCTGTCAGCCCTGCGACTGTTTGAAGCCCATTCAGGCCTGCGGATGGTTTTCCAGCCCCAGGCATTTCACCAGCCCTTCTGTGTCACAGAGACTCAAGCCTGATGTTTGGGACCATCTGTGGTTGAAAAAAATCCAGTTCATTTAGTTAGGCTGGTGCTTTTGCCTACCTGTAGCTGATGGCTCTGAGAGGCAGGTCCTCTGAGGATCAGCTCGGCTACCATACATGACACCACGAAAAACTACATGCAAACTCATGTTCATAGCTTAGGGGTGAGTCTGTGTGTGATTTCTCTATTACCGCCTTATCTTCTGTTCCCAAGCCTGGCTTTTTCCCCCATTGAATTAATAAGCTGTGGCCTCATTATCCAACATAGTGTATTAGGGAAGGGGAGGTTGTTAGTGGTATATGTGTGTGTGTGTGTGTGCGAGAGAGAGAGAGAGAGAGAGAGAGAGAGAGAGAGAGAGAGAGAGAGAGAGAGAGAGAGAGAGAAAGGAGGAGAAAGAGAGGGCGGGGTGGGGTGGGGGGAGAGATAGAAGGAATATGAAGGAAGAGTTAGGATTTCTCACCACCATGCCCATTTCCTACCCCTTTTGTGAAGCCCTGGTTGTAGTGACTTCCTGTTCACAGGCCTGTTTTCAGAGCCTGGCTTTATGAGTCCATGTCAAATCACTTAACTGTACATAGTTCATTTCCTCTCCTATAAAATATAGATGGGAAATAGCTACCTCCAGCCATTTAAAAAAAGAAAAGAAATCTTGCCACTTGCAACCACATAGATGGATCTAGAGAGCATTTTGCAAACGGAAACAAGTCCGATAAAGACAAATACCACATGACCTACTTATATGTGGAATCTAAAAAACCAACCAACCAAAACAAAACAAAAACAGACTCATGGATCTCAGAGAACAAACAGGCAGTTGCGAGAAGGGAGGCTGGGGGTAGGGAGTAAGCCAAATCGGTAAAGGAGATTAAGGTGTATAAACCTCCAGTCAAGTAATAAATAAGCCACAAGGATATAATGTACAACATAGGAAGTAGTATCAGTAGTATTGTAATACTTCGTAGGAGGCAGACCATCTCATCATAGTGATCATTTCATGATGTATGTGAATGTCAGATCACTGTGCAGTACACCTGAAACCAACCTGATATTGTAGCTCAACTATATTTCAATTAAAAGAGGACCACAGTGGGGGAAAAAAAAAAAAAAGACCATAGTGGAGTTCTCATTGTGGCTCAGCAGTAACGAACTCAACTAGCATCCATGAGGACATGGGTTCAATCCCTGGCCTTGATCAGTGGGTTAAGGATCCAGCATGGCCATGAGCTGCAGTGTAGGTCGAAGACAAGGCCCAGATCTGGCGCTGCTGTGGTTGTGGTGTAAGCCGGCAGCCGAAGCTCTGATTCAACCCCTAGCCTAGGAACTTCCATATGCCACAGGTGCGGCCCTAAACAGACAAAAACAAAAAAAACAGGACAACAGCTACTTCAATTCTTGTCTGAAGATCAAATGGAATCCCTGAAATGGGCCTTACACATGTCTAAGCCTACATACGGTGTTCAAAAAATTGTTACAGCTTTTTTTCCAAAATTATGTGTATTTTTTTCTGACTAGAAATAGGAATTATATAGATATGAGACAATACAGGAAAGTGTAACACAAAGACTGACTAACCACCCAGCGGTAACATGCCGATGTCCTGTCTCTGTTCTGTTTCCATGCAGTTAAAATCACACAGAATACATAACTAACCTAATAATAGCTGCTGTTTTTTGAGCACTTAAACTGCCAGGAACAGAACTAGATGTCTCACCTATGTCATTATATTAATCTTTTTTTTTCTTTGTCTTTCGTCCTTTTAGGGTCTCACCCAAGGCATATGGAGGTTCCCAGGCTAGGGGTCAAATTGGAGCTGTTGCCACCGGCCTACGCCAGAGCCGCAGCAATGCCAGCTCCGAGCCACGTCTGCCACCTACACCACAGCTCACAGTAACACCGGATCCTTAACCCCCTGAGCGATGCCAGGGATCGAACCCGCAACCTCATGGTTCCTAGTTGGATTCATTTCTGCTGCACCACAACGGGAACGCCCATTGTATTCATCTTTACAGTCCTATTCTGTAGGTATTGTTAGCCCCACTTTATAGATTGTTAACATCTCAAGGAGGGTATGTATGTTTCACCTGACTCTCCCTGGTGTGAAATCTAAAGGCTTTCCTGAGTTCCCGTTGTGGCTCAGCGGATTATGAACCCCACTAGTATCCATGAGGATGCAGATTCGATTCCTGGCCTCAGTCAGTGGGTGAAGGATCCGGTGTTGCTGTGAGCTGTGGTGTAGGTTAAAGACATGGCTGGATCTGGCGTTGCTGTGACTGTGGTGTAGGCTGGTAGCTGTAGCTCTGATTCGACCCCTAGCCTGGGAATTTCCACATGATGCAGGTTCGACCCTAAAAAGCCAAAAAAAAAGGACTTTCCTGTGTTAACCCAGCGTTTACACTACAGCTGCCAAACTCAGCACATATTAACAGAAGTAAAATGCAAAGGATTGTTCTTGCCTTTCCCTCCCAGGAGTCTCTTAGCTGAAACTCTGGCCTTAGCCTGACTATGCAGATGAGCTTTGGTGGATGTGTGGATAATGACCGTATGTCCCACTGCCTGGCTGCTCTTGACCACCTCTTAACTCTTTAGCTACGGAATAAGTGATTCTGTTTATCGATGCATTCTAACCTGCGAGATGAGCTCTTAGCAAAAAAAAAAAAAAAAAAAAAGCTTTGAGGCTGGAGGCCAGCCAGGGAACTTTTCAGTTGGTGTTTCCTGGTGGTTTGGAATTGTGGGGAGCTTTGGAATTTTCCACTTGAGACTTTCTGTACTCTTTTTCTGACTTCCGGTTCCCTGCAGAACTGTCAACTGTGTAATGGCACTATCAGGGCAGGCGTTATGTTGGCGACGGGGTGGAATTTTTTTTTGTCTTTTTGCCTTTTCTAGGGCTGCTCCCGAGGCATGTGGAGGTTCCCAGGCTAGGGGTCTAATCGGGTCTGTAGCCACCAGCCTACGCCAGAGCCACAGCAACGCAGGATCCGAGCCTCGTCTGCGACCTACACCACAGCTCACGGTAACGCCAGATCCTTAACCCACTGAGCAAGGCCAGGGATCAAACCCGCAACCTCAGGGTTCCTAGTTGGATTCGTTAACCACTGAGCCACGACGGGAATTCCCCGGGGTGGAATTATTATTATTAGGGTTGTGTATTCAGAAAGGCTGGAATGACCCCCTTCACCCCGCCTCCACTGAGGTTCCCAAGGGGGATAAAGCTCAGGGATGAGAGCAAATGTGTCATCGGCCTGTGACTGCCATTAGCTGGGCTGTCATCTTCCAGTGCAGGGAGGCTGGTAAACACACTGGAGTGTGTGACTTAGGCTAAAAGTGTGAGTGAGGCCTCTGATGCTTTCTCAACCCACATCTGACCCACAAGAGCCTTTATAAAGTTTAAAGGGATGAAAACATTGCCAGGCCCACATTAGATAACATTAGCTCACATTTACGTATTCTTGAAATGGGCAGTGTGTTCACACATTTAATCCTCACCATTGTTAGAGGAGGTAGGAACTCTTGTCAGCCTCATTTGAAATGACGAAACTGAGGTATTCCCTGGTGGCTCAGCGGGTGAAGGATCTGGCGTTGTCACTGCTCCAGTGTGGGTTTGATCCCTGGTCCTAGAACTTCTGCATGCGTCAGACACTGCCAAAAAAAAAAAATTTTTTTTTTTGTCTTTTGTCCTTTTAAGGGCCACACCCATGGCATAGGGAGGTTCCCAGGCAAGGGGTTGAATCGGAGCTGTAGCCACCAGCCTACACCACAGCCACAGCAAGGCCAGATCCAAGCTGAGTCTTCGACCTACATACACCATAGCTCACAGCAACGCCGGATCCTTAACCCACTGAGGGAGGCCAGGGATCGAACCCGAAACCTCATGGTTCCTAGTCAGATTTGTTTCCTCTGTGCCATGACGGGAACTCCCCCCCAAATTTTTTTTAATTGAAAAATAAAATAGGAGTTCCCGTCGTGGCTCAGCAGAAACGAATCTGACTAGTATCCACGAGGATGCAGGTTTGATCCCTGGCCTTGCTCAGTGGGTTAAGGATCCGGTGTTGCCATGAGCTGTGGTATAGGTCAAAGACTCAGCTTGGATCTGGCCTTGCTATGGCTGTGGTGTAGGCCAGCAGCTACAGCTCCGATTCGACCCCTAGCCTGGGAACCTCCATATGCCACAGGTGTGGCCCTAAAAAGACAAAAAAAAAAAAAAAAAGGAGTTAAGTGCAAAAAAAAAAAGAAAGAAAGAAAAGAAAATGAAGAAACTGAGGCACTCAGAGAGAACAAGAAAGCTAATCCCCTGAGCCCACAGAGATCCGCATGGCAGGACCTTGCTCAGTGGTAATATGGCCTAACACTGTCCTGACTTAATCAGAAGAAAACTAAAGGACAGCAGGGTAAATGCCTCTTTCTGCTCCACCTGCTGACTTCTTCACCCAGTGGGCAGCTCTCAGCTGGGGTCAGGGCTGGTCCCCACCAGGACCCAGAAGGCACGCGAGAGCCGGCTTCTGCAAAATACATGAAAGGGCCTTTGACACTGTCCATTTCTTTGCCTACTACCCCACCCTCCTCTCTCTGCTCCATTTGGCCCCCCAGGCATTGCGCCTGGGTCCCATTCTGAAGGCTCTGGCACTGTCCACTAGGGTGAAGTCACCAAGCTTTGGAGTTACAGGCAGCTGGTTGGGGGACTACCACTAACTAGTCCTCAGTGATCTTGGGCAAGTTAACCTCTGCGGGCCTCTGCTTCCTCCCTGCAGGGTGCTGGAAGGGTTAGAGGGACGGCACAGTGCGTCAGCTGCTGAGATATTCTCACAGGGCCCTTGTGCTCTAATAAGGCTCCCCTGAATACCCTGAGGCCCTGAAGAGCCCAGTGCTGCTGGGGCCGAATTCCACGGAGCCAGCAGGGGGACCCCGCGGGGCATGGAGTGTCCCCAAGTCTCTATTCATCCAGACAAGGACAGAGCTCTGTGTTCTCCCACCCACGGGCTGTTAGAGGCCAACCACCGTCCAGGGAAGAAGAGGCAGAGTTGCTCCCAGGGACTTTCTAAAGGAATACATCCAAGCGTTTTGAAAAATAATTAAATGACATTTCATTCAAAGATTTCAAAAACTTTACGTCAATGGAAGAAATGAGCTTCGAAGCCATGAAAGGATATGGAGGAAACTTAAATGAATCTTGATTACTAAGTGAAAGAAGCCAGCTGAAAAGGTGTGAGTTCAACAATAGGATATTGTGGAAAAGGCAAAACTATAGAGACAGTAAAAAGATCGCAGATGCCAGGGATAGGGAAGAAAGAGAGAGAGAAATGAATAGGAAGCACACAGAGGATTTTCTGGAAGGAGGAAGCTACTACATATTATACTATAATGGTGGATCAGGACATTGTGCCATTGTCAAAACCCATAGAAGGCACAACACAGAGAATGAGCCTTAAAGTCAACTGTGGACTTCAGTTAAGATTTCAGTACCATTCCATAAATTGTAACAAATATACCACAGTAAAGACCTAAAAGGGGAAACTGGGGGTTGGGAGTGGTATGGTTACTTTCTGTATTATCCTCTCAGTTTTTCCATAAATCTAAAACTTTTAGAAATTAAAAATCTATTAGTGGAAAAAAAAAATCAGTGGTACCAGCCACTTGCAAATGGAATGACTGCTCCATAGCTTTTTTTTTTTTTTTTTTTGTCTTTTTGCCACTGCTTGGGCCACTCCTGCGGCATATGGAGGTTCCCAGGCTAGGGGTCGAATCGGAGCTGTAGCTGCCAGCCTATGCCAGAGCCACAGCAACGCGGGATCTGAGCCGCATCTGCGACCTACACCACAGCTCACGGCAACACCGGATCGTTAACCCACTGAGCAAGGGCAGGGATCGAACCCGCAACCTCATGGTTCCTAGTCGGATTCGTTAACCACTGCACCACAACGGGAACTCCTCCATAGCTTTTAATGTAGAAAAGGAGTGCTGCCTCCAGGAGTGATGGGTTAGGTCAAACCGCAGTCTTGACACAAGGAAATGGCTTGGTGGAGCAGCTTTTCAAGCTATTATTTTGTGAAGAATCACTCAGGGATCTCATTCAATCACTCAGAGTCTCAGTAGGTTGGGGATGATGCCTGAGCCTCTGCATTGCTGACATGCTCCCAGATGAAGCCTGTGTCACTGGTCCACGGCCCACACTTTGAGAATCAATGTAGAACACAAAGCTACATCTCAGTCTTGCACTTATATTGGTCCAATTACTGCCAGCTCAGGCACACATTATCCTTGTTTGTACCTGAGTGAGTCCCTGAATGATCTTTTGTTCCCCTTCCCACCGCCGCCAAGTAGCCTGAAAACCCCCACCATAAGAAAAATCGCCTAGTCTCCAAAGACAACCCCATCGGGAAATTGTTCCAGGAGCCAAACTCTGTAACTGAACCCTAGGCTGCCTCCCAAGCTCGCCCTCTGCTGGCAGATCAGGGTCATTGTCTTTCAAACTTAACGCCCTGCCTTCCTACTGCTCAAAGGCTCATATTTTTTTCCCTTCCAATTAATAAAGACAGAAGAGTTATGTGACATGTTCCAGAGCCTTATTTTACTCTTATAGATTTTCAATTTTTTTCTTCTAGATTTTTCACTCTGTTCCTTAAAGTACCTTCTTCAGAGGGGATAGATAAATGAAAAAAACTTACCAACAACTTGGAACTCTGTGTTGTCTTCAGGTCCTCCCCTGCCCTGCCTTTGTGTCCATCCCTACCCAGGCTCTTTTCACAGTGGGGAGGTGAGCCTTCATTTCCACCACAGGATCAGAAGGGAGCAAAGGTTTCCTTTGATCCAAAGACCGTAGCCCATATATAAGCTGGTATATAGCTGGTAGTTCCTGTTTGCTACATGCCAAGCAATCTACTTAATTATTTTATTTAATTGTATTTAATCCTCACAGCAGTTCTGTAGTCATCTTCATGGTACAAATGAGAAAGTTGGGGTGCAGAGAGGCTGAGTGACACTTTTAATTAATGATGAAATCAAGAAACTTCTAATAAGTAGTTCTTTTCTCCAGTAGGGTTCTGGAGGCTGATGGGCTCAGCTGGCTGGTTCTCACGTGAAGTCCTTTATTTAGCTGCAGTCAGAGAGTGGCTAAGGCCGAGTGTAGACGTGTCTGGAGCAGAGCCTGGGATGTCCAAAACAGCCAAGGGCTAGTCAGGCATCTCTGTCCACGTGGCTCCTCCATGTGGCAAGCTTGGGCTTCTTCACAGCTTGGCAGTCAGTCCTTGGAGGTCTTAGATGGCCAGGCAGGAACTGCAAAACTTTTTATCTTGCTTCCACCAGATTCTGTTGGTCAAGGCAGGTACAGTTCAGAAGTCCCTTGTGGTGCAGCAGGTTAAGGATCCTGCCTTGTCACTGCAACAGCGTGGGTAGCTACTGTGGTGTGAGTTCTATCCCTGGTCCTGGGAATTGCCTGTATGCCAAGGGCTCGGCCAAAGGAAAACAAACAAATGGTTACAGATCAATTCAGATTCGAAGAGGTAGAGAGGAATGGACTCTGCCTCAATGGGGGAAGAGCTTAAAGTGCATCAAGGTAAGGAATCAATGGAGATCATCTTAGAGACAAGTCACCACACCAGGATTTGACCCTAAGCAGCCTGACCCCAAGCTTTGTGTGACCCCGACCATCATGGTATCCTAACTCCCATGTAATACAGACACAGCCACACGGTGCTCCTGGTGGCTGGTGTAAGATGGTGGTACAAATGGGAGGTGATTAGTCTGCCTCAGTAGGTCAAGGAAAGCTCCCAGCAAGAAACATCACACCCACACCCACACCCACACCCACACCTCCCCTTAGTGTGGAGGACAGATCGTGACTGCATTGGGTAGCATTCTGGATAATCCCTGCATTGCATGAGATGAGTGAAAACTTAGGACAAGGGACGGCTCTGAGGCAGCCTTTGGAAAGCCACTGACCCGGCAACGAGGAGTCCTCCCTCTGCCACAAGGTGGGTCTGAGACCTTGGGAGGAAGCAGAAGGCCAAGGAAGGAACGAACCAGGGCCCCCAGATCTTTCCAGAACCTGGGAGAGGGGAATTGCTGACCATGTTGTGCTCTCCGCCCCCAGATCGGGGACCCGCACTTGGTGATCTGTATGGACTGCTCGGCAGACACCATGACCAACCGCCTTCTCCAGAGGCGCCAGAGCAGCCTGTGCGCAGACGAGGACACCACCACCATCGCCAAGCGCCTTGAGACCTACTACCGAGCCTCCATCCCTGTGGTCGCCTACTATGAGACCAAAACACAGCTACATAAGGTGAGTCGCCTCCCCCCAATAAGCCGGCCTCCCACTTTTTTTTTTGTCTTTTTGCCTTTTCTAGGGCCACTCTGGTGGCATATGGAGGTTCCCAGGCTAGGGGTCGAATTGGAGCTGTAGCCAGCCGTCTATGCCACAGCCACAGCAACTCAGGATCTGAGCCAGCTCACGGCAATGCCAGATCCTTAACCCACTGAGCGAGGCCAGGGATCGAACCCACATGGTTCCTAGTCAGATTCGTTAACCACTGCGTTACAACGGGAACTCCCACTTTTTTATTTTTTAAGAAAAGAGATAAAAGAAAAGTGGAAAGTTGGGATTTGGAGATCTTGAAATTAGAACTGCATATGGCTGCACGATTTGGGTCAGCTTACTCTCTTACTCTCTTTGCTTTTGTATCAGTCAAAATTAAATATCTGTCCTCATGTGATCATGAAAGGCCTGGCCATGTAGTTTTACAGGTGCCATTATAGTTGCTGGAAACCACTCCTTTTTCCGAGAAAGAGAGAGGGAGGCATAAACTTCTGCCTTCCCAACCTCAGCTGAACAGGAGGATCCAAGAGGTCTAGTCTAGGTCTAAATTCAACTTGGAAAAATAAAATAAACCCAACTTTGAAATTCTAGGTTTTTGCATAGTTCGTAATTGACACTTGGCTGCCTTCCTCCAGTTTCTTGCAATAACTAGTGTTCCTGGGAGAAGCCACATTTGAGGCCAGGACAGCAGATGAGGTGAAACAGGGAGGAAATCGGTGGTGTCAGCTTAATGATCGTGAACAAGAATCCTGCTGTCGCGGTTAAGTTCATGAATTTGGAAAAGCTACCCAGTCCCCATTCACTCACCCATTTAGGAAACACGTATCAGACACCTCCTCTGTGCCAGTCCATTGCCTGGAGCCTCGGGCTTGGTAGGGGAGAAAAACAAGCCTGGGATCACAACACGGGGTCAAAGTGAACACGGAACGAGTTCTGAGGGCCCTTAAACCTGGTCTCGAGGAAGCCGGAAGGAAGGTCGCCAGAGGAGAATTGCACCAAGCCCGAAGCAGGGGTGCCATGGAAGGAGCCGAGCACTTCACACAGAGGAGCCTCGGCTGTGACAAGGTCCCAAGGAAGGGACAGGAGGTGGGGAAGGAAAGGCAAGAGAAAACCAGACCAAGAGGAGCAGTAATTGTCCTGAGAATGATGGGAACTACTGAAGGGACCTGTCAGCGTTTTCATTTAGAAAGCTGGAGTTCCCCTCGGAGTGCAGTGGAAACGAAGCCGACTAGGAACCATGAGATTGCAGGTTCGATCCCTGCCCTCGATCAGTGGGTTAAGGATCTGGTGTTGCTGTGGTATAGGTCGCAGATTCAGCTTGGATCTCACGTTGCTGTGGCTGTGGTGCAGGCCAGCAGCTACAGCTCCGATTCAACCCGTAGCCTGGGAACTTCCATATGCCATGGGTGCAGCCCTAAAAAGACTAAAGCCAAAAAAAAAAAAAAAAAAACAGAAAGAAAGCTCACCCTGTCAGCCTTATGAAGAACAGATCCCAAAAAGATCAGGCTGGGTGGTATTCCAGGAACCAAATCCTGAGGACCCAGCAGAGTAGAGAGCATGGACTTCTACCACCTGCTTTTTTTTTTTTCAACTTATTTATATTTTGGTCTTTTTAGGGCTGCACCCTCGGCTTACGGAGGTTCCCAGGCTAGGGGTCGAATCAGAGCTACAGCTGCCAGCCTACATCACAGCCACAACGCCAGATCTGAGCCGTGTCGTGTCTTTGACCTACGCCACAGCTCACAGCAACCCCAGATCCTTAACCCACTGAGCGAGGCCAGGGATTGAACCCATGTCCTCAAGGATACTAGTCAGGTTCGTTACCACTGAGCCACAACAGGAAAACCTCCCGTGACTCTTTAAAGCATGATGGTGACTGTAGGTAATTTATGAGGTTGTTGGTAACAGGCACCAACTCCAACTGGCCTAAGCTGAACACAGAACTTAACCTTAAGTTTATACAAACCAAGGCTGAAACGTAGCAGGTCCAAGAAGCCTGTGAGGTCAGGCTCCTCTCTGCTGCTCACACCTGTCTCCCCCTCCTTCTCGCATCCTGATGTTTCCCTTTCTCTGGCCCACAAGCTGGAATATGGCCACTCTGCAGCTTCCACATTCACATGTTACCACCAGAGTTTCAAATTCTAGAGAGAAATCTTCTGATTTGGTTTTGCTTTTCTCTGGACCTGGTGCTCTCAGCTATGGCCAGGCAGATGGGGCCACGTGGAATTCTTTCCTTTGTTCTGTGGCTGTATTATCGAGTGTGTACCACGTGTCAGATTCCTGGTGCTGGAAACAAAGCAGTAAACAAGACAAAGTCCCTCACCGCAAAGAGAGGAGCAGTAAATAAGAAAATATAATTGGCTCATAGAATCATCTCTATGAATAAAACAAAACAGAGAGAGGGTTGGGGATGGATATTTTGGGTGGGTGTTTGGAAAGTCTCTGAGACAGTAGCATTTAAATTAACATCTGACTGATAGGAGCTCCCGCTGTGGCTCAGCAGAAGTGAACCAGACTAGTATCTATGAGGATGCTGGTTCAATCCCTGGTCTCACTCAGGGGGTTAAGAATCCTGCCATGTCTGCTGGAGGCTGGCAGCTGCAGCTCCAGTTTGATCGCTAGCCTGGGAACTTCCATATGCCTCGGGTGTGGCCCTAAAAGAAAAAAAGAAAAAAAAAAAAGATCTGATTGATAAAAATACAGTGTCATGGTTGGTTGCCTGGGATTCTTCCCTGGAAACTGGGGGAGAAGCAAGGAGTTCCCAAAAGAGAAGATCTTATTGTGAACCAGAAGAAGCCCCAGAAATAGCTTCCTCAAGTGGCATTATCAGAATCATATAAAGTGACATTTAAAATCTCTCCTTTTGCTAAAGATTAAAAGCAACAACAACTTTTAAAAAAGAAAGAAAATTTAAGAGTATAAAGATAAAAATGATCCTAAATTCTTCAATCGAAAGATAACCACTAATGAACATTTTAATATCTTTTCTTACATTTTTTTTCTTCATTTTTTAATATACTTTTTGCTCATGGCATCCTAAGTCCAGAAACACCCCCAGGCCATAGAAGAAGCAATCCTGATAACAGATGACATCTATCCCTGGGTTGTTTTTTTAGTCCTAATCAATTTAAAAAATAAGAGAGGCCAATGACTCATTAAATAGGCGTTTAACAGATGCAGGAAATCCAGTTCCTTGGCAACTCAGCTTTTATAAAGGAGAAAATAAGTTATTCGTTCAGCAGTTCTGCTGTTGCAGTGTCCCAACTTCATAAATAGTTTGGCCATTTTTAGTAAGTCCTGAAATACAGCGGTATCCGTTTATTGTTCTGGGTAGTCATCCAACCTGGCAGGAGACTTCCTGCGAACTGAGGGGTAAAGAATGAGAAATGCAGTTGCTGAAACTACCATGAAAGGAGTGGAAGCAGAAGGCACGAATGGATCAAATTTTACCCCTTGGATGCAAAATCCATTTGGTAGCCTTTAAGCAACTGGATTACTAAGATTGGAGTCTTAACAGAAGGAAAGGAAAACCCCAAATTACTTTCATACCGTAAATTCTCAGTACTTGAGGTTTTGGGGGGTTTTTTTTGGTCTTTTTATTGTTGTTGTTTTTTTGAGGACCACACCCAAGGCACATAGAGGTTCCCAGGCTAGGGGTCTAATCAGAGCTATAGCCGCCGGCCTACGCCAGAGCCACAGCAACACCAGATCCGAGCCGTGTCTGTGACCTACACCACAGCTCACGGCAATGCCGGATCCTTAACGCAGTGAGCAAGGCCAGGGATTGAACCTGCAACCTCATGGTTCCTAATTGGATTTGTTTCCGCTTCGCCACGATGGGAACTCCTGTTTGTTTTGTTTTTTAGATTCCACATGTAAGTGAGGTCATGCAGTATTTGTCGTTGACTTATTTCTCTTAGCATAATATCCTCTAAATCCATCTATGTTGTCACAAATGGCAAGATTTTACTTTTTGTGGCTGAGTAATATTCCATTGTGTATATATACCACATCTTCTTTTACCCATTCATCTGTTGATGGACACTTAAGTTGCTTCCATATCTTGGCTACTGTGAATAATGGTACCTATGTGATTTCGAATCAGTGTTTTTGTTTTCTTCAGATAAATACCCAAGTGGGATTTCTGGATCAAGTAGTAGTTCTATTTTTAGTTTTCTGAGGAACCTCCATACTGTTTTCCATTGTGGCTGCACCAATTTACATTCCCACCAACACGTGTACCAGGGTTCCTTTTTCTCTACATCCTCACCAACATTTGCTATTTTTTGTCTTTTAGGTAATAGCTGTTCTGATGGGTGTGAGGATGATATCCTCATTGTGGCTTTGATTTGCATTTCCCTGAGGATTAGTGATACTGAGCATCTTTTCATGTGTCTGTTGGCCATCTGTATGTCTTTTTGGGGAAAATGTCTATTCAAGGCCTAAGCAGAGGGTTTTGTCTTTGTTTCATTTTCAGGGCCTCACCTGTAGCATATGGAAGTTCTCAGGCTAGGGATCAAATCAGAGCTACAGCTGCCAGCTTCTGCCACAGCCACAGCAGTGCAGGATCCAAGCCGCCTCTGTGACCTACTCCACAACTTGCAGCCATGCCAGTTGCTGAGCAAGGCCAGGGATCCAACCCACATCCTCATGGATCATGTGTCAGGTTCTGAAGCGGCTGAGCCACAACAGAAACTCCAGAGGGTTTTTGCTTTTGTTTTGTTTTTAACCCATTCATTTCCACTTCCCATTCTCTCCATGTGGCCCTGAGAAGAGATCTTTGAAATACAGAAAAGCTTGGGGTTTTTCTGGTTCCTGGATGCCTGGCCTCTTTGATCAATGCCCCACCTCAGCTGAATTACTTCTCAGGTCCTGAAGTTTCCCCAGTTCAGTCCGGCCCCACCCTGGCTGAGTGCTACCTGGATTTGGAAACCACCCTCCATCCCCCCCTCCTGCTCCCAGGAGAAAGGAAAGGTGCATGAAGGAAGAGAGTGACTCGGAGAAGGCCTGAGGTGCTGTCCTCTTGCTTGACAAATGAGGCATAAATCTCCCATCTGTCTCTAAGAACTTGAAGAAACTCCTTCATGACTCTGCTTGAAATCTGTCTCCTCTCCATCGCTCGCCTCAGCCCTTCCTGAATCTTCCTAGATTCCTGCAAAGAGCTTTGGATTCGGTGTCATATTTCTTTGCACCCCTGTGGTCCTGCTGAAATGAGTTGTGGTCACTGCTGGCTGGTACCCCCCACCCCCCACCACCAGGACAGCAGGCAAAAGAGAAAGCCAGACCTTTGTTATCTTCTGAACACAGTTTTATTGTCTCTCTCTGTGGTTGCTGTCCTCACAGGGAGGGTTTGGCTTCTGCCCAGCTCAGAGCTGTCCCTTTCGTGGGCTCCACTTTAACTCGCAGCCTCTCCAGAAGCCACCACCATGGGTTCTACAGGCACAGAATTCCATCTAAGGTCCTTGACACTGGTCTGCAGACATCTATGGGGCATCTTCAATGTCCAAAGGCTGGTCACTTAGTTGTGGGTATTCAGAAAGGGAAAGAGACCCATGAAACTCTGCACCCTCAGCGAGGTTGCAGGATGTAGTCATTGGATTGACGGAATATTCTGGATCTTTGGCAGCATAGAGCTTGGGCCTAGAGACGTAGGTAACAGCTTCAGAAAGAAGCCATTTGGAGTTCCTGTCGTAGCTCTGTGGTTAATGAACCTGACTAGTATTCATGAGGATGAAGGTTCAATCCTTGGCCTTGCTCAGTGGTTTAAGGATCTGGTGTTGCCATGAGCTGTGGTGTAGGTCGAAGACACGGCTCAGATCCCTCATTGCTGTGGCTGTGGTGTAGGCCGGCAGCTATGGCTGCGATTGGACCGCTAGCCTGGGAACCTCCATATGCCGAGGGTGCAGTTCTAGAAGACAAAAGACAAAAAAAAAAAAAAGACATTTGATCTGGTATGAGTAGAAGTTCGTGTCAGTTGGAAGGGAGGGGACAGAGGCTCTGAGACGAGAAAGAGCCCAGTAGTGTTAGCACAAGATCTAGGGTGCATAGATAGATTAAAGCTACTAGTATCTGACTGAAAAGCAAGGTGGAGGCTTCATTCCTCCTTCAGGCAACACAGGTTCTGGATCAACATTGTCCAATAGGGAGTTACCACTGTGGCACAGCAGAAACAAATCTGACTAGTATCCATGAGGATGCAGGTTCGATCCCTGGCCTTGCTCAGTGGGGCAGGGATCCAGCGTTGCCCTGAGCGGTGGTGTAGGTCACAGATGCGGCTCAGATCCCGTGTTGCTGTGGCTGTGGTGTAGGCAGGCAGCTATAGCTCTGACTCCATCCCTAGCCTGGGAACTTCTATATGCTATGGGTGCAGCCCTAAAAAGCAAAAAAAAAAAAACAAAAAAAAAACAAAAAAAAATACAAAAACCCAAAAATAGAGATATATTGTCCAATAGAGATATATTCTGGACCACACAGGTAATTTAAAATTTCCTAGCAGTCACATTAACAACAACAAAAAGTAAAAGGCAGCAAGCAATATTAATTTAAAAATATAATTTATTTAACCTAATGTAACCTAAGTATTATCATTTTAACATAAAATCAATGTAAAACATTATTTATTTATTTATTTATTTTTGCTTCTTAGGGCCACACCCGAGGCATATGTAGGTTCTGAGGTTAGGGGTCAAATTGGAGCTGTAGCTGCTGGCCTGCACCACAGCTCACTGGCAACAATGGATCCTTAACCCACTGACTGAGGCCAGAGATCAAACCTGGGTCCTCATGGATGCTAGTCAGATTCATTTCTGCTGAGCCATGACAGGAACTCCTAAAAAATTATTAATGAGATAGTTTTATATTCTTTTTTTTTTTTTTATGTGTCTTCAAAATCTGGTACTCAAAGAGTTCCCATTGTAGCTCAGCTGGTTAAGAATTCGACTGGTATCCATGAGGATATGGGTTCAATCCCTGGCCTTGCTCAGCAGGTTAGGGATCCGGTGTTGCAGAGAGCTGTGGTCACAGACACAGCTCAGATCCATATTGCTGTGGCTGTGGCGTAAACCAGCAGCTGCAGCTCCGATTAGACCCCTAGCCTGGGAACTTCCATATGCTGCAGCAGTAAAAAGGGAAAAAAAAAAAAAGAAAGAGAAAAAAAAATCTGGTACTCAAGCATATCTCAATTCAGATGCTAAATTTTCATCAGAAATACTAGATTTGTGCTTGTATTTCATAAAGCTGACAGTGGTAAAGGTAGATTTCAAATCCCCAAGCTGTCTAAATATATTTTTTAATTTTCCAGTAGCTGAGTCAAATATTAGTGTTAAAATGTAAGTTAATTTTAATTAGAGTATTAAAAACTTAATCCCTAATTTGTGCTAGCCACATTTCAAGTATTGAGAAACCACCTATCATTAGTGTTTACTGTATCCTGGACAGTTCTAGACTATTTTAGAAAGTTTTAATTAAGTGCTACAAGTAATGAAGGGAACCATAGAGTAATTTCAAGCAGGGACGTGACTGATCAGATCTGTTTTAAAAAGGTCATTTTTAGGAGTTCCCCGATGACCTAGCAGTTAAGGAACTGGTGTTGTCACTGCTGTGGCTCAGGTTCGATCCCTGGCCCAGGAACTTCTACATGCCATGGATGGGACCAAAAAAAAAGGAATAGAAAAGTTACTTTTAGAAAGGATAGTTTTTTGTGTGTGTCTATAAAAAAGATGTTTGTCAAATTTAAATTTCAGACCGAATTGGGAGAAAGAGAAAGAAGGAAAGAGGGTACCATGTCACTTTTTTTTTTGCTTTTTTTTTTTAGGGCTGAACCTGCAGCATATGGAGGTTCCCAGGCTAGGGGTCTAATTGGAGCTACAGCCGCCAGCCTACACCACAGCCACAGCAACACCAGATCCGAGCCATGCCTGTAACCTGCACCACAGCTCACAGCAACACCGGATCTTTAACCCACTGAGCAAGGCCAGGAAATCGAACCCGAAACCTCACAGTTCCTAGTCGGATTCATTTCCGCTCTGCCACGGCAGGAACGTCCCATGTCACATTTTTTTTTGTCCTTAGTTCCCAGGCTAGGGGTCTAATCGGAGCTGTAGCCACCGGCCTAAGCCAGAGCCACAGCAACGCACGATCCGAGCCGCGTCTGCAACCTACACCACAGCTCACGGCAACGCCGGATCGTTAACCCACTGAGCAAGGGCAGGGACCGAACCCGCAACCTCATGGTTCCTAGTCGGATTCGTTAACCACTGCGCCACGACGGGAACTCCCCCATGTCACATTTTAAAAGGACAAATTGCCGGTACACTGGGAAGCCCTATGTACAGAGCAGCCATTGACATGCAGATTATGAATCATCCTTATATTTTTGCTAAAGCGTGTCCTTACAGCGCTCCAAAGTAAAGATGTACACAGCCCTCCTTCTTTCAAGGCCTTGAGAGTGAGGAGGATTTTGCGGCCTGACCGCACGGATGAAGTGGACGGCTCCCCAGGGGGGCAGCCTTATACGTGACCCTAGCCTCAGAGGATCGGACGATTGCCCACAGACGTGCCCAGGGCTGCACAGGGGGAAGGGCTTGGCCGAGGCTGAGCACCTCACTCTCCTCTGGCCACTCTCCTCTGATCCCTGTGGTGTGGCTCCATCTGATTTACAGAGGACAGGATTAGAAGAGGAAGAAGGTGGCCCCCCACCATCATCGTAAACCACTCTGTGGCAGCTGGGGCTTGTCCCAGGAGCCCCGTGGCGCCAATACCATGAAAAACGAAACTCAAGCCATGTTTTAGACAGTGTGGGAAAATTCAGGAAAAACACTGGATCTGGACAGCGCTTGGATCAGCCAACTGTTTTATGGTTCATAAATTCATAGAATTAGAGAGCAAGAGTAGACAAAACGTGCAATTCCCAAGGCGGTGTAACTACTTTCCTAATTTAGCCTATGTTCCGCTGACGGCTGGACAGAAATTTTATCTCTCGATGCTGTACTTTTCCTTCAAGAATCAGGTGACACCTACAAAATTTAATCATATTTCCTGTTGGCCTGCCTTTAGTTTTTTGACTTAAAAAATATATATTTTGTAAATTGATCAGGATCTCACTTACTGCAGGAGATCAAGTCTGAGACCAAAAGAATTAGTTCTTCAGGTTAGAAGCAAATCCACTTCCCTGGTTTTCAATTCAATTAAATATATTAGAACCTCATACATCTGACTTTGCTGGTTCAGACTTGGAGAGCCTTTGGGAAAAGATCGTGAAGCTTGCTTTTACGCTGCATGGGAAGAGGGCATTGCTGAAAAATGAATATTTTCAGCATTGATTATGGGGTAAAAATTTATCAGACGTGAGAGGACACCTTATTTTCAAATTCACACAACTGTTAAGAGGGTCGTCGTCACGCAGAATGGGCAGCATGCTACTCACACAGGATTCCGATCTGTCCCCCTGAGGACTAAACATCTGGTGAGCTGGTTTAAATTTGCTAAAGCTGGAAGCACCAGGAACAGTTCCTACGGCTTAGAAAGCACTTAGGAAGTTGGTTCTTTTCCATTTACTTTGAGTTACGCCGTTATATAGGAAAACATAAAAGCTGCTTGTTAAAACCTTCTCTGTGTGGGAATTAGATGAGATTCAGGAAATATCCAGGTCTCTCTGGAGGAATGAAGGAGAAATTTGGAGAGGAGACTGAAGGCTTTGGTCCCACTCAGTTTAGTCAGGCTCTCTTTTGCTCCATAAAAATTCAGTCCAGGTACAGAAACCCAGTCCCATGGACAGAAATCCAATTTCCATGTGTGGCACAGGGGACAATATGTGGTCTCTTGGGATAGACCATGTTGGAAGATAACATAAGAAAGAGAATGTAGGAATTCCTGTCGTGGCTCAGTGCAGTGGTTAATGAATCCGACTAGGAACCATGAGGTTGCGGGTTCAATCCCTGGCCTTGCTCAGTGGGTTAAGAATCCGGCGTTGTCCTGAGCTGTGGCCTAGGTTGCAGACGTGGCTCGGATCCCTCGTTGCTGTGGCTCTGGCGTAGGTTGGCAGCTACAGCTCCGATTAGACCCCTCGCCTGGGAACTTCCATATGCCTCGGGTGGAGCCCTAGAAAACACACACACACACACACACACACACACACACACACACAAAAGGTAAAAAAAGAAAGAGAATGTATATATACATTCCCTTTCTTATATATGTATGTCACTGGGTCACTTTGCTCTACAGCAGAAATTGGCACAACATTGTAAATCAACTATACTTTAATAAAAGGGAAAAAAATCCAATGCATACCTTTACACACACACACACACACACACACACACAGCTTCTATAAGAAAAAATATGTTGCCTCACTCCTCTAGAATTTTATTTTCAGAATTTTGCTTCTAGGACCTAAAATAAAAATTAGGGTCCCGGATTAGCTTCATAGATTTCCCACTCACCCAAGTCAAAGGCTGCTTTTTCCATCTAGAAAGCCTGATTATCTGATTTTGTCTTTAAATCTCCTCACGTCCTTGGGCTCCACGGAGACACACACCACAGCTCTGGGTGGCAATGAGAAGCTTTCTTTTATTTAATTAAATATATCAAGCCCTGGCTTTAAGCCACAATGAAGAAAGAGGTTTGGGATGGAAATAGAAGCAGGAACTGGTCCAGCTAAAACTCCAGGGTATGACTCACCCAGCTCCCTGTTTTCACCCAAAACATCAGCCTTGGCTTGATTGACAGGATCCCAGAGAGATTCCCACCTTCTAGTCCTGCTGTCAGCAAACATTGGGGGTTTCTCTTCACATGCTTGTGCCCATTAGCCCTTGTTTCTGAAACCAAGTTGCCCAGCTTTTACAAGAGAGAATCCCATATCTTTCCATAAATTCCAGATTGAGGGTGAGACAATAGGCTCCAAGGAGTTCCCTGGTGGTCTAGCAGTTAAGGACCTGGTGGCTCAGGTTGATGCTGTGGCTCGGGTTTGATCCCTGGCCCAGGAACTTCTGCATGCCAAAGGCACAGCCAAAAAAGAAAAGAACATGTGCTCCAAGAGTGTGTTTCTGGGAGTTCCTGTTGGAACTCAGTGGAAATAAACCCGACTAGTATCCATGAGAATGCGGGTTCCATCCTGGCCTTGCCCCGTGGGTTAAGGATCTGGCATTGCTGTGAGCTGTGGTGTAGGCTGCAGACACAGCTCAGATCCCAAGTTGCTGCGGCTGTGGTGTAGGTTGGCAGCTGTAGCTCCGATTTGACCCCTAGCCTGGGAACTTCCATATGGCATGGGTGTGCCCCCCCTCCGCCAAAAAAGAGTGTATTTCTGACCCTACTGTATCTGTCCTGGTTCTGTGAGGACATGGAAGAAGGAATGAGAACAGGAGGATTCAACTGCTGCTTTCTTGGCTCACCTGTCTAAAGCCGAGCACTGAGGGTACAGATGCTCGATTTTGACCTTAACCCACAAAGCCCGCCCCTGAGCTGGACATGTTCATACTTGGGATGGCGATGGGTTATACCTGGTGAAGGGAGAAGTTGGACATTACAGTGAATGGCAACCAGTTTTTCCAGTTTGAGACTATTACAAACAGTGATTAAACAAAAATTGTTGTATCTATTTTCCAGGATATTTAAATGTCTTTTTTTTTTTTTTTTCTCATTTTGAGGATTCATTCTACCTCTGGAATCCCAGGGGTTGTGAAATCAAAACTAGTTTGCCCAAAGAAGGCAGCCAGGAGTTGAAGAAATCATTTAAGTGTTTCTCAAAGTGTGGTCTGAGATGACCCACATCAAAATCATCTGTGGAACTTGTTAAATACACAGATTAGAAGGCCTAGCCCAAACTCACCAAATGAAAAGCTCTGGCGATGAAGCCTGGAAAACTGCGTTTTAGCAATCTCACTACCCCAATCCTTGGAAGAGTTTCACTTGGATCATCAGGCCTCTACTTTTGTGGATGCTGCACGCGTGCTGGGACAAATCTCAGTGGTTGGCACATTAGGAAAATTTGAGGACGGGTCGTACCATAGTGCCTTCATGCACAGGAAAGCAGTCCCCTCCTCCTTTCTCTGTTGATGGCTCTATGTGCTGGCGTATCAGCAGTCTCCAAAAGGACTCTGCCCTTAACCCTTAGCACACCTGCAAGTTGAAGTCCCAGCTTTTGCTCTCTTCTCCACACCAGTCTCTCTCATGCCCTAACCTCTGCCCTATTCCCAACCTGCTTCAAACATGCCAGAACACCCACGGAAGTCTCACTTTCACTAACTCAGTCTGTGACTCTTAACAATGCTTTATCTCAATAGGGCACCTAGTTTTTGTTGTTATTTTAAATAGACTTTAATTTTCAGGGCAGTTTTAGGTTCACAGCAAAATTGAGCAGACAGGAGTTCCCACTGTGGCTCAGCGGAAACGAATCTGATAGTATCCATGAGGTCGCAGGTTTGAGCCCTGGCCTTGCTCGGTGGGTCAAGGAGCCGGTGTTGCTGTGGCTGCAGCTCCAATTAGACCCCTAGCCTGGGAACGAACCTCCTTGTGCCCCAGGTGTGGCCCTAAAAAGACAAAAAATAAACAAAAATAAAATTAAAAAAATAAAAACAAAATTGAGCATACAGAGTCCTCATATGCCCCTGTCTCCAAACCTCCCCCCATTCAACATCCTTTCTGAGAGTAGTACATTCATTTATTACAATCAGCAAACCTGCATCAACACATCACTACCACCCAAATTCCATAGCTTACATTAAGGTTCACTATTGGTGTGGCATGTTTTTCTTTTTTTTTTTTTTTAGGGCCACATCCATGGCATATGGAAGTTCCCAGGCTAGGGATCAAATCAGAACTGCAGATGCTGTCTTATGCCACAGCCACAGCAACGCAGGATCCAAGCCATGACTGCAACGTACACCACAGCTCATGGCAATGCTGGATCCTTAACCCACGGGGTGAGGCCAGAGATCGAACCTGGGTCCTCATGGATAGCAGTCAGATTTCGTTTCCGCTGAGCCACTTGGGGAACTCCATGTTGTATGGGTTTTGACAAATGTATACCCATACATGTTCACCATTAGAGCATCACACAGAATAGTTTCACCAGCATAAAATTCCTGTGTTCCACCTAGTCATTCCTCTCTGCCCACAACTATTGCTTTTACTGTGTCCATAATTTGCCATTTTTCCATCATGTCGTGTTGTATGTAACCTCTTGAGATGGGCTTCTTTCATTTAGCGATATGCACTAAAGCTTCCTCCATGTCTTTTCATGGCTTGATAGTTCATTTCGCTTGAGCACTAAATAACATATTCCATTGCTTGCATGTGTCGGTTTATTTTTCCACCCACCTGATGGACATCTTGGTTGTTTTCAAGTTTCGACAATCATGAATCAAGTTCCTATAAACACCCGTGCAGGTTTTTGTATGGACATAAGTTTTCTATTCCACAAGTAAATACCAAGGAACACAAATTCCCGGATCACATGCTAAGAATGTTTCGTCTGTGAGAAACCACCAACCTGATATCCAAAGGAGCTGTACCATTTTGTATTCATTCCCATCAGCCAAGAATGAGAGTTCCTTTCGCTCCTCACCAACATTTGATAATGTATTTTAGATTTTTGGCCATTCTAATAGGAGTGTAATCTTTTTTTTTTTTTTTTGTCTTTTTGCCTTTTCTAGGGCCACTCCTGCGGCATATGGAGGTTCCCAGGCTAGGGGTCTAATCAGAGCTGTAGCTGCCAGCCAGAGCCAGAGCCACAGCAATGCAGGATCCAAGCTGCATCTGCAACCTTAACCCACTGAGCAAGGTCAGGGATCGAACCCGCAATCTCATGGTTCCTAGTCGGATTCGTTAACCACTGTGCCACGATGGGAACTCCAGGTGTTACCTTTTTTTAATTAAGCACCTAGGTTTTAAACAACTACTCTTTTCTCTGTGGTTTTGGAGTCTTGTTTTAAAAATCTTGCACAGCAGCTTATAAGCAGGTTATCTTTTTTATTACAAAAAAAGGGTCTTATTTACAAATATTTTAATTTTTTTTCTCTTTTTCTTTTAAACATAGATAAATGCGGAGGGGACGCCAGAAGAAGTTTTTCTTCAGCTCTGCTCAGCTATTGACTCTATTTTCTGAAGGCAAAAATGCATGTATATTAAAGAAGGCAGAGACAGAAAAATATTAAAAGATTCATCCCTTAACACAATAAGTTCTGATCTAAACCTTTTGTGTGTCCCCCTCCCCAGCTCCATTGCTGTCTGCTTCCCAGCTTGACCTGAGAGGTGTCTGGAAATCATGCATGGTGTATTTGGTATCATCCAACCTTTTCTTCCCTAGTCAGAGCTGCCTGCACTTACAGCACGCACACTTCTTCATTTCCTAGTAATGTGAACAGCAGTGCGATGCCCATTTGTGTCAGTGGTGCCTTCAGGACTTGCTAGAGTCTGATCATTTGGTTCTACTCTCCTCAAACAGCATCCCTAACACTCTATCACATCCTCCCTCCTCTCCTCAAGATCTATATGCTGTTACCTGATTAAAGCCCTTAACACGAGGGGCAGGCTTGGGCATCTTCCTCTGGAAGCTGTTTCCTCAAGTTTCATCCAGAGAGATTCAGCTGACAAGACAGCACCAATTGTTCATAGGAAATTTGAGTAAATCCGAAAATGTGCCACATTTTTAAAATGTGAAATCGTATAGCTTTTCCAAGACAGCAAAATCTAGACTAGTCACCAAGTATCATTTCTCTACCCATGTCTATGAAATTGGCTATTTGGAACATGGTTACATTGGCTAAGAGAACAAATTGGATAAGTTGCCAAACTTAGTCTCTTCCAATACTTGGTGGTGCATTTTGGGAATTAATAGAATACCAGTGACCAAACGTACGTTAGAAGCATGAGGTGATTTGGTACTGCCTTCACTGGACTACTGTCAACTTATGGCTTTTGTTTTAAATGATCAACTATTTAGTTACCAAGCAACAAAGTAACAAAACTGATACAGGTGGAAGGGGCATGTCATACATGATGTGTAACAGACCCCAATGCTCTATTTGTTTCATACAGGCGTTTTCTAGGGGTTTGCAAACCTTGTCATACCCATATATAAAACTGTGTTTCCTTAAGTCAGGCCAGTGAAGTTTGGGTTCACTTTTGTGACATCAGTAGCCATATGAGAGCTTCTTATATATTCTACTGGAGTAACTGCATCTTCCCTTCAGTCACTACAAAAGACCATTGTTTCTGTTTGCATGATTTCTTTTTTTTTTTTTTTGTCTTTCAGTGGTTGTGCGGATAAGGATCCATTTCTGGGACAGAATTGTATTTTTAAAATCTTTTTTTTTTCTTGAAATGGATATGCACAAATAAAATAACTGGAACACAGAATAACTCTTTTTCTATTTATTTTTTACTCACATCATTCTGGAAAGCATTTGAAGCCTTATTCCAAACAGAATTAGAAGCAAACACAGTCATATTTAAGATTTATGATATACTCATATGGTTTTAATTTTGGCCACAGATCAGTTTTGAGCAATTACAAAGAGAACGCTCAGTGTATTCATGATACATGGTAATTTTTATATTGCCTTTTACTCTAGCAGTCATTCTTAAACAGAAATGTCAGTGTTTGCTAAAGGAGAAATTGAATTTCTTTGGTTACAACTGCACCTCTATTAAAAGGGGCATGTTCCTACAACTCACACAGTTATCAATACTTTATTACCACTCTGAGTTGTCATACTCTCTACAGGGGTGCACAGGGAGTATTTGAGCAAATTAGAAAAAGAGAGTTATACGATGAAAATTATCAGGTGTGCCAGAAAACACAAAATGACTCTTTGTAGGGATTAACATTCTTTTAAACACATACCACATACTGGCAAACACAGTCCATGCCCACCACAGCTTTGACAGACAGCAGGGCAGCAGAGGGGCCTGGCCATGGCTCTTACAGCTGCAGTGAGCTGCCCTCTTGAAAAAAAAAATCAGCAGGCGTAAATGGCTTCACCCCAAAGAGTATCTAAATGTGCAAATCAAGTCTTCTACAGAACCCCTGCAACAGGCTTCCTGATTTGAATGGCTTGACGTGGTATCACTAAAGCCACAGGATCTGAAAGCAGGACAGATCTTGTCTGTATGTAGAAAACATCAGATCACAATCCAGACTCTTTTATGATGACCTACATTCAAGGCCTCACCTGATCTGACCCCTGGACCCTCTTCTCACCCCAGCAACTACCACTCTCCTCTTGCTCGTTTGGTCCAAGCTGCATGGGCCCTCTTAATGTTGCCTGAACAAGCTCAACTCTCTACTGCATCAGGGCCCTGCCTTTGCTATCGTTCTGCCGCTTCCTCCCAATTATCCACAAGGCTAATTCCCTCACTCCATTTAAGTTTCTGTTCAAATCTGCCCTGATTGAGATGTTCTTTGATTATTCCCCCTAAAATGGCAGACTGGTCCCAATTCTTCCACTGTTTTCCTTCAAGCATTATTTCTCTTCACAGCATCAGCCTTAAATTACATGGTATTTTTAATTGTTTACTGCAGGCCTTCAGCATTAGACTGTAAACTTCAGAGGGCAAGGCTCTGTAGCCTCGGTCCCACAAATAGCAGTCATCATGGAGAGCTAACATTTAAATCCTCTGAACCCTCATTTTCTCCTCTGTACAGTGGTCACAATAGTAAGTAACCTCAGAGGTATTGTGATGTTAAACAGGTTAATAATACATGTAAATCATTTACTAGTTCCTAGTGCTCAATGAAAGGTGGTTCTTCGTCAACACTTGCTGAGGGTCTCAAAAGAGACCAGGAGCCTGAATTTCCATATGACTTTCCATTACATCACTCTAAAAATAGGACAGAGAATCAGGATACAGGGCCTAACTGGGGTCCCAGAGAGAACCAGAATCTCAGCCACCTCGGTTTGAACCACATCCTCCAGTTGAGAAAGGATATAATCCTTCCTCCTCCTCCCAGAGCCCCGTAAAAGAAATCTCCTGAGGGTCCCAGACCACAGACACACTCAGGTTTCTCTAACTTCCTGGAGAAAAAAATGGAATTCACCAAAACGTTGGTCCTACTACCAATCAATATTTATTGAGAATCTACTAAGATTCTTAGGGATAAAAGACATGATGGACTCTGCCCTCATGGAGCTAAATGGGACACCACACAAAAAATCTATTTAATCAGCTACTTGAACTGTGGAGGGAAAGTTTTTTTGTTTTTCTGGGATCATATACACAGCACATTTTTCATCAAGATAGAAAATGAAAACAAACCCTTTCCAGACTAAGGACACAATACTTCAAGTATCTTGTGGAAAAATCTACTTGTTATCTGGAGACTCAATTCCATCCAGTGCACCTAAAACAATGGCCTTCAAGGTTTGTTATCCACAGTAAGAAATACAGTTTATATATAGCATGCCACGCTTGAATTTGTAAAAAAGAAATTTTGCAAGAAGTATTTATCCTTACTACCTGTCATATACTATTTTTTTCCATTTCATTAAAAAAAAAAAAAAAAAGTTCTTCATACCTCTGTAAGTTGTTGTGTTCTACAATGTAATTCAAAGGGAAAAGCAGAGACAAACAGACAAGGCATACCATATTAGGTTAAGTGAGAGGCACCAAACATGCATGGAAACAAATCCCACCTGAGGCCTTTAGTCCCAGCTGTGCCTAAAGCCTCATATTTTGTCACTGAATTAGAATATGGAAATTATGTGTGTTTTTCCAATTCATAGGGCAGACCATTGCTTGTTCCCCATCCACAGGTATGCTTTTCTCTTCTGAGCTATGAACACAGACATGTGTTCAGGTTTGTACTCTAGGATGCATACCACAGCAGAAAAAAGACAGAAAACTCCCCGCACACCTCCACCACCTCGGTGACCCCTGACACGAAGGGAATAGTCTTGCTCGGGAAACAGGGACGTGAGGCAGACGCTGACTCTGGAGGAATCTGTCTAGGTTAAAATCCGAGCAGTGCCACTTTACTAAGTCTATGACCTTGGGCAAGTTACTTTCACTTCTCTGGCTAGATTTCCTCAAATGAAAACAGATAAATGAACCTGCCTCCAAAGGTTGTAGAATTAAATTCATTACTCTGTGCTGACTCGGCACACAGCAAGCACTCTACCTGTGTTTGCTATTATTCTTAGTGCATATCACACCAACCAAAACCCCTCTGCCTAAACCTTAAAGCAGTGGCGTTAGGTGTCATTAAAAGTTTCTTCAGTTCTTAGCAAATAACTTGAGCATAATATTTCAGGAAATACAAGTGACCTACTGAGTACTGCTAAATAGGTGATGCTTTAACAGGTACGTCTACGTTGTCGTTTACAGCCAAAACACCTATGCAAGAGATAGAAGGCCTACTTGTGAATGACAGCCTTGCTCATTCCTGCAGTCCTCAAAGTAAAACAACACACACGACCGCTACTCTATTCCTTTCAAGCCATGAGGACTATTTGGTTGGAGCTGAAAAACACCAAATAAATACATCTTTGCTTAAGCAGAAAGTAATTTTCTTTGCCACTCAAAATTCTCAAAATCTTTGCCTTTAAAAAAAAAAATACATTTAGGAGTTCCTGCTGTGGCAGAGTGGGTTAAGAATCCGACTGCAGGGCCATGGGTCACTGTGGAGGTACAGGTTTGATCGATCCCTGGCCCAGTGCAGTGGATTATAGGATCTGGTGTTGCCGCAGCTGCGGCATAGGTCACAGCTTGGCTCAGATTCAATCCCTGGCCCCGGAACCCCCATATGCCACAGGTGCAGCCATTTAAAAAAAATTTTTAAGTGGATATATTTTGTCTATTCTGTATACATATATAGAATTCTATCACTCTTTCAAAGCATACTGCATACTTTATGGAATTTTTGAATGGATCTGAATGGTTCTCCAAAACTGACTAGTATTACTTCCATGCAAACATGGTAGTTACAGAAATTACCATTACGTGCTACTGTCTTATTACAAGTCGAAGGTAGATCGTCTGGCATAGTCACTTGACATTTAATAGCCAAATTCCCAGAATACTAATGGTTCCCCCCCCCCATCTTTCCTCAACTAATAATTCCAGGTTGAGTTTTCCAGCTTAAATCCATTTTCTTTTCTTTCTGATATGATATATTTTATGAAAATCATCAGTATTCTTTATATATTACTTTAAAATTCTCATATTTCTATAGTTAAAATTATATTACTTTTCTCAGTTAAAAAATTCAGGGTAAGCTTTCAGTACCCTACAATGTATTGAAGAGGATTGGTAAATACTGTTCCCTTGATTTAAAATTGGAAAAAACAGGAGGCTCCAAAAATTGGATCAGTATACTACTTAGCCGATCTTAGAATGCTAATATTGCCTTTTCCAATAGTTAATAATTAGTGATTTTCAAAAACCATGTATTTAGGTTAAATACATGGGGGACTTATTTCCATTAAAAAGAATGAGTAAAATTTTTCAACCTTAGTTTTCACATCTGGACATTAAATATTCCCTTTTTCTTCAACCACGGTATGTGTTCTTTTTTATAACCTACTTTAATTTAGTGTTTCAGCACATACACACTGAGTGAAAACTTGATATCATCTTTTACAGAGCTTCTCCTCTTTTCCACCACATAGTCCTTACTCCTTTTAAAAGATACGTTTAAAAAAAAAAAAAAAAAACCAACAATTTTTTTTTTGTTTCCATACTAGTTAAAAAAAAAAAATCCAAAATTTGACCAAAGGAAGTCACAACAAGCATTCTATAATATAAACAGACAGTATCCACATAGTTTATTTCTCACAGTTCTCCTGACAAATGAACATTATTCAAGAACATACTGTATACACAGATAAGAAGAAACATACAAAATGTTTTAAATGATGCACAACAAAATCCAGCAGTATAAAAGAATGCATGTGAACTCTTGCTCACTGCACAGACTAAATTTAATCACTTGTTTAAATAGTAATAAAAATACAATCTTTTATGGATCTTGTGCAGACTACAAAAGAGGGAAATTATTACCATATATATGATTTTATTTTAGGCAGTTTTCTTCAATGAGTTGCACTGACAACTCCAAATACAGAGGCAGAAGGCTGTGTATTTTAAAGGAATTAATGTTGTGAATCAGACTTTACACAGTTACTACCACTGGCACTTTTCACCATAGTTTGTACACATCACATGATCATCTTATATAACATTACATTTAAAAAATATATCTGAGTGACAATTTTATAACATTCACACACCATGAGCTGGTTAAGGAAGCAATGCCACAGTTGCCTCCTGTAGTGCTTCGCTGTTGGTAATAAGGATAGTTCATTGTGGTTAAAAGAAATTAGACATCAATATGGTTAAGCAGCTCCAATTTACTAAAGGCCATCAGTGGCCACCACTGGGACAGTGAGTTCTTTTAAAGTGTATATATCCTAGAAGCAAACACCATCATTGGTTAAAACTTTGTCTAAAGAAGTCAGTTTCTGTGCTGAAAACTATTTTCACAAAACTGAAAGCTACTAAACTGTTTTAATATAAATACTTTGTCTTCTCGTTAGCATATTTATGACCAAGTTCTCGCAAACCTTTGGAATTTACTCTCTCTTTTATGTGTGCTCTCGTTTCCATCTCACCCATTTAAGATCACCACCTAAAAGGCTTTAAGGTAGTGGTGAGAAATTCACCAGGGAAACCCTTTGCTCACCAGGAATGTTCAGCTGCTGAACAGTGATCTAGAGCCACAACGGTGCGGAGCTGGACTTGACGAGAACACTCAGGAAGCTGTCATGCTGTGAGTGTCATTTCAGGGAAAGCAGAGAATCTTTCCAAACTGCACGTAATTCACAATGATACCATTGCTATGTGTTGAAGAGGACTAGTATGTGATGTTCTCTTCCATGTCATCTGTTTGCTGGAAAGTAGTTTGGGTCAAGATAATTATAACTGGTGCCCTGGGACACACAGTAGTCTCTGTCTAAGAATGTCTCTGACCTATAAACAGGTTCTAGTTGGTGATCTTCCTTGTGAATATCTGTTTCATGAAGGCTGCAAAGAAAACAAACACATCATTAACTGGCACGGGATGTATTTTGGTCTAGATATTATAAAACTTCCGTATGGCTCTACCTATTTAAATCCATTAATCTCTAATGGAAAGTTACTTGAGACATCATATGATTAAGGAAAATTTCTTAACCGTCTAGAATAGCAAAGTTTAATCCACTAAACGTGATATTCTAAGTAGTTTAGAAATCAAATTCACTAGAAGATGAGAAGCTTCTGTCAAAATTTAAGACTTAGAAGGATACACTTACCAGTCTGAACAAGAATCACAGAAATCCAAAGACATTTCTGGAGGACAATCCTGGCAGTGCCACCGAACACCCTGGATAGGTTCTATGCCACAGTTATCACACTATTAAAGACGCAGAGAGAAAAAGTATTAAGCTACATTGTTCCCAAATTTTCCTTTTTCCTGTTGGACAACACATAATATGCACATGGACACACTCTCCTCTCTCCTCATGCACTAGACAGTGGTATAACACCAAGATAGTTATAAGTTAGATACAGATTCTAGCAAACGAGCTCAAACTATCCATTCAAGATTGAGCTACAACACGATGTACGATGGGTAAGTAGAACATCAGGAAGTATAATCTTCGATATGCTATATTTTTAAAATATCTTATGTAAATCATCTGCAAACTTGGCATTTGATTATTCGTAGCTATTGACTTGAAAGGCACCTTGGACCAGTGGAAGATCACTGTGACTGAGAACCACTGACTTAATAAGGTAGTTGAAACTATCCAAATATGTGAGAGAACTCTAACAGGCTAAAACAGGCTACCATGGCTAACATAAACCCAAGTGAACCAAAAATCCTCTCTGAACTTTCGTCCTTCTGAATTATTTTGTGAGGCCTTGAAACCAATGCCCACCATGAAGAAAAGGCAGCTTTAGCTTTTTCTCAGTGTTGTGGCATTGTGGTGGCCCTCAGAGTATTCTTAGAAATCAAAGTAAATACCATTTCTACTTTCTTTGATCATCAGGCCAACCAGAGTGGCTGACAGACTGGCAAACAAGCCAAAACTGGGTCTTTCGACAAAATTAGAAGTGAGTTTCCCCTTGAAAAGAAAGAGATGTCATTTAGGAAAATCTTGAAATGAAGAAGCTGGGTACTGAAAGATCAAGGGAAAATATCATTTACTATAGTCTGGGTAATGGTGACTCTAAAGGATCAGAGGTAAAAGAATTTTAAATTTCAGTTTATCGGTATTTTTATGTATAAATTTGTAGTTCATGGTCTCAACTTTACTTCCTCCAATGCCACCAAGCATGGTCAATTCTAATGCCTAAGGTGCTCTTTTGTCTAAATTAACCCAGAGGATCTCTAACCAGTCTCCCTGTCTCCAGCCTTGCTTTCTTTCCATCCATGCCCCATACTAAGACCAGAGTGATTTCCCCCGTCCACTGAATTTTTTTTCAATTACATAGAAAACAGGGAGTTTCTGTTGTGACTCAGTGGTTAACAAACCCTATCAGTATCCATGAGAACATGGGTTTGATCCCTGGCCTCACTCAGTTGGTTAAGGACCTAGCATTGCCATGAGCTGTTGTGTAGGTTGCAGATGCGGCCTGGACTCCATGTTGCTGTGGCTGTGGAGTAGGCTGGTGGCTACAGCTCTAATTCGACCCCTACCCTGGGAACCTCTATATGCTGTGGGTGCAGCCCTAAAAAGACAAAAAAAAAAAAAATCAATTACATAAAAAACAGAAATAGGAGTTCCCATTGTGGCTCAGTGGTTAACGAACCCGACTAGCATCCGTGAGGACGTGGGTTCGAACCCTGTCCTCCTCACTCAGTGGGTTAAGGATCTGGTGTTGCCGTGAGCTGTGGTGAAGGTTGCAGATGCGGCTAGGATCCTATGTTGCCGTGGCCATGGTGTAGGCCAGCAGCTACAGCTCCAATTGGACCCCTAGTCTGGGAACCTAAATATGTTGCAGGTACGGCCCTAAAAAGACAAAAGACAAGAATAAATAAATAAATAAATAAGGTGGTTTTTTTTTTTTTGTCTTTTTGCCATTTCTTGGGCCACTCCCATGGCATATGGAGGTTCCCAGGCTAGGGGTCCAATCGGAGCCATAGCCACCGGCCTACGCCAGAGCCACAGCAACGCAGGATCCAAGCCACGTGTGCAACCTACACCACAGCTCACGGCAACGCCGGATCATTAACCCACTGAGCAAGGGCAGGGACCAAACCCGCAACCTCATGGTTCCTAGTCGGATTCGTTAACCACTAGGCCACGAGGGGAACTCCAATAAATAAGAATTATTAAAGAATCAATAATACAGTAGCCAGAGATTTAGAGTTATCCACTCTAAACCCACTGCCTTCCTAAGGGTTATATAGTTCAAGAAGTTAGAACAACCTTTCTAGAATGCAAATTTCATGTTACTCTTTACCTTCAATGGTTCCCCAATATTTTAGGAGAAGTTAAACTCCTTAGAAAATTCCCAAGGCAACTAAATAGTCTTTCACTACTCTCCAGTATGTACTCTAGTCATACTCGACCACTTCACTTACCTAACTTCTCTAAATTACTTACAAAATGAAAACAAATAAGGGAAGGAAGTGAGCCCATCTTGTTACGGCTGAATCCCTAGCACTTAGCAAAATGCCTGGAACATAATGGGTATTTTGAAATTTTGTGCAATGAATAAATGTGTTTCTACTAGCCTCTCAAAAAAAAAAAAAAAAAAAAGAGAGAGAAAAGAAGAAAGAAAAAGAAAAGAAAAACAGCAGAGATAACTTAATCTGAAAGGGGAAAAGAAATTTCTGATCCATGAACAAAAGCAACAACAAAATAGGTCAATGGATGAATAGATAAAGACAAATGGGATCTACTAAGGAAGAAAAAAGACCTGTATTCTGAGAACTATGAGGCAGTGATAAAAGAAATTAAAGACAACAGAAACATGTTTTTGGACTGGAACACACAATGTTGTCAAAATGACGACACTACCCTAGGCCATCTACAGATTCTACATGATCCCTACCAAAGTACCAATGGCATTTTTCACAGAACTAGAACAAAAAATTTTTAAATTTGTATGGAAGAAAAAAAAAAAGACATAAATTTGTATGGAGGAGTTCCCACCATGGCACAGTGGAAATGAATCCAACTAGGAACCTTGAGGTTGTGGGTTCAATCCCTGGCCCCACTCTGTGGGTTAAGGATCTGGCATTGCCATGAGCAGTAGTGACAGGTCACAGACACGGCTCAGATCTGGTTTTGCTGTGGCTGTGGCTGGCAGCTGTAGCTCTGATTAGACCCCTAGCCTGGGAACCTCCTTATACGATGAATGCAGCCCTAAAAGGACAAGGACAAGGACAAAGACAAAAAAAAAAAAAGGGAAAGAAAGACAGAAAAAACAAAATTGTATGGAAACATAAATAACCAAATAGCAAACCAATCCTAAGAAAGAAAAGTGGAGCGGGAGGACTCAGCCTCCCTGACTTCAGACTATACTAAAGCTAAAAGCATCAAAATAGTATGGTACTGGTACAAAAGCAGAAATATAGATCAATGGAACAAGATAGAAAGCCCAGAAATAAACCCATGACATCCAAGACATGGAAACAACCTAAATGTCCAACAACAGAGAAATGGATAAAGATGTGGTACGTGGAAGTTCCCTGGTGGTCTAGCAGGTTAAGGATCCAATGGTGTCACTGCTATGGCACAGGTTCGATCCCTGGCTTAAGAACTTCCGGATGCTGAGGGCATGGCCATAAAAAGAAAAAAGAAAAAGAAAAAGAAAAAAGAAATTTGCTAAGAGAACAGACATTAAATGTTCTCACCTCAAAAGAAAAAAGATAACCACACGAGGTGAATTTTTCTTATACCTTAAGTTTTTGTACACATTAAATACATACAATTTTTATTTGTTGTATCTCAATAAATTCTCATCTCATATTTTACCTCAAAGTATATCTGTATATTTTCTTCTCTCTACTGAATCATAAAAGCTTCTTTACACCAGTAACTATGGCACACTACTTCGTATAAATGAACAGGACAAGAGCTAAACTTACTTTTACCTGTGTGCTTAAAAGTTGTGGAGTTTAAAGCTCTGAAAATCACCTTAAATATCTCTTATCATGCTTTCAAAGATTAAACGAATAGATAAATGAAGTAGAACTTACCTTGAAGCCCACATGTTGCACAAATCCACTTTCAGCTTGCATTTGCTGAAGTTTCTGTTTCTTCAACTTTTTAAACTGTAGAAGTTCCTTATATTCAGGTAAATTCCTATACATGATAGGAATACTTTCTTCATCCTGTTGAAAAGAACACAAAACAAAAATGCTCCTTTGATAATTTAAATGAACTGATACAGAACATTTTTCTATTGACAAGATATTTTTCACCTTTAAGATACCACACCTTTTAGGGCTCACAGAAAATCAGCACTGCTAGCTGCAATATTTTAGACTAATACTTCTGGAGGGCTTCCTAATGCAACAGGAATACTGAACTATAGAAGGTGAATTCATAATGAAAGGACCAGGGGGAAAAAAAGGCACAATTCCCGCCTCTGTCATACACTAAAGCAGATTCAATCCCACCCCAAAAAGCTCATGGATACTTGAAAGACTCCCTATATTCTACTTCTTCCTGGTGTATAGGAAGCTCTTCTTCTCCAGTCTAACAGATATTTATCCTATTCTCCCAAATTATTTGTGTTCTGCTGTGCAGGATCCATTTTTTTCCTTTGTTCCCTCACAAATGATCCCAAGGTCACTAATTTCCACAACCCTCCTAACAGCATCCACAATTAATTGACCCCATGTTCCATCAACTCTCAATCGTGGACCCAACAATCCCTGTACCTCCCATTCCTCTTGCTCCCCATGTTAGTATTATTAACTACTATGCTTATTTTATATCAAGGAAACTGATGTTTATAGAAATTATAACTTTTACTCAAGGTTACAAAGTTAATTAGTTGTAGAGTGAAGTGATTTGAATCCAGATTTGTCTATTTAACTCCTAATACACTCAGCAGCCCAAGGCCTAAATCTGAGTGTTATCCTTAATTTTTCACTGTCTAATATCTAATACAACAAATTCTGGAGTTCCTGTCATGGCTCAGCAGTAATGAACCCAACCAACTAGGATCCATGAGGATGCAGGTTCGATCTCTGGTCTTACTCGGTGGGTTATGGATCCAGCGTTGCCATGAGCTATGGTGCAGGTCACAAACATAGCTTGGATTTGCATTGCTGTGGCTGTGGTGAAGGCCAGCAGCTACAGCTCCGATTGGACCCTTGGCCTGGGAACTTCCATATGCCACAGGTGTGGCCCTAAAAAGCAAAATCTATCACTATTTGATACTTTTTAAAATCTCTAGAGGACTGATAGTATCCACTCATTCCTCTGTCCCCACCATTGCTAAAAATGGCTTCCTGACTGTCTACCATGTAAGTCCAAAGTCTTCAAATGGATGAATATTCTTTACAATCTCACACTTCGCCTACCTTTTCTCCTATTATCTTTCATCCACTTCAAATTCTTGTCAACTAAAGATGTTAAATGATAGCTTCCTGTGTATGCTACCACTGAGAAAGACAAGTAATGTAAGAAATACATTAATAGTAGTAAATATGTGACCTAAATAACTGAATAATGTAGTAAGAAATTTTATAATAAAATGTATTAAATTCAGATATTTTAGGCAAACATAAATACAAACTGTACTAAATTTTTAAATTTAATTTTTTTTTTTTTTGCTTTCTTAGGGCTACAGTTGTGGCATATGGAAGTTCCCAGACCAGGGGTTGAATCAGAGCTACAGATAGTGGTATATGCCACAGCTACAGATCTGAGCCACATCTACAACCTACACCACAGGTCATGGCAAAGCCAGATCCTTAACCCACTGAGCAAGGCCAGGGACTGAACTGTGTCCTCACGGACACTGGTTGGGTTCGTTACTGCTAAGCCACAACAGGAACTCCTTAATCTGCATTTTAAGTTTAAAGATATTATTAAATTTGGTCAACAAGATTAAGAAAAGTTAAGTCACCTCACTCCTAGTAAAATGACTACTACCAAGAGAAAAAAAAAAAAAGAAAATAACAAGTGTTGGCAAGGAAGCAAAGAAACTGAAACTTTTGTACACTGCTGATGAGAATGTAAAATGTTGTGGCCATTATGGAAAATAGCACTGCGGTTCCCCAATAAATGAAACACAGAATTACCATATGATCAAGCAATTCTGCTTCTGAGTATATACCCAGAGGAAGTGAGGGCAGAGACTCAACAGGTATTTGTACATCCATGCATTACTCACAACAGCCAAAAAGCTGGGAGCAACCCAAGTGTCCGCTGACAGAAAAATGGGTAAATAAAACATGGTATACACATACAATGGAATGTTATTTGGTCTTAAAAAAGACAGAAATTGGAGTTCCCATCGTGGCACAGTGGTTAACGAATCCGACCAGGAACCATGAGGTTGCGGGTTCGATCCCTGGCCTTGCTCAGTGGGTTAAGGATCCAGCATTGCCATGAGCTGTGGTGTAGGTCACAGATGCAGCTCAGATCCCGAGTTGCTATAGCTCTGGCGTAGGCCAGCAACTACAGCTCTGCTTAGATCCCTAGCCTGGGAACCTCCATATGCCGCGGGAAGCGGCCCTAGAAAAGGCAAAAAGACAAAAAAGAAAAAAAAAAAGAAAAAAAGAAAAAAGACGGAAATTGTGACATGTAAGATGGAAGAACCCTGAAGACATTATGCTAAGTGCTATAAGCCAGACGCTAAAGGACAAAAACTGTGTGATTCTATCTAGAGAGGTACCCAGAACAGTCAAATTCAGAGAGAGAGAAGGGAGAATGGCAGTTGCCAGGGGTTGGAAGGAGAAGGGGATAGGGAAAATAACGTTTATTGGGCATGGAGTTTCAGTTTTACAGGACATAAAGAGCTGTGGAGAGTGGTTACACAATAATGTAAAGTACTTTAACACTACTGAACTGTAGACTTAAAATTGGCTAGGGTAGTAAATTGTATGTTATGGGTATCTGCTACAATTAGAAATAAAAATTCCATACTATTCAGCCATAAAAAAAAAGATAAAATCTTGTCATTGTGACTACAAAGATGAACCTTGAGAGAATTATGCTAAGTGATATAAATCAGAAGAAAACAGACAAATACCATGATTTCACTCATATGTTAAATATTTTAAAAAATAAATGAACAAAAAACCCCAAAACATATACAGGTACAGGGAACAGACTGGGGTTCTGAGAACAGATTGGTATACTTCCCACAGAGGGGAAGAGTGGTAGGGGAGGAAGAAATAGGTAAACAGGGTCGAATGCATGGTAATGGGTGGAAACTAGGTTTTGGCGGTGAGCACACTGTAGTACATACACAAGTTAAATTAAAATTCTGTACACGTGAAACATATTTTATAAACTAGTATTCCCTTAAAATAAACAAATACATATTTTTAAAATATTAATAGATTTCCTAGTTATAATCATTTTAAATTTAGTTAAAGTGGAAACACTATGACTAATTTCAAAGGAGGCTGTAACAGAATACAGATTTTAAAACTAAGGAGGTGGAGTTCCCATTGTAGCCCAGCAGAAATGAATCCAACCTGGATCCCAAGTTGCTGTGGGTGTCATGTAGGCCAGCAGCTGTAGCTCTGACTCGACCCCTAGTCCGGGAACTTCTATGTGCTTCAGGTGCAGCCCTGAAAAGCAAAGAAATAAAAAATAAAATAACATAAAATAAAACTAAGGAAGTATTTACATGCAAGCATATTGTCTCTCTAGCTACTGCTTTCTTTTTTCTTTTGTTTTTTGCTTTTTTTAGGGCAGCACCTGAGGCATACAGAAGTTCCCCAGCTTAGGGGTTAAATCAGAGCTGCAGCTGCTGGTCTACGTCACAGCAAGAGCAACTCAGGATCCAACTCGCATCTGTGACATACACCACAGCTCATGGCAATGCCAGATCCTTAACCCACCGAGTGGGGCCAGGGATCAAACCCACATCCTCATGGATACTAGTCGGGTTCGTTACCCCTGAGCCACAGTGGGAACCCTTCTAGCTACTGCTTTTTTGAAAAGAAACTGAAATCTATAAATTTCACATCAGAGGATTCATAAATATACATTTAAATAGCTATTTTAAAGTAACAGAATGATATGAAATGCTGCTTATTTAAAAGTAAATAAACCACACTGAGAACTTTGTCTGATCACTTATGACACAGCACGATAATGGGAGAAAAGAGAATGTATATACATGTATGTGCAACTTGGTCACTATGTTGTACAGTTGAAAAAAATTTGTATTGGGGAAATAACAATTAAAAAAACTACAAAAACAAAAAATAAATAAATAAAAATAAACCAAACAAATCAAATTCAACCAATTATATTCTATTTTGATACTGATATTACTGTCAATTTTCTCAAAACACACTTCTTTTAAATATCCTACTGGAGTTCCCATCGTGGCTCAGTGGTTAACGAATCCGACTAGGAACCACAAGGCTGCAGGTTCGATCCCTGCCCTTGCTCAGTGGGTTAAGGATCCGGTGTTGCTGTGAGCTGTGGTGTAGGTCGCAGACGCAGCTCGGATCCCGCGTTGGTGTGGCTCTGGCGTAGGCCGGCAGCTATGGCTCTGATTCGATCCCTAGCCCGGGAACCTCCATATGCCGCAGGAGTAGCCCGAGAAATGGCAAAAAAGACAAAAAAAAATAAAATATCCATCTTCATAAAAAAAGATTTCCTTTTCCAATTATCATACATAATCAAAGTATTAGGAAAGATATTAAAAAAGGTCCTTTAAATGAGGAATCAGAATCATGTTATTGAGGAACTATTTTAGCACAGTAAAACAAAAAATATTAACAGCAATAAAAAGGAATCTTTATAAACAGAGAGTAAAATAATGAACTAACCTAAATTAGCATCCAGTCAATGACAACACAAAGACGACTTAGTCCAAGAGGATTTAAAGAGTGTAATTTGACTTTATTTCTGTAGTGGGATATATAGCCTAAGGCAAAAATAGAACTGACCCCCCCCCCCAAAAAAAAACCCTGTTTTTGGTAGTTATATTGTTGATGGCAGTGTTGGTATTATTAAATTCTGAGACTACCATGAGCAGTGTGAGACAGAGAAAATGAGAGTTATATTGTGATAACACTGATAACCAGGATTTATAACAGGCGAGAAAAAAAGATACGTATTAAAGATCAATAAAGGTAATAAGTAATTTTCCCATAGGCCTTAGGATGAATGTGAAATAAAAATATGCATTTATGATTGCTTTTTTTTTTGTCTTTTTGCTATTTCCTTGGGCCGCTCCCGCGGCATATGGAGGTTCCCGGGCTAGGGGTCGAATCAGAGCTGTAGCCACTGGCCTACACCAGAGCCACAGCAACGTGGGATCCGAGCCGCGTCTGCAACCTACACCACAGCTCACGGCAACGCCGGATCCTTAACCTGCTGAGCAAGGGCAGGGACTGAACCCGCAACCTCATGGTTCCTAGTCGGGTTCGTTAACCACTGCGCCACGACAGGAACTCCTATGATTGTTTTTTAACTTGATCAAATATATAATATATTTGTCAGTTCTGTCTGCCATACAGGCCTAGATACAATGATCAATCCAGTAGCAAGAAACAACCTAGATCAGGATATACCCTCCAAATACAATTTCTCAATAAAAGAAAGCTAAACTGACTGTAGGTCTGAAGCAGGAAATATACAAGATAAGCCTGGAATTTCTCTGTCCTACCAGACAGGATGTAAGCTATAAAAGACTCCTAGAGGAGTTCCCGTCGTGACTCAGTGGTTAACGAATCCGACTAGGAACCATGAGGTTGTGGGTTTGATCCCTGCCCTTGCTCAGTGGGTTAACGATCCGGCGTTGCCGTAAGCTGTGGTGTAGGTTGCAGACACGGCTCAGATCCCTCGTTGCTGTGGCTCTGACTTAGGCTGGCAGCTACAGCTCTGATTAGACCCCTAGGCCTGGGAACCTCCATATGCCGCGGGAGCGGCCCAAGAAATAGCTAAAAAGACCAAAAAAAAAAAAAAAAAGACTCCTAGAGTATTATCAAAACTCAAAACCCAACTTGAATAGGTTCTAAGTGTCAACTGGCCAATATGAACACTAATAAAGACAATAATATCAATATTCTGAAACACATTAAATATATTTAAGTCCAACAATTCATAAAAATAGAAAATTTTTAAAATCTCATGAGTAATTTTTGGAGGATATTAAAGTTCATTTGGGGGTGAGGGGTGCCTGCAGCACGTAGAAGTTCCTGGACCAGGGATCAAACCCATGCCACAGCAGTGACCTGAGCTGCTGCAGTGACAACGTCAGATCCTTAACCACAAGAGAACTCTAAACTCACTATTTTAAAAACAAGAAAATAAAGAATCAAGCAATTGTGCTGCCTTTTCTGTATTTACCTTAAGGTAATCAAATCATTGATAAGAGGGATTTACTTTACAAACTATCCTATCAAATAAATGAAGAAAGAACATTACTATTTTGTACCATCTGATGAATTACTGGATCTAAGCAATGATCAATGGCTGCTATGTCAAAAAATGACATCCAGACTGATGAAAATATACACAAAATAGTCCTACCGACTTTAACAAACAAAAATCCCCCAAATAAATCTGAACCTGATTGATTAACTAGACCTATCAATTTTTTTTTTTTGGTGGTGGTTTTTTTTTTTTTCTTTTTTTGGCTGCCCAGCAGCACATGGAGTTTCTGGGTCAGGAGTTGTCTCAAGGCAACACGGGATTCTTAACCCACAGGCAAGGTACTGAACCTGTGTCCCAAAGCTCTAGAAACACCACTAATTCCATTGTACCACTGCAGGAATTCCTAGATCTATCAATTTATAGGAGATTCAGGGAACAGAGGAACAGGTTAAATGATATCAAAAAGACGGTAAACAAAAAAATTCACACTGCAGTAAATTCTATAAGACATATAACAGTTTTTCAACAAAAAATTTTAAGGGAGGGAAAAGAAGAGAGAAAGAAAAAGAGGGCAAGGGTAAATTTATTGCATTTTATGATTGGGGAAATAAGAACTGATTATATAAAGTACTACCTTTTAATAAACATGATAATGACAGTGTATAATGTCTGAGACTTGCTCCAAAATAATCCAGGATGGCAGTGGCGTGAGTAGAAAGTATACAGGAAAACAAGACTGCCACAAATTGACAATTTCTGAAGTTGGATAATGGGTGTAGCACAGTTCATTTCTGTGTATGTTAGAAGATTTCTTTATGAAAAAAAATGTTTAAGCCCATTATAAAACAAGTTAATTAAAAGAAAGCAACATTCTCTGAAGAAGAGGAATAATTAGGAAATCCTGATGCTCCTGCTTTATATCCTGATCTGTATAATACACAGATAAATACATATATATATATACTATAAATAGATAACTTACTGACGTCTCCTCAATAGCAGTGCTCATGTGGCTATGAAAACAGGATCGGTCATCATCTTCATCCATATAGACTGGCGGTTCATGGGAAGTCATGAAAGTGGAAGGTTTAAAGAGATGCTTATTAAGGGGGTGCTGTCGTCTGCTTGTTGAAGACTAAGTGAGAAAACAAATTTTTAATTGGGATAGTGGACAATCATTGAAAGAATCAAAAATATAAAAATACAGATGCTACTTCCTGACAGCCTGCCGAATCAGGACTGCACCTCTATCTTTCAGCATACTTTTTTTTTTCCTTTTTTTGTATTTTTGCCATTTTCTTAGGCCACTCCCGTGGGATATGGAGGTTCCCAGGCTAGGGGTCTAATTGGAGCTGTAGCCGCTGGCCTACACCACAGCCACAGCAACGCGGGATCCGAGCCACATCTGTAACCTACACCACAGCTCACGGCAACACCGGATCCTTAACCCACTGAGCAAGGGCAGGGATCGAACCCGCAACCTCATGGTTCCTAGTCAGATTCGTTAACCACTGCGCCACGACGGGAACTCCAGCATACTCTTATCTGGTTGCTTTTTCTATGTTATCTGAATTTTTTAAAATACAATTAGTCTTAAAAAAAAAATAAACCAAACCAAATGAACACAACACACAGAAATGTAGAGGGGATACCTACCTAGAGGACATAACCTAGCTCATATCTGTATCCCCAACATTTATCTCACTGTTGGTGTTCACATGCTGAATCCCCCTTATGATCATCTTACCGATGATCAGGGAGGATGAAGTTAGCCAAAGCCAGATATAAAACTAACAAATAAAAGGAAAATCTCCCCAACATGATAAATGTCTGAAAATATTATCTAACACTGATTGCTTACTCTATGTCAGTGTCACTTAATCTTCAAAATGCTTCTAAAGTAGCCATTATCACATCTAATTTAAAAGTGAAAAAAATGGAGGCACAAGGAGGTTAACTTTCTTGTTCAAGGTGTTGCAGGCAGACAGTGGCAGAACCAAGATTACAAACTAGGCCTGTGTGGTGCCAAAGCCCTCACCATTGAACTGCTGTGCAGACTGCCTCTCTTCACTGACAGCACAGCCACAGAGAATAACCTCAGCTACATGGAGAACCATCATTTCATTTCAAAATTCAAACTCTAACTACGGCAAGGAATCACTATATCTATGACTGGGCTAGACCTTTCCAGACAAAATGTCTATTAACTTAAAATTCAGAGTACACAAAGGAGGGAGCACATTAGATTTCTTAAGGATTCCTTCATTATCATCATCTAGTCTTAGTGGTGAAAATAACAGGTGCACAACACATCTAAAGGTAACATAGAAATTAAGAAAATTAGAGTGTTAAGTTCAATGTTGGTTATCAAATTTCCAACATTTCAGGGTTGTAGCATGAACTCTATATATCCAATATAGATAATACTGTATCTGGGGGGGGGAAAAAAATCCAAAATATTGAAAACAAATGACACAAGTTTCAAAAGCTTGGTAAAAAGAATAAAAACAAAACTTGTAAAACATGGAGCTATACAGACAATATTCTCAATGTAAAATATGTACAATAGCTTCAGTAAGGAAGGATAACATCATTAAATACACTTCACATAGCTTTTCGTTATGTGAAGGATGGCAGTTGTCAGGGAGCAGAAGTATCAGAATGGTTAAGGAAATAAAAGAAGGCCAATCATGCGCTTTTTTTCACGCAATTAAAGCAAAAAACCAGCTACAATTTGATGCAGCGTTCCATGTAGGAGAGGAGCAGTAGCTTTTTCACTGTATGGAACAGCAGAGAATAGTGGAAAAGGCTTGAGAGCACAATCAGATCAATGGTTCCCAGACTTACTAGATATGCGACTAGACAAATTTACACAATGTACTTAATTTTCTCATCTCTAAGAAGGTTACAGAACAGTACCTACTGGAGAGCATTCAACAGTAAGAATAATAGCCATTAATATTATCATGAGTAAAGTGAAGGTGATACTGCCTCTACTTCTAGCATTGTAGTGAGGATTAAATAGCTTAACAAACATTGCTATTTTGGGATACAGAGCATATCTATAAAACAGACCGTGTTTATTAAAGAATCAAAATCCTAAAAATTTCAGCATCACAAAGGCCCTTCTGAAACACGTTCAATCGAAAATCTTTCAAATGGTACTCATTCTCATAAGCTAACCTTACTCTTAAGAAAATAATGAATAATCATCACTGAAGCTCCTACCATGTATTTATGCCCTATATAACAAAATGCATAGAGTGACATTTTAAAAATAAAAGAAATCTGTTCTGATAAAAATATAAACTTTTACACAGTAATTGTGACTTTGATGAGTTTAAGATCTAAGGTTTACTGTTTCCTTTTACCTTTTTGGAGTATATATACAAGTTTGGTGTTCTGCCTGGGACTGGAATGCCAGCTTTAGTTAGTTTTATGAAATACTTCTGCACTCGGCTGGCAACCTAAGGAAACATGACAGGCCTTTTAACATGATAAATGACAAGACATGCAATACCAGATAGTTTTTAAAAGTTAAAACATACATTTGCGTCTTTTTTTTTTGGTCTTTTTAGGACTATACCCTCGGCATATGGAGGTTCCCAGGCTGGGGTCGAATCAGAGCTGTAGCTGCCAGCCTATGCCACAGCCACAACAACTCGGGATCCGAGCCGTGTCTGCGACCTACACCACAACTCACAGCAACACCGGATCCTTAACTCACTGAGCGAGGCCAGGGATCAAACCCGTGTCCTCATGGATGCTTGTCGGGTTTGTTAACCTCTGAGCCACGATGGGAACTTCCACATTCATATCTTAATGAATACTAACTTAAAATCTATCATAAATTTAGACATAATTTTAAATTGCCACCAAAGACATGTAATTTTTAAATCTAGACCAAAAATTTGTTAAAATAAACTAAATTTGATTCCAAAGCTAAACACATTTTCAACTTATGAACACTCTGCTTGTACCATAAAAACACATCTATTAATATCAATGGGAATGGGAAGGAGAAAACAGTTTTTTTGTTTTTTTGTTTTTTTTAGAAAGACAACCAGGAAATACTGACCAATCTATTGGTATAGTCTAACCAAACACCACGTAACTGGTGTACTCATTAAATATTCAAGAGACACTAAGTCCATTACATTTTTGCGTTTTAGCATGTAGTAATAATACAAGGGAGAATTACCTCAAGTTGTTTCTAAAATCTACACAAAAATACACAATATTATTTTTTAAAACTCCAAATACTATGGCACTCTGCAGCTAAATATGACAGGTATATCTGCTGACTTCAGCTGCATTTAAAAAAGAAACTTCATAAAATAAGAACCATCAAAAACATGCCAACAATATGGGGCTTTCTCCTCAATTACCTGTTTTGCTGTCCTATTACCCAGTTCATCTGCTATCTTCTGCCAGCGTCGAGATTCTACTTCTTCAGGAGGGTATTTCAGGAGTAGTTGTTCAAGCTTTTTCTAAGCCAAACCAAAGACCAAATTTAAGAAAGTTTAATACTGAGTTCCTAATTAAATATATTCATCTTTCATCTTAAACTATAATACTCCCCTCTCCAACTTTGGGGGTTAGGTCAACTAGAAATCCTCATAGTAGGAAAAATTTCTAGTAAGGAATTTAAGACTTCACAGGGAACATGACATTAGAGAATAAAACCTATAAAGATTTTCTGTTCACGTCAGTAAAAAGAAACCACCCCTCACCAAAAAATTAATTAGTTAACTAATATTTTACACATCTTAGTGATTTCCGCTGACTACATTTTCTTTCTCTTGTTTAGGCTTCCCACTATGGATCTGAAAAAACCATTTGAATTTAGAAATAATACTGTAAGTGATCTTTTTCCTCCTTGGTGTGGTCCTTTATTCAAATATTTCATTTTAATATTCTGACCTATCTCCTAAATTCTCCTATAGTACTAAAGATGCAGACAAGTCTGTGTGTTTGAAATAAAGTCAGTTCCTAAAGCTTTTTATAAACTGCTTAACACATTACAGCTGTGGAGTTAACCTCCTATGAGACAGAGATGTGTCTCAAACCCTACCCACTAACAGTCCTAGCTGTATGCCAAAATGTAAGACAACATCTGACCTTGGCTTTGTGTCCCCTCCAAACAAAAACAAGAATTCACTTTGAGGCATATCTTTACTTGGCCCAGGTTTTTCTGTCTCCCAAAGCTGCACTACAAAAACTTTATTACATCTGTTTCACTACTTTCTTCTTCTTCCTCTTTTTTTTTTTTTTGTCTTTTTAGGGCCGCACCCACGGCATATGGAAGTTTCCAGGTTGAATTGGAGCTATAGCTGCTGGCCTACACCACAGCCACAGCAATGTGGGATCCAAGCCATGTCTGCAACCTAAACCACAGCTCACAGGAATGAAGGATTTTTAACCCAATGAGCAAGGCCAGGGATCAAACCTGAGTCCTCATAGATGCTAGCTGGGTTGTTACCACTGAGCCACAACAGGAACTTCTGTTTCACTATTTTTTCAACCACCCCCTTCCCCAAACCCATGTTCTGTCTTTAAAATTCATCCCCCAAACAGAATTCATATATTCCAGAATCCAAAATTCTTGAAGTGAGCAAAAAGAAATGTTTAAATATTTTAAATTCATGGCTAAAAGGAATTAGATACAATAATACACAACTTTATTCATAAGGCTTACGCTAGTTTTAACTGTATATTACTTTTTAACCTACAAAATTTATAAATATCTATTACCTGTTCTTCAACAGTCCACAGCTGGTTAAATGTTTCAGGCTTGGTATCATCACACAGGCGTCCTCTTATCATCTGCATATAAAACAAAGCTTTTTGTCAGAGAGAAAAAAAACAAAAGACTACTCTTTGATTTAGCCAAATAACACAGAAATTATGGAATTTTTTATTAATTTCAAAGTGTTAGTAAATTTATTTTTTAATGTATACATCATTTATTATTTACAAAATCTTTCACATTCCTTTACTTCATTTGGTTTTATACTTCTAGCAATCCTGTGATATAGATTTTTCATTTTAAAGAAAAGGAAATGTTACTTTTTCATTCTGAACCCACATGTTTATCAAGGTTCCTCTAACAGCAACAAAGCCAGAATTCAAATCCTGGCTGCATTCCACTATACACAAAGAACTCTCATTTTTAGAGTAAATATTATAGTATGTCAGGCACTGAAGTAGGTATACACATATACTATTCATTATAATCCTCACAACAACCCTACAAACCAGCAAAATGTTAAAATGTTCTGCCCATTCCAACACTTTGTACTGCTTACCTGAGGACGACTATTTGAGCCTTCTGGACCATCACTCAAAGGCAACATAGAGTATGAAAGGGACTCGCCATCTTTCCTAGAATCTAGAGGACTTTTTGGTCTAGCAGGTAAACCTACTAAAAAGAAGACCATGTATAGGATTATTAAAGATTTTGCCAGGTATTTCTCTACTTAAATTATTAGCACGTAATTTCTTACCTTTATCAAAAACTAGCTTAACTCTCCTAGTATGTCTTTTACGATTTTTAAATTCTCTTTCAAAGTTCCCGAGGCTATTGGTATATTGGTCCCATACAATCTCAGGCAATTGAACAACTCTCTGTGGATATGGAAGCCCTATATCGGCCTGGGGAAAAAAAAATAAGAAAGTGTCAGTCTAAATATGATTCAAGAAACTGTCGACTACACTCAAATTTTCAGATGACTCCAAATCTAAATCATCATCAACTGGGTGTTTCTATTCACTGTGTGAAGCCAAAAGCCAATAAAATTAAGGTGATATAGTCTAAACAATAAGTGGTAGAGATGATAGCCAAGTAAAGGAGAAATGAACTTAAAACATAAGTGCTACTTTTAGATAGAGCTCTAAAGCTGAAATATATATTCATACTAATTTTATGTATTTTATCACTAATACACTTTAAACAGAAATAACAAAGGTTCTTATCACTTAAGAATAGCACATGAAATGTGTTTGACTGAAATAGATATAATTTGACATACAGTATTCATTTTAAATGTACCCTCGTGTTCCTGATTTATCCATAAAACAAGTAATTATCTTCACACTATGTAACTCTTAGCACGTGTACAAAAAACTTATGACAATGAGAATCAAAACTACATCTTGGAATTCAGTTACTCTGCCAACCACCTTCATAGAAGTTATTAATTGTCATAATTACTAAAACCAGGTGACTATGATCAATCTTTGTGTTTCTTTTGTTTTGTTTTGTTTTTGTCTTCTTGCCTTTTCTAGGGCCGCTTCCGCGGCATATGGAGATTCCCGGCAACGTGGGATATGAGCCATGTCTGCAACCTACACAACAGCTCACAGCAACGCCAGATCCTTAACCCACTGAGCAAGGCCAGGGATCAAACCCGCAACCTCATGGTTCCTAGTTGGATTCGTTAACCACTTCGCCATGACAGGAACTCCTTTTTTTTGCTTGTTTTTTTATGGCTACACCTGTGGCATGTGGAAGTTCCCGGACTAGGGGACAAATCGGAGCTGCAGCTGTGGCTTATGCCACAGACTCGGCAACACCAGATTTGAGCCACATCTGTGACCTACGCTGCGGCCTATGGCAAAGCCGAGTCCTTAACCCACTGAGTGAGGCCAGGGACTGAAACCGCATCCTCACAGAGACTATGTCAAGTTCTTAATCTACTGAGCCACAACAGAATGCCTACGATCAATCTTTTCTTTTTCTTTTCTTTTTTTTTTTCTGTCTTTTGTTTTTTTAGGGCTGCACCTACAGCATGTGGAGGTTCCCAGGCTGGGGGTCGAGCTGGAGCTGTTGCTGCTGGCCTACATCAGAGCTACAGCAACGCCAGATCCGAGCCGTGTCTTCGACCTACACCATAGCTCATGGCAACACCAGATCCCTAACCCATTGAACGAGGCCAGGGATTGAACCCACAACTTCATGGTTCCTAGTCGGATTCGTTTCCACTGTGCCAAGATAGGAACTCCAGGAACTCCTATGATCAATCTTTGCTAGGGATTTGGATTACATAGATGGATGTATTTGTCAGAACTCATATAATGGTAAAATTAGGATTTGTGAATTTCATTGTTTGTAAATTTCACCTAAAAAAGTTTTAAAAATAATTTTAGTTAACGATATGCATCTGAAATGTCTTTGTGTGAAGTATATATGTTTGCAACTTTGGAATGCATGAAATGAATTCCACATTTAAATAAGATGTAATGATGGATGGCAGGATTTAAGACATAGAATAAAACAAATACAGTAAAATGTTAACTGCAGAATCTAGGGGGTATATATGTGTGTGTGTGTTAACTACATAGAAACTTTCAACATTTTTTGTACTAACCTTTTCCATAATAAAACACTGAGAAAAAGATCAAGTCAGAAATTACAAAGTTGGCAAGCAAAATCGACTTTGTGATACAGAATTCTTAATTTTTATTTTGCTTGTGACATATTACATTATCAGCATCATCATAACAGTATATAGTAGTCTAAGGTTCAGCTTTTGAAAAATTAGAATAGAGTGTCTTTTAAAGGAATGATGGTAATATCAAAGAAAGTTAGCAAGTGATAAGTGTTCCCTGCATTCTATACACCAATATATAATCCAAGTTTCCTTAGTTTTAATTAGGAGTTTTTAGATGTCCAGTAAAACAAAGAGATCACATATCAATAACTACTATGGTAAACCTAGAGAAAATAGGCAAATCGGGGTTCCCTGGTGGCTCAGCAGATTAAAGATCCAGTGTCATCACTGCCGTGTCTTGGTTTGCTGCTGTGGCACAGGTTCAATCACCGGCCTAGGAAATTCCATGTGCTACAGGCACAGCCCCAAACCCCCAAAATCGGCAAATTACGAATACATAAATGTACAAACACAGAAAAAGAGAAGAACCAAACTTCTAAATTAAATCCAGCAGAAAATTTTCTTTCCAAGGAACGTAAGTCTTTCGTGATTACCAAAGTATCTGGGATTTAATATACATCTGCATTATTTTTGAAAAAATTCTTAAGATGGTCAATATCACATTTCTGTTTCTGAGATAAAAATGAAAAGAAATTCAGTTCAAAACTAAACATAGAAATGGAAAACTAGCAAAAAACCAACCACATACACAGCTAGTAAATGTGCATAATTGCAACTTTTTGCCCACCCAAGAAAATAAATGAGATTAATGTTAGAATACCATGAGGGGTTTTAGTTGAATCCATTATAAGTAAACACTGTAAGTATTACATTTTTTTGCATCAGAAAACTGTTTAATAACAGCAACACATAATTAATAAGCAGCCTAAATGGGCCCAATGTAACCAAAAGGGTACAAAGAGGTTTTAAAACTTTACAAGTTTTAATAAATCAATATATAGATTCCACATCCATTAAGATAGTCAATGTTCTAAAAGCATGGAGAAAAAGGAGTATCTGCCAAGTGGATAATATAACTAGAAGAACACACAGGCCAGTTAGCTCAGTTGATTAGAGCGTGGTGCTAATATAACTAGAAGAATCTAAATCCCAATAATAATTATATTTAAAAAAATGAAATTCTCAGGACTATTCTCTCAACATCTGGTAGACCACTTTTGTGACTCATTAAAAAACCAGTAAGTAATAACTACACTTGTCATACTATACAGGGTAAATTTTTGTTTTTTTAAGGTGAAAAAGATTTTTTTCATAGTTCTTCAGTTTTAATTTTTTCATACAATGCCGATTAATATTATAACTTTTAAATTTGCTGAATAATTAATGTGTCCCTAATTCAACACACATACTATGGCAAAAATACACACATATATTATCTTCATGTTTACATACTAAGAAAATTATAAAAACTTGCATCACTTTCAAATGGTTAACTGCTAAATATGAAAGTTCAGTTTTAAGGAAAAAAGAAAATTATAAGGAGTTTTTACACTAAAATAAAAGGACATTTCAAAATTGAGTAAAAATTTATACTTCATTCTCATAGACTGGGCAAGCATAACCTTAAAGACATTTAAAATAGAATTTCTGTTTGTATCACCATTGTTTTTTATTTCAATATGTGAAGAGTTACAAAAGGAACTCCCAACTAAAGCAGTTAATAAATGCTAAAGTACTTTTTCTTTTAGTTTCACTAATACGGAAGTCCTGAAAGCATTAGAAAGAAAACATCCTTAAGATGAGGAAGGAAAAAAGTAACAGAAAAAGATTGTAAAAAATGGCAAGGAGCAAGACATCAAGTTCCTATACAAATATCCAATTAAAGTGCCTATTGTTTTCACTGGGGTATATCTTATTGCCTGTTTGGTAGGGGTGAAGGAAGACAGTATCCTGCCATCCATAATATGGTTAATTACAAAACGGAAAAAAATTAAACATTAAAAAAATATATTCATATAAAAACAAACCAAGTTATTATCAATGTATCTCAATTAATCTTAAAAAGTACTCAGTATATACCTTTTTCTGGAGTTTTTCCACAAATCCAATGGGATTTTTTAGTGCTTCTCTCTGATGTCTGCCCAAACTTTCAAGGTCTTGGACTGCTTGAGAACGCTGAGCCTCAAGGACAGCAATTGTCTGCAACAGTCTCTGATAACTAGAGACAAAAAAAAAAAAAAAAAAAAGTCCTCATTAAAATTTTCTAGTAACAACAATAAATAAAAACTGAGTTCAAGCCATGATCTACTATTAAGTCACTCAGTCTTTGTAAAGTTACCTGAAAGAGTTTAGTAAAACACATTACTGGGAATAAATGAGGTCTTCCTGAGTTACGAAGTACCTAGTCAGAAAATATCAGTTAGAGAAAGCAAAAGCCTTATCCCCACATCTTAAGTTATCAATTCTTGAACCTAAACTGGTATAGAAATTGAGAAAGCATCTCGACTTCCAGGCAATCAGGGACATTAAGAAAGAGTTAAAAAATTTTTTTTTGTTAAAATCATAAGATTTTTAGCACCAGGAGGGATCACCAAATTCAGCCCCTCTGTTGTACTCTGCTGGAATAAGAAATCAGAGACACATTTTCTTGATCAGAGTTATAAGAACTATCAATAATTTTAATTTAGACATGATCTTAATTGTCATGATTCTCTTTTGCTTTTTCTGTTATACTTCCATTCTAGAGGAAGTTTAGTTTCCTGTCAATTCTTACAGATTAAACATTCTTACAGATGAAATGACATATATTTTTTACTTCCTTGCCTGTAACAATCTATTTAGCACAGCTAACATATAATTTTACCCACACAAATCTACTACCTGTACATATTCCCTCCCTCTCTCCCCGCCCTTTCTCTCTCTCTCTTTCTCTCTCTCCCTGGTTCAAATTTTCCTGCCTCTCTAACTAATGTCTAATTTCAAATATCAAGACACATATGGAAACATGTGAGCCCCAAAGCCCTGAATGCTCAAATACATTTTTGCAAAGAGAATAAAAAACAAGGCATTCCAAGTTCACTTCAAAATAAGTCATTAGGTCTTTAAAGTATTAGTGAAGCACAGTTTTTCTTTATGGCTCTGAATAAATTTCATTGTTTCTCCATAGACCATAAACTCCACAACAGCAAATACATTTGGAAAGTTCACTGTTTTCTTTATCCAATGTGCAGCAAACTTCCCAACACAAAGATACTCAATAAATATTTTTTGAATGAACAAATGAATGGGCAGATATTCTGTGTAATCAAAAGTATATTGGGGGGTGGGGGATGTGCTTGGGCTCTGGGATGGAAATCCTGTGAAATCAGATTGTTATGATCATTATACAACTACAGATGTAATAAATTCATTTGAGTAATTAAAAAAGTAAATTAAAAAAAAGGATATTGAGGAGTTCCCATCATGGCTCGGCGGTTAACAAATCTGACTAGCATCCATGAGGACACAGGTTCAATCCGTGGCCTCGCTCAGTGGGTTAAGGATCTGGCTTTGCTGTGGCTGTGGTGTAGGCTGGTAGCTGTAGCTCCAATTCGACCCCTAGCCTGGGAATCTCCATATGCCATGGGTGCGGACCTAAAAAGCAAAAAAAAAAAAAAAAGTATATTGAAACTTTTAAGTCCAGAAGTCAGCAAATAGGCAGAAATTTCAAAAGTAAAACAACACAATCTTGATGTTCACAACCACGGCGTAATTGCAACATGACATCCTCTATCAGAACCCTACTTCAGCATCCAGACTAAAACCTATCTTTTTCCCTCAAGTAGTCCCTTATAAATTAATCTCCCGTGAAATGTTTAGTAAGTAAGGTAAAAACTGCTAACACTGAAGGGTAAAATTCCTCTCAAGCTAGAGATACTTCATTTAAAAGTTAGAACTGAATTGGAAAGCATGGGCTGTATTAAGTCCCTCCTGGATAAGTTACAGAAGCTAAGTCTAAACTGACTTTCACTACATCTCTGTTTACTTTTAGGAGTATGGAGTGAACACCCTAAATGGATCATATCCGCTACTGAATTCAGCTCTGCTTTGAAAGATAAACAGGTTCATAACCTGTCTAGACAAAATGGATGAGAAACTATGTAATAAGAAATAACAATAGTGTCTATCATTTACTGAATATGTACTATATATTATATAATGGGTAATAACTCAAGTCTTATAATAAACGGGTACCACTATCCTCATTTCACAGATAAGTAAACCAAAGTACAGATCGCGCCAACCATTTATTTCACAATGTGATGTGAGGAATAAAGATTCTGAGAATATTTAGCCAAGAAATGGACCAATAAACTATTTCAATATTTAACCTGCAACTATGAGGAAAAGGAAACAGACTTATTTTATTTTATCAGGTATAAAGGGTCAAATGAGAATCAAATTGTGATAAAAGCACAATATGAAGAAAAACCTTGTCTCAGTCAAAACCAATAAAAGCAGGACAGCACTCAATCACTACAGATATTCAGAGACACTGAAAAATTCAAACACTAAAAATCCTAAAGCTCTTCAACTCCAATAAAACATGGTACTTTCAATTCTGCTACTCACTAAACCAAGTAAAAGGACAGAAAGACTAAAAAATATGGAGACAAGAGTTCCCATTGTGGTTAAGTGGGCTAAGGACCCAACACTGTGTCCATGAAGGTGCAGGTTTGATCCCTGGCCTTGCTCAGTAGCTTAAGGATCTGGTATTGCCACAAGCTTCAGTGGAGGTCAAAGATGTAGCCTGAATCCAATGTTGCTGTGGCTATGGCGTAGGCCTATAGCTGCAGCTCCAATTCGACCCCTAGCCTGGGAACATCCATATGAGACAGGTGCAGCCGTAAAAAGAAAAAAAAAAAAAAAGGTATATACTTCTGCATCAATCCAAGTATAGTTATAGCTTCTCCACATAGACATCTTTGTATTAAAGCTATTAAAAGTATTTGTTATCTTGTTCCAAAGCAGAATCCAATGCTAAAAACAGCAAGCTTACCTACAGCACAGAACTGTTAACTTTATTTGTTTCATGTGTTCAACAGAAAATAAAGAGAACTTTAGCTTTTATATAGAGGAATTACATTTGGCTAAAATATAGAAACTTGTCAAATCTGTATCTAAGTTATTTTCACTACCTTTTATTATTGAAGCCCTCTTGAATTCGTTACTCATTTCTGTGAATCTAAAAACACTTATATGAAAGAGTATACAGGTAAAAATCCTAATGTCTGAAAGAGAATACCAAGTTATCAGCAACCTAGGTGTTTAATCATATTGTCCAATTTCTAGACAGTAATATTATGAACACTGTAAGAGACAGAATGAGAGAGGGAGAGGAGATGAGAAAGATTTTATTCCCAACTAAAAATTCCCAGAATTTTTTATCAAAAAGTCAGATTTCCAATACTATTGTGGTAACAACTCTTAAAGCTTACATGGCATTTTTTTCTTCTTTTTGGATGCACCCATAGCATGTAGAAGTTCCTACGCCAGGGATCGAACACCAGCCACAACAGTGGCCCAAGTCACAGCAGGGACAATGCAAGATCCTTAAACTGATGAGCCACAAGGGAACTCCAGCATCTGTAATTTTAAAGAACTAAGTAGGAAACATTTTTTAAAATCTAGACTGAGAGACGTTTTGCCAAAAAAATTGGCCTGGGGAGTACCCATTGTGGTGCAATGGAAATGAATTCAACTAGTATTCAAAAGGATGCAGGTTCAATCCCTGGCCTTTCTCACTGGGTTAATGATCTGGCATTGCTGTGAGCTGTGGTGTAGGTCACCGATGTGGCTCAGATCCCACACTGCCATGGCTGTGGCATAGGTTGCCAGATGCAGCTCCAAATCGACCCCTACCCTGGGTACTTCCATATGCTACAGGTACAGCCCTAAAAAGCAAAAAAAAAAAAAGGGCCTGATTCTTAAAACAGTCATTAACTACTGGCATTAAAGACACACCCCTGTAAAAGAAGAAAGCTACTCTAGATCAGGAATCTACAATCCACAGCCTGCCTGTTTTTATAAATAAAGTTTTATTAGAACTGAACTATACTCATTTCTTTACAAAATGTCTATGGCTACTTTCTAGCTACAGTGACAGAGTGGCGTAGTTGTAAAATGCAATTGATTCCAAAGCCTAAAATATTTACTATATGACCCTTTAAGGAAAAGTCTACAAGGCAATGATTAAGATTAGATATAGAGAAATGACAACAAAAAACAGTGCATAATCTGAAATTAGATTCCACAGGGAGTTAAATGGATACTTGGGGGTACAGACAGAAAAATTTTTAATATGGATTGTAGATTATATCATATTACTGTTTGTATCAGTGTCAAACTGTGGGAATATAATAAGGTATTTAAAGTTATGTAGAAGAATGTCCTTGTTTTTGGAGATATTTACTGATATATAAAGGTGATAAGTCTACAGCCTACTTTAAAACAGCTAAGCAGAGTGGGAAAAAAGATAAGGGAAAGAGGGAGAGGACAAAATAATAAAACGTTAAGTTGTTAACAATGATAAATTTAGCTGAAGTGCATACAGATAATTATCATACTATTATTTCAGCTTTTCTAAGTTTCATGATTTCCAGAATAAAAACTGACTAATGAACTGGACTGGACCACTGCATGTAAATCAATGAAACTAAAAACGCCCTCACACCATGCACAAAAATAAACTTAAAATAGCTTAAAGACTTAAATGTAAGACAAGACACCATAAAACTCCTGGAAGAGAACAAAGCCAAAACATTCTCTAACATCAACCATAACAAATGTTTTCTTGGTCAAGTCTCTCAAGGCAACAGAAACAAAAGCAAAAATAAACCAATGGGACCTAATCTAATTACAAGCTTTTGCACAGCAAAGGAAACCATAAAAAAACAAAAAGACAACCTACAGAATGGAAGAAAATAAGTTTCAAATGATGCAACCAACAAGGGCTTAATTTGCAAAATATACAAACAACACATACAGCTCAAAATTAAAATAAACATACAACCCAATTCAAAATAGGCAGAAGAGGAGTTCCCGTTGTGGTGCAGCAAAAACGAATCCGACTGGGAACCATGAGGTTGTGGGTATGATCCTTGACATCACTCAGTGGGTTAAGGATCTGGTGGCATTGCCGTGAGCTATGGTGTAGATCGCAGACACGGCTCGGATCCCGCGTTGCCGTGGCTCTGCTGTAGGCCGGCGGCTATGGCTCTGATTAGACCCCTACCCTGGGAACCTCCATAAGCCACGGGAACGGCCCTGGAAAAGACAAAAAGACAAAAAAAAAAAAGAGAGAGAGAGAGAAAGCCTGAATCACATGGTTAATAAAGAAGGGTTCTTAAGCCTGCAGTCTCTTTCCTAAAAAAAAAAAAAAAAAAACTACAAAAGAGGAATGCTGGAGAGGGTGTGGAGAAAAGGTAACCCTCCTACATTATCAGTGGGAATGTAAATTGGTACAACCACTATGGAAAACAGTAAGAAGGTACCTCAGATAATTAAAAATAGAACTACAATATGATTCAGCAATCCCACTCCTGGGCATATATCTAGACAAAACTTTCATCCAAAAAGATACATGCACCCCTTTGTTCATTGCAGTACAATTCGCAACAGCCAAGACATGGAAACAACCTAAATGTCCATTGCCAGATGAATGGATTAAGAAGATGTATATGTACACAATGGAATACTTCCAAGCCACAAAAAAGAACAAAATAATGCCATTTGCAGTAACATAGATGCAATGAGAGATTCTCATACTAAGTGAAGTCAGAAAGAGAAAGACAAATACCCCATATGATATCACTTACATGTGGACTCTAAAATATAGCACAGAGGAACCTATCTACAAAACTGAAACAGACTCATAGACATGGAGAGCAGACTTGTGGTTGCCTAGGGGGAGAGAAAGGGAGTGGAATGGACAACAAATTTGGAGTTACTAGAAGCAAACTATTACATTCAGAATGGATAAGCAGGAATTCCCACTGTGAAGCAGAGGAAACAAATCCAAACTAGTACCCAGGAGGAAGTAGGTTTGATTCTTGGCCTCGCTCAGTGGGTTGAGGATCTGGTGTTGCTATGAGCTGTGGTGCAGGTCACAGATGTAGCTTGCATCCTGCATTGCTATGAGTGTGGTATGGGCCAACAACTGTAGCTCCAATTTGACCCCTAGCCTGGGAACCTCCATATGTTGCAGGTGTGCCCCTAAAAAGTTAACAAAAAAAAAAAAAGAATGGATAAGCAATGGGGTCCTGCTGTGTAGCACAGGGAACTATACCCAATTTCTTGTGATAGAACATGATGGAAGACAATATGAGAAAAAGAATGTATACAAATGTATGACTGAGTCACTTTGCTGTACAGCAGAAATTGACAAAACATTGCAAATCAACTAGAGATTGGGATTAAGATGGTGAGGTAGAAGGATTGAAGCTCACCTTCTCTTGTAAAAGCAAAAAAATTACAGCCAGCTGCTGAACAATCTTCGAATAGACTGCAAACTATCAAAAAAGATATCCTACTCCAGAAGACATAGTGCTTAAATGATTCAACCAGATGGATTTAATAGATATTTATAGAACATTCCATACAAAAGCAACAGAATACCCATTCTGGAGTTCCCATCGGGCTCAGTGGTTAACAAATCTGACTAGGAACCATGAGGTTGCGGGTTCGATCCCTAGCCTCCTTCAGCGGGTTAGTGATCCAATGTTGCCGGGATCTGTGGTGTGGGTCGCAGATATGGCTCAGATCCTGCTTTGCTGTGGCTCTGGTTTGCAAAAACACAAACATGCGGAGACTAACCAACATGCTGCTAAACAACCAATGGATCACTGAAGAAATCAAAGAGGAAATTTAAAAATACCTACAAGCAAATGACAATAAGGACACAACAATCCAAAACCTATGGGACGCAGCAAAAGCCGCTCTAAGAGGGAAGTTTACAGCAACACAAGCCTACCTCAGCAAACAAAAACAAAAAAAGCTCAAATAAACAACCTAACTTTATACCAAAAGCCACTAGGCGGAAAACAGACATGACCCAAAGTTAGCAGAAGGAAAGAAATCATAACGATCAGAGCAGAAACAAAGGAAACAGAAACAAAGAAAACCATACAAAATATCAAGGAAACTCAAAGCTGGTTCTCTGGAAAGATCAACAAAACTTATATAAACTCTTAGCCAGACTCTTCAAGAAAAAAAAGAGAGCGGACTCAAATCAATAAAAGTCGAAATGAAAAAGGAGAAGTTACAACAGACATCACAGAAATACAAACGATCCTAAGAGACTACTACATGCAACTACATGCCAATAAAATGGACAACCTAGAAGAAATGGACATAGTCTTAGAAAAGGACAACCTTCCAAGATGAAGGAGAAAAGATGCACAGACCAATCACAAGTACGGAAACTGAAACTGCGACTAAAACACTTCCAACAAACAGAAGTCCACCACCAGGTGGCTTCACGGGTGAATTCTATCAAACACTTAGAGACGAGCTAACACCTAGCCTTCTGAACACTTCCTAAAAGCTGCAGAGGAAGGGACACTCCCTAACTCAATCCATGAGGCCACCATCACCCTGATACCAAAACCAGACAAAGATACCACAAAAAAAAAAAGAAAATCACAGGCCAGTTTCACTGATAAACACAGATGCAAAAATCCCCACAAAATACTAGCAAACCGAATCCAACAATACATTAAAGGGACTGCACATCATGATCAAGTGGAATTTATCCCAGCGATGCAAGGATTCATCAGTGTCTGCAAATCCATCAGTGTGATACACCACATTAACAAACTGAACAATAAAAACTATAGGATCCTCTCAGTAGAGGCAGAAAAAGCTTCTGACAAAATCCAACACCCATTTCTGATAAAAACCCTCCAGAAAGTAGGCATAGAGGGAACCTACTTCAACATAATAAAGGCCATATGTGACAAACCCATGGCCAACATCATACCCAATGGTGAAAAACTTAAAGAATTCCTGCTGAGGAGTAATTTTGGAAGTCATAGCCACGGCAAGCAGAGAAGAAAAAAAATAAAAGGAATCTAAGTTGAAAAGGAACAAGTAAAACTATTACTGTTTGCCAATGACATGACACTATACCTATAAAATCCTAAAGACTCTACCAGAAAACTATTCAGGCTCATCCACGAATATGGCAAAGTCGCAGGATAGAAAATTAAAACACAAAAATCAACTGCATTTCTATATAGTAACAGGAACAGATCAGAAAGAGAAACTAGGGAAACAATCCCATTTACCACTGCATCGAAAACAATAAAATACCTAGGAATAAACCTACCTCAAGAGACAAAAGACCTGTACTCTCAAAACTGTAAGATGTTGATGAAAGAAATCAAAGATGACACAAACAGATGGAAAGACATACCATGCTCCCGGAGTCGAAGAATCAACATTATCAAAATGACCACACTACCCAAGCAATCTACAGATTCAATGTAATCCCTATCAAATTACCAAGGACATTTTTCACAGAACTCGAACAAAATATTTTAAAGTTTGTCTGGAAGCACAAAAGACCCAGAATAGACAAAGCCATCCTGACAAAGAAAAATGCAGCTGGAGTAATCAGGCTCCCTCACTTCAGACTATACCACAAAGCTTCTGTCATTAAAACCATATGGCATAGGCCAAAAACCCCAGAAATATAGATCAGTGGAACAGGATAGTGAGCCCAGAATTAAACCCACGCGCTTAGAATCAACTAACCTATGACAAAGGAGGCAAGAATATACAATGAAGAAAAGACAGTCCCTTCAATAAGTGGTGCTGCAAAAACTTGACAGCCACATGTAAAAGAATGAAATTAGAACACTTCCTAACACCATAAACAAAAATAAACTCGGAGTTCCCATTGTGGCTCAGTGGTTAACGAATCCAACTAAGGAACCATAAGGTTGTGGGTTCGATCCCTGGCCCTGCTCAGTGGTTTGAGGATCCAGCATTGCCGTGAGCTATGGTGTAAGTTGCAGATGTGGCTCGGATCCCATGTTGCTGTGGCTGTGGTGTAGGCCAGCAGCTACATCTCCAATTAGACCCCTAGCCTGGGAACCTCCACATGTCACAGGAGCAGTCCTAGAAAAGGCAAAAAAAAGACAAAAAATAAAAATAAAAGAATAAAATCACATTTGGAGTTCCCCTTGTGGCTCAGTGGTTAACGAATATGACTAGGAACCATGAGGTTGCAGGTTCAATCCTTGGCCTCGCTCAGTGGGTTAAGGATCCGGCGTTGCCCTGACCTGTGGTGTAGGTCACAGACACGGCTCAGATCCTATGTTGCTGTGGCTCTAGCGCAGGCTGGCGGCTACAGCTCCTATAGGACTCCTAGCCTGGGAACCTCCATGTGCTGTGGGAGCAGCCCTAGAAAAGGCAAAAAGACAAAAATAAATAAATAAATAAATAATAAATAAAAATAAACTCAAAATGGATTAAAGACCTAAATATAAGACCAGATACTATAAAACTCCTAGAGGAAAACATGGGCCAAATACTCTCAGACATAAACCATAGCACTATCTTCTCAGATCCAACTCCTAGAGTAATGACAATAAAAACAAAAATAAACAAATGGGACCTAATTAAACTTAAAAGTTTCTGCACAGCAAAGGAAACCCTAAAGAAATCTAAAAGACAACCCACAGAATGGGAGAAAATATCTGCAATGAACTGACTGACAAGGGATTAAACTCCAAAATTTATTAATAACTCCTGTAACTCAATACCAAAAAAAAAAAAAAAAGGAACAACCCCATCTCGAAATGGGCAGGAGATCTAAACAGACAATTCTCCAAAGACATACAGATGGCCAAAAAACACATGGCAAGATGTTCAACATCACTCCTTATAAGAGAAAGGCAAATCAAATCCACTAGGAGGTACCACCTTACACCAGCCAGAATGGCCATCATCAAAAAGTCTACAAACAAGAAGTGCTAGAGAGGGTGCGGAGAAAAAGGAACCGTACTGCTCTGTTGGTGGGAATGTAAACTGGTGCAACCTTTATGGAAAACAGCGTGCAGATTCCTCTGAAAAACTAAAAATAGACTTACCATTTGATCCAGCAATCCCACTCCTGGGCAACTATCCAGAGAAAACCATGACTCAAAAAGATACATGTACTGCAATGTTCACTGCAGCACTATACACCCTAGCCAAGACATGGAAACAACCTGAATGCCCATCAACAGAGGAGTGGATAAAAATGATGTGGTACACATACTCACTGGAATATTACTCAGCCATTAAAAGGAAAGAAATAATGGCATTTGCGGCAACATGGATGATTTAGCAATTATCATTCTTAGTGAAGTTAGAAGTTAAGACAGTGAGACACCAACATCATATGCTATCACTTACATGTGGAATCTAAATAAAGGACACAATGAACTTCTTTGCGGAACAGATACTAACTCACAGACTTTGAAAAACTTACAGTTTCCAAAGGAGACTGGTATGTGTGGGGGGGATGGGGTGGGTATTTGGGATGGAAATGCTTAAAACTGGATTGTGAAGATTGTTGTACAACTATAAATGTAAAATATTCATTGAGTTAAAAAAAGAATACTGTAAATCAATTATAATAAACAATTTTTAATTAAAAACAAAACAAAAAACTGACTAATGAAGAAGCTATTCATTACATTTCCTAAGAAAAGAGTAGCATGATTATTACTAGCTGAAACACTGGCTGATTAATAAACACATTGAAAAAAACTAGACAAGGTATGGTGACATAATAAATGCATTAGTTTAACCACACTGCAAGAAGAAAAGGGAAAGGGGTATAGAGAAACAATCAGACGATTTAGCCAGTTTTCATATGTGTACATATGCACTGTGCACTGAGGAAAGAAGAAAAAGAAGAGCAAGATTTATTATGGATTTTATTTTCAGTAAGATGGAACTATGTAAAGTGAACTGGTTCTCAAGAATAACAATAACATTTTAATAAAATTTAAACAATAACAAATTCCAAACAATTGAGGGGGGATCTTCAATTTACTCTAACTAAACCATCATCTCAACTGAGTGTGGTATTTCTACTACCTGCAAAACTACTGAGCTCACCATCTATCTACATGATTGAACAAAATTATTTTGAGTAGAACACATGATTTTCTAAATTATTCTCATTCACAGGGGATTTGAAACACTGAAACTATAGGATTTGTAAATTCAATAATTCACCACAAATTCATAATTTGTTATAAATTCAATAATTCAGAAATTGTCAATCATAAGTTATCCTACATCCTTAATTTCTAAAGAAAGTGAACAGTTCATTTTTAAAAATTATTAAGCATAGAAGCAAACTAGAAATAAAGAGTAAGAATAAAAGACAAGCTTGAAAATAAAGGAAATAGGAAATTATAAAAACCGAGCATGAAGCTTTGAAAAAGAAGCAAATTAAAATTCTAAAAATATAATAATTGAAACAAAAAGCTCAATAGGGACAAATTCCTGCTTCTGGAAAAATGCAGGCACACTAGGCAAATTCATAGTAAGCCCTTCATTGAAGACAAGCTGGAAAAAATATGTAAAAGCCCTAAAAAGCATCAATGAAGTAACAGAATCATAAGCATTACCAGGTCAAGATCCATGAGAAGATGGAAACCAAAACATGAAAATATGTTGTGGACACTTTTGCCCAGAAACAATTTACTGACCCAGAAAAGGAGATGGAGAAGCTGAGCAGCACCTGTGATAGCTTATGAAAGTGGCAGAAGATCAGTCTGTGTCTAGGGCCTACCAAGGTAAGGCTCTAGGAAATCATCTTATGCTTTGGCTTGGGATTCTGAAGGGCCACACTCTTGGAATAAGGGTGAACAGGAAGTAAACAGCCCTCTCAGGGCAGACGAGACTATTTCAGTTTGTAATTAACTAGTATGGCTGAAGATACACATACCCCAAGACCCAGACATCCCATATGTAGGAATGTAACCTCTAGAAACTCTTAAAAATCCACAGCAGCATATGTTCCTGGCAGGCTTATTCATGAGAATCTCAAACCAGAAACAACCTAAATGTTCATCTAAACAGCATACTTAAACCATGGTATGAGTACAAAAAGGAACACAATAAAAGCAGTGAAAACGAACAGACTACACCTATCTTTTTCTATTGTCTTTTGTCTTTTTAGGCCAGCACAAAAATACGGAACACTTCACGAATTTGCGCATCATCCTTGCACAGGGGCCATACCAATTTCTCTGTATTGTTCCAATTTTAGTATATGCACTGCCAAAGCGAGCACCACAACAGATCTATTTACATAAGCACAGGGGAATGTCACAAACATAATGTATTGCAAGAGAGTATGTGCAGTATGATTCAAATACTCAGCTTAGGAGTCCCCATTGTGGCTCCGTGGTAACAAACCTGACTAGTATCCATGAGGACAGTGGTTGGATCCATGGCCTTGCTCAGTGGGCTGCGGATCCAGTGTTGCCATGAGCTGTGGTGTAGGTCCCAGATGTGGCTTGGATCTGGTGTTGCTGTGGCTGTGGTGTAGGCCAGGAGCTGCAGACCCGATTTGACCCCTAGCCTGGGAACCTCCATATGCCACAAGTGCAGTCCTAAAATAACAAAAAAAGATTTTCACAAAAGTAAGATAGTAGTTATCTCTGACACAAGTAGTTATCTCTGACACAAGGAAAGGGGTGTAACTGAGGATGTATTGACAGAGAACTTTTAGAGTGCTATCAATTATTTTATTTCTTAAACTATAATGCAGTTAAACACAGGCTTTTTAATTTCATCATTACATTGGTATGTAAATATTTTCTTACTGTTATATGCATGAGATACTGTACCTTTTTTTAAGGGAAAGTTTTCTAGGGAGAAATGCTGCAGAGAGATCACTTCCATTCTTTGAACTTTATTCAAGATTTCACATAGGAGTTCTAATTCAAGTACAACCTCTATCAGCAGCTAACTATGGGAACTTATTCAAGTCATTAAAAGTTGGGCCTTTGCTTCTTTAGCTATAAAATAAGAAGAATGGACCAGATATGTAATTGCAAAATGTTTTTCGAAAGTGTAACACTCTAGGATTATAAGATACTCGTTCAATTCTGGTCAATCATTATCAGAGTTAAAAAAGAACTCAGTTTACACTGTATACATAAATATAGCATTAAGTCACTGTTCACGTCATACAGAATCCTATCTAAGACTTGGATTTATCAGCACCACCTACATTGAAAAGTATGCTCTTAGTCTTTAATTAAGTTACTAAGTTCTAAGGGATAAGTTTCCCCTATTTCACAATGTCTGCTCATGATATATTAATGGCTCTTCTGTCACCAGAAATTATTTCCAAAAAGAAACTACCTGGAATACGATGGTTGCAGTGTATGAAGAGACTGGCTAGTCCCTAAATCAGTGAATATTATACTTCCTGAACACGAGAATTTGTAGGTCTATGTATCCCTGTAGAATTTATTTACTTATTGTATTTATTTTTTCCATTATAGTTGATTTACAGTGACCCCATGGTTTTTAAAGTATATTTATTACACTATGTGATCCTTGAGAGGAAAGCCATTTTTCTACTTCCTTAATACTGTCCCATAGGATATTAAGATTCACAAAATATAGAAAGTCCTCCTAAAGATGAAAACGAATAAAATCCACAGAAGAAAATGTGATGTGAATAGTTATTTAGATGGGGCTTTTAAGTGGTTAAACAAGAGACTGACTACAGAACAACTGTTTTAAAGGTATATTATGTTCTTGTGATCTCTTTAGTTATGCTATAAGTACATATAACCTCCACCCTTTTCAACATTTAATTAAGACTTAGACAAACAAACAAAAGGCATACTTAACAAACTCATGGATGACATGAAGCGGAGAAAGATAGCAAATACTGTAGATGAAAAAAGGATTAAAAAAATAACAAGCAAGCTAGAAAACTAGACAAGAAGAAATTTAACTACAAAAATAAAATAAAATGAAAAAAACTTGGAACTGAACCACAAAATAACCAGACAAGTACACAACAGCATGAAGTTGCCTTAACAGGTACAAAAAACTGTAAAGCCTCCCAGCTGATCCTAATTTCAAGTATGAGGTTAAAACGTGAAGTGGCTGTTCAAAAGCACATAATATTAGCTTGAACTCGTAATGAACCCATTCAAACATTTAACCAAGCATGTTTATTGTACAAAGAGCACTACACCAGCTATTTCTGAAGGATACACACATAATCAACACGCAGCCCCAACCTCAAGATCACTACAATTTAGGTGAGAGGGTGTGCATATGTTTACCAGCAGTTACTTATTTAAAAACTGAAAAACAGGAAAGCTTATAAAATTCCTAGTCAATTCTTAAAATTCATAAGAATTATATTGATAAATACACCATAAAAGAAAAACACATAGGTAAAAGCTGACTAACCATGATGAATTTATGAGTATGAAATGTAATGACCAAAGTTATCAATCTTAAGGAAACTCAACCAATATTTCATACAAGCAGCAAAAATTAAGTTGAATCCTGAAAAACATGTGGTTTTTTGAAAGGAGTAGGCAAAAGGAGGTTAAGATATTATAGACAAAATAAATAGTGCAAGAGAATGCAGGCAGCGAGTTAAGTGTATATTTAAGTTGAGAGAACAGTGATAAGATGGAGAAAACATAACATGAGGGCAACTTGAGAACACAAATAAAACTCTTTAAATGATGACTAGAAAGAGCTCTAAATCTGATGGGATAAAGAAATATGTTTTCTAGTTCCATTCTGAAAAGCTATGGTCAACATCAAATCTACTAGCCCATGAAATCCTTAGTTTCTTCACCTACAAAATAACATACTCTAAAATCACTTTCCACTTCCACAATCCCCAGGAAATACAGCTTGAGCATCTATACTTTAAAATCCAACAGGGAGCTACTGTAAATTCCAAACAATGGTGGTATGAGAAAACATTTGCATCTGGAAGCCTAATATGGCTGCAGAGTATAAGATAAACTTGAAAGAGATGAAATCAGCAATGGAAACCACATAGAAGGTTATGTAGCTGGTGTATAACATTACATCCCAAATACCATATTTAACACTGAAGCGTATCCAGAAGTTGTTAATCAGCTAGGCTTCTGAAAAGTTAAAAGAAAATAGCTGGCGGAAGACACAACATTAAAACTGTCTTCAAGATATAAGAGCTTGTTAGGTAGAAAAGAGAAGAGACGTATTCCATATCACCCCAAAGTCAATATCACATCATTCAGTAAAAGTACTAGAGAAGAACTTCAAAACAAGGAAGAAAACCTAAAGATGCAGTGAATGTGGAAAAGCCTTTAGGAATAGCTCAAGCCTTGCTGTACATCAAAAAATAACATCAAAGAGAAACTCAACTGATATAGATAACAGTAAATTCCATCCAGATGTTGACAAGAATATCACAAACTGTATAGTTTACAAATGTGGGAAAATGTTCAGGAGCAATTTGCCAAAAAATACACACTGAAAAGACACTTTATAAACATAAGAATGTACAAAAACAATTGGCTGTATTAAATCTTAGAAGTGATAAGAAGAGTCATAATAAAGAAAAACAAAAGGTGGAATTCCCTGGTAGTCTAGTAGTTAAGGATCTGGTATTGTCACTGCTGGTGGCACAGGTTTGATGCCTGGCCCAGGAATTTCCACAATGCCGTGGGCACAGCCTAAAAAAAGAATAAAGGAAAAGGGCAAATAAAGCTTTTATCCAAATTTCACATTTTATTCATTTAACAAATTATCCTCAATGAAATGCCTATATCCTTTTTGTATATTTTCCTGTTGGTTTGTTTTCTTATAAATCTGGGGATACTCTTAATATATCTGAAATATTACTCCTTTGTCATGTGTGTTGCAAATGTTTTTCTTAACCTATTATTTGTCTTTACACTTTTTTACATAGCAAAAGATTTTTTAAGTCTTTTTTTTTTCCAAAGGAAAGATTTCATAAAGTAGTGAGTTCCCTCTCACTAGATACTAAATGACCACCATCAAAGGATGCTGTAGAGGTGTTACATATGGCAGAAAGTTTGGACTAGACTAAGATCAAGGTCATTCAAAAACAGTTTTCAAGGACACACTAGGAAAGAGTATTTAAAATTAAATTTCTTCAGTCTGAAAAGGTTATATATTATGATTCCAATTATATGACATTTTATAAAGGATAAAACTACAGAGACAATAAAAGGATCAGTAGTTCCCAGAAGTTCAGGGGAAAAGAGGAGGGTTGAGTACATGACACAAAGGGGATTTTTTTTTTGGCTTTTTAGGGCTGAACCCGTGGTATATGGAAGTTCCCAGGCTAGGGGTCGAATTGCAGCTACAGCTGCCAGCCTATGCCACAGCAATGCCAGATCTGAGACGCATCTGTGACCTACACCACAGCTCATGGCAACACTGGATCCCTGACCCACTGAGTGAAGCCAGGGATCAAACCCGCATCCTCATGGATACTAGTTGGATTCATTTCCACTGCACCACGATGGGAATTCCCAGGATTTTTTTTTTATATACCACTGAAATTATTCTATGTGATACTATAAGGCTGGATGCATGACACTATGCATTTGTCAAAAACCATACAACTTCAAAGCATAAAGAATGACCTTAATGTATGCAAATTTTTTAAAAAAATCATTTAGTAAGTCAAGGGACCTTAGGAAGGAATGTAAACTGTGACAGAAGAATCCAACTGTATTATAAACGTATGAAATAACCTCACTGAGGAGGGCAGAAGGAAAAGGTCCTGACCTAGGTAACTTTGGAAATAAGCAGCACTTCCAAAACTAAAGGTAAAAGGAATTGTACATAAGCACTATATTCTAACTTGACAAAGTTATTTCCCACAGAGGTAAGAATTAACTATGCTAATACTGATATACATACATAATGGAATTAAACAAATAAATGGGTGATAGATGGCCAGGTTTGTTAGTGCTACAGGAGGAATTTACAGATAAACAAAGGGAGGAGGCTTGAAAGATCCTTGCAGTCAAATAATGAATTAGAGTATAAAGTCAAAGTAGGAACTCACGTTTAGCTTAGTATATACATAAATGTTTACATATAGAAATATTCAGATGTTATTACATGTACATTATACATATAGATTTCTAGACATACATATATTTTCTTGCTCTGTCAGCTGAGACAACTAAATAAAATCAAGAACACCCCCCCCCAGTAGTAACAAGCAGAGAATCCAAAAAAAAATTTTGGGGGGGTTCTTTTTTTGCCTTTTCTAGGGCCGCTCCCACAACATATGGAGGCTCCCAGGCTAGGGGTTGAATTGGAGCTGTAGCCACCAGCCTACGCCACAGCCACAGCAACATGGGATCGGAGCGGGATGTGAACCACGTCTGCAACCTACACCACAGCTCACAGCAACGCCGGATCCTTAACCCACTGAGCAAGGCCAGGGATCGAACCTGCAACCTCATGGTTCCTAGTTGGATTCGTTAACCACTGCACCACGACGGGAACTCCCCAAATATTTATTTTTAACACTGTTCTCCAATAAAGGGAAACAAGGTTCCTTGCAGAGAAGGCTGATTTTAGAACTGGAACAGGAAATATACAAGATAAATCTGTAGTATTTTCAAGTGCTCAAAAAACAAATAAGGGGAGTTCCCTCCAGCTCAACGGAAACAAATCTGACTAGTATCCTGAGGATGCAGGTTCAATCCCTGGCCTGGATCCATGGGTTTTAGGATCCAGCGTTGAGTGGTGCTGGTCACAGATGCAGCTCGGATTTGGCATTGCTGTGGCTGTGGTGTGGGTTGGCAGCTATAGCTCCAATTCAATCCCTAGCCCAGGAACTTTCATATGCCGCAGGTGTGCCCTGGAAAGAAAAAAAAGACAAAGAAAAATTAAACAAGCAAATATATACAACAAAAATAAACCACTTTAATGGGACACAGGAGCCAACAGAAAGATTTCCAAAGGCCAAATGTGGAACAATTTGAGCAATAAAATAGAGCAGTACTAAATTATACCTCGATGTATAAAAATAAATAGTTATGAGTCTATACTTATATAAATAAATGACTGAAAAAAAATGGGGGGAAGGGGGAGAGGGAGGGGAGAGGACAGAAGAGAAAAAGGAGAGAGATTAAAAAATCTCCCATGCAGAAGTATCCCAAATAATTTATGGAGATGCTTCCCCTGCCCTCAAGGAGAGAGGCATAACACCCCACTCCTTAACAGGAGTGGCTGTGCACAGTGACTTCTTTCCAAAGAATAAAATATGGAAAGGGGAGAGTAACTTCACAGTGGAGAAACCTGACAAATACTACCGAAGCCAGGTGATGGAGGTCAACAACTGCAATAAATCACATTAATAGTCTATGTCTTGACACAACAAAAATGGCACGTGACCTCTGTGGTCTTCCTCTTAAAAACCCACAACCTCAGTCTAATAATAAGGAAAACAGCAGACAAATTTCAATAGAGAGAAATCTATAACACTCTATTGGTATCCCTCAAAACTGCCCATGTCATCAACAAGGAAAGTCTGAGAAACCGCCATGACCAAGAGAAGCCTAAGGAGATATAAAAACTAGATGTAATACGGTATCCTAAATGGGGTTTCAGAACAGAAAAAGGATATTAGTTAAAAATTAAGGAACTGTGGAAAACAAACAAGGCGAGTTCCCACCGGGTCAACGGAAACAAATCTGACTAGTATCCTTAAGGATGCAGGTTCAATCCCTGGCCAGGATCCATGAGTTTTAGGATCCAGCGTTGAGTGGTGTAGGTCACAGACGCAGCTCAGATGGACTTGGTTAACAATAAGTATGGACTTTGGTTAATAATAATAATAATAATAATAATAATACTATTGACTCATTAATTGTAATAAATGTAATATAATAATATAAAATACTACTAATAGAGGAAACTGGATAGGGTATGTATAGGAAATTCCATATAACACAGGGTGCAGTCGAAAAAGAAAACAATCCAAAGAAACAACTTTTTTTAATCCTTGTATTGATATTGTTGCCTTATGATCTCATTACACTACTATTAATTTTATTCTTTGATATTGTTACCTTATAATCTCATTATATTACTATTAATTTTATTCTTGGCACAACTATTGTTACTTTGCTTATACTCTCATTTCATGAATATTTACTGAGTATGTATTAGTTAACATATGTGACCCTATTTATTCTGAAAGATTAGAAAGAGACATCAGAGAAACCATCCCATTTACCACTGCATCAAAAAGAATACCTAGGAATAAAACTACCTAGAGAGACAAAAGACCTATACTCTGAAAACTATAAGACACTGATGAATGAAATGAAACATGACACAAACAGATGGAAAGATATACCATGCTCAATTATTGTCAAAATGACTATGATACCTAAGGCAATCTAGAGACAATGCAATCCCTATCAAATTACCAAGGGCATTCTTCACAAATAAGAACAGATACATTTTTCTAAAATTAAATATATCACTAAAAAGTAAGCAATACCTTAACATGTCATTCACAATAAAAAAAAAAGTAGTTCTGACAACCTCAAACAGTTAAACAAAAATAGCTGCCTTTTCCCCAAAAGTCTCCATTACGTATGTATTTTCTCAGTGTATATATAACCTCCTTAAAAAAGTATAATTTCTAATGTGTTTCAAAGAGTGTTTCCTTTTGCACAAAGGTTTCATCATACATCCCAAAGATACAGTCTTTCTTTCAGTGCTTTCTGCAACATTGAAAAAGTTACCCAGTTTCACTTTTCAGAGACTATCTTAGTACCTGGAAACAAGCCTAGGATATATAGATCTAGATTGGAGCCTATAAACTCTCTCTACAATACTTAAAAAAAAAAATCAACCATGACAGCTAAGCTATATTTTCCATGTCTCATCACTTTCTCGTTTTATTTGGGTCTGATTTTAATAGAAGGCTTAAACAAGCGATATACATGTATTTTTTTTTCTATACTCTGATGCCAAAGTATGGTTTTTAACATAGTTTTCCTTAGTTCTAAATACTTGAAAAATTATTTAATTATTTTAAAACTTATACTTTTCTTGTAAAGATGTCACATCTGAATTGTAAATCTTGCGATTGTCAGGGTCTAATACTAATCTTAATACTTTTACAAGTCTATGAAAATTATTTAATTATTCTAAATACTTAAAGAAGCAGCAAGATTTCACTTATTTATTCATTTACACACTCACCTACTAGACTAAGGACCTGAGCTACAAAGAGCCTTTTCCTAACAGGGGTGTCAGCAAGAGGGCAACAGAAGTAAGGAGACAGTTACAATATGGGATATGAAGTGTTGTAAAGAAAGATGCACACAATACAGGAGGCATCAAAAAGAGGTCCTCTCACCTCCATCACTCAGGAAATTCCAACAGTTTTAGAAGCTCTGTGCCAGGAACCATGATAATATATATTTCTTATTCTATCACAATGCAATGCTTTATTTACTTATTTTGGCCACGCCCATGGCATGCAAAAGTTCCTGGGCCAGCAATCAAACCCATACCATAGCAGTGATGACACTGGATCTTTAACTCAAGGCCACCAGGGAACACCTTCACATCTCAAGCATTACGGAAAAGTAATAGCTTCATAAACATCCCTGAGATATTAAATAATTAACTAAGACACTGCAGACACAAGGCAAAAGTCAAGGAGTTCCCTGGTGGCTCAGTAGGTTAAGGATCAGTATTGTCACTGCTGAGGCTCAGGTCACTGCTGTGGCAAAGGTTCAATCCTTGGCCTGGGAACTTCTGCATGCCAAAGGCACTTCCAAAAAAAAAAAAAGAAAAAAGTCCCTTGGCGAAAGGGAACAAAATACTCTGAAGAACTAGAAGCAAGACTATTATCATTAAAACACAACTGGAATGGAAATGGGGTAGTGGTTTAAAATGTCTCCCTAAACTCCTTGGGGAGAGACTAAATATTACACCTTTACATATGTAGTACCTAAGACTATATGCCAAGCTTATGGTAGGCACTCAACAGATGATCACTGAACTGAATTATGAAAGGGCAAGGCGACAGCAGCCCAAAGTGCATATTTGTTGATTGATGAGATTAATTTTAAAGAGTCGATAGTACTAAAGTCCCTGCTTTAAGCAAAGATACTTACCCTAGAAATGAAATAGGTGGGAGTTCTAAATCACAGTGCCAGTGACCAACTGGGATTTTACCTACACTTAATTAAGAACACTTACTAAGTGTCAAAAGAGATGAAGGTCATACACAATCATTTATTTTTACATGATTTATGAGCATGATTAACCAGCTACTATGACTCTTTCACTCTTTTCCACACATTGTGGCCAAGCCTGCAGCATGTGTAAGTTGTCAGGCCAGGGAATGAACCCAAGCTGCAGCAGCGACAATGTCAGAGTCTTAACCACTATGCCACAAGGGAACTCCTCTTCACTCTATTTTTAAGACAGCTTTAAATTAATTAGTTAAACCTAGGGTTTTGGACATGGCAGTTAAAAAGTACTATGTCTAGGAGTTCCCATTTTGGCTCAGCAGGTTAAGAATGCAACTAATATTCATGAGGATGCCCATTTGATCCCTGGCCCCACTCAGGGGGTTAAGGATCCAATGCTGCCAAGAGCTGCAGTGTAGTTCACAGACACACTCAGATCTGGCATGGCTGTGGCTGTGGCATAGGACAGCAGCTGTAGTTCCAATTTGACCTCTAGCCTGGGCATTTCCATAAACCATGTGCGCAGCCATAGAAATTAAAAAAAAAAATTACTACGTCTAGAAAAGAAAATTTCTTAAAACCAGAACCACCTATTTGTTGAAGAGCCTGTCAATTCAAGTTTCAGCTAGGCTAGTAGACATTAGAAAATCCTATGTGTGAGCTACCTGGTGGCTCAAAAGGTATACAGTGTTGTCACTGCTGTGGTGCAGGTTTCATCCCTGGTCTGGGAACTTCCACATGTCAAGAGGCAAGGCAAAAAAAAAAGTAAGAATAATATCAATTTTTAAACTAATCATTTAAAGTGGTTATTTTTAAAACAATTGTTAACACAAAATCTATACAATCCGAGTTTACATTTTTGCTGTGCTTTTCAAACGGTACTGCATATTAACTGAAGTCCTCCAGAAAGCTATAAGATTGCAATCATTTCTTCAAATCAAAGAAACAATGGGAGATGTTCTCCAGGACGTAGCTCTGTTTTCAGTACATAAGATTTATACAAATGACTGAAGGAAACTATATCTGATAATTTACACTTTTTTTTTCTTTTGCTTTTTAGGGTTGCATATGCAGCATACGGAAGTTCCCAGGCTAGGGGTCAAAACAGAGCTGTAGCTGCCTGCCTATGCCATGGCTACAGCAAGGCCAGATCCGAGCCTCACCTGCAACCTACACCACAGCTTGAAGCAATGCTGGATCCTTAACCCACTGAGTGAAGCCAGGGATCGAACCCACATCCTCATGGATACTAGTGGGGCTGATAACCACTGAGGCACCATGGGAACTCCCAGTTATTCTTCATAATATAAGACAAACTAATAAAAATATGATCACAGTTAATATATAATATATTTCCATAAAACCACTTCTAACATATGCTACTTAGTTGGCCCTTTAAAATTTTATGCTGCTTGCCATCAAATGGCTTATAAACACTATAAGAATCTTTCAGTATTGTTGTAGATCATGATTATGCATAATAAATGTCAAAAGACATCTTATTAGAACCCAAACTGAAGATTGGCACCCACATTTTTTTTTTTAATTGCTGCACCTGCAGCATATGGAAGTTCCCGAGTCAGGCAGTGAATCCAAGCTGCCAAAGCTGTAACCTACACCAGATAATTTAACCCACTGTGTGAAGCCAGGGATTGAACTCGCATCACTGCAGCAACCCAAGCTGCTGCGGGTTAGATTCTTAACCCACTGCGCCACAGTGGGAACTAGCACTCACTTTTAAGGGTCAAAATAAGAAAAAGGAAGATACATGTTCTAAGTTTAAGATTTTTCCCTAAAAATAAATTTAAAATTGTGGAGTTCCTGTCCTGGCTCAGCAGTTAACGAACCTGACTAGCATCCATGAGGACTCGGGTTCAATCCCTGGCCTTGCTCAGGGTTAACAATCTGGCATTGCCATGAGCTGTGGTGTAGGTTGCAAACATGGCTCAGATCCCACACTGCTGTGGCACAGGCTGGTGGCTACAGCTCCGACTGTACCCCTAGCCTGAGAACCTCCATATGCCACGGGTGCAGCCCTAAAAAGACAAAATAAATAAATTAGTTAATTAATTCAATTAAAAATAAAAAATCACCGATGGCCAATGATTTAATCAATCATACTTATGTAATGCACCACAGTGCTGGGCAGCACGCGAAGGTTCCACATCCCTCCCCACTGACCTTACCCTATGTATCTCTTCCATCTTGCTATTCCTGAGTTCTACCTTTAACCTTTCACAATTAACCAATTAATAGTAAGTTTAGCAGTTCCCATTGTGGCTAAGCGAAACAAATCTAAATAGCATCCATGAGGATGCAGGTTCGATCCCTGGCCTTGCTCAGTGGGTTACCGTCTGGCATTGCCATGAGGTGTGGTGTCAGTCACAGATGCAGCTCGGATCTGGCATTGCTGTGGCTGTGGCATGGTCCAGCGGCTTCAGCTCTGATTCAACCCCTGGCCTGGGAACCTCCATATGCCACAGGTGCAGCCCTAAAAGGACAAAAACAAAAAAAGTGGTTTTTTGTTTTTGTTTTTTGTCTTTTTGCTATTTCCTGGGCCGCTCCCGCGGCATATGGAGGTTCCCAGGCTAGGGGTCGAATCGGAGCCATAGCCACCGGCCTAAGCCAGAGCCACAGCAACGTGGGATCTGAGCCGCGTCTGCAACCTACACCACAGCTCACGGTAACGCCGGATCGTTAACCCACTGAGCAAGGGCAGGGACCGAACCCGCAACCTCATGGTTCCTAGTCGGATTCGTTAACCACTGCGCCACGACGGGAACTCCAAAAAAAAAAAAAAAAAGTTTAAAAAGAGAAGGTGGGGGGGGGTGACTGAGGCTCAAAAGACTAAATCATAATCTCTAGGGCAAGGCTAGGCATCCATATACTTTTAAGACATCCTAAGTCTAAAATTTTAATATGCAGCTATATTTGAGAACAGCTATGCTGTATCAATCCTAAAAAGAAATAAAGTTTCATTAAGAATTATCAATACTGGAGCTCTCTTGTGGTGCAGTGGATTAAGAATCCGGTGTTGTTGCTGCATTGGCTTGGGTCACCGCTGTGGCACAGGTCTGACCCCTGGCCCAGGAACTTCCTCGAGGGTGAAGGTGGGGGAGAATAAAAAGTTCCTGCTGTGGCTCAGCGGGTTACAGACCCTATATTGTCACTACGAGGATGTGGGTTTGATCCATGGCTTCGCTTAGTGGGTTAAGGATGCAGCATTTCCAGGGATGTGGCATAGGCTCCAGCTACCGTTCTGATTCGATCCCTGGCCCAGGACATTCCATATGCTGCAGGTGCAGCCATAATTTAAATAAATAAATAAATAAATAAAAGAATAAAAAAGAATTATCAATATTAGAAAAGAAACAACTATTCACAGTTGAGATGAATGAATGAAATAAAATGAACAACTAAGGGGTAGGGATATAATATATAACCACAACACAAATTTTTGTTGTTGTTGTTGTTGTTGCTATTTCTTGGGCCGCTCCCTCGGCATATGGAGGTTCCCAGGCTAGGGGTTGAATCGGAGCTGTAGCCACCGGCCTACGCCAGAGCCACAGCAACGTGGGATCTGAGCCGCGTCTGCAACCTACACCACAGCTCACGGCAATGCCGGATCCTTAACCCACTGAGCAAGGGCAGGGACCGAACCCGCAACCTCATGGTTCCTAGTCGGATTGGTTAACCACTGCGCCACGACGGGAACTCCCCACAACACAAATTTTAAAAATTATTTGTGAGCTCAATTTAAGTCTTTTCAAATCAAGAAAGCAAATGTAGTCTGTGTCATGTGCCAAAGGTAATATTTCTCATAAGCTATGTGAGATCAGTCAACTCACCAAACCTTGACGTTCTACACTGATTCCCGGAATCGCCAACCTTGCTGACCATCTGTTTGCTTTTGAATGTAAATGTCTGAACTGAGGCTTACCAAACCTCAAAAACTTTTAATAAGCATGTAAGACATATTCTTATGCCTCCTACGTGGTTTCTGGTTAAAAAAAATTAAACGCTTGTCTTTTACAGACCAGCTCCTTTCTCCATTTAAATTATATACACACAAATTTTTTTAAGCTGGAAAATTTTTCACGTACATGGCTTTGATTAAAAAAAATCCTGGAGTTCCCGTCGTGGCGCAGTGGTTAACGAATCCGACTAGGAACCATGAGGTTGCGGGTTCGGTCCCTGCCCTTGCTCAGTGGGTTAAGGATCCGGCGTTGCCGTGAGCTGTGGTGTAGGTTGCAGACGTGGCTTGGATCCCCCATTGCTGTGGCTCTGGCGTAGGCTGGTGGCTACAGCTCCAATTAGACCCCTAGCCTGGGACCCTCCATATGCTGCGGGAACGGCTCAAGAAATGGCAAAAAAGGCAAAAAAAAAAAGTGAATATCCTTTAAAAAAAAAATCCTAAAAGCAAAAATATAAATAAAATTATAAATTACATAAAAAATATAATCTGGTTAGAAAATATTAGGCTGCATATTTAAAAAAATAGAAAATAAAAAATAAAAATTAAAAAATTGAGATACCATCTATTCCACAGTTAAGGAAAAAGAAAATTATCTATGCCAAGAAAATCATTATTTACAGAGTATGCCCTTACACAAAATATTTAAAGTGTCTGACAATCTTTATTTTACCACTTCTTTAAGTTATAGTTAGAACATTTTACCTTCATTGGTAAATGATTAAAATGTCATCTAGCAGTTGTTAACTTACTGATCTAAATGTAAAATCCCCAACATAACATTATACCTGAATAACTCTTCAATATCCACAGAAATGTTAATATAACTAAGATTTCTCTTAAACAGAAGCTTGTTTTTCACTTCCACTTCGCTGATTTATATTTTCCAAGTCCTAACCATATAGAATAAATCTGTGAAAACCACATACTATGATAAATACCTTGATTTTATTAGAATCAAGAGAGATAAAACTCCTTATTCTCCATTGCTATCCCATCCACTTCTTTAAAAGGGTTAGGGAAACCTTAAAAAAATTTAAATCCTGATTCTAAACTGTGTATAATTACTTTTTCTTAGTCTGTGCTTCGGTGGGCAAAGATTAAGGAACCAGTGGTTCATCTATAGTATTGATATTCTGATATGAGCAAGAGAGAATAAGAGACTTAAAAGGAGGAATGGAAGTTAAATTGTTTATTAGAATAAAATAAAGACATCCAGCCAAGGACCTTTTTCTTTTCTCCTGATCATCTCCGTTCCTTGCCATGCTTCCTAACCCCCATATAAACATATACCAAGATGGCTATTTCTGATACATCAAATATGGTATACAGCCTACATGCTGAATGCTTATTCCTATATTTTATACACAGTAAAATTTTAAAAACCTAAAAACTTAACCATGACCTCTTTAAGCAAACTTTATGGAGTTCCCATTGTGGTGCAGCAGAAACGAATCTGACTAGGAACCATGAGGTTGCAGGTTCGATCCCTGGCCTGGCTCAGTGGGTTAAGGATCCGACAATGCCATGAGCTGTGGTGTAGGTCGCAGACTCAGCTTGGATCCCATGGTGCTGCTGTGGCTGTGGTGTAGGCCGGCAGCTACTGCTCTGATTAGACCCCTAGCCTGGGAACCTCCATATGCCAGAGGTTTAGAGGGTGCAGCCCTAAACACACACATACATACACACACACACAAAGAGCACACTTTACAATCCATGTTTAACATATTAAAAATTTCAAAGGGCCTAGACTAAACACCACACTAACTCAACAAATACAAAAGAAGTCATTATATCTGCTAACTGTGAAATACAATCAGTATGAAAAACTTTTTAAAATATATAGCAGGAGTTCCCATTGTGGCAGAGCGGAAAGGAATCCGACTCATAACCATGAGGCTAGGGTTCGATCCCTGGCTTCTCTCAGTGGTTTAAGGATCCGGCATTGCTGTGAGCTGTGGTGTAGGCTGGCAGCTGCAGCTCCAATTTGACCCCCTCCAGTTCCTAGCCTGGGAACCTCCATATGCCACAGGTGCAGCCCTAAAAAGCAAAAAATAAATAAATATTTATATGTATTTTTAAACATATGTAGATTACTACCAAGAAGACAACTACAATTCTGATTATTTAGCCACTGTTTCTGACAGCATTTTATCAAGACACATCTGATACTGTAAGAGGAGCTACAGTGTATGTATACTTAGGAGAAAAATACCAAAGCAAAATTAACAGAAATAGCAACTACAGGTACCACAGAATCGCAGACTATTAGAGCTACAAGGTACCACCTCAAGGATAAATAAGTAAAACCTCTATATCTCATAATTAAAGAAACTCAAGTTCCAAGAAATTAAGTGACATTTACATGACTTGCTAGTTCAGTACTGAGACCTATGCCAATGTTTCTTGAGTCTCTCTCTCAGTGCTCCTTAGCACAACAAAAGAAAACAGGTGTTTTTGGGGGTGGTTTTCTTTGGGGGGGCAGTTAAAATTCTTTATTAAATCCCCTCTAAAATCATTACGAGAATAAATTTTATATGTTTAATTTTAAAAATATTTTCTAATTACATAACACAAACACAATGCAGAAAATGCAAAACATGAAAAGAAACAGAAGTCCTCATAATTCCAACACCATAAAATAATCACTTTTTCTTTTGAGAATAAATTTTAGTAAGGTGTTATATAACACAAAATACAGAGGAATACATTACTGAGAATTCTTGTGATAAACACCCCAGTATTCTAACAAAAGCTTCTTCTGAAAAGAGCTTTGAACAAGTTTATAGCAAGAACTAATTAATTAATATGCAAAAAATATTTGCTTTAGAAATCACCAACAGTTTCTCTAGGAAGCATTCCCCAAAGCCTTTGAAATTATTTCATTTACAAAAAAAGTTTATAAAAACACATAATGCATGAAATAAAATGTCAGAGTTCCCATCATGGCTCAGCAGAAATGAATCTGACTAGCATCTATGAGGACACAGGTTTGATCCCTGGCCCTGCTCAGTGGATTAAGGATCCGGCATTGCCGTAAGCTGTGGTGTAGGTTGCAGATGCAGCTCGGATTCTGCATTGTTCTGGCAGTGGTATAGGCCGGCAGCTGTAGCTCAAATTCCACCCCTAGCCTGAGAACCTCCATATGCCGCAGACAAAAAGAAAAAAAGAAAAAAAAGAAAAAAAAAACAGTCTTTAAAGCATTAGCCTGCTGTGGCCCCCTTTTCCTGACAAAGCAATAAAGCTATCTTTTTCCTCCTTCTCCCCCGCAAAAAAGAAATAAAATGCCAAGCATAGTAAATATTTTTCAATGGCCCAGAAAAACTATGTTATGTATACATTAAAAATATAGGAGGACCAGGAGTTCCAATCGTGACTCAGCAGTAACAAATCCAATTAGTATCCACGAAGGTGTAGGTTCGATCCCTGGCCTCATTCAGTGGGTTAAGGATCCAGCATTGCCGTAGCTATGGTGTAGGTCTCAGACACAGCTCAGATCCTGCGTTGCTGTAGCTATGGAGGCTGACAGCTGTAGCTCCAATTTGACCCCTAGCCTGGGAATGTCCATATGCTGCAAGTGCAGCCCTAAAAAGCAAAAAAATAAAAAATTAAAAAATAATAATAAAAAAAATAAAAAAGCTTCATACTGTATCTGACATTCTGGAAGAGGCAAATCTACGAAGTCAGTAAAAACATCACTGCTTCCCAGAAGTTCCAGAAGCAGGAGAGATGGTGGAAGAGGTGAAATAAAGGAGATTTTTAGAGCAGTAAACTATTCTGTATGACACTGTAATGGTGAGTATGTGACAATATGCATGTGTTAAAATCCACAGTCCTTTATGATACAAAGAATCAACCTTAATATATTTAAATTTTAAAAATTATTATGACCAAAGAATCTATTACAAATGTTTGAATCACTAAAAGGAGTAGGATAGTAAGGTCTCAAACTAAATAATTCTGGAAATGAGTGGTATCTGTAAAACGAAAAGACTTGCACTTGAGCACTATGCTTTAGTTGATTAAGGTATTTCCCATAGGGACACGGGTTAAAAATTCTAATGCTATACAACTGAAAAATTAAAGAAACAGATGGCAAACAGAGCAAAGTTTGTCACTGTTGGGAATTTACAAATAAGTAAGGGGAAGTGGTTAAAATGGTCCATCCATGTGGGTAATATACAAAAAAACCTCAGAGAGATCTAGGGCTTGGTTCTAGAGCACTGCAATAAAGTGAATACCACAATAAAGAGAGAGAAATTTTTTGGTTTCCCAGTGCTTATAAAAGCTATATTTACACTACACTATAGTCTATTAAGTGCGCAATATACCATTACACTGAGGAGAAGCAGCATGTAACTTAATTTTAAAATACTTGACTGCTAAAGAATGTTAACCATTATCTGAGCCTTTAGTGAGTTGTAATCTTTTTTGCTGGTGGAGGGTTTGAAATATTGAGAGAATTACCAAAATGTGACACAAACATACAAAATGAGCAAATGTTGCCAGAAAAATGTTGCTAATAAACTTGTTCAATGTAAGGCTGTCACAAATCCTCAATTTATAAAAAATGTAGTATCTGCCAAATGCAATGAAACAAAATACACCTGTTCTGGATTAAGGGTAGAGTCAAAATATGAACTCATGTTTAGTTTGGTGCAGATACATATGATTTATAGAAAAATGTGTATAGATACACAGGCTAGTATACATGTATATATTTTCTTGCTCTATCAGTTGAGATAAAATAAAAGCAACAGCAATCTAGTATCATTGAGCACTCATAGCACCCAAATACTGGTTTCTAATACTATTTTCTAATAAAGGGAACTGAGGTCCCTTACAGAAGGCTGATTCTAGGACTAGGAAAGGAAAATACAAGATGAGTCTGGATTATTTTGAAAGTGCCAAAAAGTGAGTTCCCGTCGTGGCGCAGTGGTTAACGAATCCGACTAGGAACCATGAGGTTGCGGGTTCGATCCCTGCCCTTGCTCAGTGGGTTAACGATCCGGCGTTGCCGTGAGCTGTGGTGTAGGTTGCAGACACGGCTCGGATCCCGCGTTGCTGTGGCCCTGGTATAGGATGGTGGCTACAGCTCCGATTCAACCCCTAGCCTGAGAACCTCCATATGCCACGGGAGCGGCCCAAGAAATAGCAACAACAACAACAACAAAAAAGACAAAAGATGAAAAAAAAGTGCTAAAAAGTAAGAAAGTGCTCAGAAAACAAATATGCACTACAGAGGGAGTTCCCACTATGGCTTAGCAGAAACGAACCCAACTAATATCCATGAGGACATAGGTTCAATCCCTGGCCCTGTTCAATGGGTTAAGAATCCAGAGTTGCCAGGAGCTGCGTGAGATACAGGTCACAGACGCAGCTTGGATGTGGCATTGCTGTGGCTGTGGCGCAGGCTGGCAGCTGTAGCTCCGATTCAACCCCTAGCCTGGGAACTTCCATATGCTGCAGGTGTGGCCTTAGAAGGGGAAAAAAAAAAAAAAAAAAAGGCATGAATAAATAAATAAATAAATAAAAATATGCACAACAGTAATATGCCACCTTAGTGGGACACAGGAACCAAGAGAAAGGATCCCAGTGGCTAATGCTGAAACAATTTGAATAGTAAAACAATTTAGTACTACCCAAGGTATAAAAATAAATATGTATGAGTCTATATTGATATAAACAACTGAGTAAATGAATGAGAAAAATAATCTCCCATGCAGAATTTCAAATAACTTACGTGGATACTCTACTCTTTAAGTCCAGACTATGCAGTGATTTCTTTCCAAACAATACAATAAGGAAAGTAGAGGGAAAATAAGTTTACAATGAGAAACTTGACAAAAACTTGATCAAGGTCACCATCAACAGCAATAAATAACAGTATATCCCTTGGAATGAAATGATAAAAATGGCACTTTACCACTACAGTCTTCCTCCTCAAAATCCACAATCATGAGGAAAACATCAGACATATTACAATACAGAGGCATCTATAATACCTAACCAATATCCCTTGAAATTACCACAACCAAGAGAAGCCTAAGGAAACATGAGAATTAAAGGAAATGTGGTATACTGAATGGGATTCCGGAACAGAAGGCTATTAGATAAAAAACTAAGAAGCTCAATAAGGTGCAGACTTTAATATATTTTATATATTATGTATGTTAGCTATATTGTATATAATTAAAATATATCAATTTACTAATTACAACAAATATACTAATGTAAGATATTAACAGCTACGCAGAGTATATGAGAATTCTCTGTACTTTCTTCTTAAGTACTCTGTAAACCTGAAACTGTACTAAAAGATAAAGCTCATTAAAAAAAGTTTGAAAAATGTAATAGTTTCTTCACTGTGGCAGTGAAATTTAACTAGCACACCCTCAAGACCGTTATGCAGACAGTACTAATAAAGATAATAATAATAGTAAAATTTTAAAAACATTTATAAAGAATCAAGAGTAGAAAATGCCTGGCCTCAGAGTCTGGAAACATGGAACAAGTGGCAACTCTGCCACTAATTTTTGCAATCTTGAACATGATTCATATGTTGTTTGGTCTAAGTTTACACACCTATAAATTGAGAGGGATAAAACAGCTTCTAAAACCATTATAATTACACCACCTGTAAAGTGTTAGAATAAATCTCTTTATCCAGTAGGTCATAACAGCAAACAAAGAATTTTGCTATACCTCTAATTTCAAGGAGAAAAATAAAAGCCAAGTTTAATCACATGGATGATTAGCATAAGAGCTGCCATTTCTACTCCTCAGAGTTGACTCTCGCCACATTGAACCCTAGATCCACTCTAGTCACTTAGCAAACGATTTATTAACTACTGTCTCTTCATTCTAAAGTAGCAAAGGGATAAAAATAACAAGGATGGCTAGATGTAAAAGTTAGAAGTGAGTACAGCATTGACAGAAAAGAATAATAAAACAAGAAGATAAGCCTTGGATGAGATGTGCCTAACTTAAAGTTCCAAACCCTTCACAATATTCGTTTACCTACTTTCAAATCTAAACATAACTTTAGATTCTAGCAAAGGCCAAGAGACCCAGAAGTTATCATCCACTTCTAATGCTGGAGAATCGAGCAAGTGTAAAAAGATATTCATTCTTCAGAGAAGCCTTAATGAATAGGGGTGGCCAGAATGACTGGACACTATGGCGACATAGTAAAGGCATCCAGGGCCATCATGGTCTCCACAATGATGGAGCCCCAGATGCTCCCTCTCTCCTTCTCTTTTTGCTTTCACAACTGATGATCAGCAGATAAATCAAAGAAATCTTTTAGCCTAACAAAAAACTGGCAATACCACCATATTAAATGAACTTGGGATAGTCAGAGAGGTTGCTCAAAATTAAATAGATGCACAATTACGGAATATAATCAACGAGGAGGATGGTCTTTAAATAGTATCATTTCCCAGATTTTTTTACTATGATGATTAGAGAAATGAGACAGAGAATAGGAGAAAATCCATAAAATATTCTGACTCTTCAACAAGCATGGTAATGATTAAATCAATGCAGAGTCTATACCAAGCACAACAAACCTGATTCCTACCTTCAAAGAAACAATCTAGGAAAGAAGACAGCGTTAAATGATGCATATTCAAAACCGCTATGGAATTTTTTCTGAAATTCTTCAGAGCCAAGTTCATTAGTCACATTAGACTCAAGTTAGGAATGAAAGAACATCAGTTTCATTACTTAAATTTCATTTTTAGCACAAAAAATATTTGTCTATGCTGTATTTCTGCACCAAACCTGATTAATCCTAATCAAAATTAAATATCCTTAAAAAATAATTGCCAATAAAGATATTCTGAAAGCTGTTGTGAAGTTCAGCTCCAGAGTTCCCGTTGTGGCACAGGGAAAAGGAATTCGGCTAGTATCCAGAGTTGCTATGAGCTATGACATAGGTCACAGATGTGGCTCAGATCCCTCATTGTTGTGGCTATGGCCTAGACCAGCTCTGATTTGACCCCTGGCCTGGGAACCTCCATAGGCAGCAAGTGCGGACCTAAAAATCAAAAGAATAAATAAATAAAAGTTGGGTTCCAAAAACATTTTAAACAATGATGACATCTATTAGGTAAAAGATGTTCTACTTGTCTTTGCTTTCCCCCCGCCCCCCAACCCCCATTTTTGGCCGCCCCACGGCATATGGAGCTCACAGACCAGGGATCAGATCCAAGCCACAGTCTTGACCTAAGCCACAGATGAAGCAACGCCAACCTTTAACCTACTGTGCTCAGCCAGGAATTGAACCAGCGTCCCACCGCTCACAAGACACAGCCAATCCCATTGTATCACAGTGGGAGCTCTTGTTTTTGCTTTTTCAATAAAGCTTATTAGCAAATCAGTAGTTCTACCTTATAGTCACATCTACCTAATATAACCACTGTATTTCAAAGACCTCCTCGAATTAAGTAATATTTTTAAATTACATATTAAAAAGGAAATAACCATAACATAGAATCTTCCCAAAGGACTTTAAACTCTAAATACATCATAAACTCCTGAGTTCTTTTTATCTTATTAACAATTTTCTCTTAAAAATTTTTTATCAATTGGCTAGGCACACTTCCTATCCCTGCCATTGCAAAAATCATGACTCCTTTACCCCAGTCATTGTTTTTTCTTTAAATACCCAGTATTCATATTTATTTGTTTGTTTGGTTGGGTTTTTTTTGTCTTTTTTTTTTTTTTTTTTTTTTTGCTATTTCTTTGGGCCGCTCCCGCGCAGCATATGGAGGTTCCCAGGCTAGGGATCGAATTGGAGCTGTAGCCACCGGCCTACGCCAGAGCCACAGCAACGCGGGATCCGAGCCGCGTCTGGAACCTACACCACAGCTCACGGCAATGCCGGATCCTTAACCCACTGAGCAAGGGCAGGGACCGAACCCGCAACCTCATGGTTCCTAGTCGGATTCGTTAACCACTGCGCCACGACGGGAACTCCCCCAGTATTCATATTTATCATTATTATTACTGGCTTCCGTTTCCCAGTATGAAGAAAATAGTAAGTCTCTCATTCCCAAGAGAATAATACATTTTTAAGAATAACACATTTTTAAGAATAACACAGGAGTTATTCTTAAAAATGAGAGCAATACTTAAAATGCCTAATTATAATAAATCACCACAATTTGGCTAAAAGTAACCCAAGTTATTTTCACCATTTTTCGTTTGTTTGGTCTTTTTGTCTTTTTAGGGCAGCACCTGCAGCATATGGAGGTTCCCAGGCAAGGGGTCAAACTGGAGTAGCTGCAGGCCTACACCACAACCACAGCAACAGCAACACATGGGATCCTTAACCCACTGAGTGAGGCCAGGGATCGAACCCACATCTTCATGGATGCAAATGAGGTTCATTAACCACTGAGCCACAACAGGAACTCCCACATTTTCTGTTTTTTCATGGCTGCACCTGTGACATGTGGAAGTCCCTGGGCCAGGGATCAAATCTGAGCAGCAGTTCTGACCTATGCCACAGCTACACCACAGCTGGATTCTTAACCCACCACGCCAGGTAGGGAATGGAACCCACAAATCGCAACAACCAGGGCCACTGCAGTGGGATTCTTAAACCACTGTGCCACAGCAGGAACTCTGATTTTCACTGATAAATGAATGTAAACTGAGCGCAGTAGTTCCTTTAAATATATTATTAGGATTCCGTAACCCTGACTTCAAGATGTAATCTATTAATATCTTCAAAAACTCCCCTAAAGCAGAAAATTAAAGACCGATTAATAACTGACCTTTTCAATTAAAAACAATGATTTTCATTCTTTTTTGTACCAAGCACTGTTATTGGCAAAAAATAAAAAGTATGGTTCATGCTTCCAGTATTTGTACAGTTACTTACAAATTATATTTTACTGTACTTATTATATACATTATGAAATACACAAAGAACTCCAGAAATTCTTAACGATGAGGAAAAATACATATAAATAACATTTTCTTCCTATCTCCCAATGGATTATCTCAAGCATCCTCTGGAATGCATATACCTAACCCATGCTTTTTTTTAAGGATCGTTTTTACTGTATTAAAATTCATATATTAAAAACTTCCCCATTTTAACCATTTTAAAGTATACAATTAAGTAGCATACAGTCATGACGTTCAGCCCCTAACAAACAATTATCTGCTTTGGGTCTCTACGAATTTGCTTCTTCCAGGTATTTCACATAAATGAAATCATTACAATATATGACCTGCTGTGTCTGGCTTCTTTCACTTAGCATAATATTTTCAAGATTCATCTATGTTGTAACATGTAAAGTACTTCATACCTTTTCATGACTAAATAATATTCTATTGCATTGATAAAACTTAATTTTTTTAATCCACACAAACATATTCGTTGTATCCACCTTTTTACTATGTGAACAGTGCTGCAATGAACTTTTTTTAAGCCCACAGCTGCAGCATATGGAAGTTCCTGGGCTAGGGGTCGAATAAGAGCTGTAGCTGCCGGCCTAAACCACAGCCACAGCAACAAAGGATCCAAGACATGTCTGTGACTTACACTGCAGATTGCAGCAACACCAGATTGTTAACCCACTGAGCAAGGCTAGGGATTGAACACACATCCTCACAGAGACTAGTCAAGATTCTTAATCTGCTGAGCCACAACAGGAACTCCTGAATACTTGCTTTTACTTCTTTTCAGTATTTATCTAAAGCTGGAACAGCTGGATTATATGTTAATGTTATGTTTAATATTTCAAGAAACTCTCATAGATGGGAATAAGGTGGCAGAATAAAAGGACTAGAGCTCAACTTCTCCCCTAAAAACAACAAAATTTACAACCAAATGCTGAGCAATCTTTAACCAAATGGACCAGAAACTTTCAAAAAGATATCCTACTCCAGAAGACAAAGAGGAGGCCACATGAAGAGGTAGGAGGGGCGGTTACGCAATATAAGCAACCCCATACCTCCCGGGTGGGAAGCCCCACAGACTGGAAAGCAACTGGTTCACAGAGACTCATCTACACAAGTGAGAATTCTGAGCCCCACATCAAACTCCCAAGTGTGGGGATCTGGCACTGGGAGAAAGAGACCCTGGAGCATCTGACATTGCTGGCCAGTGGGGCTTGTGCACAGGAGCTCCATGGGACTGGGGGAAACCAAGACCCCATTCTTAAAAAGCACACACAGACTTTAATGTGCACTGGGGCCCAGGGCAAAGCAAAGTCCCCATGGGAATCTGGGTCAAAACTGACTGCAGTTCTTGGAGGACCTCCTGGGAAAACAGGGGTGATGTGGCTGGTTGTATGGGAAGGACACTGAATGCAAAGCTCTTGGGAATAATCAGAAGCATTCCTTTCTCTGGAGGTGGCCATTTTGGGAAAATCTGGCCAGCCCCACCCATCAGCACTGAGAAGTCCCAGGCCAAACAGCAATCCAGGTGGGATCACAGCCCCACCCTCAGTAAAACAGGCTGCCTAAAGACCCCCCAGGCACACAGCTGCCTCTAATCTCACCCAGAGACAAAGCCCCACCCACCAGAGGGATAGGAATCAGCTCCACCTACCAGTGGGCAGGCATCAGTCCCTCCCATCAGGAAGCCTACAGCAAGCCCCTGGACCAACTTGAGCCACAAGGGGGACAGACACCAGAAGTAAGAGAGGCTACAACTCTATTATCTGTAAAACAGTCACCACACCAAAAACCTATAAAAATGAAAAGACGGAGAACTATAACTCAGATGAAGGAGAAAGAAAAAACCCCAGAGAAAAGCTAAGTGATCAAGAGATACTCAGCCTCCAGGAAAAAGACTTTAGACTGTTTTGATGCTGAAGACAATGCAAGACACTGGAAATAAACTAGAGGCAAAGATGGATAACTTGCAGGAAACACTGAGCAAAGAGATACAAGATATAAAACTTAAACAAGAAGAGATGTAAAATACAATAGCTGAAATAAAAATTTGATTAGAAGCAGCCAACAGCAGAATACGGGAGGCAGAAGAACGAATAAGTGAGGTGGAGGAGAGCTTAGTGGAAATCACGAATGCAGAAGAGAAAAGAGAAAAAAAATTGAAAACAAATGAAGAGTCTCAGAGATCTCTGGGACAATGTTAAACACACCAACATCTGTATTATCTGGGTGCCAGAAAGAGAAGAGAGAGAGACAGAAAAAAATATTCGAGGAGATAATAGCCAAAAACTTCCCTAACACGGGAAAGGAACCACACACTCAAATCCAGGAAGCGCGAGTACCATATAAAATAAACCCAAGGAGGAATACACCAAGACACATATTAATCAAACTGACCAAAATTAAAGACAAACAAAATACTGGAAGCAGCTAGAGAAAAGAAACAACATAAAAAGGAACCCCAATAAGGTTATCAGCAGATTTTTCAGCAGAAACTCTGCAAGCCAGAAGGGAGTGGCAACATATACTTAATGTGATGAAAGGAAAAAACCTCCAACCAAGATTACTTTACTCAGCAAGGCTCTCATTCAGATTTGAAGGAGAAATCAAAAGCTTCACAGATAAGCAAAAGCTAAGAGAATACAGTACCACTAAACCAGCTTTACAACAAATACTAAAGGAAGTTCTCTAAGCAGAAAAGAAAAGGCCACAACCAGAAACAAAAATACACAAATGACAAGACTCACCAGTAAACGTATGAAATCATACATGCACAATTCTGCCACCAAAATCAGAAATCATGAGAAGAGGTGGGTACAAATGCACAACACTGGAGATGCACTTGCAATTAAGAAATCAACAACTTAAAACAATCTCATATTAAAACAATCTATATATATATAGACTCATATCAAAATTTCAGGGTAACTGCAAACCAAAAATCTACAATTGATACACAAACAAATAAGAAAAATCAACTCAAATACAACACTAAAGAGTGTCATCAAACCAGAAGAGGAGAGAACAAAAGAAGAAGGGAAGAAAGAAGAGCAACAAAAACAAATCCAAAGCAATTAATAAAATGGCAATAAGAACATACATATCAATAGTTACCTTAAATGTTAATGGACTAAATGCCCCAACCAAAAGAAACAGACTGGCTGAATGGATACAAAAACAAGACCCATATACATGCTGTCTTCAAGAGACCCACTTCACTTCTAGGGACACATACAAATTGAAAGTGAGAGGACAGAGAAAATATTCCATGCAGACAGGAATGAAACGAAAGCTGGGGTAGCAATATCATATCAGACAAAAATAGACCTTAAAATTAAGAATATTTTAAGGGACAAGGAAGGTCACTACATCATGATCAAAGTATCAATCCAAGAAGAAGATATAACAATTTTAAATATCTACACACCCAACATAGGTTCACCACAATATATAAGGCAACTGCTAACAACCTTAAAAGGACAAATAAACAATAACACAATCATAGTGGGGGACCTGAACACCCCACTTACAGCAATGGACAGATCATCCAGACAGAAAACCAATAAGGAAACACAGGCCCTGAATGAGACATTAGACCAGATAGACTTAATACATGTTTATAGGACATTCCATCCAAAAGCAACAGAATACACATTCTTCTCAAGTGCACATGGACCATTCTCTAAGATTGGTCACATCCTGGGCTACAAATCCAATCTTGGTAACTTTAAGAAAATAGAAATCACATCAAGCATCTTTTCCGACCACAACGCTATACAACTGGAAATCAACAACATGAAAAAATCTGCAAAAAACACAAACACATGGAGACTAAACAACATGCTACTAAACAACCAATGGATCACTGAAGAAATCAAACCTCCAACAAATAAAAGTCCAGGATCAGATGGCTTCACGGGTGAATTCTATCAAACATTTAGAGAAGAGCTAACACCTAGCCTTCTGAAACTATTCCAAAAAGTTGCAGAGGAAGGGACACTCCCAAACTCATTCAGGCCATTCAGGCCACCATCACCCTGACACCAAAGCCAGACAAAGATACCACAAAAAAAAGAAAATTATAGGCCAGTTTCAGTGATGAACACAGATGCAAAAATCCTCAACAAAATACTAGCAAACTGCATCCAACAATACCTTAAAAGGATTGTACATCATGATCAAGGGGGATTTATCCTAGGGATGCAAGGGTTCTTCGATATCCGCAAATCAATCAGTGTGATACACCACATTTACAAACTGAAGAATAAAAGCCATATGATCCTCTCAATAGACACAGAAAAAGCCTTTGACAAAAATCCAACACCCATTTCTGATAAAAACCCTCCAGAAAGTGGGCAAAGAGGGAACCTAACTCAACATAATAAAGGCCATATATGACAAACCCACAGCCAACATCATTCTCCATGGTGAAAAGCTGGAAGAATTCCTGCTGAGATCAGGAATAAGATAAGGATTCTGCTCTCACCACTACTAATCAACATAGTTTTGGAATTCCTAGCCATAGCAATCAGACGTAAAAGAAATAAAAGGAATCCAAATTGGAAAGGAAGAAGTAAAACTAACACTATTGGCAGATGACATGATACTATACCTAGAGAACCCTAAAGACTCTACCAGAAAACTGTTTGGGCTCATCCATGAATTTGGCAAAGTCGCAGGATACAAAATTAATACACAGAAATCAATGGCATTTCTATACACTAACAATGAAAGACCAGAAAAAGAATTAGGGAAGCAATCCCGTTTACCATCGCATCCTAAAGAATAAAATACCTAGGAATAAACCTACCCAAAGAAACAAAAGACCTGTACTCTCAAAACTGTTAAGACGCTGATGAGAAAAATCAAAGATGACACAAACAGACGGAAAGATACACCATGCTCCTGGAGTCGAAGAATCAATATTATCAAAATGACTATACTACCCAAGGCAATCTACAGATTCAATGCAATTTCTATCAAACTACCAAGGACATTTTTCACAGAACTCAAACAAAATATTTTAAAGTTTGTCTGGAAGCATAAAAGACCCAGAATAGCCAAATATATCCTACAAAGAAAAGCAGAGCTGAAGGAATCAGGCTCCCTGACTTCAGACTATACCACAAAGCTTGTCATCAAAACCATATGGTACTGGCCAAAAAAAAGGAAAGAAAGAAATATGGATGAGTGGAATAGGATAAAGAGCCCAGAATTAAACCCATGCACCTACAATCAACTAACCTATGACAAAGGAGGCAAGAATGTACACTGGAGAAAAGACAGCCTGTTCAATAAGTGATGCTGGGAAAACTGGACAGCCACATGTAAAAGAATGAAATTAGAACACTCCCTAACACCGTATACAAAAGTAAACTCAAAATGGATTAAAGACCTAGATATAAAACCAGATACTATAAAACTCTTAGAGGAAAACATGGGCCAAATACTCTCAGACATAAACCATAGCACTATCTTCTCAGATCCAACTCCTAGAGTAATGACAATAACAAAAATAAATAAATGCGACTTAATTAAACTTAAAAGTTTCTGCACAGCAAAGGAAACCCTAAACAAAACGAAGACAACCCTCAGAATGGGAGAAGATATTTGCAAATGAATCGACTGACAAGGGATTAATCTCCAAAATTTATAAACACCTTTTGCAACTCCATACCAAAAAAACAAACAACCCCGTCACAAAATGGGCAGAAGATCTAAACAGACAATTCTCCAAAAAAGACATACAGATGGCCAAAAAGCACATGAAAAGATGTTCAACATCACTCATTATTAGAGAAAGGCAAATCAAAAACACTATGAGATACCACCTTACACCAGCCAGAATGGCCATCATCAAAAAGTCTACACACAATAAGTGCTGGAGAGGGTGTGGAACATTGTACAACACCTAGTACACTGTTGGTGGGAATGTAAATTGGTGCAACCACTGTGGAAAACAGTATGGAGATTCCTCAGAAAACTAAAAATAGAATTACCATTTGATCCAGTGATCCCACTCCTGGGCATCTATCCAGAGAAAACCATGCCTCACAAAGACACGTGTACTCCGATGTTTCTTGTAGCACTATTTTCAATAGCCAAGACATGGAAACAACCTAAATGTCCATCGACAGAGGAGTGGGTCAAGAAGATATGTGGTACATACACACAATGGAATATAACTCAGCCATTAAAAGGAACGAAATACTGGCATTTTTAGCAACATGGATGGACCTAGAAATTATCATGCTGGAGTTCCCGTCGTGGCGCAGTGGTTAACGAATCCAACTAGGAACCATGAGGTTGCAGGTTCGGTCCCTGCCCTTGCTCAGTGGGTTAAGGATCCGGCGTTGCCGTGAGCTGTGGTGTAGGTTGCAGACGCAGCTCGGATCCTGCGTTGCTGTGGTTCTGGCGTAGGCCGGTGGCTGCAGCTCCGATTCGACCCCTAGCCTGGGAATCTCCATAAGCCGCAGGAGCAGCCCAAGAAATAGCAAAAAGACAAAAAAAAAAAAGAAAAAAAAAGAAATTATCATGCTGAGTGAAGTCAGTCAGACAACATCAAATGCTTTCACTGACATGTGGAATCTGAAAAAAGGACACCATGAGCTCCTTTGCAGAACAGATACTGACTCACAGACTTTGAAAACCTTATGGTTTCCAAAGGAGGCAGTTCCAGGAGCGGGGGGATGCGCTGGGGTTGTGGGATGGAAATCCTATAAAATTGGATTGTGATGATCATTGTACAACTACATATATAATAAATTCACTGAGTAATAAAAAAAAAGAGGAACTCCCATAAAGATTGCTACAGTGGGTACACCATTTTATTTTACATTCCCACTAGCAATGTATGAGGGTTCTCTAATCCATTTTATAGATATCTAACTAATCAAGAGTACAATTTGACCCAAAACCCTAAACAGTCCATAATGGGCATGTTTTGATGGCACACACTGTCCACCACCTCTTTTCTGGAGTATATCCTCGCAGAAAGGGTATGCCAAAACAGACTTTGCCTCCAACCCTGCCCCACCTTCCCCAACAGTAACTCCATCCCTACCATTGATAATTTTGGCAGAAATAGAAACTCGATCCAGGAGAGTCAATCTACTGCAAAGTCAGTAACTAGGTTTTCTTTAGAGAAGGCAAGCAGCTCTGCAGAAGAAAGATCATGTAAAACAGGGACCAGGGCAAGCACATGGGAAGTCACTGCCATCTGCAAACTGAAATTATGGGGGCAAAAAATACTCCTAAAAAGAAAAAAACCACGGTCTGCAATGTATAAAGAGAAGCAGAAGTTAAGAGAGTATAATCTTGAATACTGACAGGTTACAATTTCACAGGGACTGGTTAGACTTTATTTCCTGACCTTGGATATTCATAAGACTGTCTACTATTTATTTATTTATTTAGGCTGCACTTGTGGCACACGGAAGTTCCCACACCAGGGATCAAATCCAAGCCAAGCTGTGATCTTACATCACACACAGTCACAGCAACCCTGGATCCTTAACCCACTGTGCTGGGCCGAAGACTGAAAGCATACTACTAAGAGATAATATCGGATCCTCAACCTGATGCATTGGAGCAGGAGCTCCACTACTATCTACTTAAAATGAAACTTTTTTCTTATTTGACATAGTGTGAATGGTTTTCTGATTCCTGCAAGCAACAACCTCTTAGTAAAACAAGCTCTGACTGCCTTGACTTTTTCTTGGTTGTTTTAAATAACAAAAAGAGGTTCCTCACTAGTTACTGGAATTCATACTGAATACTTTCTGAAGAGCCATACATACAAAGGCTTTCACAGGGAGGTTTTCTGGGGGTTTTTTTCCTTTTTTTTTTTTTTTTTTTAGGGCCACACCCATGTCTTATGGAGGTTCCCAGGCTAGGGGTCAAATCAGAGCTGTTGCTGCTGGCCTACACCACAGCTCACGGCAACGCCGGATCCTTAACCCATTGAGCAAAGCCAGGGATTGAACCCACAATCACAGGGAGTTTTTGAACGAATGAGTGTTATTCTTTTTAATCCACACTTTCATAGCCTTGCAAATAATGTGGGTTTTTCCCCCTCCCTAAAGACTCTACGTTTCTTATGGTAATAAATCTCAAAAGATAACCTTTCTTCAACTTGTTCTTAGTACCTGTTTTTAAATATATTTCACAGAATTCTTGAGTTTTCCCTCTTAAAATAGGAAGTTGAATGCAACTGTGTTGTGGTCAATATTATAAAATCTGAAAAATCATCTAGAAAAAAACCTTGATGACCAGTCAGATCAAGATTCACATACTTCCCCCACTTATCTAAAAAGTTAATCTTCCATTCTGGAGTTGCAAATACATTAAAGTTTCAAATAATTGACGCAAGCTAGCAATTTCTAGTTATAAACTAATACTGTAACAGACAATACACCTCAAATATAAGCAAAGTACATATCTGTTAAACTATCTGATCATCTCAGAATAACTTCAAAGGCACAGGACATGCCTTGTCATATTTAATTACTTCCAGTATCTACTAAAAATTATGAGTTTGTACAGAGAAAGTTGAATAATATCCTCTGATAAAAATCTTATAAATAGTAAGAAAGATACACATAATAGGGACACACATTTTCTTTCAAGTCCTTCAATTCAATAAATACAACGCCAACCAAGTTCTTATCATTCCATATGCTTTCTAAAGCTTAGTGGCAAAACCCATGGATTGTAATATTGTATTTGAAACCATATAAGACAATCTGATCATACCAAACTTGTAAATTTGTTTTATAATACAATGACTTACTCTCTTTTTACTCTACTATTAGCAACTGAGCTTACTTTTTTATATGGCCATGTAAAAACGTTAGTTTAACCAGGTACCGTGTTCACGAAAAGATCCCTAATGGTAATAAACACCCTTTTGCCTCCCACCCGCTCCCACTGTTGCTCCCCAATTCCTGAGTTTAGTGAATTATGTGAATGATTATGTATGTTATTCAGTTTTTTATGAAAATCTAAACTCTAGACCTTTTAGGAATTTTTTAAAAAAAAGAAATCATCACTAATATTAACTCCATAAATTCAGAATTTAAAAAGTCAAACTGGGAGTTCCCAGTGTGGCTCAGTGATAACACACCTGACTAGTGTCCATGAAGATGTGGCTCCAATCCCTGGCCTCCCTCCATGGGTTAAGGATCTGGTGTTGCCCTGAGCTGAAGTGCTGGTCACAGAATCTGCTCAGATCCCACATTGCTGTGGCTATGGCCAGCAGCTACAGCTCTGATTCAACCCCTAGCCTGGGAGCTTTGATATACCGCAGGTGCGGCCACACAAAGCCAAAAAAAATAAAAATAAAAGTCAAACTGATGGTATAAAAAATGTCTAGTATGAAAAGCATGCCAAATTCTTCTGACATTTTCAAAGCAGGATAATGCTTGACATTTCATCAACCAACTAGAAAGGCATCGATCCTTCAAGGAGCTTGAGGTTTACTGTATGGTACATGCTTACAGGAAATTATAATTTGCTATGATAGAGTATACAAGGAGCAATTAATCAGGCTTGGGAAGATAGGAAAGATTTCACAGAGAATATAATATCTAAACTGAGAAAGTCTTCTTTCTCCCCTTGCAGTACAAGGAAGGAAGGTAACCAAAGAAGTGGAGGCAAGGGTAAACCACAGCAGGCAATCAGGCATAGGAGAAATTCTAAAGTGAAAGAACATGATAATCAAGGAACTTAAGGTATAATTTGTTTCAAACACTGAATGAGAGGCAGAAAGTAGGAGAGTATTTTAAAATCATGCAGTAAATTCGTTTTAAAGAATAGGTTTTATTCTAAAGAAACCTACTCCAACTACCTTACAGGAGTCTCTTGGGCAAAAAGTGCACTAGCGTCACAGAAAGCAATTAAGGAAGCATTTCCAATAATGTAGAAAAGGAGAGTGAGGCATTAATTTAAGAAAGTGGCATTAATTATAAAGAAATGAAGTTGAATCGATGCTGGTAGGAGAGGAGAGTGTGGTAAAGAAGTAACTGAAGAGAGAGATGAGACTAAGATGCTGGAGTACAAGGACTGTAGCTCACGTTTTCTCATAAGAGCAACAAAATTATAACCAACTGCTTAACAACCTTCAACAAAATAGACCAGAAACTATCAAAACAAGATATCCTACTCCAGAACACAAAGAGGAGGCCACATTAAGACAGCAGGACAGGGTGGGCGGCCCACAGACTAGAAACTAACTGTATCACAGAGCTTCAGAGTGAGAATTCTGAGCACCATGTCAGGTTCCCATGCCTGGGGATCTGGCCTTGGGAGAAGGAGCCCCCAGCACATTTGGCTTTGAGGACCAGTGGGGCTTGTGTGCAGGAGCTCCACAGGACTGGGGGAAAGAGAGCCTCCATTCTTAAAAAGCACACACAGGCTTTCAAATGCACTGGGTCACAGGACAAAGCAGACTCCATAGGAATCTGGGTCAGACCTGACTGCAATTCTTGGAGGATCTCCTGGGAAAACAGGGGGTAAATCTGGCTCATCAGGGAAGGACGCTTAAGGCAAACGTATCAGGAATAATCATCAGTGTGTGCTCCTCTGAACATGGCCATTATGGAAAAATCTGGTCCCACCCACCAGGGCTGAGAGGCCCCAGGCCAATCAATATCCAGGTGGGAACACAGCCTCACTCATCAGCAAACAGGCTGCTTAAAGACCCACCAAGCACACAATCACCTCTGATTTCACCTAGAGACAAAGCCCCACCCACCAGAGGGATAAGAATCAGCTCCATCTAACAGTGGGCAGGCACCAGTCCCTCCCATCAGTAAGCCTACAACAAGCACCCACACCAACTTCAGCTAAAAAGGGAGTAGACATCAGAAGCAAGAGAGACTACAACTCAATAATCTACAAAGGGGAGACCACACCAAAAATCTGTACAAAGTGAAAAAGCAGAGAATTATGATTCAGATAAAATAACAAGAAAAAAACACAGGAAAACAGATAAGTGATCTGGAGATTACAAATTTCCATGAAAAAAACTTTAGACTGATGACAGTGAAGATGATTCAAGATATTGGAAATAAACTGGAGGCAAAGACTGATAAATTACAAGAAATACTGAACAAAGAAATACAAGATTTAAGGACTAAGCAAGCAGAGATGCAAATACAATAACGGAAATAAAAAATGAACTAGAAACAACCAACAGGAGAGAATACAGTAGGCAGAAGAATGAATAAGCTAGGTGAAGGAAGGACTAGTTGAACTCACTGATGCAGAGCAGAAAAGAGAAAAAAGATTGAAAAGAAACGAAGACAATCTAAGAGAACTCCGGGACATTGTTAAACACACTGACATCTGTATTATAGGGGTGCCAGGAGGAGAAAAGAGAAAGGGCCAGAAAAAATATTTCAAGAGATAATAGCCAAAAACTCGCCTAACATGGAAAAACTCAAATCCAGGAAGCAAGAGTACCACATAAAATGAACCCAAGGAGAAACACCCCAAGACACATATTAATCAAACTGATGAAAATGAAAGACAAAGAGAAAATACTGAAAGCAGCTAGGGAAAAGGAACAAGTAACATACAAGGGAACCCCGATAAGGTTATCGGCAGATTTTTTTTTTTTTTTTTAGCAGAAACCTCTGCAGGACAGAAGAGAGTGGCACAATATACGAAAGTGATGTAAGGAAAAAACCTGCAACCAAGATTACTCTACCCAGCAAGGCTCTCATTCAGATTTGAATGAGAAATCAAAAGCTTTACAAACAAGAAAAAGCTAAGAGAATTCAGCACCACTAAACCAGCTTTATAACAAGTACTAAACGAACTTCTCTAGGTAGAAAATAAAGGCCACAACTAGGAACAAAAATATTACAAATGACAAGGCTCACCAGTAAAAGCAAGTATACAATAAAGGTAGGAAAGCATCCAAACACAAATACGCTATTAAAAGAAGGAATCATGAGAAGGAAAGGGTGCAAATGCAGGACAGTGGAAATGCACTTGCAATAAAGAGACCAACAATTTAAAACAATCTCACACACACACACACACACACACACACACACCTATATCAAAACTTCAGGGTAATCGCAATCCAAAAATCTACAATAGATACACAAATAAGAAGCAATCCAAATACAACACTAAAGATAGTCATCAAACCACAAGAAAAGAGAATAACAGAAGAAAGGAAGAAAAAGAACAACAAAAACGAATCCAAAACAGTTAATAAAACGGCAATGAGAACATAAATATCAATAATTACCTTAAATGTAAATGAATTAAATGTCCCAACTAAAGACACAGATTAGCTGAATGAATAGAAAAACAACCCCATGTATATGCTGTCTTCAAGACACCCATTTCAGTTCTAGGGACACATATAAACTAAAACTGAGAGGATGGAAGGAAATGTTCCAAGCAAATGGGAATCAAAAAAAGCTGGAGTAGCAATACTCATCCCTGAAAAAATAGACTTTAAAATAAAAAATATTATAAGAGACAAACAAAGAAGGACATTACATAATGATCAAAAGATCAAGCCAAGAATACAACAATTGTAAATATATATGCACCCATCATATGATCACCTCAATATATAAGGCAATTGCTAAAAAACTTAAAAGGAAAAACTGACAAAAACACAATAAGAGCAGGGGAATTTTAACACCCCACGTACAGCAAAGGACAATCATCCAGACTGAAAATCAACAAGAAGACACAGCCCTTAAATGATGCATTCAACCAGATGGACTTGATAGATATTTCTAGAACATTCCATCCCAAAGCAACAGAATACACATTCTTCTCAAGTACACACAGAACATTCTCTAGGATAGATCACATTCTGGGCCACAAATCACACCTCACTCAATCTAAAAAATTGGAATCAAATCAAACATCTTTTGTGACCACAATGCTACAAGACTGGAAATCAAGCACAAGAAAAAACTGCAAAAACAGGAGTTCCTATTGTGGCACAGTTGTTAATGAATCCGACTAGGAACCATGAGGTTGCGGGTTCGATCCCTGACCTTGCTCAGTGGGTTAAGGACCTGGCCTTGGAACCTCCATATGCCGCAGGAGCAGCCCTAGAAAAGGCAAAAAGATTAAAAAAAAAAGGCAAAAACACAAATATGTTGAGATTAAACAACATGCTATGAAACTCATACTAAACAACCAATGGATCACTGAAGAAATCAAAGAGGAAATTTAAAAATACCTACAAGCAAATGACAATAAGGACACAACAATCCAAAACCTATGGGACGCAGCAAAAGCAGCTCTAAGAGGGAAGTTTACAGCAACACAAGCCTACCTCAGCAAACAAAAACAAAAAAAGCTCAAATAAACAACCTAACTTTATACCAAAAGCCACTAGGCGGAAAACAGACATGACCCAAAGTTAGCAGAAGGAAAGAAATCATAACGATCAGAGCAGAAACAAAGGAAACAGAAACAAAGAAAACCATACAAAATATCAAGGAAACTCAAAGCTGGTTCTCTGAAAAGATCAACAAAACTTATATAAACTCTTAGCCAGACTCTTCAAGAAAAAAAAGAGAGCGGACTCAAATCAATAAAAGTCGAAATGAAAAAGGAGAAGTTACAACAGACATCACAGAAATACAAACGATCCTAAGAGACTACTACATGCAACTACATGCCAATAAAATGGACAACCTAGAAGAAATGGACATAGTCTTAGAAAAGGACAACCTTCCAAGATGAAGGAGAAAAGATGCACAGACCAATCACGAGTACGGAAACTGAAACTGCGACTAAAACACTTCCAACAAACAGAAGTCCACCACCAGGTGGCTTCACGGGTGAATTCTATCAAACACTTAGAGACGAGCTAACACCTAGCCTTCTGAACACTTCCTAAAAGCTGCAGAGGAAGGGACACTCCCTAACTCAATCCATGAGGCCACCATCACCCTGATACCAAAACCAGACAAAGATACCACAAAAAAAAAAAGAAAATCACAGGCCAGTTTCACTGATAAACACAGATGCAAAAATCCCCACAAAATACTAGCAAACCGAATCCAACAATACATTAAAGGGACTGCACATCATGATCAAGTGGAATTTATCCCAGCGATGCAAGGATTCATCAGTGTCTGCAAATCCATCAGTGTGATACACCACATTAACAAACTGAACAATAAAAACTATAGGATCCTCTCAGTAGAGGCAGAAAAAGCTTCTGACAAAATCCAACACCCATTTCTGATAAAAACCCTCCAGAAAGTAGGCGTAGAGGGAACCTACTTCAACATAATAAAGGCCATATGTGACAAACCCACGGCCAACATCATACCCAATGGTGAAAAGCTTAAAGAATTCCCAGTGAGGAGTTCCCATCATGGCGCAGCAGAAACGAATCCGACTAGGAACCACGAGGTTGCAGGTCTGATCCCTGGCCTCACTCATTGGGTTAAGGATCGGGCATTGCCATGAGCTGTGGTGTAGGTCACAGACACGGCTCAGATCCTGCATTCTGCAGCTGTGGAATAGGCCAGCAGCAGACCTGGTTAACGACTGGAACCCTAGCCTTGGAATCTCATATGCCACAGGTGCAGCCCTAAAAAGCAAAAAATAAAAAATCAATTCATAAAAAAGAATTCCCACTGATATCAGGAACAAGACAAGGATTCTGCTCTCATCACTACTATTCAACATAGTTTTGGAAGTCCTAGCCACAGCAATCAGAGAAGTAAAAGAAATAAAAGGAATCCAAATTGGAAAGGAAGAAGTAAAACTATCACTGTTTGTAGATGACATGACACTATACCTAGAAAATCCTAAAAACTCTACCAGAAAACTGTTCAGGCTCATCCATGAATTTGGCAAAATCGCAGGATAGAATATTAAAACACAGGAGTTCCCGTTGTGGCTCAGTCGTTAGCGAATCCAACTAGGAACCATGAGGTTGCGGGTTCAATCCCTGCCCTTGCTCAGTGGGTTAAGGATCCGGTGTTGCTGTGAGCTATGGTGTAGGTCGCAGATGCGGCTCGGATCCCGCATTGCTGTGGCTCTGGCGTATGCTGGTGGCTACAGCTCTGATTAGACCCCTAGCCTGGGAACCTCCATATGCCACGGGAGCGGCCCAAGAAAGGGCAAAAAAGACAAAAAAAAAAAAAGAAAGAAAGAAAATTAAAACACAAAAATCAACTGCATTTCTATATACTAACAGGAAAAGATCAGAAAGAGAAACCAGGGAAACAATCCTATTTACCACTGCATCGAAAAGAATAAAATACCTAGTAATAAACCTACCTCAAGAGACAAAAGACCTGTACTCTCAAAACTGTAAGACGGGAGTTCCCGTCGTGGCTCAGTGGTTAACGAATCCGACTAGGAACCATGAGGTTGCGGATTCGGTCCCTGCCCTTGCTCAGTGGGTTAACGATCCGGCGTTGCCGTGAGCTGTGGTGTAGGTTGCAGACGCGGCTTGGATCCCGAGTTGCTATGGCTCTGGCGTAGGCCGGTGGCTACAGCTCCGATTGGACCCCTAGCCTGGGAACCTCCATATGCCGCGGGAGTGACCCAAGAAATAGCAAAAAGACAAAAAAAAAAAATGTAAGACGCTGATGAAAGAAATCAAAGATGACACAAACAGATGGAAAGACATACCATGCTCCTGGAGTCGAAGAATCAATATTATCAAAATGACCACTCTACCCAAGCAATCTACAGATTCAATGCAATTTCTATCAAACTACCAAGGACATTTTTCACAGAACTCAAACAAAATATTTTAAAGTTTGTCTGGAAGCATAAAAGACCCAGAATAGACAAAGCCATCCTGACAAAGAAAAATGGAGCTGAAGGAATCAGGCTCCCTGACTTCAGACTATACCACAAAACTTCAGTCATCAAAACCATACGGTACTGGCAAAAAAACACAAAAAACAAAAAAAGAAATATAGATCAGTGGAACAGGATAGAGAGCCCGGAATTAAACCCACGCAACTACAATCAACTAACCTATGACAAAGGAGGCAAGAATATATAATGGAGGAAAGCAGTACCTTCAATAAGTGCTGCTACGTGTAAAAGAATGAAATTAGAATGCTTCCTAACAGCATACACAAAAATATTAACAAAATGGATTAAAGACCTAAATACAAGACCAGATACTATAAAACTCCTAGAGGAAAACATGGGCCAAATACTCTCAGACATAAACCATAGCACTATCTTCTCAGAGCCACATTTAGAGTAATGACAATAAAAACAAACAAATGTAACCTAATTAACTTAAAAGTTTCTGCACAGCAAAGGAAACCCTAAAGAAATCTAAAAGACAACCCACAGAATGGGAGAAAATATCTGCAATGAACTGACTGACAAGGGATTAAACTCCAAAATTTATTAATAACTCCTGTAACTCAATACCAAAAAAAAAAAAAAAAAAAGGAACAACCCCATCACAAAATGGGCAGGAGATCTAAACAGACAATTCTCCAAAGACATACAGATGGCCAAAAAACACATGACAAGATGTTCAACATCACTCCTTATAAGAGAAAGGCAAATCAAATCCACTAGGAGGTACCACCTTACACCAGCCAGAATGGCCATCATCAAAAAGTCTACAAACAAGAAGTGCTAGAGAGGGTGCGGAGAAAAAGGAACCGTACTGCTCTGTTGGTGGGAATGTAAACTGGTGCAACCTTTATGGAAAACAGTGTGCAGATTCCTCTGAAAAACTAAAAATAGACTTACCATTTGATCCAGCAATCCCACTCCTGGGCAACTATCCAGAGAAAACCATGACTCAAAAAGATACATGCACTGCAATGTTCACTGCAGCACTATACACCCTAGCCAAGACATGGAAACAACCTGAATGCCCATCAACAGAGGAGTGGATAAAAATGATGTGGTACACATACTCACTGGAATATTACTCAGCCATTAAAAGGAAAGAAATAATGGCATTTGCGGCAACATGGATGGATTTAGCAATTGTCATACTAAGTGAAGTTAGTGACACAGTGAGACACCAACATCATATGCTATCATTTATATGTGGAATCTAAAAAAAAAAAGGATACAATAAACTTCTTAGCAGAACAAATACTTACTCATAGACTTGGAAAAACTTAAGGTTTCCAAAGGAGACAGGTTTGGGGGCGGGTAGGGATGGGCTGGGGGTTTGGGATGGAAATGCTATAAAATTGGATTTTGATGATCATTGTACAACTGTAAACATAATAAAAATTAATTGAATAAAAATGAGGTTACATTTTTCTAGACTAAGCAAGTAAAAGACACACCAACTACGTAAAAAGATGGTGTTGAATACTGGGTGTGTGGAAGAAGCAATGATAGGTTCAACTTTAGACATGTTCATTCCACTGAGGTTCTGTGAGACATGCAAATGGGGATATCTTATAAGCAGTCTGAAGCTCAAGAATAATCTGACTGAAGATGTAAATTTAGAAATGCATCAGTATACAGATGCTAATTTCATAGCAATGAGAATGCCCTGCAAGCGGTGCAAAATAAGAAGTAAATAACTAAAGCCTGGGCAGAGCCAAAAGGAATAGGGGAGAGAAAGAGAATTCACAATTATATATATGATCCGATATATAGATATTTATACATTCAGAACACCAAAGAAGAAACAAAAAGGAAAAGACAGAAAACAGAAATCTTGGGTCTTTGGCTGAACATAAAACTGCATGTATAAAACATCCAATTACCAGTGTTCTCACGAGGCTACAGTCATTGATGTTTCAAAGTGTCAGGGTAAAGGTCTTTTTAAATAAGACACCAGAAAGGCTATGCCATAGAAGTGAAGCTTAACTAGTCCTAGAGTACAGTCTACTCTCGACTTCCCCCTAACAAAGCTAAAAGTGTAAGCTTTATTAGGACCAAGGTAATTACCAAGTAAATTAACTATCTGTCAGATCAAATTTCAACACTTTAAGAGAAAGAAAACAAAATCAGACCCTCAACAACATATAGTGTCCACCATACAAATATTACTGGACATATGAAAATAAAATCATAACACACTAAGGAGCATGATGCCTAATTAGAGAACTCTGAATAAATTACTCAGTCTACTCTCGCCACTTTACAAATAAAATCATATTAAAGAGACAAGTAGAAGCAGCTTTCCACAAGAATATAAAGGAGGAGTTCTACTGGTTAAGGATCCAGCGTTGTCACTGCAGTGCTTGGGTTGCTGCTGTGTCAAGGTTCAATCCCTAGCTCCTGGGAGCTTCCATATGCCATGGGTGTGCCCCAAAACAAAAAACAAAACAAAACCAAAAAAAGAATGCAAAAAAAAATAGTGTTAGATTCCACTGAAGAAAGAAGGAATGGAGGCGTAGGGGAGCAGGAGTAGAAAGGTCACAAAACATATCTTCCCACTTACTTTATAATACCTGGTGATATGAATCATCACATAAACAGTATACATAGTATATAGTCTACTAGTATGTAAAAACGCAACATTTTTAGCCGACTACAAAAATTATGGAAACAAAGCTCCTGCAACTATAGGCTAAGTTTCAACTAATCTTAAATAAATGATTATCTTAGATGGGTTTTATTGCCAATGAGTATTAACTGCCATATATTAAAAAACAATTACTGTTTATCCAAAATTTAGATATCCAGTAACCTACGTAAGACACAGCTTCCAAATTAGAAAGGGAGCAAACAAGAAAATACACTATTAAAACAAACATCCTATGAACTAATGCTTTAATTACTCATTACAAAAGAAATTCCTCAGTGCATCACTTAAGAATTACGAGACAATTCTGACAAGTTTGATTATTCTGATTTCCTAGTATAAAGAAAACTAAAAGGAGTCAATTAGAAGGGAAGACAATTATTAGAGGAAAGTATCACGACAGCACAAGCGACCAATAAAAGCCAACCAAAATGAAGAAGAAAATTTTAAGAAACCATAGAACTTAGAAAAGAAGCCAAATTATAAAAACATAAAAAGGAGAGAAGCCCAAGCCATTTAATACAGGTGAAAACAGACCTGGCAGAGAAAGTATCACTATATAACCTCTGTCAGCAAAGATGACCCTAAATCAAAATGGAAAGGTTGGAGTTCCCGTCGTGGCACAGTGGTTAAGGAGTTAACGAATCCAACTAGGAACCATGAGGTTGCAGGTTCGATCCCTGGCCTTGCTCAGTGGGTTAATGATCCGGCGTTGCCGTGGCTCTGGTGTAGGCTGTGTAGGTTGCAGACGCGGCTCGGATCCTGCGTTGCTGTGGCCCTGGTATAGGCTGGTGGCTACAGCTCCGATTAGACCCCTAGCCTGGGAACCTCCATATGCTGCAGGAGCGGCCCAAGAAATGGCAAAAAGACCAAATAAATAAATAAAACTTAAAAAAAAATGGAAAGGTTAAATTATACTTGAGTATAAACATACTTGGATTACAACTGAGTCACTTTTAGAAACCACTGAGTCACTTTTAGAAATCACTGACATCAGCTGAAATAAAAGATGCTGGTATTCAAATGGAAAAACAAAGAGTTTGCTGAATACTTTGGTAAGTCAATGGCTTATTCCACTTAGCACCAAATATTTTATACTTAGGACAGTTATCTCCCTCCTCCCATTAATCTTTGTGCCAAAGGCTGGCTGGCTCTTGCATTCCACAGCCACTTCCCATGAGTTGAGAAGATACACCAAGCACGAGTTTTCCCTAGTAAAACTTCTGGCTTTAAGATACCTAACTGCATTCTAAACTATCCCCCACAAAGTTTTTTGTTTTGTTGGAAATTATCCAAATCCTCTATTTTAAGTCATGTGGTAGCTGTAGTTTTATTTCTCCGTTTGTACATGGTAGTTATCCTTCAGAGACACACTAACAAAACAGTCTTTAAAACAATGGATATGAAAGTATTTTATTTAATAAACATTTACTTACCTATAATGCTGATTCTCTGATAGATAAAACCAGATAATTACAGTTACAGAGCTTAAATTTGGGCTAACAAATTTTCAAAACTGAGTATCTGCTCCATGAGCCTTCTCAACTTAGAAACCCCTCCAAGTCCATGGAATAAATCCTTATTGGATGAGGTAACTAAGTATAGTTCAGACCATCAATTATAAGACAGAAGTTCTAATATCATTTCTACCTGGAATCCATCATACTTGAAATAAATAAAAACCTTAATTATGAGTTAAGAAATGGGGACTGTATATTGCCACCAATGTTGTCTACTTTCAAGTTGTTGTAGATGTCAAGTGAGAAACTAGATGAACTGCTTTGAAATTATGAAACACAGTACAAACGTAAAATTATTTTATCCAGGGCAGGAAAATTCTTAGTGCTTTCTAAGCAAAATCCATTCCTAGTCCTGGAGTTTACTGGCCCCTTAGAAGAAATTATCCTGACAAACAGTAAAAGTAGGAGTTCCCATTGTGTCTCAGGGGCAATGAGCCTGGCTAGTATCCATGGGGGTGCAGGGGGTTCAATCCCTGGCCTTGCTCAGTGGGTTAAGGATCCAGCGTTGCTGTGGGCTGTGGTGTAGGCTGGAGGCTATAGCTTCAATGTAACCCTACCCTGGGAAGTTCCATATGCCATGGGTGTGGCCCTAAAAAGACCAAAAAACCCACATATACACACAAAAAAAACAATAAAAGTAGTAGGAAGTAGTGAATCCAGAAGAACTGATTTTTCTTTGTAGTTTCTGAAACTGATGAAGTATCAAATAATTCATCATAAGCATTGTGCAACAAAAAGACATATATTTAGTACAACAATGTTTTCAGAGAAACAAGTTTGAAACTACAATTCTTATAACATTCCTTAGTATGGCTTGAAAATAAGATCCTTATCTAAAGACTACATGAGTAGTAACTATCTCACTTTTATACTTTATCTAGAAACTTATAAATTGGTATAAACGTTAGCAATTTTAAGACCTCAAAAAATCTACAAACCTCAAATCTCACTTTTCACCTGTTCATGAACGCTTACATGTAGCTATTCAAGACCCTTCAATTACAAATGTATTTAAGTATTCTTATCCAATGACAATTCAGAGGCAACTAACCACATCACGTTTTCATTTGAAAATTTATTTTCCATTGATTGCCTTGTGAACTGAAAAGCTCTGAACATTAAAGCCCAGGACCTAAATTCTCCCATACTTGCTCTCTTCAGAGTCAGAACTTCAAAACTTAGAGGTCATTTGCAGTGCTTCTGATTTTAAATCAGCAAAAGGTCAATTCCCAAACAGAAAGGACAACTCACAGTTAAGCACATGATCTGAGTCAGTCCAGTTATTCAGGCCAAAAAAGGGGTCATTAAAGTGGTATTATCTACCACTTTAAGACTCTATCAACCTTGAAGATGAGAGTGTCTTGAGATAAAGGATATTTCTTTTTTATTCCCCACCCTCTAAGAAGGCACATTCCAGGAAAATAATCCACTGCTGGAATCATGCCAGAGAAGAAAATATTCTTTAGTCCCTTGCTCACATTTGAAGTTCTCCACTGGAAAAATAAATACATAAAAGCACACTGTAGGTTTATGTGCTAGAGAAGAGGGATGACAGCTAGAGCCAAAACACCTGCAGGTTCACTTCTCGGGCCTCTGGCCTAATTACCATGTATCAGATCCAAGTTTAAGACTCTACACATAACATCTTTTTAAGCATTTACAAGTGATTAGATGACCCCATATAAGCTACCCTTGCAAACAAGATGGATAAACTATAAGAGAAATGTTAGGATAAAAAGGCTGCTGATTAAATGATCAATGTTAATTCAAAGAAGAACTACAACTGGTATAAAGAAGAGCTATGTCCTCCCAGCTCCAGACAAAGAACTATGTCACACTCAATGCTTTCTATTCATAATATATTTTCTAAACTGGCTATCAGAAAGTATTTATTCCAAAGTTGTGGAGATCTGTGTGTGCAGGAAAATAATCCATCTACCCCAAGTGCCTTTTTTCTTCTTTACTCAAAATGCCTTTTAACATTTTCCTACTGCCAGAAATTTACTTGAGAATTTAAAGCACTAGACAGGTATCACCATGCTCTTTTTAACAGTGACAATTAGGTAAGAAGAGTCAAAACTTTTTATCTAACCATCTCTCGGCTATAGATAAAAAGCATAAGAATAGGAATTTTACTGAAAGAGATAACATCTGATATGATCAAATGCCTCCTCCGAATTTTCTTTAAATTATCTCTAACCAAGACACCATCAAGATGCTTCCTCTCCATCTCACTTTTCCCAATTTGCTTCCTTTGGGGGGGGGGAGTTAAAAGTGAAGTGTCAAAAGGTGCCATTTTCAAAAGATTAGGAACAAGGCAAAAAAGCAAGAAGGAATGATTCTTTTGCCCAAAGTCACTCAATAAGACATTAACTTAAATTTGAGAACATTGTCCTTAACTACCATCCAAATTCCAAAGGACACTGTATAGCCTAAGGAACCCATGAAACTGCACTGCTCTTAAGGTTTAGGAATATGGACCTCACTCTTCAAATGTTATAGCCACTATCTTTAGATAATTGCTTTTATAGGAGTATCATCATTCAGAATCAACAGAATAGCTCTTACAAAAAAAGGTAACGTAATGTATCATTAATAGCCATCATTAATAGCCAACTTCTGGGCCTTAGTAAGGTTATTAATAAGAGAGCATCTCTTTTGCCAAAGAAACACTAAATAGCAAAAAATAGAATAGAATATCATTTTGTAAAAATGCACATTTCCTGAGTTTTTACTATTTCCCCAAGACATACACTCTGCTTCCTGGTGCCTGTAGAAAAACAGCTCAACTTTTGAAAACTGATAAGAACTCAACTTATCTCAAATTGAGTTATTTTTTCATTTCAAACTGGACATCGAACATTTCAAATACATGAAAATACTAACAGTTCCACAAAACAAAAGAGCATAATGCCCAGATAAAATGTATATTAAACATATACAACAAGGACCTACTGTACAGCACAGGGAACTATACTCAATATCTTATAATAACCTATAATGGAAGAGAATGTAAGAAAAGAATATATAGGAGTTCCCGTCGTGGCGCAGTGGTTAACGAATCCGACTAGGAACCATGAGGTTGCGGGTTCGGTCCCTGCCCTTGCTCAGTGGGTTAACGATCCAGTGTTGCCATGAGCTGTGGTGTAGGTTGCAGACGCGGCTCGGATCCCGCGTTGCTGGAGTAGGCCGGTGGCTACAGCTCCGATTAGACCCCTAGCCTGGGAACCTCCATATGCCGCAGAAGCGGCCCAAAGAAATAGCAAAAAAAAAAAAAAAAAAAAAAAAAAGACCAAAAAAAAAGGAAAAAGAAAAGAATATATTTATTTACATGTATGACGAATCACTTTGCCATACACCTGAAACTAACACATCATAAATCAACTATATTTCAATAAAATTTTTTAAATGCTATTTATAAAAAAAAAGAAAGAAAATTTTCAGAAAAGAGACCTATGCTAAAAGGCCACCATGTTATCATATACAAATCTGAACTATACATAATCATGGCAAAAAGACTAATATACTCTACAACCAGGATTGGATACTCTCATCGGATACATACCAGAATCTGAGAACTGTCACAACAAAAACTATACAAAGGTTCCTCAAATCAGTATTTTTTTCCTTTTGGCCATGCCCCCAGCATATGGAAGTTCCCAGGTCAGGGATCAAACCTGCACCACAGCTGTAACCAGAGCCACGGCAGTGACAATGCCAGATGCATAGGCCACTGAGCCTCAAGGGAACTCCTCAAATCAGTATTTTTGCACAGCCTATATAATCTGATTGTGCTATCAATTAAAAAGCCTACTTTATAGAAGAAAAAGTGATTAACATATATGTTAAGTCTGATCATATTTGTGATAAGCAGTTTTGTTAATAGTTCCTTTTAGGATGATTTAGACATAGTTAGCTCCAATTCATTCATGTTACTGCCCAGACTACTTTAAAGACAATCTAAGCAAAAATGGGATACATCTGGACATTGAATTCCTTATTTTAAAAAGTACCTTTATCACAAAGGTTGAGAACTGATAGCATTTTAAGATAATCTCTCTTATACTTTAGAATCAGGAAAAAGCTGTCTCAAATGCTTTATGTAAACTATAGAGCTGACTAACTTGCTAATTAGCTAATTACAACATACAACTAGCTATCATAGTATTAACAGTAATATCTACTTCTCTACATCACAAAAGTCAAATACGATGCTTAAGGCGTAATTTTTAAATCAAAACTTTTAAATGGAAATTAGATATAAGTAACTAAGATAAAAGTAGATTTGCAGCTTGCCAGATTTCCCTTATCTGCATGATATCTATGCCCTCATTAATTATTTTATATTATCTGGAAGGCATACACTTCGTAAAGCTTGACAACTAAAAGTCAAAGTTTACTGTGATAACTAAAGATGTTTCCATTTTATAAATTAACTCGAATGGTGTGACACTTATTTAAAAAGTAAAAACACCATCAACCATGTTTCCACATGTCTTTTCTACCTGAGACATGTGAAATATCAAAATTAGAAAACCATATCATCATTGAGAAGAGTAATAAAGCTGAACACTAACTAATTAGTCTTTTTTTGGGAGATCTGTTTTTTAAAGTTGAGAATATCATTATGTTAAACCCAGAATTTCAGCTAAAGAATTAATTTTAGCTGTAATTAAAATGTTATAAATAGTTATGAATAGATACGGAAAACTTAGGGAATAATAAACAAAGCAGAATTCATGGTTACCATATTTACACATACTCTTTGTTGTGTTTCAGTGCCACATGATCTGATTCAAAGTAATAAACATCAGGATCATCATCTTCCTCTTCCGTAGCGTGCGGATTGGCACTCTCTTTGGCTGGTGGCAAATGTCCAATATTGAGTCTTGCCTCCGAGGACGACTTACTTAGTCCTTCACTCCCATAATTTTCAGAGCCACAACATATCCCTTTTTCATTCTGAGAAATTTCATCAGGATTTGTGAGAGACTCACTTATATTATCACTAACACTTGCATTTGTTTCATTGGGATTAAGATTATTCTCCTCAAATGGTCCATTCTCTCTGCAAGGAGAACTGTTCTTAGTGGGACTACCTCTGGTAGGGGCCGCCCTCCGTGGTGAAGTTCTCAGAGTATACCGATGTTCTTGAGGTTCCGATAAAGACATCATTTGAGCTGAAACACAGTCTAGAACAGAAGACGATTCTGGTTCTCTGGAGACTGGCATACTCTCGAGACTTGTGTCCAGGGCGTTACTGGTGTTTTCATTACACTGCTCTTTTGAGGCACTGCTATCTCCCACCACATCTACTTCCTCCTCAGAATCCCTTAAAGATGAATGAATTTCAGAATAGGGGCCTGTAGCTGGCTCAGTAGTCAGCTGATTAACATGTTCCACAGGCAGGCAGGCAGTTACTATTTTGTGGTCCTCCAACTTGACCTGCACTTCTGAATTTGTGCAAGGCACGTTATGGTCTATATAACTGTCCTCCTTCCTACCATCAAGGAACATTGAAGTGTGGGTATCCGAATCCCCATTTTCAGCTACTGATTTTTCCTGCAACACATAGGAACCAGTGCTATTTTGTTTAGTGTTCCCATCGGGCTGACAGTCATCACAGTTTATAACAGCTGAATCACTGTCATCAACACCATTGACAGCCAAATAGCCTGTGATTTCTTCAACTACTGCAGAGTTAAGTGGCCCTTCCTCACTGACATTCACCTTTTTAATTTCCCTTTTCTCACAATCATCCAGTATAAGACATCGACAAGCTCGTTTAGTCCCTTGAAAATCTGCATCATTGTCCACTACTGTACTTCTCTGTTCTACTGACTCCTTGTCTGATTTTATAGGTGAATCTTCTTCTGAACTGTTTGGAGCTTCAGATCTAAGACAACGCTTAATTCTTTTTAAAACTGGTGAAACAGGTTCTGTTTGCCTTCTCTCACAATTTTCTACAGCCTGCCTTTCTATGATATCTTTTTCTGAAGAAGGAAGTCCTCTTTTCCTAGGGCTTACCCATGATTCTCGAGTACTTTGCTGTTTTACATCAGTAGTTCTTCCATTATTATTTCCTTTCTGAACTTGCACAGGCTCTGGTCTCTTCTTTGGTGATCTTGATCGTACTTGAGAATGAGAAGAGATTTCTTCGGGATGAGCAATGCTACGATTCCTTAAAGTTCTACCACAAAAAGATTCATCCAAGCCGTTTAACCCCACTGTTGATCTTGTAACACGAGTAGATCGGGAAGCAGCCATACTATGGCAAGTCCCTACAATACGGTCATCATGATCCACTCATTGGGAAACCTTCAAAAATGTAAACAAAATAATGAGAAAAAGGTAATAGTTAATACACCTAAACATTTCCAAAAGTGATAATAATAGCTAACAATTACATGGTACTTAATACGTTCCAGGAACCATTCTATAGTCTTTAAATATATTAACGCATTTAAGTCTACTGACAATTAGAAATAGGTGCTATTATCGTTCCTATTGTATAAACGAGGATACTGAGGCACATACAATTTATGCAATCTGCCCAAAGCCACACAGCTTATAAACTAAGGCAGGTATCTAGATTCTATGCTATGAACCTTCCTCGCTATGTATCTGCCTCAGATACAGAGGGGCAAAAGGGCCCAGAAAGAGCTCTCTCAAAGACAGGATTTCACCTTGGTTATTAAAATAATAATCTTGAATTTATAGAGCAGCTATCGCAAAAGCTGTCCCAATCACTTCTCATGTCTTCTCAAAACATTTCTAGGAGGTGAAAGATAAGCTGTACTCTTCTTAATTCACTTTGATAACAAATCACGTGGCATCCAAAAAATTTGGTCTGCAGTAGAATGTTTTAAAATTAAGGAGATGGACAGAAATCACAATCCTAGCTTGCACTTGCTAAGAGCAAAACAGAGCAAAGCCGAGCCACCGTAATCTCTAGAAGTAGAGCCATAAATTAGCAAGAGAAAGGAAGTATTCAAAAGAGGATAGAAGAAAAAAGGAAAAAAGCACCCCAGCAAACGAATATTACATTTAAGAAATTGGGAATACACATATAGCCCCATCCTTTCCTTCTTTCAAATGCTGAGTATATGTGTGCCACAGTATTGATGCATGTTGAGATGAGCAGGTTTTCTGCTGTGGATGCTTTGCTGTTTCTATAGTCCAAAAAGAGGGAAATTGAAAAATGCCCTGATTGATCCATTTGGATAAACTGAGTGGTTTAGTGATTATTTTCCAAAAGCTCTCCCAGCAAGCAGAATAAAAGAGCTATTAAGATTTCAAGTCCCCATTCTTCTGCTCCTCCTCTAGATTTCAAAAGATACTTTGCCACTTCACTGCCTTAACTTCAAATGGGGTACAGGATGAACAGAGAAAGAGACCAGTAATGGCTATAAAGCACAACTACAAAGAACACTCTCTCCTCCTCCCTTTTGGCAGCCTTCCCACACCCTCCCTCCCCTATAATCCTCCAAATGACATTCTACCCTTCTCCCCCCAAATCCAATACCATCACTCCTTAGCCTCAACCAAAGTATCTAATAGTTGGAAAGATTATGAAGAACTATAGAAGATAGAGCAACATGTTACCACATACAAAAAAAAGAAACATTAAAAGAAATTATCTTCCTGTTCCTGCCTGCTGACAAAATGAATTAAGGAAGAAGTATCTTGTAAAATATGTAAGTTGGTTGAATTTAGTTTTGATTCAGAGTATGGCGTACTTTTAAATTTTAAAAAATCTTACAAGACTCACAAAATCAGCCCTAGAATTAAAGTATGAAAATTTTTCCTAGAGATTACCATAGCATTCACATGAACAGTAAGAATTTAGACATGTTTCAAAGTAAACTTTTACTCTCTGGGGATTCATTAGTCAGACCTGATGTATAACTTCTCTTTTGTTAAAATCTTGTTATCAAGATTACAGTCTTTTTATTCCCAGGTAGTAAATACTGAATGACCCATAAATATTCACTTTTAATTACAAAAAAATTAAAGTTAAACTTCAAATGATATTTCAAAAGAGCACAAACTAAAAAAATATTTTAAAAATACATTATAATCAGGAGTTCCCGTCGTGGCGCAGCGGAAACAAATCCAACCAGGAACCATGAGGTTGCGGGTTCGATCCCTGGCCTTGCTCAGTGGGTTAAGGATCCAGCGTTGCCATGAGCTGTGGTGTAGATCGCAGACGTGGCTCAGATCTGGCGTTGCTATGGCTGTGGCATAGGCCAGCAGCTGTAGCTCCAATTAGACCCATAACCTGGGAACCTCCATATGCCGCTGCTGCAGCCCTAAAAAGACCAAAAAAAAAAAAAAAAAAGACAATGTTTGTTCCATGTATCCAAATCTGGAGCTTTCAAATTTGAAGATTACAGATTTTTAAATATTAAATACCTATGTAAATATAGCAAAGAAAACATAACAGGTTAGTTTTATAAATAAACTTTATTTACAAAATCTAAGGCAAGTATCTTTAATGCAAATTTGATGATATTCATGATTTATGGTTCAATTGTTCATAATAGTAGTATTTTATAAACATACAAACAAAACCATTAATAATTACTTTTTAAAATCTGATGCCAATCAAGGGCATACAAACTTCAAATGATTCCAATAACTCTTTTCTTTCCACACCAATCCAAATGAGAGCAAAATTTTTGCCCTGTCATTATTAATGAAATAAACCTATTATTAATAGTAACCAAAACTACTCACAAAGAATGCATCATTACAAAACATCACCTGAGGGCGTATTTTATTTCTTCACCATTCCAATCATCAAAACACTGATAATCATGAAATATTAAAACTTTTTTCATTTCTTTTGTTTACTAAAAATATTTTTATTCTGTGCAACAACTACAATGAGGAGCTTAGAGTTCTCAAGCTCTAGCTTTTGGGCCATATTTAAAGTGAAACTGTTTTTTGACAAGAACCCTTAGTCGTACACCTCAAACTCTTACAACTCAAAGTGTGGCCTAAGAACTAGCTCCATGGGCATCTACTGGAAGATGGTTAGAAATGCAGAATATGAGGCCCTGCCCTAGACTCGCAGGTCATTAAAATGCCTCTCAGAGTTGGAAAAGAACTGCCTCAGAAGCATTGCATCCAACATTATTCTATTAAAATACATCAAGTTTCAAACTAAATTAGACTCAGGTATAATATATTCTTTATTTATTTGATCCTAATAATAAGAAATTTATATATAAAACCATGATCCTTTGGGCTAAGGAAGTGCCAAATAGAGGACTATAAAAATCTCTTGCCTGAAATTAACATATTATATACACTTGAGGTATTAAATTGGTTAAAATTCTGAAGACTAGAGTTAAATGATATTTTAACGTTCTTCCCTCTGATAGTTTCTTTCTTCTACCCTAAAAAACATATTTTTCTGTAGTTATCTGATAAACCGAATACAAAATTCAGTTACCAAAAAGCGACTAAAAAATGTCCTGATTATCTCAACCAAATCTCAACACTGTCTGCCATGCTCTGCAAAGCATTACAGACTAGGACAGTTGTTTTCCTCATATTAGCTGTGTAACACAAAGTTACTAAAGAAATTCAGTGAAGAGGTTTAGAACACAAAATTATATTCCTGCCAAAAATTAAGTTGCTAAAGTAATAGAAATAAACTCACTTACAAATTAAGTATTCCAGACAATACCCCTGGTAGTTAACTAAATAGTTAACATGGTGAGGGAGTTCGTTGTGGCTCAGTGGTAATGAACCCGACTAGCATCCATGAGGATGCAAGTCAATCCCTGGCCTCGATCAGTGGGTTAAAGATCTGGCATTGCTGTAAGTTTTAGTGTAGGTCACATTGTCGACAAGACTCAGATCCTGCATTGCTGTGGCTGTGGCGTAGGCCGGCAGCTGTAGCTCTGATTCCACCCCTAGCCTAGGAACTTCCATATGCTTCACATGTGGCCCTAAACAAACAAAAAGAATAGTGAATATGCTGAAAATATTAGCCAGCACCCAACTGGAACTAGAAATTCATCATTCTAGTTTTAGAATTAAGGGAAACTGTTAGTTAACAGATTCACATGGGCAAAACCCAATGGAGCAACCAAAATGAAGTTTTTCCTCTCCTATCCACAAACTAATGAATGTGACATTTTCTACAATAAAGGGAGAGAATATAAGCAATCATTAGAATTCCTCTCTTCCCCACCCTCATAAGCTTTCTTCCTATTGCAGAGCCTATATGGAAGGATAGTCAGCCAAATGTTAGCCTGTCCATTCACAGGAAGCCCCAAATCCTACCTGTAATTCCATATATCTCACCCACTCATTTTCTGTTGAACTACCCTCTCTCAAATATGAATCTACTTTTACCTCAAATCTAATTATGGGAGTCTACACAACTGCATCAAGAACTGGAAGGAGTTCTCGTCATGGTTCAGCAGTAACAAACCCAATTAATATCCATAAGGACTCGGGTTCAATCCCTGGCCTTGTTCAGTGGGTTAAGCATCTGGTGCTGCCATGAGCTATAGTGTAGGTGAGCAGCAGCTCCAATTGGACCTGTAGCCTGGGAACTTCCATATGCCATGGGTGCGGCCCTAAAAGGACAAAAAAATTAAAAAAAAAAAAAGCGAGGAAACTAAAATGGTCCACATAATGAAATTCTATTCCATTTATTACTTTTACTTAAGAAAAAGAAATCTCAAAAAATATTTCAAAGACACTGCCTGCCAGCTTTTGTTCCACTATTAATTCCCAAAGCACTATGGTTTATTTTCGGAACCGAGGGACTGGCAATCCTTCATTAACATCAGTGTTCTAGTGATATTCATTATCATTATATTTAGCTTTATTAAGTGACCAATTTTTAGGAAATTGGTTATGATACCATGTAGACAAGCCAAAGTGAAAGGCAAAAAGAGCAAGAGCAAAGGGGAATCGTTACCAATGATTCTTTTTCTGTTTGTCTAGAACATGAAGAACTGTTTAATAATGGTTTAGGAACTATCCTCATCATACAATTCTTTTTTTAAGACAAATTTCTTCAGCTGAGCAATTCCACTATTATCTATAAGGTTAAAAGAAGGAGAGTGAAATCCAGGGACCAACCTATGCAATTCAATTGAAGGTTCTTAATATTTAGCCTCTTTGAAGTCTGGGAACTCTATCACATACTGTCTTGTTTAACGGGCTCTCTTCTTTCTTCCCCATTAAAAGAGACAGATATATGATTGAAAGACTGATAGAAAGACACAGATATAGATATATAAAGAGCTGAATGAATATACACTTAAAAAGACAAGTGGGGAGAAAGAGAAGTTTAGGAGTTTCATAATGCTCCTGAATCAAAAATACCTAGGACGTCAAACAGGTATAACACTCTAAAAATTCCAATGCACTTAAGTTGTTTATCCCCTGCTGAGAAAATATTTAATCCCTAACCCATTTCTTATAGCTCCACACTCCTATGAACTGCTAGCCAGACTGCACAATTTTCTACTCAGAGAAGGAAGTAGAGAAAAACAGCAAGCCTCCTCTCTTTAAATATAAGCAAACAAACAAACAAACTATAATTGTCTTTACTACTGCAAAACTAAGTAACTTACCTGTATAACCAAAGATCTATCATTGTGGAAATATTATCTCTTTTCCTTATATCCTGAAGGAGTTGGAGCTATGATCTAGAATAGAGCTTAAGCATCAGGGTTTCAGACTCTCAGCTTCAGCCATGGAGAATACTAGAACTTCCTAAATTCCTTTCTTTGAAATAAAATAATAAAAAAAAAAGAATTAAAGAAGCAAATTAACTTATGCTAATAGATTTTAGTAACATCGTTGGTAATTCTTGTTAACTTTGTAGCCTCAGAGATACTAAGAAACTGGAAAAGAATTTTTAGAAACCATGACAACAAAAAACAAAAACCAAAGAGCTTGAAATATACTAAATCCTCACAACAACTATTATTTTGTGTCAACATCTGACTAAGTTCTTTTCTAGAATATAAAACAATATTGTTTGGGGGGGTTGGCCATGTCCACAGCATGTGGAAGTTCCTGGACCAGGAATCAAACCCAAGCAGTGATAATGCTGAACCCTTAACCTCTAGGGCACCAGGAACTCACAATGAAATATTGTTTAAGGTGACCCAAAGACTGCCCTCAGTAAGATTTTTCATATAGAATTTATTTATTTATTTATTTTGGTCTTTTTACCATTTCTTGGGCCACTCTTATGGCATACGGAGGTTCCCAGGCTAGGGGTTGAATCGGAGCCATAGCCGCCGGCCTACACCAGAGCCACAGCAACATAGGATCCGAGCCGAGTCTTCAACCTACACCACAGCTCATGGCAACGCCGGATCCTTAACCCACTGAGCAAGGCCAGGGATTGAACCCACAACCTCATGGTTCCTAGTCGGACTCGTTAACCACTGAGCCACGACGGGAACTCCTTATTTATTTTTTTAATTGTAAAAATTCTATTATGAATATATTCATCAGAACATATTTATAATATAAACATGGAAAGAGCATAACTATTCAACTAGTATACAGTAATGGTTGAATCATATAGAATTTATAATCTTACTCTTATTCTAGAAGCCTTCCCAAATTTTGGTCTTCAAGTATGCAAAACTGGCGACTGAACAACAAAAATAATTTAGGTTATGCACACTAAAGAATCAACCAAGTCTTCTATATCTACATGGTAACTTTTATGGTTATAAGGTGCTATAAGACTTTACGAAGAGAAACTTTTTATAAAGGGAAATTTCTGTTATTTTTGGCATATGGATTTTCAACCAAAACAATAAGGATGTTGTGGTTTTTAGTACCCAGTTGGCCAGATATTTTAATTAACTTAATTACAATCCATTTCTTGGATAGCCTGGTTAATTAAAGTTTTACTTTGTAATATGATATCCTTTTCTGAGAATCTGGTTAAATGGGGTATTATGAAGTGCCTATTTGGGAATAAGAAGGAACACAGGAAATAACCTAGTTTTTGATGTAAACACTCACTTTATCAAAAACATAAAACTAGACATTCTAAAAGTGACATTATTTTTTGGTAAAGGATTGCAGTTTAAAAACTGATGCAATCAACAAACATACAGATACAATTATCAAGCTCTAGAAACTAGATTTACTGCCTAGTAAAAATAGATTACAGTTTTAGTCACCAAGAAGGGAATAAGGCTAACATCTAATATCTATAAATGCAATCTCTCCCTTATATGTCTTGTAAATTCTTTAAAAGCACAAAGTAGGAAAATTGTCTACGTAAAATTTATTGCTGCATTTTTTTAAATGTTCTAAATTAACATAAGGAGGGTGCACAATGAAAAATGGCCCTACAAAAAAGTAACCCCTGACATGAAATTTCACTCCTCATATAACTAAGAATCCTTAGAAACTGTCAACTCCTTTGTACCCAACCCTGAAATCCCTTCACAAACATGGTAAACAACATGACATTTTATGGTGTGGTGGAGGCAGCAATGAATAGAACCAAAGAGGACCCACAATTTAGGATGTGTCTCTAAGTATTCACTGGCATGCCCATTCCAGCACTCTATCAAGTTTCAATCAGTCACATTACTGCCCTATTTTGATAGGGTTTGTTGCAGGGACATCATCCATTATGATATTTGCCAGGCAAAGATATCTGCAACTGCTATTTTCACAGAAGAACTGATGCTTACAACTGAGTCCTACCAGTATTAAGATAAACAGGATCATACGGATGTGTTTCTTAAATGCCAATACAATGAAAAAGAAACTTCAATTACTTCGACTTAACTAAAGCCTACTTGGCTTTAATTAAGATTATACTTTTTCTTACCTTTTATAAGTGTTTCGCCTAGTATTTGATTCCAAAGCGTCTGTATTTATCTGTCATCACTGTTAATGTCCATGTTACAATGAGACTTCAGGTATTAATTATTTATATGGTTGTACTAGCACAACTTGGTATCTGTGAAGGGAAATCACAATATGGTCACTCTGGATGTGTTACTGTTTACAAATTTGTGGATAAAACTGATATTTCTAAACACACAGTACACTGCATTTTCTAATAAATTTCACAAATAATTCCTTATGTTTAGCTACAAAATATGTGTTATCTTCAACAGATTAGGATGATCTGTTAACACTCTTACAAAAGCTTCTCAGAGTACCTACATAAAATATTTCAAACGTTAATTCTGAATTAAAATTCTTACAAGTTTTAGAGCTCCTTCGACTCCTTTGCTGACTACCAATGTAGATATACCTCATTTTCCAGAAGTCTGTAATTTTTCAGACATTAAGAAAATTACTTTTATGTGTTTTATGATAATACTAGGAAATAAATCTATAAAGCTTAAAAATGCATTTAAAAAGATTATGACTTTCCCCTATATGTGACTTTAAAACATTGGATATCTTTTAAAGTAGTATTTTTTCTCTTGGTTAGATAATCCCTTAGTGACTAAGTCGTCTATATGGTTTTGAATGTAAGTAGAAAACATATGTGACAGGAGTTCCCATAATGGCTCAGCGATAACAAACCCGACTAGTATCCAAGAGGATTGGCCTTTTGGATACTTCAATCTCTGGCCCCACTCAGGGTGTTAAGGATCCAGCGTTGCCATGAGCTATGGCGTAGGCTGCAGATGTGTCTCAAATCTAGTGTTGCTATGGCTGTGGTCTAGGCCAGCAGCTGCAGCTCCAATACAACCCCTAGCCTGAGAACTTCCATATGCTGCAGGTACGGCCCTAAAAAAAAAGAAAAAAGAAAGAAAGAAAAGAAAGCACATGTGACAAAATAAATGAAGAAATGAATCAAGATGTAGCTGTACAAATGTTCCTTAAAAGTAAGCTTCCAAAAAAACATATCCTTGACTATAGATTACAAGTCTGAGAAACACATTGGTTGCTTATGATGATAACAAAAAGCATTATATAAAATGTTAAGTCATTTCTACTCATTTATTAGTAGAAAAAATACACTAAAAAAAATCTATATATCAAAAAAAACTATAAGTGGCATTTTAAAATGATTCAGCATGGTATACCATTCCAAATTCCTGTATAATAAAGGATAAAAATCTACACAGAAAATGCAGATAGTCTTACACCTGTTTTATGGATAAAATTCGTTATCAGAGTTGTCAACCAGCCAGATGTTCTCAGTGAAAAGTTTCACTAATAATACAGTAGAAAACTAATACAATGTCAATTACATCTCAATTTTTTTAATTGGAGAAAAAAGCCAATAGAATAGACAGTGATTAAGAAATACTAATATGTAATATCTATCCTCTAATTTTTGTCTTCAAATGTTAAAAAAATACATGAATGCCATAGAAAATTAATATAGATCTAAGTATTCCTAAATTTAAAAGTTGACATAAATTCTCTTTGAACAAACAAGGAGTTAAACTAGCCAAAACACTATATTCCCTACAATGCATTCTTTATTTTCATTCACTATACATTTCCAACTATATGGTTTCTATGCTTTCTGGGGCAGATAAACTACATATACTTATAACAAGCTACAACTATTCTAAAATTTAAATTATTTAACCATAGCGGCTTCCAAACCTTTAAAAAACTTAGCTGTTTTGTCTTTTAAAAAACATACTAATTAGAAAACAAACCAGTTAAAGCCCAATCCTAAAGACTTATTTATTCCTTGCCACAGAGCTTTACTTGTTTTCACATACTAACAAAATTCATTGACTATTCAAGAATTTCAAAAGCAAATCCAAAACCCAATCTCGACTGAAAAGTATTACTTTCCCTACCACGTACAGTCTAACACTAGTACTACTGTGTTAAATAGATTACAGGATCTCAGATTCATGGCACATGTGAAATCACTTCAAAGGACTACAGAAAATTATCACTAGAAAAGATATCAGTTCTACTGACATAGCAAAGCTATATGCCTTACAACTTAGTATAAAAGAAAAATGGTGACATATAAGCTAAAAGCAATCTCAATTACAAGACAATGAAATATGTCTTTAGTTTTATAAGACCTTGGGGGAACACTCAGAACAAATGTCATACCATAGGCTCATATTTGGCACCCTATTCTTCAGTTGTTATAAGTGAAAATACTAAATATGTGCACTACACTATGGTCTTAAAATGATTTCAAAAGAAAACGGAGAGGGACATTCAAAGTTGATTGTAAATAGCATTAATATAATGGTCAGAGACAGAAATACCTTTCCTAGACAATTAAGTTTATCACAGTTATTTAAAGAATTGAACCAGGAGTTCCCGTCGTGGCGCAGTGGTTAACGAATCCGACTAGGAACCATGAGGTTGCGGGTTCGGTCCCTGCCCTTGCTCAGTGGGTTAACGATCCAGCGTTGCCATGACCTGTGGTGTAGGTGGCAGACGCGGCTCGGATCCCGAGTTGCTGTGGCTCTGGTGTAGGCCGGTGGCTACAGCTCCGATTCAACCCCTAGCCTGGGAACCTCCATATGCCGAGGGAGCGGCCCAAGAAATAGCAACAACAACAACAACAAAGACAAAAGACAAAAAAAAACAAAATTGAACCAAATTTTTTACTTGGAACCAAGTATGACCAAGATCATTTTCCTAGCTCCAGTCCAATGCTTTGGACACCTCCTACAGATTTCAAAGATAACCCTATTTCAGTTAACAAAAAGGAATTAGAAAGAACATCAGATTTGGTGGGAAGAAGGAGAAATATGGTCTCCTACTAGCATCAACAATAACTCTTTCACATGAGCAAACCACTTTGCACTTCTGCATTTCATCTCTCCATATATAAAATAAGAGATGTAATACCTGCCTACTACTTCTCAGGGTTACTGTGAAGGTCAGTGAGATTATGCCTTTGAAGTAAAATAGCTTATTGGTTTTCAAACTGCAGCGTTGAGTAAGAAATTTCTGGGACTAACTGCCCAAGAAATTCAGATTCGGCAGTTCGAGACATGCATGAATAAATCTTTTTTTCCTTCTTCTTCTTCTTTTTAGGCCTACACCTGTGTGACATATGGAAGTTCCCAGGCTAGGGGTGGAATCTGAGCTGCAACTAAGGGCCTACTCCACAGCCACAGCAACACAGGATCCGAGCCACACCTACGACCTATGCCACAACTTGTGGCAATGTGGGTCCTTAACCCACTACCCACTAAGTGAGGCCAGGGATCAATCGACATCCTCACAGAGACTATGTTGGATTCTTAACCTGCTGGGCCACAATGGGAACTCCTAAATCTTTATTTTTAATTAACCACTTTAGGTTATTTCATCGACATGAATGGATAAAGATGCAGTACATACACACAATTGAACACTATTCAAACACAGAAAGAATGTAACAATGCCATTTGAACTCTAAAAACATAATAAGTGAAATAAGCCAGTCATAAAACATCACGTATTATATAATTCCATTTACATAAAATGTCCAGAACAAGCAAATTCATAGGCAAAATCTACAAAAGGAGATCAGTGGTTACAGAGCCTGGAAGTGGGGAAAGGACATGGTAGAATGCGAATGCTAATGGGCACGGGTTTCTTTGTAGAGTGATGAAAGTATTCTGCAGGTGATGGTTATACAACTTTGCGAATACTCTAAAAATTACTGTAACTGTACATTTTAAAAAGGTGAATTTTATTTTATCTAAATTTTTATTTCATTTTTTATAACTCTCCATTCTTTTTTTTGGCCACACCTGCAACATATGGAAGTTCCTGGGTCAGGGATCAAAACTGCACCTCAGTGGCAACCTGCACCACAGCTGCAGTGATACCAAATCCTCAACCCGCCTCACTACATAGGAACTTCTAACTTTTCCATTAAAGTATGGTATACATACAGAGAAGTGCACAAATTATAAATGTGCAGCTTGATGAATTATCACAAAGTGTGGAGGTATATATGTAATTTTTTTTCTAAGAGTTCAGGAAGGGTGGCTCAGCAATTTAAGGATCCAGTATTGTCACTGCTGTGGCTCTGTTAACTGCAGTGGCACAGATTTGATACCTGGCCCAGGAACTTCCATACGCCACGAGTGCAACAACAACAACAAAAAAAGAGTTCCAAGGATAATTTTGACAAACGAGGATTAAAAACTACTACCTCTGCCTCAAACATCTTTACCTTCTTTCCTTTGCTAACATTCATCTTGCTGTTCGAGTCACAGATCAGATGCAACCCTCCTACAAGAAGCTATGTGCCCTCAAGGAACCCAGAACATAATTCTTATTACTCTACTGAGCATATGTGGTATTTTCCAAACTCTTTTTTAAAAGCAAAAACTCGGAGTTCCCGTCGTGGCGCAGTGGTTAACGAATCCGACTAGGAACCATGAGGTTGCGGGTTCGGTCCCTGCCCTTGCTCAGTGGGTTAACGATCCAGCGTTGCCGTGAGCTGTGGTGTAGGTCGCAGATGCAGCTCGGATCCCGAGTTGCTGTGGCTCTGGTGTAGGCCAGTGGCCACAGCTCCGATTCGACCCCTAGCCTGGGAACCTCCATATGCCCAAGAAATAGCAAAAAGACCAAAAATAAATAAATAAATAAAAGCAAAAACTCTTAAATTAACATGCTGAAGAAACAGAAGTGAAGCTGCTCTAGTTAAAAAGCAAAAGTAAATTCACTGCACAGTAGATTTGCCCACCTTCCCTCAAACTATGCCCCTAGAATTTGAAAATTACTATTTAACATATTCATCTATTCACTTATGTGTTTCATTCATCAAAACTAGCTTATAGCAAGGCCTCTCATTCATTTCCATGGTGCTTGGAAGAAATTCATTAAACATTATTACTAAGACATTATTCAAACTAAGAGTAAATATGAAGGACAAATCAATAAGAGGAAAAAAGTTTGAGAAAAAGTAAACTATCAATGGAGGTGCTGAAACAGAAAAAGACTCGGCATATCAGAGGAATTAAAATAAGGCCAGTGAGACTGGACCTTAAATAGGCAAGGAAGAAAGCATTATAAAATAAGCTTTAAATTGGTACAACCAGGAGTTCCCATCGTGGCTCAGTAGTTAACAAATCTGACTAGGAACCATGAGGTTGTAGGTTCCATCCCTGGTCTTGCTCAGCGAGTTAAGGATCCGGTGTTGCTGTGAGCTGTGGTGTAGGCCACAGATGCGGCTCGGATCCCATGTTGCTGTGGCTATAGCATAGACTGGCGGCTACAGCTCCAATTAGACCCCTAGCCTGGGAACCTCCATGTGCCATGGGTGCAGCCCTAGAAAATACAAAAAACAAAAAAAGTATAAATAAATAAATTGATACAACCATTATGGAAAACAGTATGGAGGTACCTCAGAAAACTAAATATAGAACTACCATATGACACAGCAATCCCACTCTTGGGCATATATCCAGACAAAACTTTCCTTGAAAAAGACAGCAGCACTATTCACAATAGCCAAGACATGGAGAAGAACAAAATAATGTCATTTGCAGCAAAACAGAAAAGAAACTCATGGACTTGGAGAACAGACTTGTGGTTGCTAAGGGGGAGGGGCGGAATGGACTGGGAATCTGGGTTTAATAGATGCAAACTATTGCATGTAGAGTGGATAAGCAATGAGATATAGCACAGGGAACTATATTTAGCCACTGATGATGGAACATAATGGAGGATAATGTGAGAAAAAGAATGTATATATATGTGTGACTGGGTCACTTCACTGTATAGAAGAAATTGACAGAACACTGTAAACCAACCATAGTGGAAAAAATATTTTTAAGAAGAAAATAAATAAATAAAAAATAAAAATAAGCTTTAAAGCAGACAGGTGCCAGACCATGAAGGACTTTGTAGGCTATGAAAGGAATCTGATATTTGCTACATTTTTATTTCATTTTTAATTTTGATATGTTTAATTTGAATTATTTATTATATCAAAGAACTTTAAAGAAGAGAATGATACAATCTAACATATATTCTTAAAAAAAAATCATTCTGGCTGCTGTGTGAATGTGAACTCAAGAGCATAATGGGAAGGGAACAAGATTACACTAATAAATCTGAATAAAGGGAATAAAGGAATAAATAAAAGTTTAAGCTGGAAAGTGTCAACATCCAACATTGTGACTTGTTTTCATTCATTCAATAAACATTAACTGGGACCAACTGTGGTCCTGGCGCTGTTCTCGGCCCTGGGAACATAGAGGAAAGCACCTGCCTTCACAGAACTTTCATTTTGTATAAACAATTCAACAGGTAAGACAATGAAAGGTGAGAAATGCCACAAAAAATAAAGCAAGACAAGACAATGAAAAATAAAGAAGTGGTCAGGAAGGAATTCTCTAATGACCTAATGTTTAAAATGGGATCATGTAGGACCTGGTAGGCCACAGTAAGGACTCTGAATTTTATTGAATGAGATGAAAGCCACTGGAGAATTTTAATCAAGATCTGACATTTATTAAAAGGATCATTCAAATTAGGTAATTCCCCCCATCCATGTCACCCTATTTCTTACATGTCCTTTCTCTATTTTCTAGTTTGTGTATCTTTTGGTATTTTACACATGGGGGACAGAGCAGATAATGCTGGATATTACTCTGAAATAAAGATTCCAACTTGGAGGCAGGAAAAAAAGGATCATTCAGACAGTTGTGTGCAGGACAGATTGTAGACAGCAAAAGAGTAGAAACATGAAGGACAGTTTCAGAAGCTATTGCTGATACTGGAGAAATAATAGATCATTATCAGACAAAGTGGCAAGAAAGTATCCACTTCAACAGATTTTTGAAAGCAGGCCCAATAGAATTCACTATCATTAATACATCAGATGCGGATGGAGCTTTAAGAGAAAGTCAGAGACTTTAAGTACTCTTCCTCTGTTTGCAGAGTACTCTGCAAAGTTCTATCCTACTCCCTCTTCTGTTACTGTCCCCGCCCCCTCCCCTTTAACCTTTTTTGGGTGTCAGGGATTGACTGACTCTGAGCATGCCACAGCTGCAGCAACACCAGATCCTTAACCCACTGTGCAGGGCAGGGGATCGAACCCTTGCCACGACAGAGACAACGCTGGATAATTAACCCACTGTGCCACAGTGGGAACTCCTGTTATTGCCTTCTTTTATCCTTGCACAATAACTTCAATGCTGAGGGCTCCTCAATCTATCATCAGCTTTTTCCTTCAGATCCTCAGTTCTACATATAACTGCCTACTGGACTCTATAAAAACCTCAACTTCTGCTTGTTCAAAACTGAATTTACCATCTTCCCTTCAGCCCCAATACCAAAACCTGGTTCCTCCATCAGAATTACTTATCTAAACGAATGATACTACAGAATTTCCTACCAAAAAACTAAAATCCTAGAGTAATCTGTTTAATTCCCCTTCTTCTATCATCAAACTCACCCAACCAGAGACATATCCAATCATTCATTATATTCTTTTTCTTTTCTTTTCTTTTTTTGGTACACTATGTGCACTTTAGATGTGCACAAGGATGAGGAAGATCATTTAATTTGCTACGGTATTAAAGTGAATGCTCTAACACTAGCTCAAGAAAAATCTAAGAGAGTCAATCCTTCAGCATAACATTGTACTGTTCCATTTTAGAAATGGAAGATTTCAGGTTACTTCTCAGAACGTGAATCGTCCACAAAGCCATAATTTATGGGTCATAATTTCTAGTTTCACAATTTATGAAAGCGAATTAATTTAAATAAGAACAAATGAGATTTGGGGGCAGAAAATCTAAAGGCACTAATGTCCAAGGGTATAAAAGAAGAGACAATTTAAGAAACTGACAAAGAATCATCACAGAAATGAGACAAAAATCTGCAAAGAGTAACATAATCAAACTCTATGTTTAGGCTTCTGGGTCCCAAAAGCTGTTCTTCAGTGAAGTGAGTAAAATACAAAAAAACATACCATTTCCCATAAAGCTAGATTTATTCAGTTTAAAGAATTTCTTTATTCTAAATTTATGTCACTCTTTTGGTGTGAAAGGAAGTTTCTGTAAATTTTCTAATGTCATTTATTAACAAAACAAACAGTTGGCAACATCACACTGAACCCAAAAATTGAAAAAATTATACTAGACTGGTCTGTAAAAATATTTTTTATTTTTTATTAATTAAATATAATAACTTGGAAAGTTCAGTTGTGGATCACAGGTTAAGGATCTGGCATGTCACTGCAGCAGCTCAAGTTGGCTCTTAGCACAGATTCCATCCCTGGCTTCGGAACTTTCACACGCCACAGGGCTAGCTAAATAAATAAATAAGCAAACAGATAAATAACTTGAAATCACTGATGGTATCACTGTAATGATACTGATATTATGACATCATAGACAAAAATAAATATTACAAAGACAAAACTGGGAGTTCCCTGTGGTCTAGTGATTAGGATTCCATGCTTTCACCACTGCAGCCTGGGTTCAACCCCCGGTCTGAGAACTGATATCTCTCATCAAGCCACTGTACACTGCAGCCAAAAACAAAGAAGCAAAATTATCAGTCTGTCACTTCTAAATATTATTCAATTCTATTTCATACTAGGGGATCAGGAATACTGAATAAAGTTTTTTTAAAAAGTGAATCCAAGGAGATAAATGGAGTTTAAAAAACCCATTTTGAAGTAATTTTTTTCTATAAGCTACAGACTCATTAACCAGTACAGACCATTTCCCATTTTTTTTCATAAGCTTCAGAGTTATATTCTGATTTTTATGTGATAATTCAGTTAACTCCATCACTTTTCAAAATATATTATTCAGGTAGTACAAGAATGAATTATTAACTTTATTTAAGGAAGTTCCTTGGTGGCCTAGGAATTAAGGATTCAGCATTGTCACTGCTGTGGCACATTGCCATTGCTGTAGCTCAGGTTCGATCCCTGGCTTAGGAACTTTTGCATGCCACAAGCACAGCCAAAGGAAAAAGAAATTCATTTAGGTGGTGTTTATTTTATGGAGTATTATAAAAAAGCATAACTAGTGCATTAAACCAGTGATTTTATTAAATTTTAACTGAGGTTAAGCTAAAAACAGTTTAGACAAAGAAAAGACAGATTATATCCAGAAATAACAAAAACAATAAAGTTATAAGAGAAGGATTAAAGTTTGAGAAATGGTATTATTATAACCTACAAACACACAAGTTATCCTCCATAAACCCCTATATCTAACTCCACACAGAACATAAATTTCAAGTTTTTTTGTTTGTTTTTTGGGTTTTCTTGTCTTTTTAGGGCCACACTTGCAGCATAAAGAAGTTTCCCGGCTTCAGAGCTGACACCGCTGGCCTACACCTCAGCCACAGCAATGCCAGATCCAAGCCTCATCTGTGACCTACACCACAGCTTGCAGCAATGATCAAGGCCAGGGATTAACCCACATCCTCATGGATATTAGTCGGGTTCTTAACCCACTGAGCCACAACAGGAACTCCTCAAGTTGTTGATAAAAATTCATAAACCTGAGGTTCTGCTGTGGTGCAGCAGGCTAAGGATCCAGTGTTGTCTCTGCAGCTGTGTGGGTTTGATTCCCAGCCAGGGCAGTGGGTTAAAGATCTGGTGTTGCTACAGCTGTGGTGTAGGTGGCAGCTGCATCTCAGATTCAATCCCTGGCGCAGGAACTTCCAAATGCCACAGGTGTGGCAGAAAAAAAGAAAAAAAAAATCATAAACACTATCTCGTCCCAAGGATTTACAACTTAACTTCACAGGTGAATTATTGGTGGAAAATCTTTTGGCCCCAAATAAACAAATATTTCCATATTCCATGTTCATGGACTGGAAAAATAAATTTTGTAAAAATGGCCAACTACCCAAAGCAATCTACAGATTCAATGCAATCCCTGCCAAATTACCCATGACATTTTTTCACAGAACTAGAACAAACAATCCAAACATTTATATGGAACCATAAAAGACCCAGAATTGCCAAAGCAATTCTGAGAAACAAAAACCAAGCAGGGGGCATAACTCTTCCAGACTTCAAGCAGTATTACAAAGCCACAGTCAAGACAGTGTGGTACTGGTATCAAAACAGACATACAGACCAATGGAACAGAAGAGAGAACCCGGAAATAAACCCTGACACCTATGGCCAATTAATCTTTGACAAGGGAGGCAAGAACATAAAATGGGAAAAAGAAAGTCTATTCATATTCAGCAAGCATTGCTGGGAAACCTGGACAGCTGTATGCAAAGCAATGAAATTAGAACACACCCTCACACCATGCACAAAAATAAACTCAAGGAGTTCCCGTAGTGGCGCAGTGGTTAACGAATCCGACTAGGAACCATGAGGTTGCCGGTTGGGTCCCTGCCCTTGCTCAGTGGGTTAATGATCCGGCGTTGCCGTGAGCTGTGGTGTGGGTCGCAGACGCGGCTCGGATCCTGCGTTGCTGTGGCTCTGGCGTAGGCCGGTGGCTGCAGCTCCAATTGGACCCCTAGCCTGGGAACCTCCATATGCCGAGGGAGCGGCCCAAAGAAGAAATAGCAAAAAGACAAAAAAAAAAACTCAAAATGGCTGAAAGACTTAAATATAAGATGAGACACCATCAAACTCCTAGAAGAGAACATAGGCAAAACACTCTGACATCGACCTCGTGAATATTTTCTCCAGTCAGTCTCCCAAGGCAACAGATATAAGAGCAAAAATAAACCAATGGGACCTAAACAAACTGAAAAGCTTCTGCACAGCAAAGGAAACCCAAAAGAAAACAAAAAGACAACTTTCAGAAGGGGAGAGAATAGTTTCAAAGGATGCAACCGACAAGGGCTTAATCTCTAGAATATATCAGCAACTTACACAACTCAACAGCAAAAAAGCCAATCACCCAATGAAAAAATGGGCAAAAGACCTGAATAGACTGTTCTCCAAGGAAGATATACAGATGGCCAACAAGCACATGAAAAAATGTTCAACGTCTCTGATTATAAGAGAAATGCAGATCAAAACTACCATGAGATACCACCTCACACCAGTAAGATTGGCCATCATTAATAAGTCCACAAATAACAAATGTTGGAGGGGTTGTAGAGAAAAGGGAACCCTCCTGCACTGCTGGTGGGAATGTAAACTGGTACAGCCACTATGGAGAACAGTTTGGAGATACCTTAGAAATCTATACATAGAACTACCATATGACCCCGCAATCCCACTCTTGGGCATCTATCCGGACAAAAGTTTCCTTGAAAAAGACACATGCACCCGCATGTTCAATGCCGCACTACTCACAATAGCCAAGACATGGAAACAACCCAAATGTCCATCAACAAACGATTGGATTAGGAAGATGTGGTGTATATATATATACAATGGAATACTACTGAGCCATAAAAAAGAATGACATAATGCCATTTGCAGCAACATGGATGGAACTAGAGACTCTCATACTGAGTAAAATCAGTCAGAAAGAGAAAGACAAATACCATATGATATCACTTATAATTGGAATCTAATATACAGCACAAATGAACATTTCCACAGAAAAGAAAATCACGGACTTGGAGAATAGACTTGTGGCTGCCCGGGGGGAGAGGGAGGGAGTGGGAGGGATCGGGAGCTTGGGGTTATTGGATGCAGCTTGGAATGGATTTACAAGGAGATCCTGCTGAGTAGCATTGAGAACTATGTCTAGATACTTATATCACAACAGAACAAAGGGCAGAAAAAAAAAAATGTATACACGTAAGTGTAACTTGGTCCCCATGCTGTACAGTGGAAAAAAATAAATTTAAAATATATATATTAAAAAAAAATAAAATAAAACCAAAACTTGGGAGTTCCTGTCGTGGTGCAGTGGTTAACGAATCCGACTAGGAACCATGAGGTTGCAGGTTCAATCCCTGGCCTTGCTCAGTGGGTTAAGGATCCGGTATTGCCGTGAGCTGTGCTGTAGGTTGCAGACGTGGCTCGGTTCCCACATTGCTGTGGCTCTGGCGTAGGCCAGCAGCTGCAGCTCCAATTGGACCCCTGGCCTGGGAACCTCCATATGCCGCGGGAATAGCCCAAGAAACGGCAAAAAGCCAAAAAAAAAAAAAAATTTCCACAAAAATTCCTTTAAAATGCACTTCAAATAAATATCTAACACCAAGTGAGATGCTGCCCATTTTACAGCAACAGGGTGAAATGTGAAAGTCCACCATATAGGAGGTACTTTGCCTAAGGATACTCTAAAGTTCTCCATTAGTATTTCAAATTCAAAAAACAGACTGCATCAGAAAAAAAATTTTAGGAAAATCTCAATATAGTTCCCCAAATTTCCCTTGAATACAGTATCTCTTTCTATCTCCTCAGACTTAGCAACAAAAGACTTTATCTAGAAATATTTAAGGCTAGGTATGTTTTCATTTTGGGGTCTTTTCGACCTTTTTCCCTTGGCTATTAAAATCATTACAGTTTTGCGCTTCAACTTGAAGTACAATACAAATAGAAGATAATACAAATAGAGGAAATCAGAGTATTTTTCCCTTTCCAGAGGTAAAATCTAAATTCACTTTATAACAGCTAAGTCAGCCAGACTCAAGGAGTCTAGCGATTGTAAACAAGCTATTAACTGTTCTTAATTATATATCAACAAAGCATCTTTATTTCTGTATAGAAGTTCAGGTCTATTCAGGAAATTAAAAAAACCTAGGAGGACTGGGATAAAGGATATTCAAAAAAGGTGGAAAACTCAAAACCCAGTCCCCAAAAAAACTGTAAACATGAATCAAAGGTGATTCATCTATATGGTGTAGATGTACTTACAGCATATATCTGCAAGGCATCTGAATATACTGGGTGTTTGGAGCAGGGGTTGGAGTTTTAGGTTCCAATCCAAACTAAACTACTTACTAGTCATAAAACCTTGAGCAATGAACCTGACACTCATTCCTTAACCGTAAGATGGGGGAAAAGCATGCCCACCACACAGAATTATCCTGAGAGTTAAGTGAGATAATTTTTATATAAAATACCCCCAGTACATAGTGCATAATCAATACATACACATAATAATGACTGTTAACATTTATTTTGTCCAATATGCTAGGCACTATACTTTATATTCATTCTCTCATTTAAAACTCTCAAAAACCTATGGAGGGTGCTATTATTATTCCCATTTTAAAATGAGAAAACTGAGGCTTGAAAAGTTAAATATCTTATCCAACATTACATAGCTAATTAAGTGGCAGAAAATACAGTCTTAACCACTTTGATACTGTCCTTTATGATAACAAAGAACTGGCATTCCCGTTGTGGCGCAGTGGAAACAAATCCAACTAGGAACCATGAGGTTGCGGATTCAATCACTGGCCTGGATCTGGTGTTACCGTAAGCTGTGGTGTAGGTCACAGATGCGGCTCGGATCTGGCATTGCTGTGGCTCTGGCATAGGCCGGTGGCTACAGCTCCAATTGGACTCCCGGCCTGGGAACCTCCATATGCCATTGGTGTGGTCCTAAAAAGGACAGAAGACAAAAAATAAAAATATAATAACAAAGAAATTTCTATTTATACCTTCCCAATAACCTCAAAAGCAGACAGGCTAGGCATCATCTGCATTTTCTCTACCATGTATCATCAAGCTCAAGAAAGGCCTGTGATCACACAACTAATAGAGCCAGAACTTGAGTCTAGGTCTTACTGCCCAAACCAGAGTTTAATCCATAAGATTTCGTGGCTCTCTGCATTACAAATAATTCTATAAACACTATGAATGAAGAACTTCTTCCAGAAGAAAATAAGATAGGTTATATCTAAAAAACAGATGAAACATGACCCATGTTAATAGTCCCTCCCAATAGCTGTCAACAGTCACATTTCCCAGAAGTTAAAATACAGATTAACTTGAGAATATCAATAACAACTTTATACTATTTAAACGAAGTCTGTGAGAATAGCCCAGTACTAATCAAAAGCAGAAGATACAGTGACAGGTTTATTGCTGTTTTCTGCAGTATGTTTCTTATTTAATGAATGACCTCATTTAACAGAGAACTAGAGAAGAGACTTTTATCCTTCTCTGAAGATCATACAGTTTCTCCTGCAAAGTCTCTCTTTGTTCATCAAGAGAGAAAAGATATCCATCTATGGAAAAGTGTGAGGCCTGAACACAAGACAATGCCCGAGGCTTGAGGCCAAAAGTGCCCTCCATTACATTTATTTCCTATTTACCTCCTAGAATAGAAAACTTGAAAAGCAAGGCAATTAAATAGTTAATATGGATACAATGTGAGTAAACAAATGATTTATAAAATTAAAATTTTTAATATATAACTACCATATGACCACCAATCCCACTCTTGGGCATATATCCAGACAAAACTTTTCCTGAAAAAGACACATGCACCTGTGTGTTCACTGCAGCACTATTCACAATAGCCAAAACATGGAAACAACCTAAATGTCCATGGACAGATGAATGGATTATGAAAATGTGGTACATATATACAATGGAATACTACTGAGCCATAAAAAAGAACAAAATAATGCCATTTGTAGAAACATGGATAGAACTAGAGACTCTCATACAAAGTGAAGTAAGTCAGAAAGAGAAAGACAAATACCATATGGTATCACTTATATCTAGAATCTAATATATGGCACAAATGAACCTTTCCACAGAAAAGAAAATCATGGACTTGGAGAACAGACTTGTGGTTGCCAGGGGAGTGGGGGGTGGGGTGAACTGGGAATCTGAGGTTAATAGATGCAAACTATTGCCTTTGGAATGGATCAGCAATGAGATCCTGCTGTATAGCACTGGGAACAGTATCTAGTCACTTATGATGGAGCATGCTAATGTGAGAAAAACAATGTATACAGGTATGTATGACTGGGTCACCTTGCTGTACAGTAGAAAGTTGACAGAACATTGTAAACCAACTGTGATGGAAAAAATAAAAATCATTTAGAAATAAATTTTTAAAAGAGGCTAAAAAAATTTCTTCTATAATTACCTTTATTTGAGGTTTTGTCATGATAATTTGGGGGGGGGTCTTTTTAGGGCCACACCCACGGCATATGGAGGTTCCCAGGCTAGAAGTCTAATCGGAGCTACAGCGGCCGGCCTACACCAGAGCCACAGCAACGCCAGATCCGAGCCGTGTCTGTGACCTACATCACAGCTCATGGCAACACCCGATCCTTGACCCACTGAGCGAGGCCAGAGATCAAACCTCATGGTTCCTAGTCAGATTTGTTTCCACTGAGCCACAGGAAGAACTCAGAAACTACTTATTTTTTAACCAAAAGGATTATAAGCAAATATGGTCACCCATTTATGACAAAAGTAAAACTTAGTACAGTGGGGTAAGGAAGGTTTCTTTCAATAGATTACACTGGGCCAACTGGGTATTCATATGATACAAAATATATTTTGACTACTACCTCATGCCATACACAAATATCAATTCAGATACACTATGAATCAAAATGGAAAAGGTAAAAAATAAAACATTTTAGAAAAAACAGAACAGCTTCATCATCTTGGAATAGGCAAAGACTTTCTTAAAAGGTCACAAAGAACAGCATTTCAAAAAACTGATCAATTAAATTACAATTCTAGACTTCTACTCACCAAAAAACACCATTAAGAGAATGAAAAGGCAACCCAGAGTGGGAGAAAACATTTACAATGCACATTTCAATCAAAAAAGGACTCATGTTCAAAGTATATTTTAAAAATTCCTATAAACGATTAAGAATAAGACACACAACTTAGTATTTTTTAAATAGGTAAAGAGTAGACCACACAAAAGAGATCCAATTAGCCAACAAACATGAAATAATGCTCTACTTCATCAGTCCTTAAGGAAATGGAAATCAAAACCATAATGACTAAGACTTTTTAAAATGGCAAAACCAAAAATTAACAAGAATGTGGAGCAACCAGAAATCTGATATGCTACTGACAAGAGTGTAAACCAATACAACCACTTTGGAAAACTATTTTGCAATAGCTACAGTTAAATAAAAACACACTGTCTGACACAGCCATTTCGATCCTAGGTATATACTCAACAGAAATGCGGATATATGGAGCCAAAAAAAAAAAAAGCATGCCTATGGTCATCTAAGACATGTACAAGAATGTTCATTGCAGTACTACTGGTTAAGTACCTAAATGCCCATCAACAATAGATATATAAAGATACATAACTTTTTGATTATTCACACAATGAAACAGTATATGTCAATGAAAATAAGCTAAAAGTTGGAGTTAGCTTGTGGCGTGGTAGGCTAAGGATCCGGTGTTGTCACTGCATAAGCATGGATCACTGCTGTGGCATGGGTTTGATCCCCAGCCCAGGAACTTCCACATGCCACAGGTGGGGCCAAAAAAAAAAATAATAAGCTAAAAGTTTAAGCAACAACATATAATTCATAAGCATAATGTGTAACAAAGAAGACAGACAAAGGAGTATATACTGTATGATTCCACATACATAAAGTTCAAGAATAGGTAAAACTAATACATTAATTTAAGCATGGCTGACCTCATCTAAATGCAAACATGTGTAAGTGTACACACACACACACACACACACACACATGGCATATGACGCAAGCAGCATCAATCACAGTTCCTCCATGAGATCTGTTTATATGACTAACGAAGTATTTTAACAGAGAGGACTTTAGAGTAGCAAAAAAATAAGGCTGAAACTCCCAATAGTCAAGCAACAGAAGGAAACAGAGACTCAAAAGGCCATCATTAAAACAGTCTGATTGGAGTTCCTGCTGTGGTGCAACAGGTTAAGAATCCAGCAACTGTCTCTGCAGCAGCTTGGGTCATTGCTGTGGCATGGGTTGGATCTCTGGCCCCACACAGTGGATTATGGATCCGATGTTGCTGCAGCTGTGGTATAGGCTGCAGTTGCAGCTCAGATTTGATCCTTGGCCTGGGAACTTCCATATGCAGTGGGTGCAGCCAAAAAAATAAATAAATAAAGTTTGATTTAGTTCTACCTGAAGGCAGATCTGAACTTTTGAACTTCCTAAGTCAAAAACATTCCCTTCGTTGACTGATGACTCATAAAAAAAATGAGATGAGATGGCATCTATGTATCATTTGGAGTTCCAAACTAGCTTAGCTATTTCTGGAACAGACCAGTCTGGAAACAATTCTTGGACTAGCAAAACTGATTCATTTTAAACTACATTAACTGAGCACATGTTATATACTATGCACTTACCATCCCAGCTCTGTATAACAGTTCACCTTTAATAAATATTTAGAACCTAAGTATTAATAATTAGCAAAGCCTATATGAATGCCTGATGTAAAGTTCTCTATTATCTCCAATTTGTATAAATGCCTTCCTCTCAAGCAATATTCTTCACTAACGCTAACTTTCAAAGCTGTCTAGCTATATCGTATTTTGAAAATGGTTACAAATAATTATGATCATAATTGCATTAAAATGTTAAAAAAACAAGTGTTATACATAACATTTAAATCAATTATACTTCAATATTTAAAAATATTACATTTATAATGATTTTAAATTCAAATTCTGCAATGCTGTGTTTAGAGTGCTTATGAATTAGTCAATTATTAGTAAATTCAGAGAAAAGGCTAAATTTCTATTAATTTAATTCAGCAATTTTTATCTTTAAGGTTTCTAAAGTCAGTTTCTTTAAAAGCCAGTCACAGGTAACAAATGATTACTTAACCCTCTCTAAAAGCCATGTTCCATCTGTCCTAAGAATTCTCAATGGTTTGGGTCAACATAGCAATGAAGGACAGCAATTAAGACTTGCAAAGAGTCTCTGAGAAAACAGAACCCTCCCACACGGTTGGTGGAAATGTAAATTGATACAGCCGCTGTGGAAAACAGCATGGAGCTTCCTCAGAAAACTAAATATAGAATTACCATAAGATCCAGCAATTCCACTCCTGGGCATATATCTGGACAAAACAATAATTCAAAAAGATACATGCATTCCTATGTTTGCTACCACACTATTCACAATAGCCAAGACATAGAAATAACCTAAATGTTCATCAACAGATGAATGGATACAGAGGATGTGGTACATATATACAATGGAATGCTACTCAATCATAAAAAATAAAATACCATTTGCAACAACATGGATGCAACTAGAGATTACCATACTAAGTAAAATAAGTATACTATTATTTAAAAAATGTTTTAGGGGAGTTCACGGTGTGGCTCAGTGGTTAACGAATCCGACGAGGAACCATGAGGTTGCAGGTTCGATCCGTGGCCTTGCTCAGTGGGTTAAGGATCCGGCGTTGCCATGAGCTGTAGAGTAGGTCAAAGATGCAGCTCAAATCTCGAGTTGCTGTGTCCCTGGCGTAGGCTGGCGGCAACAGCTCCGATTTGACCCCTAGCCCGGGAACCTCCATGTGCCACGGGTGTGGCCCTAAAAAGACAAAAGACAATAAATAAATAAATAAATAAATAAAATAAAAAATGCTTTAGAAGACGAGGAAAAGTCTTAAAAGCAAATAAAATAATCAAGAAGAGACGTACTAAGATAATGATTCATAGTGAGTTAGGGCATTTTACCATTCCTCTCTCAAGATAGAGTCCTCCCAGAAATATTTTTTGATATCATCATGAAGGACTAAATATCAAAATGCAAATGCCTTGCAATCTTATCAGATCTACAGCAATTTCTCTGAGTTCTTGCATTTTTACTATCATTACCTGAGAGAGCACAAAAAATTTTCAGCAGCATACAAATCCACCTCATCTAAGAATCCACAGAGGTTATGGAGTTCCCAAGTTAGTTTCAGTATTTCAAAAAACTAAAACTGCCATCATGAATTTCATATAGTTGATTTTCATTATTCATAGTAGTTATGTTCCATAAAGTTGTCACAAAATACTGAATTAGCCAATACTAAACATTTCTCCTAAGGAAAATACGGGGTTAAATCCCTGTAAGCCTCTGATCAGTTTCATCAGTTGATCATAACTTTTTTTATATATGTTTCTGTTTAAAGACACCATATTTAATACATATTGTTGATTCATTAACCTTGAACTCACTTCCAACAGCACTTGAGTGAAACTTACCTAACACATATCTTCTATTTCTGTAAGACACATCACAATCTTATTACACTTAGGAACGTAAGACGGCACATGAGCACAAGTGAAGGTCACTTTACACAGCAAAATCTCCCGACTACCTCCCCACAAAACACAAAAATGTGAAAGACATAGTATTAAATAGGTCATGAAAAGAACATTTTTTAAAATATGAGAGTTGAAAGAAGGCAGGTCATGACCTTATTGATCCTCAGTTGGGCCTCAGGCAACTCATATTTTTCACCACTCTGCACACATCTGTGAATGACCATGAACGTTCCAGGAGTGTTAATTTTTTGCTAAATAAATTTTAGCAAAATAGATGAATTCACAAATACAGAACCTACAAATAATGAACCTACATATTTACACTGTTAGCATTAGTCTACTCATGTTTCTTGACTAGAAAGTTACATGGGACCATTAATTATCTCAGTGTTAATCAGAAGTAGTAACATAATTTGTTTAAACAAAACCTTTGAAAATATAGATGATGAGGGGAATTATAAACAAGAAGTTTTATAGGGAAAGAGTTAGGAACTGTTATTCAGAAAATACACATGCGTAAAAAACACAAGAGAAGATAACAAATCGTATCTTAATTCTAGTTTTCGGCCTAGGAAATTTTAATGTGCTAATTAGTTGGCCTAAGCTAGGATCATGTGTTTTAGAACAAAATATTGCAAAAACATGTTAAGTATTCTTGCAAGCATAGAGCAATACGCAATGGCAGGCTTCAGAACTTCAATTCACTGTTCCATCTGTATGGAATATCATTCTGGTTAATTCCTTCACTTCTTTCAGTTCTCTGATCATATATCACAAATTAGGCTTCCCTGACCACCTACATAGGATACTCCATGAAAGCCACTCCTTGCCTCCACACAACGGCCATCTCCATCACCTTTAGCCTACTTTTCAGTATTTTCAACAACACTCATCACTATGTGACATATATATATTAAATTAAATCATATGAAATTGCCAGTTTAATAGGACAAAAATGATCAACTAACAGCAATTTAATAAAATTGCAATGGAATACTTGCTGCTACCTCCCACAACTTGAATATAACCTCCACTAGGACTCCAACTGTTTTCTTCACTTTGATAATCCAGAGCCCAACCAAGCTTGATGTCCAATACATATCTGGTAAATGAATAATAATCTTACAATCATTATTAGACACATCCTTAACATAAAGTACATATGTAGGTTAACAGCCATTTCAACAACTACTTAATAGCATATGACCTTCCACTCCTATTCTTATGTGTTTGTTTTTGTCTTCTTGCCTTTTCTAGGGCTGCTCCCACAGCATATGGAGGTTCCCAGGCTAGGGGTCTAATCAGAGCTGTAGCCACCAGCCTACACCAGAGCCACAGCAACAAGGGATCCGAGCCTCATCTGCGACCTACACCACAGCTCAGGGCAACGCCAGATCCATAACCCACTGAGCAAGGCCAAGGATCGAACCCGCAACCTCATGGTTCCTAGTCGGATTCGTTAACCACTGAGCCAAGAGCCACCCTCTTATGGGTATTTTAAAATTCATACTCACATTCTTAGTTTTGCATCCTGCTGCCCCCGTTCCCCCATACATACACATAGTTAAGTCTTAAAATTTTGTTAATGGCTATACCAAAATCTTATAACTAGTCTCTAATTCAACTGTATCCATTCTGTTAGGACATTTAGACGACTTCCAATATTTTACTGACTATAAATAACCCTTTGAGGAACATCTTTGTACAGTGTACTTGTGCATTTTTGATTACTTCTTTAAAGCAGACTTATTGGGGTCACAAGATATGAACTTTTTAGGGTTGTGATGAACACCATCAAGTTGCTTTTAGGACAAACCATTTATATTTTTATATTTTATATTTCTTAATATAACACTGCATATGTTAAAATTCTAAATTTATTTTAGGAGTTCTATGGTGGAGCAGCAGGTTATGGATCCAGCGCTGTCACAGCTGTGGTGTGGGTTCAATCTCCAGCCCAGGAACTTCCACATACATGGGTATGGCCAAAAAAAAAAAAAAAAATTTAAGTGAATGCAAAACAGTGCATTAAAATATGCTTATAAAAACATATTTTATATAGAAAGGTAGCTTATAATATGCTACACTAATTTGTGATCACTCGATGTAGCTTTTTTTTTTTTTAAACATGGCATGCAGTTCCACAGCCAGGGATCAAACCCTCACCAGAGCAGGGATCATTCCTTACATACAGGATCATTCCTTAACCCACTAGGCCACCAAGGAACTCCCTTTCAGTGTTTTGATGTTATTAATGAAAGCCAATTTTAGATTTAAGCTAACCAATTTATTATTCCATTTAATTTTCTCTTATTAACCTAATCAACTTTTAAAATTTTAAGTTTTCATTAAAAGAACAGGAGTTCCCATTTGTGGCTCAGTGGAAACAAACCGGACTAGTTTCCATGAGGATTCAGATTGAATCCGTGGCCCTCCTCAGCCCCGCTCAGTGGGTTAAGGATCTGGCATTGCTTGAGCTGTGGTGTAGGTCACAGATGCAGCTCAGATTTCGTGTTGCTGTGAATGTGGCATAGGCCTGCACCTGCAGCTCCGATCTAACCCCTGGCCTGGAAGCTTTCATATGCCGCACCTGCAGCCCTATCAAAAAAAGAAAAAGAAAAAACTTCATTTCAAAGAAGGTATGGGGGTGAGGAAGGTCTCAGGGCTTTTTCTGTTGTTGTTCCAATTCTTACACATCTGGGGGAAGGGGAACAAAACCAAAAAACTCAAGATGGCATGTCAAAAATATGGCAGAAATCAATAAAGTTTAAAAGGGATACTTGCCAAGAGCTCTAGGAAGGCATTTTGATAGTCTGCTCAAGATTACAGAACGGTTATAAATACTGATTCTGAGGTATTTCAACTTAGCTAAGGAGAATTTCCTTATCTGAAAAACCAGAGTACTTGTTAGTGAGGCAGCAATGTTTATCAGAGAAACATAAGGATGCAAATGCCAAATAGCTGATTATCAGAACTTCAGACTAAACATCTCTCAGAACCACTGCCAAATGCCACTTTATTCCATTGTTTTAAGGTGGTGGCCCAATTCCCCACTGTTAAGAAAACCCAGTGTAAAAAATTATTTACGAAGGAACACCAGACATTAGGGGGGAAAAAAATCAAGTATCATCAAGCTTCCCTATTAAAAGAAAAAGTTTTATGCTATTCTCCTTTATCATGTCTAATTTATGGCTTTAATATTAAACATTTATCACTAGTCTTTTTCTTTTTGTCCTGCCTATTTCCCTATTACCTTTTGATTTCAAGTGAAAGACTTCCAAACTCAAACTGGTATAAGCGAACAAAGAAAATGTACTGATTTTAGTACACTGAAAGACCTAGGGGTGGATAGCTAGAGGTATAAGGGCTCAATGACATTAAAAAAAAAAAATCCAGGGAGTTCCCGTCGTGGCGCAGTGGTTAACGAATCCGACTAGGAACCATGAGGTTGCGGGTTCGGTCCCTGCCCTTGCTCAGTGGGTTAACGATCCGGCGTTGCCGTGAGCTGTGGTGTAGGTCGCAGATGCGGCTCGGATCCAGCGTTGCTGTGGCTCTGGCGTAGGCCGGTGGCTACAGCTCCGATTCAACCCCTAGCCTGGGAACTTCCATATGCCGCAGGAGCGGCCCAAGAAATAGCAACAACAACAACAACAAAAAGACAAAAGACAAAAAAAAATCCAGTTTTTCATTCAACTTTTAGCTCCATTTTTAGATATTTAACAATCATATTTATTAAGTATCTACTTTGTTTTAGATGTTCTAGAAGCAGTGGAAATAAGACAGGTAAGGAAAGCCCCTACTTTTATTGAGTTTTTACTCTAGTAATACAGTCTTAAGATTCACTCTGATTGGACTAGCTTCAGTAATGTGCCTTATCTCATGAACCAATCACTTTGGCCAGCAATGGGCTGATCTGTCTTAACCCTGGTATGTCCCATCCCTACTCTAGGGATGGGCCTGCACTGGAAGACATTAAAATCCTTCATCTTTCTATACCTTTCTTTCCACAATAATAGCCCTTTTCCTAATCAGTATGTACGTCAGAAGAGCATCAAAATCTTATAGAAAACACCTAAACTAAACATTCCAAAGTAAATCCTGCTTTGTAACTAAACCACTTTTGGTGATTTTATTTTTAACCAGAAAAAAAAAAAAAAAAGTTTTATCTTTATCCAGAAGAAACAAATTTTTGTTCATTTCTCTGGAAATATGAGCATCAACTTCATCATACAGAGCTATGGAAATTCCTATAAATCAATGGAAAAGTCGCTTGCATTCTAAACCAATCACACAAATACAATGGATAATCTTTCCCTAGAAGTAAAAGAATAAAATGTTCATGATTCTGTAATTTCATAACAAAAGTATCTAAAACACTTAGGTTTAAAATCCTTCAAAAATTAACATTATGTGATATCATTTACATAAAGTTCAAGTCAAAGAAACTATACAGTCACAAGTCAAGATACAGGTTACTCTGGGGATGGGGAAGTAGAAAGCGACTGAATGAAGTACTGCTAATATTCTCTCTCTCTCTCTTTTTTTTAAATGGCTGCACCCTAGGCATATGGAAGTTCCTGGCCCAGGAAGCAACATTAGATCCTTTAACCCACTGACCCAGGCTGGGGATCAAACCTGCACCTCCACAGCTACCAAAGCTGCTGCAGTCAGATTCTTAATCCACTATGTCATGGCAGGAACTCCCAAATGTTATCTTTCTTGATCTAGTTGCTGGTTCAGTTTCTGAAAATTCACTGAGCTATACATTTAATGATGATATGTTTTATATATGTATGTTATGCTTCAACAAAAAGGTTTTGAAAAAGTTAATTATATTTGAAATTAACAGTACTAGACACATGAAGCAGTAAAATTAATTTGTAGCAGATATACATCAATAGGGACCAATAATACTGAAGAGGCATGTTTCTCTTCTAGCAGGTAAAGGTGTGCCCCTTAAGAGAGAGGGTTCAAACCCTGGCCTTGTTCAGTGGGTTAACGATCCAGAACGTGTGGTTGCAGATGCAGCTCTGATCTGGCACTACTGTGGCTGTGGTATAGCCTGGCAGCTGCAGCTCTGATGACTTCTAGCCTGGGAACCTCCATAAATACTTATCTACTCCCTATGTTAACAATCTAAATGATATAGCCAATCGCCCAAATTAAAAAACTTTAAGAATCTTTCCTGTTCCCATCAATATATAACCAATAAACCCTATTTATTCTACTTGTAAAATGTCTTGAAAAAACTTATCTATTCACAAGTATATGTCTTAATAAACACTGTCCTGACCCTGATTTTTCAGTCCCCTAATTTAAAAAAGAACAAACAAAACAAAACACCACCATGACTTTGTCCTATCTTCAATTCCTGGAAAACTCCTTCCTCAAAGCCCAATTCAATGATCCATCAGAATTAATTGCTCTTTTGTTCCCATAACACTCAATTCTCTTATTATAAAATTGACAATGGTTTGATATGTCTATATTTCTTACTTGATTACAGGTTTATTGAAGGAACAGTACAATTCATTTTTTATTCTCTAGTAGAGTTCCTTCAAATTAGTGAACAAAATAGAATTCTACTCATAGAACTTTTTTTTTGTCTTTTTTTGTCTTTTTAGGGCCACACCCATGGCATATGGAGGTTCCCAGGCTACAGGTCTAATTGGAGCTATTGCTGCCGGCCTATGTCACAGCCACAGCAACGCCAGATCCGAGGCGCGTCTGCAACCTACACCACAGCTCACGGCAATGCCAGATCCATACATAACCCACTGAGCAAGGCCAGGGATTGAATCTGCAACCTCATGGTTCCTAGTCAGATTTGTTTCCACTGGGCCACAACGGGAACTCCATAGAATCTTTTCAAATGAATTCTATACTAAAAAAAAATTATTCACTTCTTTCTTGGCCCCACTCGTGGCATGCAAAAGTTCCTGGACCAAGGACTGAACCCATGCCACAGCAGTAACCTGAGCCACATGAGTGACAATACCAGATCCTTAACGTGCTGAGCCACCAGGGAACTCCAAAATTTCTTCACTTTTAAGCAACTCACACTATAGGCTCCAGACTATGGTTTCAGGCAAAATTTTGAAAGCTCCATTAGTCATCTATACTTTCCAGCTGAGTTATTCAGAAAATATGCACAACTGTATATTTATCCAAAGCATTAATAAAAATATTAAAATAGACATCAACAGGAGCTCCCATTGTGGCTCAGCTGGTAAAGGACCTGATGTTATCTCTGTAAGTATGTGGGTTCGAACCCTGGCCTTGCTCAGTGGGTTAAGGATCCAGCGTTGCTGTAAGATGAAGTGTAGTTCACAGATTCGGCTCAAATCCAGTGCTGTCATGGGTGTGGCACAGGCCCCAATTGCAGCTCCAATCTCTAAGTGTAACACAAATTCCTTTATAACACTATTCAAGAAAAGTTATTTTACGCCTATTAACGTAATGTTCTTACTGTTGATGGGCTAGCCTATTTCTCTACCTTATCTCCAAGGACTGGTAGATGATCTCCAAAACTATTTTTTTTTCTTTTTTAAAGAAGTTCTATAGTGGCTTAGCAGGTTAAGGATGCAGCGTTGTCAGTGCTGTCTGTGGCTCAGGTCACAGCTATGGCACGGGTTTGAACCCTGGCCAGGGAACTTCTGCATGCCACAGGCTCAGCCAAAAAAATAAGAAAGAATTTATGTCTGTTTCCAATCTTCTGGCATACTTTGACTCACCACAAATTAACCTAAGCTGTCAATACCTCTCTCAGTTTGTGTCATTTAAATGACCTAAAACCTGTGGCATCAGCCAGATAGGTAGAAAATTCCTGGAATCCAATTAAGTGGCAAAACAACCTGGGGGTGGTTTTTAAAACTTGATCAGGCAACAGAGTTAAAAGGCAGTTACAAAATACTTACAAAAAGCCTTAAACTTGAATTCAGAAGAAACCAAAAGACATTGCCCTAGAGTTCCAGTTATCATAGGGATTTCTATTAAAGGTTCAATGTGTAGAATTAAAAAAACCACCTGGACAAAGGCAGCAGCTTCAAAGACCAAGATCAGGCTGATAATCAGCCTGTCAAGAAATATAACTGGTCTGTGGTCATAAACTGTCACAGATATTTCAGCTTGCTTAAGACAACAAAACTATTCCCTTAAGTAAGTGACTAACCAGAGTTCCCATCGTGGCTCAGTAGCTAATGAACTCAAATGGTATCCATGAGGAGGCAGATTTGATCCCTGGCCTCGCTCAGGGGGTTAAGGATCTGGCGTTGCCGTGAGCTGTGGTGTAGGTCGCAGACGAGGCTCGGTGCCCCCATTGCTGTGGCTGTGGTGTAGGCCGGCAGCTGTACCTCCAATTCAACCCCTAGCCTGGGAACCTCCATATGCTGCGGGTGTGGCCCTAAAAAGACAGAAAAAGAAAATGCCTAACCTCCAAGATGAATGAGAATGAAATACTACTAAAAATTAAGTATATCAAATTCATATTATTTCCATGTTAAGTTTAAAATTATATTTTTCTTGAAGTTTTTATAACACTTAGGAGAAATTTAACATTATAGAAACTGACAGTTTTATAATTCTAAATTTAAAATAATAAAAACATCAAATTTATAACTGTAAAGGTATAAAAGTATTTGGTTTGGTTAATAAGCAATATTGGGATGTTTAAGAGAAATTGTGACTCACTATATTTACAAGACTTTTTTCTTTTTTTCTTTTTTTGCTTCTTTGCTTTTTAGGGCCACACCTGTGGCATACAGAAGTTCCCAAGCCAGGGACTGAATCCGAGCTGCAGCTGCCAACCTATGCCACAGCCACAGAAATGTGGGATCCAGGCTACGTCCATGACCTACACCGCAGCTCATAGCAACATCCTTAACCCACTGAGTGGGGGGATTGAAACCACATCCTCATGGATACTAGTCAGGTTCGTAACTTGCTGAGCCACAATGGGAACTCCCTACTTACTAATTTTTAAAACAGTTTTAAGTATCTGGGAAAGTACAGCTTGTTTAAAATTTACATTCACTCCATAAGGCATATAAAATACTAAAAAATAAAATTCAGGATAATTAATGTATAAATATAAGGAATGTAATTAAGTAGCAGTAGTAGTACTACTAACAACTAACATTCAAAGAGCACTGTCCTAGTGCCCAACACTGTTGCAAGAACTTCACAGTATAAATTCATTAATTCAACGAATAATCACTGAGAATCTACCATGAACTAGGCCTTTTTCAAGCTAAGAATTAAATCAGTGAACAAAACATAATTTCAACCTCATTGAATCTTATACTTTTAACAAGAGACAGGTATGATAATTATTGCGAAGAAAAATAAAACACGGGAAAGCGAAAAGAAAAGGTGGTATTTTACATGGTATAATGAGAGTCTCACCAGTAAGCATCATTCACAGTGAAGTCTGTGTAACTGATGTCCCTTGAAAACTCATCAGGGAAAATGTCTCCACACTAGCTGACATTTGAACCCAAAAAGCGAGAGAGCAAGTCATGTAAATATATGAGTATTAAAAGAAAACAAAAGTACAAAAAGTACTAGAGCCATTTTACCTGGAAAGGGTTTTTTAAGGGAGATTTAATCTGTGCAACTTTGATTACTATGTATTAGTAGTAATCAGTGTCATCCCTCACCCAACCCAGAAAAATTAAAATACTCTTTTTTTGTGGGAGGGGCACACCTGCAGAATATGGCAGTTCCCAGCCTAGGGATCCAATCAGACTGGCCTACGCCACAGCCACAGTAACGTGGGATCCAAGCGCATCTGCAACCTACACCACAGTTCATGGCATCGCCAGATCCTTAACACACTGAGCAAGGGCAGGGATTGAACCTGCATCCTCATAGATACTAGGAGGATTTGTTTCTGCTGAGCCATGACGGGAACTGCCCAAAATGTTCTTAATCTATATGAAACTTGCTAAATTTATTAACAGAATATTAAAATGTAAAAGTTCAGAGCTCCTGTCGTGGCACAGTGTTTAACGAATCTGACTAGCAACCATGAGGTTGCGGGTTCGATCCCTGGCCCTGCTCAGTGGGTTAAGGATCTGGCATTGCCGTGAGCTGTGGTGTAGGTTGCAGACGAGGCTCGGATCCCGCGTTGCTGTGGCTCTGGTGTAGGCCAGCAGCTACAGCTCCGATTGGACCCCTAGCCTGGGAATCTCCATATGCCGCGGGAGCAGCCCTAGAAAATCCAAAAAAGACCAAAAAATAAAAATAAAATAAAATGTAAAAGTTGAACTTCAAGATATTTTTTTGTTAACTACTCAATATTATTTTACCAAAACTTGTAAATGGTCTCTACATCTAAAAGCAGCCACAGTAATCAAGAAACACTGATGTTTCACTGCTCTAAGTAATTAATTAGAACTAGAAATTTATTTATTCATTAGAACCTAAACTTATTTAATGAAATTAGATGCTCTTTACCATATAACAACCATGGAACAATTTCCTCTTTAAACTGTCTCCTTACCAGTATGAAAATCATTCTCCCAGATAGAAGTAAAACAGGATTTGAGTAGTTGTCATTATTTAATATAATCTTCCCAATCAATGGGCCCCTTTCTTCCTTACTGATCTTGTGCTAAAGCCCTTCTTGTCTCAAGCATTTTTAGGCTTTCTTTTTTTTTTTTTTTTTTTTGCCTTTTAGGGCCACACCCGCAGCATATGGAGGTTCCCAGGCTAGGGGTCGAATAGGAGCTACAGCTGCCAGCCTATGCCACAGCCACAGCAATGCCAGATCCAAGCCAAGTCTGCAACCTACACCACAGCGCACGGCAACACTGGATCCTTAACCCACTGTGCAAGGCCAGGGATCAAACCCGCAACCTCACAGTTCCTAGTCACATTCGTTTCCACTGCACCATGACAGGAAATCCCAGCATTTTTTGCAAACTTTAACTCATTCAGAGCTCTAGCCTCCCCACATTCTTAATGACACCAGACTTTTCTGTATTAACCATCAGTTATTCACCATTAGTAAATGTGGGTATCCTTGATATGTTTTCTTTTGAAGTTTATTAGAAATTACTTAGGTGGAAATTACAGTATTTTCTCTAGTTGCCTCATAATTTTTCTACCATCTGTGGAAACTTCTTCATACTTTTAATAACTTTTTCTTTTTAATGGCTGCATCCATGGCATTCCCAGGCCAGGAACTGAATCTGAGCCACAGGTGCAACCTACTCCACAGCTGCAGCCAACACCAGATCCTTCAAACCACTGTGCCAGGCTGGGGATTGAACTCACACCTGCACAGCAACCTCAGCCACTGCAGTCGGATTCTTAATCCACTACACCACAGCATAACTCCAAAATGTTTCATTTCTAAATGCCTTCTATCAATATTGATTGATAATACCATCTGTGGTCATTACCAATCTTTTTTTTAATTTTTTTTCTTTTTAAGGCCGCACCTATGGCATATGGAAGTTTCCCGTCCAGGGGACCAATCAGAGCTTCCGCTGCCAGCCTATGCCACAGCCACAGCAATGCCAAACCACCAAACCACATCTGCAACCTACACAGCAGCTTGCAGCAACACCGGATCCTTAACCACTTAGCAAGGCCAGGGATGGAACCTATATCCTTATGGATACTAGTCAGGTTCTTAACCTGCTGAGCCACAATAGGAACTCCTATCAATCTTTTTTCTGAATTTTCTGAAACCCACTTTTTTGTGAATCCCTCTAATAACATAAAATCCAATGTGACACAGTCACTAATTTTTGATTCCCATTATTTCCATTTTCATCTAGGAGACAAAGAATAGTGCTTTGGAAAAAGCATGAGGAGCTTGGAAGCCTGACAGATATTTGTCACTTAGTAGTTTTGTGTTACAAACTTCTCTGTGCCACAAACTCCTCTGTGCCACAATTTCGGCATCAATGAAGTAACAAATAGCATTTACTGAGCACCTATTTTATATCAAGTACATCACAGACTCTACATAAGTAGAAAGCACTGTATCATTTATATTGAGGAAAACTAGGGCTTCATATAAGCAACTTGCTTCAAGTTACAGAGCTCCTGAGTGCTAGAGCGAGAATTTAAATCCAGATCTGATTCCAAACCCATGTTCTTTTTGCTACATCACAAAGGAGAGACCATAAAATGGGCCCACGTGCCCAAAACAAATGTTCAATAATGATTAGCCCCATTTGTCCCTCTCTGCTCTTCCTTGCTGGTCAGAATCAATTTCATACTAGCAATTCTCACCAACATTCAGAAGATTAACCTCTCAGCAAATAATTTATCAAAAAGCTCTAATATGCTTTATTATTAATGTATTTTTAATTAATCTACTTAGTAAAAAGTAAAAACTCTATCACATTATGCCGAACATAATTTTCAGGGATTTTTGTGTTAAAGGAGCCTTATATGCAATCGTAAAAGCCCAGGGTTAGAGAGACATTAAAAGTCTAGCAAAAAATAAAAAAGTAAAAACAAAGTAGCTGAACTACTTTATTCAGCACAATGTGTTACTCAACCTCAAAATTCTTAAAACATACCATGTAGAGAAAAAGCTTCTTTAAAAAAGAACTATCAGAGTTCCCATTGTCGCGCAGCAGTTAACGAACCTGACTAGGAACCCATGATATGGGTTCAATTCCTGGCCTCACTCAGTGGGCTAAGGATCCGCCATTGCCTTGAGCTGTGGTGTAGGTCACAGGCACAGCTCAGATCCAGCATTGTTGTGGCTGTGGTTGAGGCCAGCAGCTGTAGCTCCAATTCAACCCCTAGCCTGGGAACCTCCATATGCCACAGGTGTAGCCCTAAAAAAAGGGGGGGGGGACCACCTATCATTCTTGAAAGGTATTCAGATCAATACAAATGCTAACTGTAATCTTCCAGAAAGCAAGCAACTTCACCCAACAGAGAACCCTGTATTTCTCAATATCATCAGAGAACTATTTCTCTTAATTATCTTTTCTTTCTCTTTTCCTCATTCCGTCCTCATACATGAGATTGTGAATAGCCAATTAAGCATGCTTCTTAGGTCTAAACACTACCATTCACATCACTTTAAATCCTGCCAATCAAGTAAACTGATCTGAGAGAACAGAAATTAAACTAAAATACTAATTTTTTTTCCATTTCTGAGAAGTAGAAAAAAAAAAAAGCTCATGGATTAAGGTTTACAGGTAGGTTTTTACTACTAAACTGTAGTATGGTATTACATTGAAGGACTTCTAAAATGCACCAGCTGAACTTTTTAAAAAATAAGCTGAAGGTGAGTGACAAAAAAAGGCAAAAGAAATCTCTTTTGGATTGATGGAAATGTTCTTAAAACTGGACTGTGGGAATGGCTGCACAACACCGTAAATTTACTAAAAATCACTGAATTGTACATTTTTTTTTAGATATGACCCAGAAACCCTCTCAAAATAACCTCCTAGGAGTTGTCATCATGGCTCAGCGGTTAACGAATCCAACTAGGAACCATGAGGTTTTGGGTTCGATCCCTGGCCTCAATCCAGTGGGTTAAGGATTCGGTATTGCCATGACCTGTGGTGTAAGTCACAGAAGTGGCTCAGATCCCACGTTGCTGTGGCTGTGGCGTAGGCTGGTGGCTACAGCTCTGATTGGACCCCTAGCCTGGAAACCTCCATATGCTGCAGGTGTGGCCCTAAAAAGACAAAGGACAAAAAATAATAATAATAATAAATAAATAAATAAATAACCTCCTAAAATAACCAAAATAACATGACCAGAATGATCCTTTCTTATATTACTATAATGAAATTAACACCATCATTTAGATTTATTATTCTGCAAATAGGCATGCTTACTTGAACTGAACCCCAAGTACAGTTTCAGCACATTGAGGCCTTTAGGTACTGAACTACAACTGTGGTCCTCTTTAATAAACAAATACAATTCTTGAATATATGACACTGACATCACTGCGCAAAATTTTTAATGAAACACTAACCAGTAAGAGCTGCCTACTAAAAATGCACACAAAACAAAATAAGGGAACAAAGAATATGGATAAGTAACACACCTTGATGAATAAACTTAAGAGATTTTTTTTTTTTGGTTTCTAGAGCTGCCCACAGCATATGGAAGTTCCCAGGGTAGGGGTCAAATCAGAGCTGCAGCTGCTGGCCTACACCACAGCCACACCCACATGGGATCCAAGCCACATTTGCAACCAACATGACAGCTCACAGCAACACCAGATCCTTAACACACTGAGCAAGGACAGGTTTGGTACCACAACAGGAACTCCTAAGTGATTTCTATTTTTAAAAACCCAAATAGTCAGGCATTCCCGCTATGGTGCATTAGGATCAGTGGCATCTCTGCAAAACCAGAACACAGGTTCTACCCCTAACTCAACACAGTGGGTTAAAGAAACCAGCGTTTCTGCAGCTGCCTCATAGGTCCACATCTGATCCCTGGCCCAGGAACTCCATGTGCTGAGGGGTAGCCCAAAAAAAGGAAGAAAAAAGAAAATTTTTTAAAAAAACTATTCAAATCACAGCTATTTCCAATTCTGTTTTTTGTGTATAAAACACAGTATTTTAGCAAAAACAGTCCTTGAATATAAGCCCTATAAGAAAACTAAAATGCCACTGTAAAACGTGATACAAAAAATTCACTAAAGAATCCCCACTGTGACACAGGGGGTTAAGGATCCAGTGCTGGCTCTGTCAGCGTGGATTTGAGCCCTGGCTCACAAACTTCCAATTACAGTTGGCGCAGGCATAAAAAAAAAAAAAAAAAATTCATTAAACTCCGTATGATGGAGCTGCAACAAGGCAGGCACATAATAATATATGCACATAAAGGGTCCTTATGATAGAACCTCAAACTCCAAAAGTACAGTCGGAATGCTAAAGTTCATATCCCATATCCTGCTTTAATGCCTGTGTGACACTGCGCAAGATACTTAACCTCTCTGCTTCAACTTGCACATTTGCAGAATGAGAATAAAAGCAAACATCTTTACAAGGCTGTTGTGCGGAGTAAATGATGATAAAGTATTTACATGTGTCTAGCATACAGCAAATGTTCAATAATTTTAACTATTAGTATTACTTTCATAACATTAATAAAAATCATCTAGAGCAGCCCTTCACAATGTTCAATATATATTCAAATTGCCTGAGAATCTAGTTAAAATGAAATTCTGTTATTTAGAAGGTCTGAGTGGGGCCTGAAATTTACTTCTAACAAGTTTTCAGACAGGTGCCAAGAAAGGACACTTTTGAGTTAAAAGGATGATTCTCAAGCTTTGGCACACATCAGAATCACTAAGAGGGCTGGTTTAAAACAGATTTCTAGGTTACACTTCAGAGTCTGAAATAATTTGCATTTTTAACAGATTCCCAAGTGACGTTCCCAGGACTATATTTGGAAAAATAAGGCTCAAAAGGAGTTCCCGTCGTGGCGCAGTGGTTAACGAATCGGCCTAGGAACCGTGAGGTTTCGGGTTCGATCCCTGGCCTTGCTCAGTGGGTTAAGGATCCAGTGTTGCTGTGAGCTATGGTGTAAGTCGCAGACGCGGCTCGGATCCCGTGTTGCTGTGGCCCTGGTGTAGGCCGGTGGCTACAGCTCCGTTTAGACCCCTAGCCTGCGAACCTCTATATGCCGAGGGAGCGGCCCAAGAAATGGCAAAAAGACAAAAAAAAAAAAAAGAAATAAGGCTCAAAGGTTCTCAGCTACAATGTATATCAGAATCACCTGTGAGAGGTTTTTATGTGTTTTTAAGTGTAGGTGACCTCACCATACCCTAGTATTGGTTCTCAAAGTGCAATTTCCTCTCTATTAAATCTGACACATTGGGCTTAGCCATGCGTTGTTTTTAAAAAATAAAAACAAGCAAAATTCCAGGTGATTATGATGTATGCTAAAGTTTGAGAACCACTGACTTAAGGTTTTATACAAAGGAATCAAAATTTGCTTAGTGAAATTTTGCTGTCTACATAAAGGAAAGTACCTATCCATAAAAGTGCCGTGCCTTAGGTCAAAGCGGGAAATGTCCTGACTCATTAACCAAGTAAGAACAGCATTTATTCAAATTTAGCGGTAATTCTATAATCTATACAAAAGCCATTTACTCCCTCCTTCACTCTTCATGAGATATGCTGCTATAACATGACATCTAAAGTCAAATTTTAAAAATCTCCAGGTAAAAAGAAAGTTTTTTAGAAATTAGTCTAAACTTTTGCATAACACTTTCCACAAAGGTAAATGAAAGTCGACCCAATTAAAGACCACTAGAGAGTTCCTGTTGTGGCTCAGTGCGTTTATGATCCCAACTAGTATTCAGGAGGATGCAGGTTTGATCCCTGGCCTCACTCAGTGGGTTAAGGATCTGGCATTGCCGTGACTCTGGTGTAGGTCACAGACGCAACTTGGATCTGGCACTGCTGTGGCTGTGGTGCAGGCCAGCAGCTGCAGCTCCAATTCAACCCCTAGCCTGGGAAATTTCTTTCATATGCCGCAGGTGCAGCCATAAAAAGCAAAAAAAAAAAAAAAAAAGGCCACTAGGTACAAAACATATTACTCAAATTATTCTTGAACAGCTACAGGTCATTTAAAATAGTCTGGTGCTGACAACAACCAAAATATGTTCATAAAGGAAATTAAATTTATCTTCTAGGCTAACTGTGGTACTTACGTGAAAGAAAAATTATGTACAGTAATAAATCTTTCCTACACCTTTCTTTAAATTAAGAAAGTGAATTGGAGGGGTAGAAAAGAAAGGCCAAAGGGAGAATTTCTCATTAAGAACGTTACACTTAGACTCGAAGCCAGCCTGAAAGGGGATGCTAAGTATTGCTCTCAATTTTTTAGTAGCCTATAATTAGATTTATAATCTGCACACAATGTTATATTGTTCATAAAGACAAAATAAATATCTTTAAAGTAAAATGACTTAACCTAGGACTTTTTATGGGAGGGGAAGCAAGAGAAGGGGTGGGTACTCATAACATTCTTTGAAATATGAGAGGATACCACAGGGTAGCTGTCATAAAAATGAGAATGGGAATCACTGCTTGTAAGGAATTCAAAGAATGAAAAGCAAGCTGCCAAGTCATAAGATAAAAGTCCAAAAAGCCATTAGCTGGTCTGGAATGCTGTACCAAAGTTTTCAAAACAAAATTTTTACGTGGGAAGAAAAGAAAAAAAGCTGAGGTACTCTTGTAGGCCACCAATGACAGAAACTAAAAGTATCCTGTTTACCCAAATAACATTAAAACACAAACAGGGTCTACCACACAATCCAAAAGCAAAGAAAGCTTTTCTTTAACTTCCCCATCTAAGTGCTCCTGAAAACTATGAACACCATGAGAACAATGTCTAAGTCAAAGGGCTGAGATGGCTAGGTATAAACTAGATTGAGTTCTAGGATTTCTCACATTACTTCTATCAAAACAGGATAAAATGCAATAATGTTTATAAAGGAAGTTAAAGTTCAAAACTAGAAAACATTATAATACTAGACATCAAAGTAGTGGTTTGCCATGGGCGTGGGGAGTTACCGATCATAATACAGCACAAGATACTGTCCAGGGTTTTGATAATGTTCTGTATCTCAATAATGATTACACAGGTGTGTTCACATTGTGAAAAGCCACTGAACTGTACACTTAGGTGAACTTTCTATGTGTATAATCGTATTTACTTTTTTTAAAAAAGCAGGGAGGGGTAAAAAAGGAAATTTCTCCCTCTGGAAATGAAACATATTACTGCAAAAACAACATCAAAAATTGACGTTTAGTGGAGACAGTTCAAATTAAGAATTACAGGTTTGGCATGGAGAACAGACTTGTGGTTGCCAAGGGGTTGTGGGGGGTGGGATGGACTAGGAGTTTGGGGTTAGTAGATGCAAACTATTACATTTAGAATGGATAAAAAACACGGTCCTATTGCAGAGCGCGGGGAACTATATGCACTCTCTGGGGATAGACCATGATGGGAGACAATGTAAGAAAGGGAATATAAATACATACACACATATGTATGCCTGGGTCACTTTGCTGTACAGCAGAAATTGGCACAACATTGTAAGTCACCCATAATTTTTTAAAAAAGCAATACTTTTTAACAAATAGATATAAATTTAGGAGTTCCTGGCGTGGCTAAGTGGAAACGAATCTGACTACTATCCATGAGGATGCAGCTTCGATTCCTGGCCTCACTCAGTGGGTTAAGGATCCCATGTTGCCGTGAGCTGTGGTTCAGGTAGCAGATGCAGCTTAGATCCCACGGTGCTGTGGCTGTGGTGTAGCCCAGCAGCTACAGCTGATTCAACCCCTAGCCCAGAAACTTCCATATGCCATGGGTGCAGCCCTAAAAAGACAAAAAAAAAAGAGGGGGAGTTCCCGTCGTGGCGCAGTGGTTAACGAATCCGACTAGGAACCATGAGGTTGCGGGTTCGGTCCCTGTCCTTGCTCAGTGGGTTAAGGATCTAGCATTGCCGTGAGCTGTGGTGTAGGTCGCAGACGCGGCTCGGATCCCGTGTTGCTGTGGCCCTGGTGTAGGCCAGTGGCTACAGCTCCGATTGGACCCCTAGCCTGGGAACCTCCATAAGCCGCAGGTGCGGCCCAAAGAAATAGCAAAAAGACAAAAAAAAAAAAAAAAGAGGAGTTCCCGTCGTGGCACAGTGGTTAACAAATCCGACTAGGAACCATGAGGTTTCGGGTTCGATCCCTGCCTTGCTCAGTGGGTTAACGATCCAGCGTTGCCATGAGCTGTGGTGTAGGTCACAGACGCAGCTTGGATCTAGCTTTGCTGTGGCTGTGGTGTAGGCCGGCGGCTACAGCTCCGATTGGACCCCTAGCCTGGAAACCTCCATATGCCGCGGAAGCAGCCCAAGAAATAGCAAAAAGACAAAAAAAAAAAGAATTACAGGTTTGGGGTGGGGAGAAGAGAGTTAATGTAGAGAAGTATTACAAAGCTCCTCAAGGGCTATCAGTAGATAAATCACAGACACACACACACAACTTTTTCAGAAGGAAAAAATATTGGTACCTGCCTCTGTAACACAGCCATGCTAAATTTCACTCCATTTATGAAACACATAAATTTGCTTCTAATGGGAAAGCATATATGAACTGCAGGATCTACTTTCCTTAAACGTTTGTCCTTTAAAAAAAAAAAAAACAGTATCCAGTAAGGAGTTAATTAGAAACTGCTATTCCTGAACCACTTCAGTGCCATTTTGAAAAATCAATTCATCCCTATGGGGTGGCAGCATTCTGGTAGAAATAAAAGGTATAAATTATGTTCTAAACCCTATAAATTTCCCAATACAAGGCAGAAGGAAATTTCATCATACCAGGTTCTTTTCCTGCAATTCTCTTTGTAATCCTCAAGCACAGAGGACACATTTTCAAATACTATGTTTTCACAAAGTTCATCTGATTTTTCTTCCTAGCATTAATGGAATCACAACAATTGTGCTGGTCAATATTTAATAAAACAGGTTTGGAACCATTAGTTTTAAAATCCAAGTATGTATAAATATCTCACTTTTTTAAAAAATTACTTTATTATCTTGAATAACTTCATAAAAGAAAAAAAAATACTTTCATAAACAGTAAGAACTTCATACATTTAAAAAGTTCTCCTTCACATGTATGCCTTCACTAATGCACACATGTTATTTCTTAGATTAGTCTTTTTTTCTTTCTTTCTTTCTTTCTTTCTTTTTTTTTTTTTTTTTGCTTCTTAGGGCTGCACCTACAGCATATGGAAGGTCCCCATCTCAGGGCTGAATTGGAGCTAGAGCTGCCAGCCACAGCCACAGCCACAGCCACAGCCACAGCAATGCTGAATCCAAGCTGCATCTGTGACCTACATCCCATGCCAGATCCTTAAACCACTGAGTGAGGCTGAGGATCAAACCCTCATCCTCAGGGATACTAGTCGGATTCTCAAGCTGCTGAGCCACAACAGGAACTCTGATTATTCATTATTTAATTACAGTAAATGCACCACATTGCCATGCCACTATTAACAACTGAAAAAGAAAAGTACTGTGATTCTGGAATTTGAATCCTAGAACTGATGAGTACTTTTTAATTTATAAACATATTAGAGGCATATGATGTCAATTTAATGAGGGAAACACCTTAAGCACACATCTTAACTTGTTGATCTTAGAAGTTTCTCTAATTCCACAATATCTATCAAAATAGTTTTTCTCTTTACAGCCTCTATTACTGAACCCTTAAGTAGTTTCATATTTTGTCCTCTCAAGAAAGGACAAATTGTTCCACTTAATCCTACCGAATTCTGGTATATGAGAAAATATATTTGAAACTTTGGTTGAAAAGAAAAGGAATTATAAAACATTGTTTTGTACAAAACAAACTTTTATTATCCTCAAATTATAAAGTGCTTTGAAAAATTGATAAGAAAACAGAACAATAAAGAGACCAGAGCAAAAGATATTAAACATGTCATAAAAAAAAAATTTTAAAAACAGCACTTCTTTACGATTGGGGTTAAAAATAAACAATATAAAATATAAACATTTAAAATGTAAAAGTCAAACAGCAAAACAAAGAAAAAGTAAAACTATTTAATAAACAGACTTGAGACAATTACTGATTTCCAGGAAAACATTTAGATTTTCACTTCACACCAATGCCAGATGAGGTAAAATGTTAAATTTATTTAAAACTAAAATAAATAGTATTAAAATCAGTATTATTTATTTATTACATTTCTAGACAAGGAAAATTTCAGAAGATCAAGAATAAAGCAAAATTAGGACAACAGTTAGATTATAATTTTAGAATCTATCTTAAAAACTCACAAAAGAAATACATTTATTAAGCATAAATATAGTAGTAACCTAAGAAAGTATGACTTACCCATTACATTTTTATAAACGATACTTAATGTTGAAGTATAGAGCAAAAGCCACTCCAATGTGAATGTAAATTGATCTTTTTGACAAATACTGTGACACTCTGTTTTAAGAGCCTTTAAAATGTACCTAAAAATTGTATCTGCAATATACTAGAAGATAAAACTATATACAGGAAACATATATAAATATTCTTCGCATTGTTTATATATGCAAAAAATTATAACAGGAGAATGATACAGCTACACATGAAACACCATTTATAATGATGGTTATGAAGACTCACTGTGAGACTGGGAAAATATTACCTAACATTAGGTTAAAAACAGGACATGAAATTAAATATATGTCTTATCCACAAACATGTAAAAGATATATTTTTAAACAGGGAAGAAATACATCAAAATTTTAGTATGGTTATACGAACTCCCAAGATTTTAAATCCTCGAATCAGCTAACAAATCATTAAAACACACATAAACACAAACTTAATACCTAAATCAAGTACTACATACCATCAAACTAATACTGAAGTGAGCAGAAGGCTTAAATCAATACATTAAGAGAGACTGAAAAAGCAAGTAAAGCAACAAAGAAAATCTACTACAAAAGAAATATGTCTCACCTCAGGACAATCAGCTGTGCTAATAAGAATGGAGACATAATAATATCAGTGTTCAAAACTATACAAATGATTCACACAGGTCATTTACTCATTTTAATTATCTGCTCTGAAAATTCCTTCATCAACAAATGTGCTAATCTTTAGTCAACTGGTTAATTATTACAGATATCAAATATTCAATGTAAGAGGAAGGTATTCCCTTGAAATATTAAATAAAAAAATAGATAAAAGCAATAAAATAAAACAATGAAAATTCCATACACAACAGCACTGATTTTGGGGGGGGGGGTATCAGATGAGTTCTGTAAGTAAATTTTCTAGAAAACTGAAATAAATTAAAGTTTTGAATATATTTACTCTTTTCTTCTAAAAATTCACCAATTTCTTCCTTAAATACAGGACACAGACTAAAAGTTTATGATTAAAGTCATCATTGTGAGACACCACATACCATACACTAGAACACTGTGATTCTCTCAGAAGTTAATTGATTACAGGACTGTATGTCTCCATGTAATGATCTTAAACACTATTCTATAGTTCCACATACTTTTCAATAGCTCTTCTTCAAGAACCTTGAAATAAGATGACTTTTCAGCTATCAGTGTACCTAACTCTAATGGCCAACCTTGCAAATTGTAATCTGTGGGCTAAAAAATCAGATAACAACCCTGTTGGCACTGCAGAATTTTAAGTTATTTACCTCAATTAGTAGGTTCTGAATAAAACTTAAGAGTACGTGGTTAGTTATTTTGAAGCCTCAGGAAGGATCTCTGCTGTTTCAAATGGCTGAAATCACTACCACTCAAAAATTACTGACTGTAACATATATAAACTGGAGTTCCCAAAGAATAGTAATAATAATAATAATAATACCTGAATAGTTTGATAAGTCTCCTCAGGCAAAGTCACTCAACTCACTTGTCTCTGACCAGAGAAAAGTATCTACATAAATGAGAGAGAACAACTGAAAAGAAAAAGAAGTGAAAGGGACAAATTCGAGTGAAATAGCAAACTCCATACTGCGGTGGTTTTAGAAGTCTTAGGATTTTAGGATATATTTAATGAGAGTGGAGGTTTTTTGTTTTCCTTTATTTTGGCCATGCCGCTGGCATGTGGAAGTTCTCAGGCTAGGGATCAACCCGCACCACAGATGTAACCTAAGTTACTGCAGTGACACCAATTCCTTAACCTACTGACCACCAGGGAACTCTCTTGATGGTATTTTTTAAAGTATAATTACAGCAGTTAACAGAGTATTACCTACAGAAATATGCACCACATATACATTAAAGAGTACTTTAAAAAGCAGAAAACTTCCAGCAAATAGTCCTTGTACTTAAATTGAGGCTAAATTTTCATATGAATTGGCAGATTGTTTAAAAAGCCACCCGTTGCTGTGGCTCTGGTAGGCCGGCGCTACAGCTCTGATTGGACCCTTAGCCTGGGAACCTCCATATGCCGTGGGAGCGGCCCTACAAAAGGCAAAAAGACCAAAAAAAAAAAAAAAAAAGCATCTACAACACACTTTCACTGATATTCCTGATCAAGTGATTTACTGTCATCTGTTTTGGTCACTGGCTCAAGAGGAGGCAGGAAATAAAATGTATATTCTTCATATAATTAATATGTAGCACAGGTATTATACTATATAGTTTACCAAGTTACAGGCCTATGGAAATTAGCATTGTGCCTGTTCTAAAGAAAAAAACTCCAGGAGTTCCTAAGTGGCTCAGCAGGTTAAGCATTCAGCTTTGTCACTGCAGGGGCTCCGGTTGTTGTCATGGCACAGGTTTGATCCCTGGCCCAGGAACTTTTGCATGCTGTGGATTCAGCCAAAAAGTAAAAAAAGAAAGAAAAAACCCAGTGAAGACATTATCTCTGTTGTTAAAATCCTCTCATCACTGAAGCTCATTAGTTCTCATACGTCAGTTCTATGACAGTAAAAAATGAGAAAATGGAAAATAAAATGTCTTGGTTATTTAAGTTTTACTCAAGCAAAACTCAAATCATGTAAGATGTAATTCTCGGATTTTCTCAGTATATTCTCAGTAAAATATCTAGAACCTGGCTACTTTAGTGTCTGTAAAGTGCTGTTAATCCCTAAAATCTACTAAAAACATTTTATAAAACAAAGTTGTAAGAGTAAGGAACATAAAGATGCACACACCAATTACCAAAGGCCCAATTCCTAAGCAAAACTTAGTAAACATCCTTGCAAAAGCCATTATACAACCATGATCTTCAAATCCTTTGTCATTTCACAAGTTCCTACTTCTTAAAAAGTGCTCAACAAAAGTTACTTAAGAGGGCTTTAATGAAGTAAAGAATTCACAAAGCTTCAATTAAACATCAACTTAAGTGCTAATTTTTCTATCTTTTTTTTTTGGGACAGGTGATATCAAGCAATTTGGGGGGTGGACTGAAACCTGTTTTGAAAGAAAGAGGGGAAAATTGCCTCACATACTGATTCCAAATTCTGGTCAACTCAAGCTGCCCTCCCACCATCATGAGCTGCCTATTTTGGGACCATGGCTCCTTCAACCTTCTACTATGCTCTGCAACTTCTCCAATTCCATTTCAGTTATCAACCTATCCACTCCCATGTTTCCTTTTCCTCTTTCCCACTTCACACCCCTCAACACTCATTTTTACGTCCCAACAATCCTACTTGAACTATTACAAGAGAAAACCACACTAAGAATGGGCACTTTTTTTATATGACAGGTCTAATAAACATTGCTGGTAGGTTTGAGGGAGAAAATACAAAAAGGAAATCACAAAATGCTGCTTACAGTGGAGATATGATGTATCTACTACTTTCACTAAACTGCATGGTCAGAAGTACTTAAGCTGATAACTTTTTAAACTTCTGGAAAACTCCTACACACTCACTTGGGAACAGTTTAGAATTCATAAGCACCATAAAATATAAATATGACTATAAGTGTAAATACATAACACAAATATTAAACATAAAAAGATAAAGCTCAGAGTTCCCTTGTGCAGTGGATTAAGGATCCAGCATTGTCACTGCAAGTGGCTCAGGTCAATGCTGTGGCGAGGATTCGATCCCTGGCCCGGGAACTTCTACATGCCACAGGAAAGGCAAAAAAAGAAAAGAAAAAAAAATATACACACACACACACACAAATAAACTCAAGTAATAAAACATTTATTTCTTTAAATTTTATTTCACCTGGACTTTATTTTTGCACAAAGCTGCCAGCTTACTAAAGCTCTAGGGCAAACATCACTATCACTCAAAACTACACCATCAAAAACCTGTCCAAAAAATTCATTTTTTAAAAGCATGTAATGTACGCATGAGTCAAAAAACAGGTACATTATCACTAAATAAACACAGAATTGAGTAGAAAATTTTTTACTGATTGCTAATGCTGTGATAGTGTATCTTAACACAACACCCCTCCATTTCCTCCCCTTCCATACATGGAAAAACAAATGCATGGAAAATATCTGGAATAATACACAGCTTACAGCTAAGAGTAGTTACAGAGATTTAAGACTGAGGAAGGCAACTCGATGGAATGATTCAGGAAGCATTTCATCCTATATTCTTCTTCGCACTAAGTGCAGGGACAACTAACACGTTTGTAGTTTAAAAAAAAAAACCTATGGATTACTTAATTATCTAATTAGTCTTGTAATTAACTTAGCAAAGTTTATATATAACTAAATATATCCAAATACTGCTCAAGAATACCAAAAAAAGTACAGAATAAATTCATTTTGATAAAACACTGGGGAAATGGAGAAAAAGTAATCTGTCAAATTCATTTAAGGAGAAATTGAACTCTACTTTGACATTAAAGTTTACGAAGAGAAGTTTGCTTTTAAATGGCTTAAAACATCCCATTACCTTAAATATGCAATCTAAAACATTCATCCTTGAACAACAAAGATGGCAACCGCATAACAGTACTTATCAAAATCTTATCGATAATTATGAGTTAACAGGCACGTACAAAAAATTAAAGAACGGTTTTATTCCGACGTCAGGTATTGTCATAGATATAAAGGATCCCTACAAATACTACCACAAGTTATCATAAATACAAAGTAAATTAGAGTGAGGGAGAAGTTATCAAATGATCAAATAAATGTTTAGGAGTAAATGATGCCCAGAGAGAAGAAATGGAACGCGCTCTATCTTAGGCGTCAGAGAAGAGCCAGTGGAGAAAGGTACTGCGGCAGAAATAAGCGACAGAATGTTAACAGGTCTGGAATTCTTTAGAAAATGGCAACAAGGGGAAAAACTGACAAGAACGTCTGAAAGTAAGAGGAACGGTATCCAATGGAATCGTCACGTCTGTGCGAGCACTGCTCCGAACTTCCAGTGAGACGGGGGAGGAACGATCACTGAGCGGGGGAGAAGGAGCCCCGGCTGAGGGATGCATTCGCTTCTGCAGGTGGCGGAGCGCCCGCAGGGGGGTGGGGAGAATAGTGTCGCCTCAAACGGGTCAATAGATTCCCTTCAGGACTAGAGGAAGCTGACACAGCATGTCTCCCGGCACCAAGAGGCACGTGCCCCGGCCCCTCCCTATCAACTTGCCTTGTAGAAAGAGTTGCGAGTCTCAAGCCCCCCGGAACCCAGGGCTCCGCCATCCAGGACAACTGCTCTGCCAACAAGGTCCCGCGAGAATCGGGAGATCTCGCGATACAAACCCACACGCATCTCGCGAGTTTGCGGCAGAACCAACATGGCGGTACAGAGAAACTAGTATTTCGGCATATAAAAAGTATTTCGTTAACGAAGAGAAGAATGAGTGTGACACAGAAAGAACAGGAAGTCTTTTCTGTCTTATATTTCTCTTCATAGCCCCCTAGTAGAGATGAAAAGCGGCAAACAACCCTAAAACCTCGGACGACCACGATTACACTACAACAAACACAGCAGCCCTCTGCCTCAGCCAACCTCCCCAACATGTCACGTGGAGACAGAGTCTCTGCGTGCCGGTCACGTGGACCGCTACTAAGCGAGCGCGCGCCCGTCGTCCGCCCCAGAGCCTTCCCCGCCCCCCTTTTGCCCGCGCACACGTGCGCGCGCACCCCCGCCCCACGTGGGGGCTTCGCCGTCGCCGCCGCAGCCGCCGCCGCCGCTACCTCCAGCCCACCCCCTCCCTGCACTCGGTTCCAAATCCGGGTCTCAGAATCGGTTGTCCGGGGGTTCCCTCCTGCTCCGTTCTCCCTCCCCCATCTGTAGCCGCCACCACGTGCCCCGAGCGCCGGCTCACCTTTCGCGTGGGGCCAGGCACCTCGGCCCACTCGGGGAGGCGCCGCCGTCGTGGCTGCTCTCCGCCCCCGCCACGGCACTGGCTTGGGTGGCCGCCGCCGCAGGAAGCTCGACAGCGGCGCCGGGGCGCTTCCAGGTGGGTCCCCGCCTCCCGTTCCTGCTACTTCCCGCAGCACCAGCGGCTCCTTCCGGTCCCCTCCTTTCTCCTCCTCGCTGGGACAGGCGGGCGGTGGCGGCTGCTGGCGCGCTCACTACACCGCCTGCTGGTAACCGCAGCTGGTGCAGCGCCAGCGGGCTGGGTGGGCCGGGGGTGGCCGAGTTTCGCCCCCGCGGTTCGCCCGCGCCCCTCGGCAAGGGTTGGTCTAATGAGGGCAGGACCCATTCCATCCCCTGCTGTAGTCAGGGTACTACCGTTGGAGGAAAGTCTTCCCGGTAGCCCGGCCGTTGGTCCTCTTCATCCTGCCCTTTGTGGCCTCTTGAGAGATTTGTACACTCTCCCTCCCTTAGCAGTGTGGTCTCAGGTAGGAAAATATCTGTATGTACATTGAATATGCTCCTGCCTTCCTCCAGCCGCATAGAACCCTCGCACGCCTCTCTGGTTTTCTAGCTGTTCCTACAACACGCAGGCTCGATCCACTTCAGGACTTTGCGTTTGCTATAGCCTACGCTAGAACACTTCCTCCAGATTTTTTTTTTTTTTTTCTTTTTAGGGCCGCACCCGGGGCATATGGAGGTTCCCAGGCTAGGGGCCAAATCGGAGCTGCAGCTGCCAGCCTACACCTCAGCTCACGGCAACTGCTGGATCCTTAACCCACTGACTGAGGCCAGGGATCAAACTCAAGACCTCATGGATCCTTGTCGGGTTGCTTATGCTGAGCCATGTGGTAGATGTTCCACAAATATTTCAGTTCCCTTCTCAAAGGTGGACATCTGAAACTTCACAGACCAGCTCTATCCAAAAGAGCACACTTGCACCATCACTCTTACTGTCTTTACTTGCTTATATGACAGTTATCACTTACAGACATTTGTCCACCCTTTACCACCAAGAATGTGAGATCCTTAAAGGTAAGGAAGGACTTTTGATGGGAGTTCCCGTCGTGGCGCAGTGGTTAACGAATCCGACTAGGAACCACGAGGTTGCGGGTTCGGTCCCTGCTCTTGCTCAGTGGGTTGACGATCCGGCGTTGCTGTGAGCTGTGGTGTAGGCTGCAGACGCGGCTCGGATCCTGTGTTGCTGTGGCTCTGGCGTAGGCGGGTGGCTACAGCTCCGATTGGACCCCTAGCCTGGGAACCTCCATATGCCGCGGGAGCGGCCCAAGAAATAGCAACAACAACAACAAAAAGACAAAAAATAAAGTAGGAAGGACTTTTGCTCTTGCTGTATCCACAGACCTGTGTCTGGCACAAAGTTTGTTTTTTGTTTTTTTTTTTTTTGGTCTTTGCCTTTTCTTTTTCCACTCCCCTGGCATATGGAGATTCCCGGGCTAGGGATCCAATTGTGAGCTGTAGCCACCGGCCTACGCCACAGCAATGCAGGATCCCAGCCTCCTCTGCGACCTACACCACAGCTCAGGGCAACGCCGGATCTTTCACCCACTGAGCAAGGCCAGGGATCAAACCTGCAACGTCGTGGTTCCTAATCGGATTCGTTAACCACTGAGCCACAACGGGAACTCCTGGCACAAAGTGTTTAATGCTCTTATTAAATCATATCAAGGAACTATAGTGAGCATGCAAGAAAATAAAGGCCCACACTGATAGAGATAAGTCCTTTTTTTTCTTTTCTTTTTGCTTTTTAGGGCTTCACCTTCAGTATATGGAAATTGTCAGGCTAGGGGCCACAGTCACAGCAATGCAGATCCAGAAGTGCATCTGCAACCTACACCATTCCTTAACCCACTGAGCAGGATTAGGGATTGAACCTAAGTTGTCATGGTTACTAGTGAGGTTCCTTACAGGCTGAGCCACAGTAGGAACTTCTAAAAGCCACTTTAACTGGAACTCTTCTGCAGTTATCCTGCACTGCTTGATTGCTCTCTTGTTTTCTTATCTTTGAAACTTTTTTTTTTAGGCAAGTGGATATGGGCCTCCTTTTCTTTTGCTAATGAAAATTGTTAAATGGTTGAAATGCCTTTTTGTATTTGATTTAGTTGGGAGTTCAACTCAAAAGAACATGTTTGGAGATAAATTGTGGCAGGTATGTTCTTAAATTGGCACATCAACAAGTCTGTCTTTGTTGAATCAACTTAGTTCCAGGCCTTCTACTAGGACTAGAGATACAAAAATAAACAAAACAGGGTTTCCCTACCTTGCTGTATATGCTGTTAGAGCCAGGTTCTAATTTAAAATAACTGTAACAGCACTGGGAGCTATAGTCACTTATGATGAAGCATGATAATGTGAGAAAAAAATGTATGTGTGATAGGGTCACCTTGCTGTATAGTAGAAAACTGACAGAATACTGTAAACCAGCTATAATGGAAACAAAATAAAAATCATTAAAACAACTGTAACAGCTCTCTTCTTGATTCCTATGTGCCATGCAATATGCTATGTACTAATCCTATACTTTATCCTATTTCAGGCTTCCAGTAATCCTGAGATAGAGACTCTTAGTGGTGAGCACTGAAATGTACTTCTAAGATCCATTCTGGCATTGCCTAATATCACACCCCTTCGAAAGGCGGAAAATCCAATGACTGATCAATACAGGAGCACTAATATCTATCTCAGAATTTTTGGAAAGCCAGCCCTCTCATCTCAATTTGGTACCGTTCTGATGGATCATCCCATTTCCAGAATAACCTGCATCTCATTAGGATGGTATCAAAGTTCCACTTCTCTCTCTGCCTAGTACTTCCCTTCTCTCTCACAAGAGGTGATCCAAAGAGCATACCCTAATAAATGTGCACACTAATCATGTAAGAGTCTGCCTTCTGGAGAACGCAACACATGATACTATTCACATTTTTTTTTTTGATGAGAAAATAGGCTTAGGTTAAGTAACTTACCCAAGTTTGAGCTGCAGGAGTTCTGTATAGAGATATAAATAGGGTATTGTGGGAACAGAGGAGGACTTGGGAAAGTTTTGTTGTTGTTGTTGTTTTACCAGGGTTGGCATTTGAATTACAGCATGACTTTGCAAAGCAGAGAAAAAAGACCATTTTCAGCAGAGGGAACTGCAATGAAAGTGTGTGGAAATGAGAGAGGGGAATTACAAGTAGCCCCAAGCAGCAGTGCTCAAGAGTCTTTGGAGCAAGCACTAAAGGGATGAAAGGAAAGGACCATTTCACTGACGCTAAAGAAGGGAGCCAGGAGTTCCCGTCATGGCTCAGCGGAAAGGGATCCAACTAGGAACCATGAGGTTTCAGGTTCGATCCCTGGCCTCGCTCAGTGGGTTAAGGATCCGGGTTGCTGTGAGCTGTGGTGTAGGTCGAAGACGAGGCTCGGATCTGGCATTGCTGTGGCTGTGGTGTAGGCCGGCAGCTGTAGCTCTGATTAGACCCCTAGCCTGGGAAGCTCCACATACCGCGAGTGCGGCCCTCAAAAGACCAAAAAAAAAAAAAAAAAAAAAAAGGATGCCAAAAGTAAGGGTAGATCCTAGCTGAGTAGAAAGGGATAAAATCTCCTCAGATCTTCAGTTATCCAAGAGAGGGAGAGAAGAGCTCTTTTGCTCGTGGAAAAAACAACCACTGCCAACTTCACTGGTGAAGGCTACTCCCTAATTGTGATATATCCATATATGACCTTGGTCCTTTTCATCTAGAATCACAGAATAGTGACAACGCAAGAGGCTTCAAGATCATCTAAAGGGATTGTATAATATTTTCTCAAGCACTGGCATTCCTTTTACAACACAATCTTAGGCCAGAATCCAAACCCCCAAAAAGATGGCGTGGAAGTGGGCAAGGACTGACCTCTCCCTCAGTCCCTTACCCTGACACACAAGGCACTGTCTCAGAACACACTTAGAAAACCATCAATGTAGTTCATTCATTCTTTTAAGAAATACGCCAGGAGGAATTCCTTGATGGCTCAGCAAGTTAAGGACCCGGTATTGTCACTGCTGTGGCCCAAGTCACTGGTGTGGTGCAGGTTGGATTCCTTCCCAGAAACTTCCATATGGCACGGGGGAAGCCAAAAAAAAGGAATATGCCAGGAGCTGCACTAGAGGTTCTAGAGATAAAGTAGTCAACAAAGCAAGCACTGATCCTACTCTTCCAGAGCCTATAGTATAGAGAAGGAGGCTAACATTTAGGAAGCAATCACGGGAGTTCCCGTCATGGCACAGTGGAAACAAATCTGACTAGAAACCATGAGGTTGCAGGTTTGATCCCTGGCCTCGCTCAGTGGGCTAAGGATCAGGCATTGCCGTGAGCTGTGGTGTAGGTCACAGATGTGGCTCGGACCCTGCATTACTGTAGCTGTGGCTGTGGCCGGAAGCTGTAGCTCCAATTAGACCCCTAGCCTGTGAACCTCTGTATGCCGCAGGTGTGGCCCAAAAAGAAAAAAAGAAAAGACCAAGAAGCAATCACATAAACACTGTACATAAATTAAAACTGATCAGAACCAGGAATGAAAATACAGGTCACTAGAGAATATGTTCACATGTCCAAAAGTACATGTTCTGAGGTCTTTTTTATAGTTAGAAGAAAAAGGAGTTCTGTAGTACAGGGGGTTAAGGATCTGGTGTTGTCACTGCAGCAGTTCAGGTCACTGCTTTGGCATAAGTTCAGTTCCTGGCCTGGGAACTTCCACATGACAGGGGCAAGGCCAAAAAAAAAAAAAAAAGAAGAAGAAATAGAAGGAAAAGGGAGAACTTCGTGAGGAAGTAACATGTAGGCTGAATGAGACCAGAAATATGACTATACAGGAGTTCCTGTTGCGGCTCAGTGGTAAATGAACCCAACTAGTATCCATGAGGACGTGGGTTTGATCCCTGGCCTCGCTCGGTGGTTTAAGGATCCAGCATTGCCGTGAGCTGTGGTGTAGGTCACAGACATGGCTCTGATCTGGCGTTGCTATGCTGTAGGCCGGCAGCTGCAGCTCCAATTCAACCCCTAGCCTAGGAATCACCATATGCCATGGGTATGGCCCTGAAGAGACCAAAACAAAAAACAAAAAAAAGAAAAGAAAAGAAAAGAAATATGATGATGTATTTGGGAGTTAGGCATAGGACAAGGAAAATATTCTACAGAGAGAAGCGTGGATTCAAAGTTCCCCTCAAGATTGAGCTCACTAGTCCTTTCTTGTTTACTGCTACCACCACCACCAGCAGCAGCCTCAGAAAGAAGCCACTACTTTTCTGATGGACATATGTAAAATCCAATATGAACTAATACATCATAATTTCTTCCATTAAATCATAAGATATTATCCATGTCATTAAATAGCATTTAACCATTTTTCTATTTGGCAGCATTTAGGCTGTTCCATTTTCATGATTGGTTTAATGAATGCTCTTGTGTCCAAACATATGTCCAGATATTAGGGGGTTGAATCTCTACAATTTGGGTACCTGATTGAATCTGTAAGTTAAAAGAGTCTAGGATTCCAGGCTTGAGTGACCAGTGAGGTGGAGGTGTCAGTGATGACCGTAGGAAATTCTTTTTTTTTTTTCTTTTTACAGCTGCACCTGTGGCATATGAACATTCACAGGCTGGGGGTCAAACCAGAGCTACAGTTGCCAGCCGACACCACAGCCACAGCAGTGCCAGATCCAAGCCACATTCTTTGATCTGTGCTTCTGCTCGCTGCAACACCAGATCCTTAACCCACTGAGTGAGGCCAGGGATCGAACCCGAATCCTCATGGATGCTAATCGGGTTCTTAACATCCTAAGCCACAAAGGGAACTCCAGGAAATTCTAAAGTGGGAGTAGGTTTGGGGAGGAAATGATATGAATTTGAAGTAACTCACATATTTGAAAGACAGAGTCATCGACAGTAACTTATTAGGAGTTCTCTGGTGGCACAGTGGGTTAAGGACCAGCATTGTCACTGCAGTGGCAAGGGTCACTGCTGTGGCAAGGGTTCAATACCTGACCTGGGAATAATGCCTTGGGCTCAGCCAAAAAAACAAAACAAAACAAAAACAAAAAAACAGAAACTTACTAGACAAATTTACCAGCCATCTATTTGTGCTACACACTGTGTTAAGAAACAAATAACTGTGTTAAGTAAACAAGAGAAATCCTTTTTAGTGCTCCCTGTCTAGTGAGGAAGATATTGTACACCAATACAAAGGCGTGTATTTGGCATATTTTTAAAAAAATTATACCTTATTTATTTTTTTTTCTTTTTAGGGCTGCACCTGTGGCATATGGAAGTTCCCAAGCTAAGGGCTGAATCAGAGCTGCCAGCCTACACCGTAGGCAGGGTCCAAGCCACATTTGCAACCTACGCTACACCCTGCAAGAACGCTGGATCCTTGAACCCTGAGCAAGGCCAGGGATGGAACCCACATCTTCGCGGATACTAGTTGGGTTCTTAACCCGCTGAGCAAAACAGGAACTCCTACCTTCTTATTTCTAAAAACATGTAAGTGGCTTACAATATATAAGAGGTAAAGTAGAACAATGGGAATATTGAGGCAAGAGGAAAATGGAAGCGAGTAAAATAATACACAGAAGTATATGTCCTGGAGTTCCCATTGTGGCCCAGAGGTTAACAAATCCGACTAGGAACCTTGAGGTTGCGGGTTCGATCCCTACCCTTGCTCAGTGGGTTAAGTATCAGGCATTGCCCTGAGCTGTGGTGTAGGTTGCAGACGCAGCTTGGATCCTTTGTTGCTGTGGCTCTGGTGTAGGCCGGTGGCTACAGCTCTGATTAGACCCCTAGCCTGAGAATCTCCATATGCCGCAGGAGCAGCCCTAGAAAAGGCGAAAAGACAAAAAAAAAAAAAAAAAGTACATGTCCTAAGGACTTGAACACTTGCTTTAAGCTTTCTGGCACATGTAACAAGGGAAAACGAGATCAGTTATGGTCAGCTCAATGCCCATAGGATAGTAACAAACTGGTTGCTCAAAGGAGCCATTACTATTTCCAGTATCAAAGATAAATTTCTTCCATGACTTCTCAAAACAAGATCATGGAATATAGTGAAGTGTTCTCAACAGTACTTTTTTACCATCATTTACCATGTTGTTAGTAAATCCAACAACTGAGGAGTTCCCATCATGGTTCAGTAGTTACGAACCCAATGTTTCCATGAGGATGCAGGTTTGATCACTAGCCTCACTCCATGGGTTAAGGATCTGGCATTGCTGTGGCTGTGGGGTAGGGACGCAGCTACAGTTCTGATTAGACCCCTAGCCTGGGAACTTCCATATGCCATGCATGCAGCCCTAAAAAAAAAAAAAAAAAAAAAAAAAAAAAAAAAAAAAAAAGATGACTTTATAGGACTCTTTCTCTATTACAACATCTCTTTATCTAGACTGAAGGCAATTCTGTAAGCTGGGGCAAGGTAAATAGCACAGTCCAGGGAAGAAATTCTTACAGTCTTGTAGTATAAGGAAACATATGGAAATATCTTTATTATCTATATTCCATCCATATATGAACAAGTTACACGTTCTTCAGATGATCCTTCATTTCTTCATGATCTTCCATTCATTTAGATGATATAGTCCATAGATCATCGCCTCCTGGATCCCAGCTGACTCCAGGAGCTCCAAGTTAATACTGGTTTTTTTTGTTTGTTTGCTTTTTGTCTTTTGGCCATTTTTTGGGCCACTACCATGGCATATGGAGGTTTCCAGGCTAGGGGTCTAATCAGAGCTGTAGCCACCAGCCTACACCACAGCCACAGCAACACGGGATCCGAGCCGCGTCTGCAACCTACACCACAGCCCACGGCAACGCTGGATCATTAACGGGAACTCTGATAGTTCTTTTTTAAAGAAGCTTTTTCTCTATATGGTATGTTTTAAGAATTTTGAGGTTGAGTAACACATTGTGCTGAATAAAGTAGTTCAGCTACTTTGTTTTTACTTTTTTATTTTTTGCTAGACTTTTAATGTCTCTCTAACCCTGGGCTTTTACGATTGCATATAAGGCTCCTTTAACACAAAAATCCCTGAAAATTATGTTCGGCATAATGTGATAGAGTTTTTACTTTTTACTAAGTAGATTAATTAAAAATACATTAATAATAAAGCATATTAGAGCTTTTTGATAAATTATTTGCTGAGAGGTTAATCTTCTGAATGTTGGTGAGAATTGCTAGTATGAAATTGATTCTGACCAGCAAGGAAGAGCAGAGAGGGACAAATGGGGCTAATCATTATTGAACATTTGTTTTGGGCACGTGGGCCCATTTTATGGTCTCTCCTTTGTGATGTAGCAAAAAGAACATGGGTTTGGAATCAGATCTGGATTTAAATTCTCGCTCTAGCACTCAGGAGCTCTGTAACTTGAAGCAAGTTGCTTATATGAAGCCCTAGTTTTCCTCAATATAAATGATACAGTGCTTTCTACTTATGTAGAGTCTGTGATGTACTTGATATAAAATAGGTGCTCAGTAAATGCTATTTGTTACTTCATTGATGCCGAAATTGTGGCACAGAGGAGTTTGTGGCACAGAGAAGTTTGTAACACAAAACTACTAAGTGACAAATATCTGTCAGGCTTCCAAGCTCCTCATGCTTTTTCCAAAGCACTATTCTTTGTCTCCTAGATGAAAATGGAAATAATGGGAATCAAAAATTAGTGACTGTGTCACATTGGATTTTATGTTATTAGAGGGATTCACAAAAAAGTGGGTTTCAGAAAATTCAGAAAAAAGATTGATAGGAGTTCCTATTGTGGCTCAGCAGGTTAAGAACCTGACTAGTATCCATAAGGATATAGGTTCCATCCCTGGCCTTGCTAAGTGGTTAAGGATCCGGTGTTGCTGCAAGCTGCTGTGTAGGTTGCAGATGTGGTTTGGGGGTTTGGCATTGCTGTGGCTGTGGCATAGGCTGGCAGCGGAAGCTCTGATTGGTCCCCTGGACGGGAAACTTCCATATGCCATAGGTGCGGCCTTAAAAAGAAAAAAAATTAAAAAAAAGATTGGTAATGACCACAGATGGTATTATCAATCAATATTGATAGAAGGCATTTAGAAATGAAACATTTTGGAGTTATGCTGTGGTGTAGTGGATTAAGAATCCGACTGCAGTGGCTGAGGTTGCTGTGCAGGTGTGAGTTCAATCCCCAGCCTGGCACAGTGGTTTGAAGGATCTGGTGTTGGCTGCAGCTGTGGAGTAGGTTGCACCTGTGGCTCAGATTCAGTTCCTGGCCTGGGAATGCCATGGATGCAGCCATTAAAAAGAAAAAGTTATTAAAAGTATGAAGAAGTTTCCACAGATGGTAGAGAAATTATGAGGCAACTAGAGAAAATACTGTAATTTCCACCTAAGTAATTTCTAATAAACTTCAAAAGAAAACATATCAAGGATACCCACATTTACTAATGGTGAATAACTGATGGTTAATACAGAAAAGTCTGGTGTCATTAAGAATGTGGGGAGGCTAGAGCTCTGAATGAGTTAAAGTTTGCAAAAAATGCTGGGATTTCCTGTCATGGTGCAGTGGAAACGAATGTGACTAGGAACTGTGAGGTTGCGGGTTTGATCCCTGGCCTTGCACAGTGGGTTAAGGATCCAGTGTTGCCGTGCGCTGTGGTGTAGGTTGCAGACTTGGCTTGGATCTGGCATTGCTGTGGCTGTGGCATAGGCTGGCAGCTGTAGCTCCTATTCGACCCCTAGCCTGGGAACCTCCATATGCTGCGGGTGTGGCCCTAAAAGGCAAAAAAAAAAAAAAAAAAAAAAGAAAGCCTAAAAATGCTTGAGACAAGAAGGGCTTTAGCACAAGATCAGTAAGGAAGAAAGGGGCCCATTGATTGGGAAGATTATATTAAATAATGACAACTACTCAAATCCTGTTTTACTTCTATCTGGGAGAATGATTTTCATACTGGTAAGGAGACAGTTTAAAGAGGAAATTGTTCCATGGTTGTTATATGGTAAAGAGCATCTAATTTCATTAAATAAGTTTAGGTTCTAATGAATAAATAAATTTCTAGTTCTAATTAATTACTTAGAGCAGTGAAACATCAGTGTTTCTTGATTACTGTGGCTGCTTTTAGATGTAGAGACCATTTACAAGTTTTGGTAAAATAATATTGAGTAGTTAACAAAAAAATATCTTGAAGTTCAACTTTTACATTTTATTTTATTTTTATTTTTTGGTCTTTTTTGGATTTTCTAGGGCTGCTCCCGCGGCATATGGAGATTCCCAGGCTAGGGGTCCAATCGGAGCTGTAGCTGCTGGCCTACACCAGAGCCACAGCAACGCGGGATCCGAGCCTCGTCTGCAACCTACACCACAGCTCAGGGCAATGCCAGATCCTTAACCCACTGAGCAGGGCCAGGGATCGAACCCGCAACCTCATGGTTCCTAGTCGGATTTGTTAACCACTGAGCCACGAAGGGAACTCCAATACTGTTTTGTTTTTTTTTTTTTTTGTCTTTTTGCTATTTCTTGGGCCGCTCCCGTGGCATATGGAGGTTCCCAGGCTAGGGATCGAGTCGGAGCTGTAGCCACCGGCCTACGCCAGAGCCACAGCAACGCGGGATCTGAGCCGCGTCTGCAACCTTCACCACAGCTCACAGCAACGCCGGATCGTCAACCCACTGAGCAAGGGCAGGGACCGAACCCGCAACCTCATGGTTCCTAGTCAGATTCGTTAACCACTGCGCCACGACGGGAACTCCCCAATACTGGTTTTGACATGTATTACATCACAGATTCAGAACCCCTTTCCTTTTCCACAACCCATATACAACGGTAAGATTTTTAAAAAGTCCCTCAACTGAGGAGTTCCCGTCATGGCGCAGTGGTTAACGAATCCGACTAGGAACCATGAGGTTGCGGGTTCGGTCCCTGCCCTTGCTCAGTGGGTTGACGATCCAGCGTTGCCGTGAGCTGTGGTGTAGGTTGCAGACGCCGCTCGGATCCCGAGTTGCTGTGGCTCTGGCGTAGGCCGGTGGCTACAGCTCTGATTCAACCCCTAGCCTGGGAACCTCCCATATGCCGTGGGAGCGGCCCAAGAAATAGCAACAACAAGACAAAAGAAAAAAAAAATAGTCCCTCAACTGAAATACTATAATTAGAAAATCACCATTTTGCAACCTATAATGAAATAATGGATTCAGGCAGTAAGTATCAGTAGAAAACCCTCTTAGTTGAAAAGGTGATCCATAACTACAGTGAAAGAATTGAGCTCTCACCACCTGAATCCCCTAATCAATTCTTGGATCATTAAAAATGGGATGACCAAATGTTGTGCCCCCCTCCCCCCGCCGCTCTGGCTTCACCAGGCTGATCAAACATAGTTGACAGTTATATTGGTAAATCCCGTGAGCAATGCCTCCTGATACCCATGCTCCCTGTAGTTCTCTCCGAAAGAAGATGGTAAAAATGACACTGTGCCAATTCCAGTCCCAAACCTTTAGAAGCCTGCAATGTTTTCTTTCACCCTCTTGGAACACAGCTGACAGGTAGTAAGGAAGATCAGGCTATCCTACTATAGAGAGAAGGCACAGGGAGAGGCCTCAGAGGATGAGATCATGTAGAGAGAGTTTTTTGGGTGTTTTGTTTTGTGTTTTGTTTTTGCTTTTTAGGGCTGCACTCAGGGCATATGGAGGTTCTCAGACTAGGAGTTGAATCACAGCTAAGCTGCTTGTCGATACCACAGCCACAGCAACACAGGGTCCAAGCCTGGTCTGCAACCTACACCACAGCTCATGGCAACGACAGATCCTTAACACACTGAGCGAGGCCAGGGATCAAACCAGCGTCCTCATGGATACTAGTCAGATTCCTTTCCACTGCACCACAACGGGAACTCCAGAAAGAGTTCTTAATGGGGATAAAGGTAGGTCCTCAGGAGTTCCCGTCATGGCTCAGTGGTTAACGAATTTGACTAGGAGCCATGAGGTTGTGGGTTTGATCCCTGGCCTTGCTCGGCAGGTTAAGGATCCGGCATTGCCGTGAGCTGGGGTGTAGGTTGCAGATGCGGCTTGGATCCCATGTTGCTGTGGCTCTGTCTCATACTACAGCGTCCCCAGGTCCTGTGGTAAAACTTTACACAGGTGACAGAGAATTGAAGGAACTTAAACCCAGAGGGCTTGTCTGATAAATCTACTCCTGAATAGTTGCTATCATAAATAATTATGCCTCCAGCATAAACCTCCCAGACTTCAGACAATACTACAAAGCTACAGCTGTCAAAACAGCATGGTACGGGCACAAATAAGGACATAAGAATCAACGAAAGAGATAGCGAACCCAGAAATAAACCCACACATCTAAAATTCAATTTGACAGAGGAGGCAGGCAAGGCTATAAATGGAGATACAACAGTCTCTTCACAAGTGGTGTTGGTAAAGCTGAATAATTGCATGTAAAGCAATGAAACTAGAACACACCCTCACAAAAATAAACTCAATATGGCTTAAAGATTTAATAAAAGGGAGTTCCCATCATGGCTCAGTGGTAACAAACCCATCCAGTGGGTTAAGCATCTGGTGTTGCCACGAGCTGTGGTATAGGTCATAGATGTGGCTCAGATCCTGCACTGCTGTGGCTGTGAAATAGGCTGGCAGCTGCAGCTCCAATTCAGTCCCTAGCCTGGGAACTTCCATATGCAGGTGTGGCTGTAAAAAGCAAAAAAAAAAAAAAAAAAAGATTTAATATAAGACATGACACCATGAAATTCCTAGAAAAGAACATAGGCAAAATAGCCAAAATATTCTCTGACATAAATTGTAGCAATGTTTCCTTAGATCAGTCCCAAAAGGCAATAGAAATAAAAGGAAAAATTAATAAATAGGACTCCATTAAACATAAAAGCTTTTGCACAGCAAAGTAAACCATAAACAAAACAGCCTATGGACTGAGAGAAAATATTTGCAAACCATGTAGCCAACAAGGGCTTAATTTCCAAAATATACAAACAGCTCATACAACTTAGTAACAACAAAAATCCAACTGAAAAAATGGGCAGAAGATCTAAATAGACATTTCTCCAAAGAAGACACAAATGGCCAAATGGCACATGAACAGATGCTCAACATTGTAATTATTAGAGAAATACAAATCAAAACCACAGTGAGGTATCACTTCACAATAGTCAGAATGGTCATCATTAAAAAGTCTACAAGTAAGAGGATTTCCTGTTGCAGATCAACAGTAATGAACCCAGCTAGTATCCACAAGGATGTGGGTAAGATCCCTGGCCTCACTCAGTGGGTTAAGGATCTGGTGTTGCCGTGAGTTGTGGTGTAAGCTGGCAGCTGCAGCTCCGATTTGACCCCTAGCCTGGGAACTTCCATATGCCATGAGTGTGGCCCTAAATTGCAAAAAAAGAAAGAAAAAAAAAAAAGAAGAAAGAAAGAAATGCTAGAGAGGGTGTGGAGAGAAGGGAACCCTCTTACACTGTTGGTGGGAATGTAAATTTATGCAGCTATTCTGGAGAACAGTATGAAGGGACTTTCCATAAAAAAAAATAAATACAGAATTACTATATGATCCAGCAATCCCACTGTCTGGGTATATATCCAGAGAAAGCTCTAATTCAAAAATATACATGCACCCTAATGTTCATAGTAGCACTGTTTACAATAGCCAAGACATAGAAGCAACCTAAATGTTCATCAACAGGTGAATGAATAAAGAAGACATGGTATATATATTCAATGGAATACTACGCAGCCATAAAAAGAATGAAATAATGTCATGTGTAGCAACATGGATGGACCTAAAGATTTTCATACTAAGTGAAATCAGAAGACAAACATCATATGCTATCACTTATATGTGGAATCTAAAATAGGATACAAATGAACTTATTTACAAAAGAGAAACAGACTTAAAGACATAGAAAACAAATATGATTACCAAGGGGGGCAGGGGGTGGGGGGATAAATCAGGAGATACAAACTACTATATATAAAATAGATGAACAATAAAATAAAATAGATGAACAAAAAGCTCTTACCATATAGTATAGGGAACTATATTCTGTATCTTGTAATAAACTATAAGAACATGAAATGAACATGAAAAATATGAATGGAAAATAATATGAATCACTTTACTGTAACCACAACATTGTAAATTAACTATAATTCAATAAAAATAAATAAATGAGTAAATAGAGCCTCTGTAATTTTGCCAAACACACACACTTCAAAAATGAGTTATCAAAGTCACTGTCTACTTAATATTTAGAACCATTTAGAGGGATGGAAAGGTATCCTGGACTTTGTGCTATTGATGACATGTGAAAAGCACTGTAGGAGTATATATCTGGCATGTTATATGCACCCAAAATTGGAGAGAGAAAAGCTATGCATTTACTATGTACTCTGTTTTGGTTTTTTTTCTTCTTTTTTTTCTTTTTAGGGCTGCACCCTTGGCAAATGGAAATTCCCAGGCCAGGGGCTGAATGGGAGCTGCAGCTGCCGGCCTACACCACAGCTATAGCAATGTGGGATCCAAGCCGCGTCTGTGACCTACACCCCAACTCATGGCAATGCTGCATTCTTAACCCACTGAGCAAGACCAGGGATCAAATCCAAGTCCTCACAGATGCAAGTCAGATTCGTTTCTGTTGTGCCACAACAGGAACTCCAATAGTTTGTATCTCTTAATCCGGTTCCTACATTGCTCCTGCCCCCTTCCCTTTACTCACTAGTAACCACCAGTTTGTGCTCCATATCTGTGCGTCTGCTTCTTTTTTGTTACATCCACTGACTTTTTTTTTTTTTTTTTTTCTTTTTGCCATTTCTTGGGCCCCTCCCGTGGCATATGGAGGTTCCCAGGCTAGGGATTGAATTGGAGCTGTAGCCGCCGGCCTACACCAAAGCCACAGCAACACTGGCTCCTTAACCCACTGAGCAAGGCCAGGGATCAAACCCCAAACATGGTTCCTAGTTGGATTCATTAACCACTGAGCCACGACGGGAACTCCCACTGACTTCTATTTTTAAGACTCAACCTATGAGTGATATCATACAGTATTTGTCTTTGACTTATTTTACTTAGCATAATACCTTCCAGGTCCATTCATGTTGCTGCAAATGCCAAAATTTCATTCATTTTTTTGAGGGGCGGGTTATTGGAAACTTTTACTTGTTAACAGGTTTGGTTTTTCTAATTAATTAGTACATAGAGGTTTTGTAATGGCTAGCAATCTTTTATTTTTTAATGACATTATTTCTATTATCAAAATTTTCCTTTTTTCTTTTTTTTTCGCTTTTTAGGGCCACATCTGCAGCACATGGAAGTTCGCAGGCTAGGGAACCAATCGGAGTTGTAGCCCCTGGCCTACACCACAGCCACAGCAACATGAGATCTGAGCTGTGTCTGCGACCTACACCACAGCTGCTCATGGCAATGCCAAATCCTCAACCCACTGAGCAAGGCCAGGGATCAAACCTGCATCCTCATGGATGCTAGTTGGGATTCGTTTCCACTGAGCCACCGGGAACTCCCCAAAGTTTCCTTCTTCATTGTGGCTGAGTGGTATTCCTTTGTGTATTTTATGCACCATATCTTTGTTATCCATCTGTTACTGAGCACTTAGGTTACACATGTCTTGATGGTTGTAAACAGTGCTGGATGAACACTGGAGTACATGTATCTTTTCTTTCTTTTTTTTTTTTTTTGTCTTTTTGCTATTTCTTTGGGCCGCTCCCGCGGCATATGGAAGTTCCCAGGCTAGGGGTCAAATCGGAGCCGTAGCCACCGGCCTACGCCAGAGCCACAGCAACTCGGGATCCGAGCTGCGTCTGCAACCTACACCACAGCTCACGGCAATGCCGGATCGTTAACCCACTGAGCAAGGGCAGGGACTGAACCCGCAACCTCATGGTTCCTAGTCGGATTCGTTAACCACTGCGCCACGACGGGAACTCCTGTATCTTTTCAAATTAGTGTTTTTGTATTTTTTTTTTTTTTTGGAGAAACCTCCATGCTATTTTTTATAGTGGCTACATGGATTCACATTCCTACCAATAGTATAAGAGGGTTCGATCTCTTTTTTCTCTTTGCTTTTTAGGGCGGCACCCAAAGCATACACAAGTTCCCAGGCTAGGGGTCGAATCAAGAGCCACAGCCACAGCAACTCGGGATCCAAGCCATGACTGTAACCTACACCACAGGTCACAGCACTGCTGGATCCTTAACCCAGTGAGCGAGGCCAGGGATCGAACCCACATCCTCATGGATACCAATCGGGTTTGTTATCCCTGAGCCACAAGGGGAGCTCCGAGGGCTCTCTTTTCTCCACATCCTCAGCAATATTTGTTATTATGGTCTTTTTGGTGATGGTCATTCTGACCGGTGTGAGGGGATATCTTGTGATTTGGGTTTGATTCACCAGTAATTAACACTGGCCACATTTGTACTCTTCCTTGCTTTCTTTCTCACATGTTTATTTCACACAGCATGACTTCAACCCTAAAAACTACCATGTACTTCCTATCAAAGTCATTCTCTCACAATACAGTAGTTATCCACACTGAAGAAACTTAATACTGATATAATACTATTATCTAATATAAACTCCCTAGTCAAATTTCCCTAACTGTCCCAATGGCACTCCTTATAAATTATTTCCTCCAATCCAAGATCCAATCAAGTTATCACACATTACATTTTGTTGTAATATTCTCTCAATCTTCATGTCTTTTTTTTTTTCCCATAACACTGTTTGAAGAAACCAGGAAAACTGCTTTGTATAATGCACTTTTTTTTTTTTTTAATGCCACACCTGCAGCATGCAGAAATTCCCAAGCTAGGGGTTGAATTGGAGCTAGAGTTGCCAGCCACAGCCACAGCCACACCAGATCTGAGCTGCATCTGTGGCCTACACCACAGCTCATGGCAATGCCAGATCCTTTAACCCACTGAGAGGCCAGGGATTGAACCTACATCCTTATGGATCCTAGTTGAGTTCTTAACCTGCTGAGCCACAATGGGAACTCCTATAATGTGCCTTTTTAAAACAATTATCTTGATCTCCCCTCTTGCTCCATGATTTGATTCAGATTAAATATTTTTGGCAGCTTCCTTACTTACATAGATGTGTCTTTAAAAGTTACACATTGAGACATGAAGAAAAAGAATAAGAGAATTATAAGAATTACATCAATTATGTTAAGGATGATAAATGTGGTAATCACATAATTATCATAATCCTATGATCAAGTATGGCAGACATGTACACTCTTTAAGAAAGCACTCCTGGGAGTTCCTGTCATGGCTCAGCAGTTGACAGACCTGACTAGCATCCATGAGAACACAGGCTCAATTCCTGGCTTCGCTCAGTGGGTTAAAGGATCCGGCCTTTTGTGAGCTGTGGTGTAGGCCAGCGGCTACAGCTCTGATTCAACCCCTAGCCTGGGAACCTCCATAGGCCATGGGTACGGCCCTTAGACAAAACAAAAACAAAAACAAAAAAACAAAAACAAAGCACTCGCTATCCAGAAGGAAGGAGAGTGCTTGCTGTTAGTCCCACCAATGTCAATCTGAAGTCACTCTTTTCCAGGTACCACTAGTCAGCCTAGTCTTTTCTGCCCAATACAGGTCTTCTCCAACAGATGATCTTAGCTCTGGCTCGCTCCATGGGGCTGGCAGAGACTTTGTCAGGTCAGCGTTATGATCTGATAACTTGTTTTGTTCAATCCTGCTTCCTTCCATTTCCTTTTGCTGATGTCACTCCCCAAGAAATCAACTGCACTCCTAATTCCGTCTCAGCATCTGCTTCCTGGAAAACCCAACCTGAAATATTCTAAGAGATGAAAAAAACTGGAGATCAGAGAACTTTCATTGCCATTGCAAATCATAGCTGGAAGGTGATACAGCTACTAGGATTTGAATATAAGCAAATTGATTCCTGAGTCCAAACCTTATCACCTTCATGTTGTAAATCAATGTAGTACTCTTAACATACACAGGATCTACCCCTTAAATGCAATTGTCCTATTTCTCAGCTAAGTTATTGCCAAGAAAATCATCCTCAGAGAAACCAAATCTTTCATTTGATATCTGTTAACACGTCAACTTTTAGCTGAGATTCTGTGGGACTACTAACTCTTTACTTATTATATTTTTTTGTTTGTTTGTTTTTTGTCTTTTTGCCTTTTCTTGGGCCGCTCCCTCGGCATATGGAGGTTCCCAGGCTAGGGGTCTAATCGGAGCTGTAGCCACCGGCCTATGCCAGGGCCACAGCAACGCGGGATCCGAGCCGCGTCTGCGACCTACACCACAGCTCATGGCAATGCCGGCTTGTTAACCCACTGAGCAAGGGCAGGGACCGAACCCGCAACCTCATGGTTCCTAGTCGGATTCGTTAACCACTGCGCCACGATGGGAACTCCTTGTTATGTTATTTTGATGATTATAATGTAAAAAATCATACACACTTTCAGAAGCCAGTATTCTTTGTCATATTATATATCCCAGTGAAAGATGCTTTTAATGAATGTGCCTAATACTATAATCTGTTTTAAAATAATTCAGTGGGAGATAATATATCATGGTGAATAAGAACACTGATATCCATTCACAATGACATTAGTTGGAGTCCCATATCTGCTCCTTTTTTGCTGTACGACTTTGGGCAAACCACCTGACCTAAGTTATAGGGATATAATGAGGCTTAAATATAAGTAAAGCACTTTAGCAGAGTGTCTGAGAGAACATATATATTTAATAAATGGTAAGCACTATTAAATACAAATCTTTTAAAATTATCTCCCAAATGCCAGGCATTGCACTAAACTCTGGTGATTCAAGACAGATCAGTAACATCCTTTAGTCCTTGAAGAGGATCATAGCATAACCAGGGGAAAGAAGAAAACTAAAAACTACATTAAAAAAAAAAATTCCAATAGATTCTAAAGGCTGATTACGTCATTTCATTAAATACCAAAGTGGCTTATTTTGCATACCTTCTGATTAAGAAATAGTAAGACAAGGTATTCCTGTTGTGGCTCAGCAGGTTAAGAACCCAATTTGTATCCATGAAGATGTGGGTGTGATCCCCGGCCTCACTCAGCAGGTCAAGGATCTGGTGTTGCTATAGCTGTGGTGTAAGCTGGCAGCTGAAGCTCTGTTTTGATCCCTAGCCTGGGAACTTCCATATGCTGCACATGTGGCTATAAAAAGGAAAAAAAAAAGAAATAATAAGACAATATTAATATTAACAAACTTTATACCCTTCACTCAATATCTATCAAATAAATACAACATCCAAATTACACATTTTTAAATCATTTTTATTGAACTAATTTTAATAATGCTGTTTTAGCTGGTGGCAGCTGCCCCAAACCAAAACAAAGCCACTGTGAATGCTATTCAACATTCTCAAAGTAATCCAGTTTAGTTTTGTACTTGGAATATAGTTAAACTTTTGACATCGCATAATCAAGCAAATAGCAGTGCATACTATATTATTCAAAAAGACTTTATGCAGGTTTCATTTAAAAAATCATTTGCAAGAGGCTTAGACTTCAGCTTTATCAACAATCTCATTGACAGTCTATACTTCATGCTCTCAAAACAAAGTGTCCTAAAACTAACTCTAAGTTTTTTACTGATATTAAGATTACTAATCAGGGTTATAGGAATTGAAATTTAGTATTTTACAGTATAGGAGGCAATAAATTACTAATATCTGCTGACACAAATTCCACTCAAACTAAATACATCCTTGATACATTCAAAAAGACATCTTGTAAATATTAATATGCTAGTTTATATGCTGCAGTGCAAAAGAAGTTGACACCCTAACAGTTTCCTGAGCTTTAGGAAATTAACATTTTTCTGACTACAACTCTCAATTTAAAATAGGCTCTTTATATTATAAGAAGCCATGTCAAAACTATACACTTAAATCAAGTTTTTGAAGAACTGAAAAGATTGGTCAGAGTTATGATCATTTAGGATAATGAAAAAGTTTTCAAAGCAAAAGTATTTACAAAGCTACAAAGGATTCATGGGTTTATATGTAGTATAAATATCAAAGATAACCAACTCATTACCAAATGATCACAATTACCCCTTCTCTTTCAAAAATATTACACCAAAAGACTTTACGGAAAGTTATCTACCATTAAATATACCAACCTGTAGAATACTATACATTTGAACACATTCTTTCAAAATGCCCAGTAAGAAGGAATAAAAGATAAAATATTAAAAATCAAGAAAATAAACATGCTTTTAGGAATGTTTTTGCATGACTATATGTCAGAAGATGTGAGAATGATTTCTCATCAGACCTCTATACCCTCAAAATTACAAAGACCGAGTTTCTACTTCAATTTTTTCTTCTGCTTGTAGGACATCAGGATCAACATGAACAACAGGAGGTCGCAGGATGACTTCAGGCCCTCCACCATATATAGACTGTAGAAAATTCCACGTTTCTTCAGAAATTTGACCAGAATCTGCCCCTAAAATTAAATATATGTAGAAAGAATAATATTTACAAACTTACATATTCATATTGGAAAAACCTTCACAATGTACCCCCAGCACAAATCTTGTACCAGTATAGTAACAGAACTTTTAGAACATGAATCTTCACACTACCAACTCATACTGTCACAAGTTGCAACACTATGGTCTGCCTTAAAAAGTCAGAGATCCTTGGGAGTTCCTGTCATGGCTCAGTGGTTAACGAACCCGACTAGTAACCATGAGGTGGACTAGTAACCATGAGGTGGTGGGTTCAATCCCTGGCCTCGCTCAGTGGGTTAAGGATCCAGCGATGCCATGAGCTGTGGTGTAGGTCGCAGATGCGGCTCAGATCCCACACTGCTGTGGCTCTGGCGTAGGCCAGTGGCTACAGCTCAGATTCAACCCCTAGCCTGGGAACCTCCTATATGCCGTGGGAGCGGCCCTAAAAAAGACAAAAGACAAAAAAAAAAAAAAAGTTGGAGATCCTTTTCCCTTGCCCCATAAACAGCCTTAAAACCTTTCTTCAGATAAAAATTAAACACTGACAATTTTTCCACTATCCTACTTCATATATGAATTACATCATTGAACTGGGTAAAAAAAGTGGCAGAGGAGGCTAGTCATGATATATTCTTGACAGTGACAAATCACTAACAAATAAAGGCTTAAGTATTAGTCAAACTTACCTTGCCTAAGTGTGACATTGCCACATTTGGTGATTGCAATTTTAGTGTTATCAATAGGACCTGGAGGATCTAAGTCAAAAGGAAAAACAAATAATCAAAATGTATACTTTTTAAAGAAATGCACCAAGAACTGTGCCTGAAATAACTGAAAGATGTAACTGTATCATCAGATTATTTTTAGTCAGATTATTATCATTTTTGCCATGCCCACTGCATGCAGAAGTTCCTGGTCCAGGGATGGAAGCCGTGCCACAGCAGCAATATCAGATTCTTACCCACTAGGCCACCAGGAAAGCCCTTAGTTAGATTTTTATAGTCAGTTAACTGTATTCTTCTTTTATTGCTTTTTTATTTTTTAGGGCCCGACCTGCAGCATATAGAAGTTCCTGCTAGGAGTCGAATAGGAAGAGCTGCAGCTGATGGCCTACACCACAGCCACAGTAACACCAGGTCCTTAACTCACTAAGCAAAGCCAGGCATCAAACTCGCATTCTCATGGATACTAGTCTTAACCTGCTGGGCTATTCGGGAATTCCCTTGAACATATTCTTCCGAGTTTCTTCCTTTTTGGGTCTTAGTTCTGCCAAAACAGAACCAGGAAAGAAGCTGAGAGAAGTCCTCTCACTCACCATCCAAAATGTAACAGAAATGATTTCTTAACTGTCCATTGGGGATTACAGGTTAAAAGGCACTTTTTATGCTAAATAAGAATAATTCCTTTGTAATTTAAAAAGAAATTATGCAACTCTTCAATTAGTTTAGAATGTCATTAAACTAAAAACAATAAAAAGCATTGTAAAATGAAATGTTAAAATGCATCCTTTTTTTTTTTTTTGTCTTTTTGCCTTTTCTTGGGCCGCTCCCGCGGCATATGGAGGTTCCCAGGCTAGGGGTCTAATCAGAGCTGTAGCCACCGGCCTACACCAGAGCCACAGCAACACGGGATCCGAGCCACGTATGCGACCTACACCACAGCTCACGGCAACGCCAGATCGTTAACCCACTGAGCAGGGGCAGGGATCGAACCCGCAACCTCATGGTTCCTAGTCGGATTCGTTAACCACTGCGCCACGACAGGAACTCCTCGGATTCCTTAACCACTGCGCCACGACGGGAACTCCCATCTTTTTTTTAATATAAGGAAAAAAGCTTTATTTGTCTTTCCTTTGAAAGTACAGTGAATGTTCATTATCAAAAACTGGGGGAAAAAAAGGCACAAGAAAGAAAAAAAATACTATCATCTCAGTACACAAAGATAAGTAAATTGTTTTAATCATCTTTGTGGTCTTTCTGCCTTTGCATACAGTTGCCTTTTTTCTTTTTTAATATAAAGTGTTCAAACTATACATACTGCATTACAATCTTTTCATAAATCAAGAATAGGAGTTCCCATCATGGCTCAGAGGAAACGATCCTGACTAGCATTCATGAGGACACAGGTTCAATTCCTGGCCTTGCTCATTGGGTTAAGGATCTGGCGTTGCCCTAAGAGTGGTGTAGGTTGCAGATGCGGCTGGTATCTGACGTTGCTGTGACTTTGGCATAGGCCAGCTGCTACAGCTCTGATTCGACCCCTAGCCTGGGAACCTCCGTATGCTACAGGTGCGGCCCCAAGAAGACAAAAAAAAAAAAAAGAACATCTTATTTTTAAATTAAACACTGTTACACAAATTATTTTTAAAGCCCACATAGTATCCCATTTTAACAGATAAAGTAATTTAGCCAATCATTAATTTTTTAAAAGCATGCTTCATTTTATTTTTTGCTGTAAACACAGCACAGGGAAGTTCCTGGACCAAGGATGGAATCTGCACCACAGCAGTGACAATGCCAGATCATGAACCTGCTGAGCCATCAGGGAACTCCTAACCAGTCTTATTGTTGGGAGGATTTTTAAAAAATTTTTTCAATGTTAAGGTTGCAGATTAATTTTATTCAGTTCTTTTATTCCTGCCATGGATATGCCGTAACCAGGAAAAAGTTTAAAAAAAATTAAAAATAGGGAGTTCCTTGGTGATTCAGCAGGTTTAGGATCTGGTATAGTCACTGCTATGGCTCAAGGTGCTGCTGTGGTACAGGTTGTATCCCTGTCTTGGGAACTTCCACATGCCGCATTCATGGCCAAAAAAAAAGTAAATACATAAACAAATAAAAAATAAAAATAACCAAAACAGATAAACCAGAATGTACGATCCTTGAGGGCAGAAACCTTTTTCTCTCTTGTTCATTAGTATAATCCCAAGTGCACAGAGATATTCAAGAAACATTTGTCAAATAAACAAAAAATCTGCAAAAAAAAAATTCTTTTAAACACTTACCTCCATCTTTACCCTTCACAAAACTTTCCCATTCTCTAAACCACTGCATACTGATACAATAAAAAGTAGCTGGCGAGTCCTCCTCTTGGAATGCTCTGTTGAGCTATAGGGGGGAAAATCAGTTATCTAAAGTCTAGAATTTGCTTTGTAGTAAAACAATACAACCATTCTACTTCCGCATCTGGTAAGGCCAATTCCTCACAAAGAACACGACAGATGTACATTGATGCTAAGTTATGTTGATACTAGGATACAGGGTAACACCTATTAAACAATTCTAAGTTATAACTTAAAATTTAGTACACACAAAAGGGGCATAAAAAATTGGATAAATGAAAACGGTCAGGGTAAAAGTCTTCACAACAATAAATACTGCACACATTTATTAAAAATCTGATGTATAATTCTTATTTAAATATACTATACCCACTGTCTACATCTTACTTCTATTCACTTAAGATACTGGTGGCCATGTTGCTATTATAAACATAAAGTTGCAATGAATAATCTTGTACATATCATTTCACAGATAATAGACATATATAGAATAAATTCTCAAAAGCAGTGGGACAGTCCTTTTTTTTTCTTTTTTTTTTTTTTGGCTGTGCCCATGGTATGTGAAAATTCCTGGGCCAGAGATTGAACCTGTGCCATAGCAGCAACAACCCACTGGATCCTTGACCCGCTGTGCCGCAAAGCAACTCCAGTGGGATAGTCTTTGAGGATGTTCCATTCCCTCCTCTAGTCATAAGGCCCAAAGAATGGGTATGTGACTTAATCTAGGCTAACTACTAGAAATGGAAATCTTCAGAGGAGTAAACTAATGATTGGAATGGAGTAATTCCAATGTCAATTTGTTGGCTATACAGGAATACATGGTTCCTGAACTTGCGAAAGTTTGGTTATTCAATTTTTCTTTTCAATAAATTTCCTTTTTTGTTTAAATTAGTCAATCTGACTTCTATCACTTTCAACTAAAGGAACCAAATTGATTAAAAAATTGATATATGTATATATAGAGAGAAACAGTAATGGAGCCTGAGGAAAATGAAGAGTATGTGAAGGGAGTTTCCTTTGTGGCTCAGTGGTTAACAAACCCAACTAGGAACCATGAGGATACAGGTTCAATTCCTGGCCTCGCTCAGTGGGTTAAGGATCCAGCATTGCCATGAGCTGTGGTGTAGATCGCAGACACGGCTAGCATCACACGTTGCTGTGGCTGTGACATAGGCCAGCAGCTACAGCTATGATTCAACCCCTAGACTGAGAACTTCCATATGCCTCAGGTGCAGCCCTAAAAAAAGCAAAAAAAAACAAAACAAAAAAAAGAGTATCTTAAAATTATCTAATTGTAATACTGTGAAAAGAAAGTGAGACTCCTGAAACAATGCCATGATGGGTAATTAAAATGCCCACGGTACATACTACCTACAGACAAAGGCAACTAAGTTCCAATCATTTCTCTCCCATAATCAAATCTAATCCAAACTCTGCTATTGTACCAAGATCCCTGTTAACAGCCCAGAATTACCTCCACGATCTGGCCCCAAGATTGGACATCATATTCTAATACTTCCCCCCTCATTTATTCACTTGTTATCCTGTCTCTCAAAACTGTTGCATGGCTATCCATCTTTTTACAGATACCTCTGAGCATCTCCCTCATCTCCTTCAACTCTTTGCTTAAATATCACCTTTTCAATGAGGCTTTTCTTTTTTTTTCTTTTCCAGGGCCACACCCGTGGCATATGGAGGGTCCCAGACTAGGGGTCTAATTGGAGCTGTTGCTGCTGGCCTACGCCAGATCCTTAACCCACTGAGCCAGGCCAGGGATTGAACCTGCAACCTCATGGTCCTAGTCGGATTCGTTAACCACTGAGCCACGAAGGGAACTCCTCAATAAGGCTTTTTCTTTTATGGCTGTGCCTACAGCATGTGGAAATGCCTAGGCTGGGGATCGAACCATACCACAGCAATGACAATGCCGAATCTTTAACTGCTAAGCCATAAGGGAACTCGTGGGCCTTTTTTTTTTAACTGAAACAGATTATTTTTCCATACAGGTTATTAGGAAATATTGAGTATAGTTCCCTGTACTATACAGATGTTCCTTGTTGGTTATCTATTGGTTATCTATTTTATATATAGTAGTCTGTATATGTTAATCCCAAACTCCTAATTTATCCCTTCTCCCTCCTTTCCCCTTTGGTAACCATAAATTTGTTTTCTATGTCTGTGGGTATATATGTTTTGTATATAAGTTCATTTGCATCTTTTTTTTTTGATTATACATATAAGCAGTATCGTATGATATTTGTCTTTCTCTGTCTGCTGATTTCACTTAGTATGAAACTCTCTAGGTCAATCCATGTTGCTGTAAACAGCGTATTTCATTCTTTTTTATGGTTAACATTCCATTGTGGGAGTATGTACACACACACACCACCTTTTCTTTATTCATTCATCTGTTGGACATTTTAGGTTGTTTTCATGTCTTAGCTACTGTAAGTAGTGCTGCAATGAACAGTGGGCACTGCAATGAACACTGGAGTGCATGTATCTTTTCAAATTACAGTTTTCTCCTAAGAGTAGAATTGTAGGATCATATGGTGACTTTTTAAGGAAACTCCCTCCATACTGTTTTCCATAGTAGCTGTACCAACTTACATTCCCACCAACAGTGTAGGAGGGTTCCCTTTTTCTACACCCTCTCCAGCATTTCTCATTCGTAGGCTTTTTTTTTGTTTCTTTTTGTTTGTTTTTGTCTTTGTAGGGCTACACCCTTGGCATATGGAAGTTCCCAGGCTAGGGGTCAAATCGGACCTGCAGTCGCCGGCCTACTCCACAGCCACAGCAACGCCAGATCTGAGCCACGTCTGCAACCAACACCACAGCTCATGGCAACACTGGATCCCCGACCCACTCAGCGAGGCCAGGGATTGAACCTGTATCCTCATGGATCCTAGATGGATTCGTTTCCACTGCACCACAGTGGGAACTCCTCTTATTTGTAGACTTTTTGATGATGGCCATTCTGACAGGTGTGAGGTGATACTGCACTGTGGTTTTGATTTGCATTTCTCTAATAATTAGTGATAATGAGCATCGTTTCACATGCCTGTTGGCCATCTGTATGTCTTCTTTGAGGAAACGTCTGTTCCGGTCTTCTGCGCTCAATGAGGCCTATCTTGAATCACCGTTTGATGTCCATCTACCCTCCCCCATCCCGCCCCCAAGTCACTGTACTCCTGATCCCTCTTATCCTGTTAGATATTTTCTTTTCCAAAGAACTCATCCCTTTTTGATATATCATGTCTTCGTTAATGCCTTCTTTTACTGACCGAGGGGTCCAGTCACTGCTCAATCCAAGCAGACACCTTAGTGCTTGCTGCCTAAGTCGATGCAGGGGGCAGAGTGCTGAGGTCATTATTAGTACAAGCCACTTCCAAGCTTAAAGGCTGTGTAGTCATTTCCTGTGGCATCTGGTTTGCTCCTCTAAATCATATCTGCTTTTGATTTTTCAAAAATGCCACTTAATTTCTAGCCTACCAAGGGTACTTATTTTTGTGCTCTATTAGTGTTATTTTTATATACTAACACATTGCTTTGTTTAAAAAAAAAAAAAGGCATCGGTGGAATAAGATGAAAACCATAGTATTATAGAATAACTTGCAGGAGTTCCCGTCGTGGCGCAGTGGTTAACAAACCCGACTAGGAATCATGAGGTTGTGGGTTTGGTCCCTGCCCTTGCTCAGTGGGTTAACGATCCAGCGTTGCGGTGTAGGTTGCAGATGCGGCTCGGATCCCGAGTCGCTGTGGCTCTGGCGTAGGCTGGCAGCTACAGCTCCGATTCGACCCCTAGCCTGGGAACCTCCATATGCAGTGGGATCGGTCCAAGAAATGGCAAAAAGACAAAAAAAAAGAAAAAAAAAAGAATAACTTGCAAAAACTTGCATTTTAAAAAACAGGCTTTTAAAAATATAATCCAATCACCATTAATGTAAAGTTCAATGGTTTTTAGGAATTCCCACTGTGGTGCAGTGGGTTAAAGGATCTGGCACTGCCACAGCTGCCGCGTAGGTAACAGCTGTGGCTCAGATTCAATCCCAGGCCTGCGAATTTCCACATGCTGTGGTCGCGGCCATCAAATTTTTGAAAAGTTCAAGAGTTTCCATCATGGCACAGAGGAAACAAATCTGACTGGGACCCATGAGGTTGTGGGTTCGATCCCTGGCCTTGCTCAGTGGGTTAAAGGATCCGGCGTTGCCGTGAGCTGTGGTGTAGGTCACAGACACAGCTTGGATCCTGAGTTGCTGTGGCTCTGGCGTAGGCCGGCGGCTACAGCTCTGATCAGACCCCTAGCCTGGGAACCTCCATATGCCGTGGGAGCAGCCCAAGAAATGGCAAAAAGACAAAAAAATAAAATAAAATAAAATAAAACACCTCTGACACCCCAAAAAGTTTCCCCCATGCCAGTCTGCAATCAATCCCTTCCTCTCAGCCCAAGGACACCACTGATCTACTCTGTTTTTCATTTTTTAGATTTCATAAAAATGGAATGAGAAATTACACAGCCATTTTTATGCTTATCTTCTTTCTCTTGGCATGTTCCTGAGATTCATCATATTGTTGCATGCATCAGTAGTTCAGTCTTTCTTGTTGCTTATTAGTATTCCATTGCATAGACATACACATCTTATTTATCCATTTGCCAGCTGATAGACATTTCAACTAGTTCCAGTTTGGGACAATTATAAGCAATACAGCTATGAACATTTGCGTACAGGTTTTTACAAACATAAGTGTTTATCTTCTGGAATAAATACCAAGGGGTGAGATTGCGAGTCATGTGCTAAGTGTCTGCTTAAACTAGAAGAAACTGCCAAACTGGTTGTCATTTGACATGTAACATTTTATAGTCCCACCAACAGTATTCATATGAGAATTCTAGTTGCTCTATATTCTTGTCAGAACTTAATATTGTCCACTTCTTTATTTTAGCCATTCTAAGAAGTGTGTAATGGTATCTCACTGTGGCTTTAATTTGCATTTTACTAATGACTACTGATAGTGTCCCTCTGCATGGGCTTATCAGTCCTATCTTTAGAAAAATGTCCATTAAAATCTTTTACTTTTTTTTTTTTTGTCTTTTTGCCATTTCTTGGGCCGCCCCCGCGGCATATGGAGGTTCCCAGGCTAGGGGTCTAATCAGAGCTGCAGCCACCAGCCCACGCCAGAGCCACAGCAATGCAGGATCCGAGCCACGTCTGCAACCTACACCACAGCTCAAGGCAACACCAGATCGTCAACCCACTGAGCAAGGGCAGGGACCGAACCCGTAACCTCATGGTTCCTAGTCGGATTCGTTAACCACTGCGCCACGACAGGAACTCCCTTTTACTTATTTTTTTAAATTTTTATTTTATTTTACTTCTTGTCTTTTTGTCTTTATAGGGCTGCACCCGTGGCATATGCAGGTTCCCAGGCTAGGAGTCAAATTGGAGCTGTAGCTGCCAGCCTACACCACAGCCGCAGCAATGCCAGATCCCAGTCTTGTCTGCGACCTACACCACAGTTCATGGCAATGCTGGATCCTTAACCCACTGAGCAAGGCCAGAAATTGAACCTGCAACCTCATGGTTCCTAGTCGGATTGGTTTCCACTGTGCCATGACGGGAACTCCTCTTTTACTTATTTTTAAATCAAACTATTCATCTTCTTGAGTTGTATGAATTCTTTGTATAGTGTGGGTGTAAGTTCCTCAATGATACACGATTACAACTCACACTGAATTTGGGTCTACCTTTTTTTTTTTTTTGTCTTTTTGTCTTTTGAGGGCCATACCCACGGCATATGGAGGTTCCCAGGCTAGGGGTCAAATCAGAGCTGTTGCTGCCGGCCTACGCCAGAGCCACAGCAACGCCAGATCCGAGCTGCATCTTCGATCTACACCGCAGCTCATGGCAACACCAGATCCTTAACCCATGGAGCGAGGCCAGAGATCGAACCCGCAATCTCAGGGTTCCTAATCGGATTCGTTTCTGCTGCGCCACAATAGGAACTCCAGCAGTCAACCTTTCCAACCCATGATGTTTCTCTCAGTATCATCATTCATGGTCTTACTGAATATTTCATCTGCTGAGATAATATCCCACATTACCTCTGATTATGGAACTAATTTTAAACAAAATAAATGAAGAAATGGGCTCACATCCATAGGATTCACTGCCTTTACCATGTGGAATCACCTTAAAGTTGCTGGCCTATTGAATACTGTTTTTGTGGCTGGATGGCAAAACTCTTGAGGGTTTGGTACCGTCCTATATGAGGTGGTACAGGCTCTAAACTAGAAACAACATAAGGTGCTGTTTTTTTCCAAAACCAGAAAACCTGAGGCTAGGTACCAGGTAAAGGAAGTAGGGGAGTTTAAGTTTATTACTTCCAACACTCACAAAAGCTTTGCTTCTCATTGTCACAATTTTGGCCTCTACTAGTTTGGAGGCTACTAGTTTCCACAGAGATACAAGAATGTTTTTACTAGACTGGAAGATGAGACACTCCTCTGGCCATTCTGGGTTCCTCATGACACTGAACCAAGAGGCAAAGGGGGTAGGGGAAGTTGTGGGGCTACATAAAGTGTAAAATGACTACTACCCAACAGGAATAAGGAGGATTATGTCTGAAAACCAGATTATATCCACTGTTTTAGTTTCAGAGGGCTGTTACAACAAATTACCACAAACTTGGTGACTAAAACCAGAAATTTATTCTCTCAAAGTTCTCGAGGCCAGAAGTCCAAACCATGGTACAGGAAGGACCATGCTTCTTGTGGAGACTCTAGGGGAGATTCTGTTCCTTGTCTCTTCAACCTTCTGCTCCTTGACTATATACTCCAATCTCTGTCTTCATATAGCTTTCAACTATTCTCTCTGTGTATCTTTTCCCTCTTTATAAAGACAATTTTCATTAGACTTAGGGTCTATGCAGATAATCCAGGGTGATCTCATTTCAAGATCCTTCATTATATATGCAAAGGCTCCTTTCACAAATAAAGTCAATTCACAGAAATTCTTTTGGGGACACCACCATTCACCCTACTAAAAGCATCATTTAGCATTTCCACATTCAGAGAGTAAAAGCTAGTAAAGAAATCCAACACAGGCAAAACCACAAAGAGCTCAGACTCTTTAGGAATGAAGGTTTGGATTACTTTCCCAAGTAAACACAACCAACCAGTTGAAGTGCTGGCTGAAAAAAGACGGAATATAGAATGGGTAGCTATCAGCTGTAGACACATATTTCTTCCTTGCCCCATGTACATATCTGTAAACATGAACTAAATTTGTTAAAAATTACTAGTTTTATTTTTCTTTTCTTTCATTCCTGTACTATTTCATAGAAGGTATGTTGTTAGTGGTTAATCTCATGGTCCATCCTTTAGATATAGAATATAAAAGGGAGATAGTGACTGAATTGACTGAACTAAGGATGAATGGCCACCATCCAGAAATGCATGTCATGACTGACGGGACTTAGGGTCTCCCAAGTTTAGGGAAAGGGTAGGTGCTGCATGTACTGGTACATGAGCTAGCTGCCTCACGTTGATGCCAGGCTCCTCTGCTTAGTCTTTTCGCAGTAAGTACTTTGTCAGGAATAAGTTGAAACTATGCTAAGAGTCCATTCCTCATCAATCTTTCACTTTATTTATATATAACACTATGGAAATAACATCTATTTTGTTTAAAGAGTTATTGTGTCATTATAATTTATTTTGAAGCTCAAATTGCCCTAAATTTGGCAAGTAACAGTCCCTTCAAATTGGCTTCTGTGTACTTTTGACACTTTTTCATCATTCTTCAAAAACTTTAATTTTTGGCAAAGTAAGAAGTTTCAAGCTCGTCTTGTAATTCCCCTGCCCTGGTCCTGAAAGCAGCCATTTTTTCAACAATGGCTGGCTCCTTTTACTAGAGAAAGAGGTTCAGAAGCTAGATTTGATGAGAGCTAGGTATGCTCAATCAATCCTAGTGGAGTTATTACTGCTCCCAGGCCCTTTCAGTAACAGAGTTAGGAAATTAATTTATGTACATCATTTGTTTCTATATATGTGTACACATACACACATTTATACTTTTGTATGTATCACTGTGAGTTTACAAAGATACCTACAATTTCAATCCACTTTAGTTTTCTCTCCATATTTGTAACTTCCTTCTCTGACAATGAGGAACCTGGCTCTGATTATACTTATATTATTTATTTGATCAATTTTGCACATGGAATCAATCCCTCAATTCTACCACTGTCACTAAGTGGTGCCCCCTCACCACCAAATCTCCAGCCAACATGGGTATTCATTCTCATCTTGCCTGGGCTCCAATACCTTTGACAACACCACTATACAGAGCTTTCTTTACTGGCCCTGAAGTCTGACTCTGGGCCACCTTGTTTTCTGGACCTGAAACCCCACGCTGGGCCAGTGCCCCCCCTCCTACCTCTAGTACGGCAGCCTACCCTCCTTCTAGATTTCTTGCAAGTCAGCCATTGTCTTCTTGGTCTTCACTGCCTAGTTCTTTTAGTAGTTATTTAAGTCTTTCATCGCCTGTATCCCTACTGTACTCAAAATACTCAGAATGGCTTCTGTTGATCAAACCCTAGTGGATATAGCCATTAGCCATTTATTTAAGCATTACATGGAATGAATTATTTTTAGTATTCAACTAAAAGTTGCCTCCTTAGGAAGCAAATGGGGCTCAATCACAATAAATACATCCATACTTATACTATAATATCTTCCTATGTATGTGAAAATTTCTTCACTTTAGGCATGAATACACACACAAACCAACCAACCAAAATCTATGAAGAAAAAGTGTGCGTGAAGAGAAGCACATGTCCACAGCATGGAATGTACTGTGTTCATATATTATGTCTGCTCAATAACTTCTCCCCTTCTTTAATTAAAAGAATCTTGGAGTTCCTGCTGTGGCAATGGGATTGTTGGTGTCTTGGGAGCACTGGGATACAGGTTCAATCCCCAGCCTGGTACAGTGGGTTAAGGATCTGGCGTTGCACAGCTGTGGCTAAGGTTGCAACTTCTTTGGCTCGGATCTGATCCCTGGCCCCGGGAACTCCATATCCCAAGGGGCAGCCAAAAAAAAAAAAGAATCTCAATCTTCTCTTACAGACTATAATGTTGGTATGAACATCAATGAACATGCTTCCTAGATGACCCAAACTCACTCTACTAGGATTCTTTACTAGGAATCTGAAAAATAGGAGTTCCCGTCGTGGCTCAGTGGTTAATGAATCTGACTAGGAACCATGAGGTTGCGGGTTTGATCCCTGCCCTTGCTCAGTGGGTTAAGGATCCAGCATTGTCGTGAGCTGTGGTGTAGGTTGCAGATGCGGCTCGGATCCCACGTTGCTGTGGCTCTGGTGTAGGCCAGCGGCTACAGCTCCTATTAGACCCCTAGCCTGGGAACTTCCATATGCCACAGGAGCGGCCCTAGAAAAGGCAAAAAAAAAAGAATCTGAAAAATAGTTGGAGCTATATTACTGACAGCAGGACTTTGAAGAGACTTCTTGCTACCTAGATAAATGGATCTATATTAGTCTTTGACCATAAAACATTCTGTTCTTCTTACTGATTCTGTGACCGGACTTCCTGTTGCCTGCAATCAAGGAACGCCTCATAATATATTGACTTTGTGGAAACTAGGCAAAAATACAGAGAGTTCCTCAAGACAATATTACATTTTATGAAGGGGTAGAAGTAGAGAATGCAATCTGGGAAGATGCTTTTAGAAAAACCATTAACTTCAGGAAACCTACCATTTACCATTTTGATAAGCAGATTTCTTGCCAGTGGCAATACATAAAACAAAATTTATTGCTAATCCATAAAAGCAAAAACCCACAAAGGGAGAACTTAGCTCACTAGAACTATAGTGACCCTGACTGGGGGTCTCTCACTGCTATGCATCCAGAACACTTAAAATCTATTACAACTCTTTCATCCAATCATTTCATTAACATAATATAGTTCTTTATCTTATCAGTTCTTTATCTTTATCCTATATCATTTTTATAATTTAAAAAGCATCACTTTTTTTACCCGAATAAAAATTTCCAATTCAGTTTTTCTTCGTTTTTCAATTTTCTCTGCCTCAATTTGGCAAGTGTGACAAATGTACAGATGGTTGACAGCTGGTCCTCCTCCATACCTAAAGCATGAAGAATTTCATAATTATGAGCATTGTGAAGAAGGTGATGTCCTAGGAAATGTCTCTAAGTTTTAGTAAAATGTGAAAAACAAATTATCACAAGGACTTGATTTTATGTTTATCGGAGTCAATGACTTTATCTGTTTATTGACTTGCTTGCTTTATCTATATGTCAGGTTTCCCTTATAGCTACATTTGTTGCAAAATATGTTTGAGGCAATAACAACATAAAGTAAAAGAACTGGCTTTCCGGAGTTCCCGGTGCAGTTGTGGCTCGGCAGAGATGAACCCGAGTAGTATCCATGAAGATTCGAGTCCAATCCCTAGCCTCACTCAGTGAGTTCAGGATCCGGTGTTGCCATGAGCTGTGGTGTAGGTCGAAGATGCAGCTCAGATCCTGCGTTGCTGTGGCTGTGGCTGTGACATAGGCCGGAAGCTGTATGACCCCCTAGCCCAGGAACTTCCATGTACCATGGGTGTGGCCCTAAAAAGACAAAAAATCAAAACAAAAACAACAAAAAAACACCAAACCTGCTATATAGGTTATCCCAAATGTTCTGAGGCAGCATCAAAACCAGGTCTTCAATATAACTAGCTTTTCGTGGAGGAACACCTGAAAAAGTTTAAATGAGTCTTCTCATTCTTAAATTCTTTCATATTACTTTAACTGATTAATCATTGGCATTTTCCTATCATTATTCTTAAAACCCTCCCCTCAAAGGTTAAAATTAAGTATAGCATAGCTTATGTTCCTAAAGATTAACATATTTCTTAAAACAGAGAAAAATCAGTTAATCAAGATCTTCAAGTATTTAACTAACATAAATATTTACTAAGCCTTGACTACATGTTGGGGCAAACCAGAGATAAAAGACAATCTTTCCTTCATGGAACTTATGAGTTAGCAGGAGAAATGCAGCATTTATGTAAGTAACTATAATAAGAAGCAGGCAAAGATAAATGCCATGAGAGATCTACAGGGAGATCTGGAACAGGAACAGACTTAAAACTAATACAGCCAATCACAAAGGCATAAGTTATATTTAGCAAATAACTACATGAGGCTTTTTTGTTAAGTCCCAAGTACATTTTCATACTTAGGAAAAGAGCCAGATACTCATTTAGACAACAGGGATAAGAGCCATGTATACAATTGGAACTGAATGTCTCTCAGCTGAGAAAAATGATGTGTGATAGAAATGCTCGCTGTATCATAATTGGCTGATCATGCACCTGTCTCTACTATTAAACTAGTGCTTTGAGAATAGAAAAAGTCTCTCTGGTATTTTCAGACTTTAGCAGAGTTTGGAACAGGCACTCAATAAATATCTGTTCTATGAAGAAGCTATACAGACTGCTTAAAATTAGAAGAAAAAGCTAATTTCTGAAACCATAGTGAATTAAACACATTTGAATTGGAATGCAGATGGGGAAATAGGAAATAAATGGAAGAGCAAAATTCTTGGCTCTTTCCTTGTTTGTAAATTATTTAACAGCAACTCCCACCATTACTTCCATTACAGAGTTCCTTACCTCCATGAATACAAAGAAAATCATTATTTGAAATAGGGCCAGGTTCAGCAAAAGTCTTAAATTTATTTAGCCACTGACGAGAAATATAAAACTGAAGGAGACTTGGTTCCATTATGTTCAACAAATTGGATATCCTCCGCCTCTCTTTTTGTGCTTCTTCACTGCTCTTCCTATTAAGGACAATAATTCATTAAATTAAATATGCATTTTACTCCTTTAAACTATTAAGTGTATTTTTCTGCTTCCTTATTAGATTTAGTAAACATTATTAATATAGTTATCCCTCTGTAGCTGTGGGGAGATTGGTTCCAGGATCCCTGCAGATAACAGCATCTGTGGATGCTCCAGTCTCTTAAATAAAATGGTGAAGCATTTGCATATGACCCAGGCACATTCTCTCAACAGATTTAAATCTTCTGTTGATTACCCATGATATGTAATACAATGCAAATGACATGCAAATAAGGTAAACACAATGTAAATGGTATGTAGATAGTTCCTGGTACACAACTTGAAGTTCTGCTTTTTGGAACTTTCTGGAATCTTTTTCCCTCCCCAAATATTTTCAATCTGCAGTTGGCTGAATCCTCAGATGCAAAAACCATGACCATGGAGGGTGGACTGTACAGTGAATCTTACTAGGTCTTAAACATATACACTTGGTTTCACGTCTTCCACCTCCCAACCATATTATACACACCTAAGGGTGATATTACATCTTAACTACTGGTATCCACATAACTACTGATACGGAATAGATATTCAAATGTTTGTTAATAAAATAAACAATAGGTAATCTTCTTTCCTGTTTTAGTACCTAGTACAATCTTTTATAATACTTCCTTTATAAAAGCTATTTTAGGAGAAAATTTGATACTTAATTCCTACTGTCGGTGCCTAACTTTTTTTTTTTAAATGAAAACCAATCTTTCTAAAACAAAATATATTCTTGGCTCTTCGACTAAATGATTTAATGTATTTCTTAACAACTGATCATTCTGCATGCAACCTTTCACTTTATTCTACTTAAATAATGAGGTAAGATTAAAATAATTTCTAACCTTTACTCAGTAATCCATTTTGAAAGTCTTAAAGTCACCATTAAGCTTAATCTGAAATGTTCTTTCATATTTGTCAAAATAGCCTGCCCTTGAGAGTTACTGTCTCACCTGTAGAAAAGAACATAAGCTTCTGCATTTTGTACAGTAGATTCTGAAACTTCAGTGACACTCTGATCATCGAATTCATACCAGAGATTATTTAAATTGTTTCGGCAGTAGGCAATATAGTGTCCACCTGAATTTAAACAGAAAGAATTTAAATAATTTGAGTAATACAAAATCAACGAAAGAAATGAAACTAGAGCACTCCCTCATACCATGCGCAAAAATAAACTCAAAATGGATTAAAAACTTAAACATAACACAAGGCAACATAAAACTCCTAGAAGAGAACATAGGCAAAACATTCTCTGACATCAACTATATAAATGTTTTCTTAGGTCAGTCTCTTAAGAAATAAAAACAAAAATAAACCAATGGGACATAATCAAACTGACAAGCTTTGCACAGCAAAGGAAACCATAAAAACAACAAAAAGACAACCTACATACGGAATGGGAGAAAACAGTTTCAAAGGATGCAACTGACAGGGCTTAATCTCTAAAATATACAAACAACTTACACAATTCAACAGCAAAAAAAACTAACAACCCAATCAAAAAATGGGCAGAAGAAATGAACAGATATTTCTCTGAAGAAGATATACAGATGGCCAACAGGCACATGAGAATATGCTCAACATCACTATTTATTAGAGAAATGCAAATCAAAACTACAATGAGGTGCCACCTCACACCAGTCAGAATGGCCATCATTAACAAGTCAACAAATTACAAATGCTGGGGAGGGTGTGGAGAAAAGGGTACCCTCTTTCACTGTTAGTGGGAATATAAATTGCTACAACCACCATGGAAAACAGTATGGAGGTACATCAGAACACTAAATATAGAACTACCACGTGACCCAGCAATTCCACTCTTGGGCACATATCTGGACAAAACTTTCATTGAAAAAGATACATGCACCAGTATGTTCATAGCAGCACTAACAGACAAGCACAACAGACAAGACATGGAAACAACCTAAATGTCCATAGACAGATGAATGGATTAAGAAGATATGGTATATACACACAATGGAATACTACTCAGCCATAAAAAAACAAAATAATGCTATCTGCACTAACATGGATGGAACTAGAAACTCTCAAACTAAGTGAAGTGAAGTTAAAAAGAGAACTACCATATGATATCACTTATATCTGGAATCTAGAATATGGCACAAATGAGCCTCTCTACGGAAAAGAAACAAACTCATGGACTTGGAGAACAGACTTGCGGTTGCTGAGGGGGTAGGGGGAAGGAGTGGGATGGACTGGGAGTTTGGGGTTAGAAGATGCAAACTATTGCATTTGTAGGGGATAAGCAATGAAATTCAGTTGTACAGCAGAGGGAACTCTACCTAGTCACTTGTGATGGAATATGATGGATAATGTGAGAAAAAGAATGTGTGTGTATATGTGTGTGTGTGTGTATGCACACATGTATGTATGTATAAAACTGGGTCATTTTGCTGTGTAGCAGAAATTGACATAACATTGTAAATCAACTACAATAGAAAAAACAAAAATCTTAAAAAAATTAACACAAGAATGGAACATAAAACTACTTTTATATCCTCGGTTCCTGGCAGATATTGAGATATAGCAAGAACTTTGTTCGTATTTTATTCCAATATGTATCCCCACCACCACCACCGGAGGAAAGGAAAATCAGGACAAAGAACCTCATTTTAAAAAATCCAGTGTAGGAGTTCCCACTGTGGTACAGTGGGTAAGAGAATCCAACTGCAGCAGCCGGGATCACTGCAGAAGCATGGGTTCGATCCCTGACCGGCAAAGTGGGTTAAAGATCCAGTGTTGCCACAGCTGCAGTCCAGATTCAATCCCTGGCCCAGGAACTTTTATATGCTATGGGTGGGGCTGTAACAAAACTAAACAAACAAAAGCCCAGTGTAAAAACAATCAGGTTAAAGTCATTATTTAACTTTACACAAACTATAATTTTCAGCATTTCAAACTTCAGAGTAAAAGTATTCAACTTCCTAAAATTTCGATAGTTTTCTCTTTTTTTTGGCCGCACCCATGGTATATGGAAGTTCTAGGACTGAATCTGAGCTGCAGGTGCAACCTATGCCACTGCTGTGTCAACATCCTTAGTCCACTGCACCCAGTGGGGAATTGTACCCATGCATCCACAGCAACTTGAGCTGCTACAGTCAGATTCCTAATCCCCTGTGGGGGAGGAACTACTGACATGTTTTCAATAACCAAAATAAAATAAAAATAAACAATAAAAACCTACCTTTACATTTTTTTCTTTTGCTCTATCAGCCTTATTTAAAGATCAGTTCAGATGTTTACCTTTCTAAAAGTTTTTATTTTTTTATTTTTATAGCTGTACTTGCAGCATATGAAAGTTCCTGGGCTAGAGGCTGAATTAGAGCTGCAGCTGAGACCTACACATCTGAGACCTTCACTGCAGCTTACAGCAATACCAGATCCTCAACCCACTGAGCGAGGCCAGGAACTGAACCCGCATTTTCCCAGAGACAACACTGGGTCCTTAACCCTCTGAGCCACAACAGGAACTCCGACGTTTACCTTTTTTTAAAATCTAAAAACATATGTCAAACTTTTATACTTACTACTTGCAGTTCCATGGTGACAAATGACTGACAGGAGATCGTAGGTAACAATTTGAGTTGGACTATCTTTAGCAAGAAATGGCTGAAGATCCAGGCCTTCCAATGGAAATGAAACATGGGTACTGATTTTGGTGGAAAACATCAATTCATGTCTGAATCTTTTAAGATGGATGCACAAAATCTTTTTAAAAGAGAAAGGTAGGATTATTTAAAATTCTATTGTTCTATACACTAAATAAAGGAGTCTATTAAATATACATATGGTCAAAATTAAACATTATCCTTCGATTCTGATAACCTGATTCCAGAGATGTTAAAATGTGGAAATGATGAAACATAGTACTTTCTAAGTTCATATCTACTGGCTTTTCCAATTTTATACTTTATACCTGCAAGACCCTACAGTGTTGGATTAAACCATGTTCAATACAGTTTTACTGGTAAAGGCACTTACTTAGGATGCAACTCGGCATTTAAAAAAATGGATAATCTTAATAAAGACAGCAACTGGCCAATAGAACCATTCTATTCTTCAACCAATGATAAAAAATTTACTACACTGTGTTATGTTAATGCCTTATATTCCTACCACACAAAATAAACTGAATTGTGATAAAGCCCATACCTCAGGAAACTTCTGTACTTTACAAAACTTTACTCCATTCCTCAACCTAAGGGGTAAAACAAGGAAACCAATTTTAATAAACTGTTTCCCATACGCATCTACAAAACCTTTAGTATTTTCAAATATATAGTAAAACCTTTTAGAAAATGCAAAGATATCAGACAAAAAGTGCTCACTACTGTCTTATATGCTACTAATTTAAAAATGTATATACTAATAAAACCCTGGAATCCCTTACTGTAAAAAGTCATATAAATTAAGATTATTAGGGGAGGAGTTCCCGTCACGGCTCAGAAGTAACAAATCCATGAAGATGCGGGTTGGATCCCTCGCCTTGCTCAGTGTGCTAAGGATTCAGCGTTGCTGTGAGCTGTGGTATAGGGTCGAAGATGCAGCTCAGATCTGACATTGCTGTAGCTGTGGCACAGGCTGGCAGCTGTAGCTGCAATTCAACCCCTCGCCTGGGAACTTCCATGTGCCACAAGTGCGACCCTAAAAAGGCAAAAAAAAAAAAAAAAAGATCATTAGGGGAGTTTGCCTAGCATGCATGTTAAGGATCCAGTGTTGTCACTGCAGTGTCTCTGGTTGCTGCTGTGGTGCAGGTGCGATCCCTGGCCTGGGAATTGCACATGCTGTGGGCACAGCCAAATTAAAAACTTAAGATTTTCAGTAATAAAAATGTAGGGAGTTATATAATTCTTTGATGAAAACAGTCTACTATCTATGGCCTGGCTATACCTTTATAACATTCAGATATCAAGTAAAACTGGGTTTAAAAAAAAAAACAAACCCAATTTCATAGAATTGGCTGAGTCAGGTCAATTAAACACACACACACACACACACACGTGTATGTGTGTGTGTGTGTGTATACAAAATTTTTGTATGTATATACAAAGTTTTTTTTGGCTGCTCTATGTAGCGGCTTTATGTGGTATCTGTTCCCAGACCAGGGATCAAACCCAGGCTATAGCAGTGAAAGAACCAAGTCCTAAACACTAGACCACCAGAGAACTCCCTATGACCTTTCTTCTTAAATACAGAAACAAATAATTTGAGATAAATAATTTTTAATAATTAAAAATTAGTAATTACCAACAATAATATACATTTGACAGACCTCTACTTTGGATTTTAGGGTAGATGCAAGTTCTTTTTTTTATTTGGCCATCCTGTGGCATATGGAGCTCCTGGGCCAGGGATCAGATCCTAGCCATAGCTGTGAACTAAGCTGTAGCTGCGGCTACACCAGACCCTTAATCCTCTGAGCAAGGCCAAAGATCGAACCTGCAATCCTCAAAGACACTATGCTGGGTTCTTAAACTGCTGAACCACAATAGGAACCCCAAGATTCTAGATCTTATTAGAAGGCTATTATTTTTCGATTAGATTCAGAAAATTTTTCCAGTTCATTCTACCTCAAACATACTTGCTTTCAGTTCTCCATTTACTTTTCTTTTCAAACTCATCACCAAGAAGACTTTGGAGCCTGAACTTGGAATTTCCTTGTGGTACAACAGGTTAAGGATCTGGCATTGTCACTGCAGTGGCATGGGTTCAATCCCTGGTCTGGAAACTTCCACATGCCACCGGGCAAAACAAACAATCCAAAAGCCTGAACTTGCTGCAAGATGGAAAAAGGTGGATCTCTCTGGTGGCCTAGCAGGTTCAGGACCCAACATTGTCACTGCTGTGGCACAGATGCAATCCCTGGCCCAGGGGAACTAACATATGCCAAAGAAACAGCCGAAAAGAAAAGAAAAAGAAAAAGACAGCTAGTGACAAAATCAAACTTTTCTTAACTGTCTTCTTATTCTGCTCTCATACAGCAGGTAACATTAGAGATGGTATAACCTTTCTGAATTTTACACAGATTTGAAACTATGTACCTTTATAGTCACTTTCACTTTGTAAATCTAGCCTGTTAGCATGGTAACCCATATGAGAATACTGCTATACTTATGATGACAAAATTAATCTATGTAATGAAAATGTATATTATATGATGTAGTACATATTTACAACATACTTGGAATATGTTTTATGCAAACTTACATACTTATATCTCAAAATACACTTTCCCATCTTAGCTAGTCCTATCAAATTTGTTAAATTTTTTTTTACCTCAGATTTGTTTTACAGAATAACTGGATTCTTTATTTTTCACTAAGACAAAGCTTCCCGGCCTTAATTTTTCTAAGTAAAGTGGGAAATTAACCCCATATGCCCAATTCAAATAACAAGAAAACAACCACTTAAGATACAAAATGTGTACTTTCTGCTGTGGTGCAACGGGATTGGCAGCATCTTAAGAGCGCTGGGATGCAGTTTTGATCCCCAGCCCATTACAGTGGGTTAAGGATCTGGCATTGCTTTGGCTTAGGGTGCAACTGCAGCTCGGATCTGATCCCTGGCAGGAAACTATATATGCCTCAGGGCAGCCAAAAAAAGAAAAAAATAAAATACAAAATGTGCAATTAAAAGCACTGCCAACAACACTTACTTTTTGCATTTTTCACAACTGTACATATTGTCACCTGAAAATAGAACAGATCTGGTCATTCCTCTCAAATTAAAAGCAAGCTGGTTTTTTTTTTTTTTGGTTCTGCAATTCTTCAAGTTTGCCACATGCTGACCTTGGAGCACAGTAACACAAGGCTGACTTTTTTCAGTCTCTGCTCAAGAGTCAGGGCATGATGCTTATCCTGCCTACAACACCCTTCACGTCCCTCTCTTTTTGACCCTGAAGGCCTACCTGTCCATTTATTCACTGAACAAAATCTACTGACTGCCTGTTATATGTCGAAGCAAGATGCTGACACATAAAAGTAGTGAAGAACCTTAAATACTTGGGAGGAATTCACAGACCAATCCAGATATAGAAGCCAGTGTTTTATATTGGCTGAATTTTCTTTTCTTTGAATCCCAGAGCAGATTTAAGCCACTTCAAATACCATATTGTCTAGTACTATAGGAATTTGTATAAATTGTTTTAGGATATGATTTATAGTATTTATATTTATATTGCTATGGTAGAAATTGGCACTGTGGCAATATGGGCAAGTACTATTTAGGCTGCCAGGAAACTTAGCTTTTATGAATACATTTTATATTTAGCCCTAGTAGCATTTTAGATAACCCACAACAGTTTAGTCATAGATGAAAACTATTTCTTATTTCTTACCTTTTAGTTCATCTCTGGCGAAGAAGGCAGCAAGACAATCTTGCAAGGTTACTACTGGACCCCAAAACCAGCTAGGGACACATGAGACAACAAACCTGAAACATTATTGACAGAAAAAAAAAAAAAAAGAAGGAAATGTTCTGCCAGTACAGCAGAAACAGCGGTTTTAACAATCAATTAATACAAACAAAATATATACATACCTCTTCACATATTCCATGAAAAAAGCTATCCACCCTTGTGGAGCATATGCTTCACCACATGATCCTGCTTTGACTATAGACGTTGGATGACTTGATGAATGCAGCTTAGCAAGGTCTTCCTTGCCAGGGATAGGCAAGGATAGATCTTGAAAGGTCTCGAGGGTTACAGACACCTAAAATTGTTTTGTTTTAAGAACAGGATGAAAATAATCCAGCACAAACATTTGAGGATAGATTCTAGATTGCAAAGATCAAAGCAAACTATAAGAAAAAAACAAAAAAAAATCAAACTGCTTTTATAGTAATTAACAATAGCAAAGATAATAATAACAAAAGCAAAATTGCTCTGTACCAGGTGCTGTTTTAAATTTAATCTTCACATAAACCACATGAGGGAACTACTATTGTCCCCATTAGCTGAGGACAATGAACCAAAGAGAAGTACCTCACATTCAGCCACTGAAGCTTGATGATAGTTGTTTTGTTTTATTGTTTTTTGGTTTTTTTTGTCTTTTTGCCATTTCTTGGGCCGCTCCCGCTGCATATGGAGGTTCCCAGGCTAGGGATCCAACTGGAGCTGGAGCTGCCGGCCTACGCCAGAGCCACAGCAACGCGGTATCCGAGCCACGTCTGCGACCTACACCACAACTCACAGCAACACTGGATCCTTCACCTACTAAGCAAGGGTAGGAATCACACCTGCAACCTCATGGTTCCTAGTCGGATTCGTTAACCACTGTGCCACGACGGGAACTCCTGATGATAGTTTTTAAATGTAGTTTTAAAAACAAAATGTAGGAGTTCTCTTGTGGCACAGCAGGTTCAGGATCCAGTGTTGTCATTGCAGTGGCTTGGGTTGCTGCTGTGACTCGGATTCAATCCCTGGCCAGGGAACTTCCACATGCTGCAGGTGTGGCTGAAAACACTTCAGGATAATCCCATCTAAATATTTAAATAGCAAAATAGTCTATAATAAAATGACCCTACTGAAAGCCCTTAGATTTGACTTAAGATTCTAACACACTAATTGAAAACTTACTTTGGAGTTTTTTGAGATACGTCATTCTACATTCATTTGAATTGTATTTATCACTGTACCGAAGTAAAACCATTCTATGAAAACCTCAAAGAAATGCAGTAATCATGAGGTATTAGGAGATCTCATGATGGTTTTAATACACACTCTTGTGTATGAATCTGATACTATTTTTGTGATCTGAGCCCTAATCTTAACGTGGGAAAATATTTACAAGCCACACCACCAAATCCAAAAGACATATGCACAGCCTTGTGCCTGCGAACAATAACAGTTTCCCAGCATACTAATTACACCAGCCTTGGGAGAATAAGCTTGTGTTACCAATTCTTGTTACTGAGCAACATTATCTCCTTTATATGTGAACAGAGATGAAGCACTGAGTTAACTCTTCCTGCTAATGCACAGCTGTCAAATGACAGATCAAGATCTATCCCTAAAAAAGTGTGTTGCTATTACTTCCAAAAAACAAGTTCTACACCTAGAATCAATTTATACTTATGTAAACCTAAGAAATACATGTATAATCATCAATAGCAAGGAGAAGGAATTCACTTTTCACACCATTTTGTCAAATTTTTTTAAAAAGCATTTGATGGAAATTTCCCTCATACTCACCCTATCACAAGTCAGACACTGCACTGAACTAATGATTGTTCCATCAAATATGTCTGAAATAACACTTCGGTATTTCTTGTGCTGTTTTTTTCTCTTTGGAGATGATGCAGATTGAGCTAGAATTGAAAAACAAATACAGAAAAAAAATTTTTTTTTAATCAAAGTAGTTCCTTTACCATTTTTTTTTCCCAGAATCTTTAACAGCCAAATTTACTATGCTAAAGAAATTTGTCAAAACACTTGTCAAATGCAATACCTTAAGACAAACAAACAAAAAGCACATTCCCAAGAGAAACCATGATGAAATAGAAAGTGTTCAACCTCCTCATCTTGACTACAAACGGAATAGTTTTGCTTTTATTTGTTTTTGCTTCCAACTAATGCTTTATTTGAAGAAAGGATTCTATTAAGTTTTGAGAGTTCTTTATATATTCTGGATACAAGCTGTTTGTCAGTTATGTGATTTGCAAATACTGTCTCCCAATCTTATCTTTTCATTCTCTTAACAGTGTCTTTTACCAAGGAAGATTTTAATTTTTTCTCTTATGGATCATGCTTTTGTTGTCACTAATGTCTTGAAAGAATTCTAACATGAGGTCATGAAGACTCTTATCAGAGTTTTATAGTTCATATTTTATAATACTGGAATGCTCATACACAAATGGTCAGAATGTAAAATGATACAGCCACTCCAAAAAACAATATATTAAGTGACTATGAAACTACCATAAAACCTAATAACCCCACACCTAGGTGTTTACCCTAAACAAAATTTATGTTCATACAGAAACCTGTATACAAATATTTATAGCAACATTATTCATAATTGCCAAAAACTGGAAAAAAATTCAAATATCCTTCAGTGAGTGAATACATAAATAGTAGTATAGGCATATGATGAAATACTACTCAGTAATTAAAAAAAAAACTATTCAGACATGCAATGTGACTATATCTCAAATGCATTACACTAACTGAAAGATGCCAGTTTCAAAAGACTACATACTGTATGATTCCACTTATATGACATTCCAGAAAAGGTAAAACAATAGGAATAAAGAACAAATCAACAGGGCCAGGGCTTAGGTAGGGCTAGTAGGATGGTCTAATCACAAAGGGGTAGTAAAAGAGAATTCTTTGGGGTGTTGGAATGTTCTATATCATTTGTGGTGGTAGTAGTAAGAATCTATGCATGTGTTAAAATTCAGAACTCTACACCAAGAGTAAATTCTGTTGTATGTAAATTTGTGCCACACACACAAAAAAATTTTAAATCACGATTGTGTAAAACTATGTTATCGATTTTATTTCAAAAAAATTTTTACTTCCATTTGTTTTTAATTTTTATGATTTTTTATTTTTCCATTATAGTTGATTTATAGTATTCTGTCAATTTCTACTGTACAGCAAAGTGACCCAGTCATATATATATATGTATAATCTTTTTCTCACATTATCCTGTATCATGTACCATCATAAGTGATATAGTTCCCTGTGCTGTACAGCAGGTGTTGTCAATTTTAAAAGCTTGAATAATATTTCATAATCAACAATTTAAATTATCAAAGCAAAGGAACCTGAATAACTGAAACTTCTACCTTTTTTGTGTGTGGGTGCCAATCCTGGCCACAAATTGCCTGATTTAGGAGGGCTTGCTGATAAACGTGGATTAACACCTTCATTTGATGGGAGGATCTGTGGTGTAGACAGGTCATTCAAATGGACATCAGTAATATATTCTGTAATATTTAAAATTTGTATTATTACCTTAAATAGTAAAATTATTCCACCTGCCAAATAATGTTAATTTAAAATTTTCTTCATTTGAGATTTTGAACATAATTCACATTAATATATGTTAGTGAAATACTTGACAGATAATACGCTTGCTAAGGAGAAGTAACAGTGATCTCCCCCCAGGAACTCAATTAATGTTTATAACACATTACTTTGTAGGCAATTCAGAAAGTGTGCAATGGATATATAAAGCCAAAGAGGGTCATATTTGTCCTAATTTAGTATTTAAAAACCAAGAGCTATTTAGGACACCTTTTAAGTTAAAAAACCACATGGGAGAAAAAGAGATTATTCTCTCAAATGAACGGTAATCAAAATCTAAAAAGCAATTTAGGGAGTTTCTGTTGTGGCTCAGTGTAACACACCTGACTAGCATCCATGAGGATTCGGGTTTGATCCTTGGCCCTATTCAATGGGTTAAGGATCCAGTGTTGCTGTGAGCAGTGGTCTAGGTGGCAGGATTTGGCATTGCTGTGGCTGTGGCTGTGGTGCAGGCCGGCAGCTGCAGTCCGATTCCTAGCCTGGGAACTTACACATGCCACAGGTGGAAAAACAAAAAACAAAAAGAAAAAGACAAAACATTCATACATAAAAAAGTAGTAAAAAAAAAAGTATAAATTATTCCACATGCCACAGGTGGAAAAACAAAAAAAGAAAAACACATTCAGACATAAAAAAGTAGTAAAAAAAAAAAGTATAAATTATTTTTTTCTGTGATAGAAGAAAATAAACCCTTTTGTCAGAAAAACACCTTTGGGGGAGGGCAGGGATCAAACCCACACCACAGCAGCGACCCATGACATTGTAAAAACAATACTGGATCTTTAACCTACTGCACCACAAGTGAACTCCAAAAAAACACCTTTTTTAGAATTAAATTATGAATCAAGAAGAATATAAGCTCTATTAGAGTTATCTTGATAGTTTGCTGCTGAATCCCTAGTACATAACATACGGTCTAGGCCAAGAGACTGCTCAAAAAGTACCTAAATGAAGAAAAGACAACTATTCATAAGAGACCCTGAGACAATGATTTCAGCGATTTTTTCCAGATAATGCAAAATAAATTGTTTTTATTACTTTCACAGGTGCATTTCTCATTATCTCAACCATAACTAAAAGCAGACTGCATAATAATATTGAGGGAAGAGAGAGGAGGAGACTCACTCTAGGCCTTTTGGAGGGAATAAAGTTAATATGATTTAGGCCAAGGATTGGCAAATGTTTCCTGTAAAAGACCAGACAGTAGAAATTTTAGGTTTTTCGTGGCACATATGGCCTTTGTCACATTTTTCAATCAGATCTTTAAAAAAAGTAAAAGCTCAGGGGAGTTCCCATTGCGGCGCAGAGGAAACCAACTAGTGTGCAAGAGGATGTGGGTTCAATCCCTGGCCTCACTCAGTGGATCAGGAATCCCGCATTGCCATGAGCTGTGATGTAGGCTGCAGATGTGGCTTGGATCCTGTGTTGCTGTGGCTGTGGCTCCGATTCAACCCTAGCTTGGGAACCTCCATATGCCACAGGAGGTTGGAAAAAAAAAAAAAAGTAAAAGCTCAGAACCCTAATCTAGTTCATCAATTAGTTACTAATTATAATAATAAACTGCCATGGAACAATAAAAAAAAAAACATTATGTCTCTTAATCAGGCTTAATCAGGCTTTACATGAGGAAGGGCTAGACAGAAGTCTAGGCTAAGTCTTTCAATACTGAAATTTCACATTTATCACCTAAACAGCTTCTAAACATATCTAAACTTCTAAATCTAAGGTCAGCGTAATTTAAGAGCCTAACACATTTTCCTGACTAGAAAGGATTTATGCACTGTACATGGATAAACCACAATTATTCCTGTGGTTAAGAAAATATTTTTCCTCAAAAAGAAAAAGTCTGGGATTCATTCAAAAATCTCAATATATGGGAGTTCCCATCGTGGCTCAGTGGTTAACGAATCCGATTAGGAACCATGAGATTGCGGATTCGATCCCTGGCCTTGTGGCGTTGCCGTGAGCTGTGGTGTAGGTCGCAGACACGGCTCAGATCCTGCATTGCTGTGGCTGTGGTGTAGGCCAGCAGCTACAGCTCCGATTGGACCCCTAGCCTGGGAACCTCCATATGCTGTGGGTGCGGCCTTAGAAAAAGCAAAAAGACAAAAAAACAAAAAACAAAACAAAAAAAACCCTCAATATATATGTTTAATGGTTCCTACTCTTCAGTAATTACAGAAGATAATTTTTTTCCTTTAGCCAAACCCAGCATGTGGAAGTTCCTAAACCACAAATCAAACCTGGGCCACAGCACTGACAATGCCAGATCCTTAACTAGGCCACCAGGAAACTCCCAGAAAATAACTTTTTATGTTCGTCTGCCACCACTTATGTATTTATTTTTTCTTTTTTTCTTCTTCTTCTTTTTTTTTTTTTTGCTTTTTAGGGCAGTACCCAAGGCAAAAGGAGGTACCCAGGCTAGGGGTTGAATCAGAGCTGTAGCTGCTGGCCTACACCACAGCCATAGCAATGCAGGATCTGAGCTGCATCTGCAACCTACACCACAGCTCACAGCAACGCCAGATCCTTAACCCACTGAGTGAGGCCAGGGATTGAATCTGCATCCTCATGAACGCTAGTCAGATTTGTTAACCACTGAGCCATGACAGGAACTCCTTATTTTTTCCTTTTTATGGCCACACCTGTGGCGCATAGGGAAGTTCTTGGTCTAGGAGCTGAATCACAGCTGCAGCTACAGGCCTACGCTATAGTCACGCATCTGCAACTTATGCTGCAGCTTGCAGCAACAACGGATCCTTAACCCATTAAGTGAGGCCAGGGATCGAACCCACATTCTCATAGAGACTATGTCGGGTTCTTAATCTCCTGAGCTACAATGGGAACTCCTGTCACTTATTTTAAGATCAGAAAATCTGAACCTTTGATGGTATTATTTATGTGCTTTGAAGAATTAAATACCACATTAAATCAAATAAGTAACCTTATACCAACTACTTAGTACCTAACATGACTCCAGTCAGTGGCAGCAATCTAAATCTAATCGTCTACAATTTGGGTTATTCTGCTATCTTGCAGATCCCAACCTAGCCTGCTTTAAATGACATCAAAACTCATATGCAAATATTGCTAAACTCTACTAGTTTTAAAGCCCAGAAGTGGAGTTCCCTTCACGGCTCAGTGGTTAACAAACCCGACTAGGATCCATGAAGATGAGGGTTTGATCCCTGTCCTCCCTCAGTGGGTTAAGGATCCAGTGTTGCCATGAACTGTGGTGTAGGTCACAGACGCAGCTTGTAATCTGGCATTGCTGTGGCTGTGGTGGAGGCCAGCGGCTGTAGCTCCAGCTTGGCCCCTAGCCCAGAAATCGCTGTATACCAAGGGTACGGCCCTTTAAAAAAAAAGGCAAAAAATAAAAAATAAAATAAATGATAAAAACAGCAAAAAGTAAAAAATTTTTAAAAATGAGATTAAAAAAAAAAAAGCCAAAACTAACATGTACTTAATGCCCTGTTTTTCTAAATTAGTATGGTTGAACTATAATACCATATACTACACAAAAAATATTAAACTAAAACTATTGCTTATCCTATTTCATTTTTGTTATGTTAAATATAAATTGTGAACATTAACTTTTAAATTAGAAATGTGTTCCAATTTTAGCCACTTGTCAAGCTGATTCCACCACCCTTTCCACCCCGCATCAGAAAATGGTAACATTACAAATATAATCTTAAGTACAGACACATTTTGTATCTTTGGTCTACAAACGAAAACACCGTCATCTGCAAATTTTAAAAATTGTCACCTGAAGCTCTGCCGTGTATTTGCACTTTGACAGTTTCCTGACTGTTCAAGTCAACTGTTTCAGACACAGAGTCTCTATCTTTATCTAATTCTCCTTCAGAATTTACTTTATTAATCTTATTGCACATCTTCTCTTTTTGCCAATCTTTCAATATTTCTGAATTGTTCTCATCATCCTGAATCAACATTGTCGTTTCATTATTATCTTCAGAAAAGCTTCTACAGCCATTTTCATTTTCGGCTTTATCACTGCTGTTACAAGATTCACAGGACTGAAAATCTACATCTGACTGGCTTTTGTCTTCTTCCATGGTCTCCTCAGTTGTTACAGTTTGAAGATTCTCTTCTACCTCCATGACCTGTTCTTTCAATTCTTCATGAAGCAGATCCATTAAACATCGAAGGAATTCTTGAGCATCCTAATACGTAGGAAAACAAAATGGGGTTAGCAACTGATTTCTAAATGTATAGCATTATACTGAGGAAATACAACTCTGTTGAATGTAAGACATTTGGGGATAAGCAGCACTAAGTTCTAAAAAGTTATGTAGGATTTCCCTGGTGGCACAGTCTGGTATCGTCACTGCTGAGGCTTAGGTTGCTGCTACGGCGGGGGTTGGATCCCTAGCCTGGGAATTTCTGCCAAAAAAAAAAAAAAAAGTTATGTAAATAAAAGTAATTAAAAAACAGAAGATGATCTGGAGGTCAGCTTTTAGTATTGCTGCCATTTTAAAAAACTGGAGGAGTTCCCGTCGTGGCTCAGTGGTTAACGAATCTGACTAGGAACCATGAGGCTGTGGGTTCGATCCCTGGGCTTGCTCAGTGGATTAAGGATCTGGCGTTGCCCTGAGCTGTGGTATAGGTCACAGACGCGGCTCGGATCTGGTGTTGCTGTGGCTGTGGCATAGGCCAGCGGCTACAGCTCCAATTCAATCCCTAGCCTGGGAACCTCCATATGCTGCGGGAGCGGCCCTAGAAAAGGCAAAAAGACAAAAAAGTTTAAAAATTAAATAAATAAATAATTAGAAGAGTAAAGTAGAAAGAAAATATGGGTTTGCCTCATCTGACAATCAGAATGCAGAGAGATATCTTAAATTCAATGTAAGTTTGGCTTAAAATTTAAGATTTATGGGAGACCCCGTCATGGCTCAGTGGTAACAAACCCGACTGGTATCCATGAGGACATGGGTTTGATCCATGACCTCACTCAGTGGGTTAAGGATCTGGCATTGCTGTAGTCTGTGGTGTAGGTCACAGGTGAAGCTCAGATCTCAAGTTGCTATGGTTATGGCGTAGGCTGGCAGTTATAGCTCCAATTCGACCTCTAGCCTGGGGACTTGCATATGTTGCAGGTATGGTCTTCAAAAGTCAAAAGAAAAAAAAAAATTTAAGTTTTATGCAATTTGTACTATACCTCAAAGAAAAATCCTTGATCAACCTAGAATGTTTATTGAAATACGAATCTGTAGGCTCCATTTTGTACCTATCAAATCACAGTTTCTGTGATCCAAGAATTTGCACCAAAAAAATTTAACACATATTGTTTTTTAAAAAAGAAAAATACGTGAGGGCCAGGTACTAATATGAAAAAATATTATATAAAGTTACAATAATTGAAACAGCTATTGGTATCAATTAAAAAAAAATACGACTGTGGATAATAGTATGAAGGTTCCTCAGAAAACTAAATATAATAAGAGGTTAAAGAGGTTACTATTCTTAGTAAATAAATACATATAGTTGGTGACCCCCAAAAATAAATATACAAAGTAAAATAAACTATAAAGGAAGAAATACAAATAACTATATATTCTTTTTTTTCTTTTTTGGCTGCCTTACAGCATATGGAGTTCCTGGGCCAGGGATCAGATCTGAGTGACAGTTGCAACCTATGCAGCAGCTTCAGCAACCAGATCCTTAACCCACTGTGCCAGGCCAGCACTGCAGAGATGCCACCGATCCCATTGCACCACAGGGGAAACTCCCACAATAACTATATTTACACCATAAAACATAATAGCATTCTGCAAATGTTTCAGAGATTAATATTATGAACATAAAACAATAAAGACTTACTTGCTGAGAATAACCCCGAAATGTTGGATTTACAGTTTTAATTCCCTGAAACAGATTAGTAGGCACAACAGATCCTGGCCTGAGGAAGAAAACATTTTTTTTAATGAGAAATTTGTGATTCTTAGTTTTTATTTTAGAAATCAGTGATTAAGAATTCAAAGAGTGAAACTGAGAAGTATCTGTGTTTAAAAAAACCATTCTGAATTTCCTAACATTATGCTTCAAGGCTCATCAAAATAGCTTATTTCTGATGTTTTTGATGAAGTATACTTTACTGTTCTACCCCCTAATGAAATGACTGTGTTCTACTACATATTTTTCAAAAATACTTCTAATTACTTAAAATTCCTGGGATAATTAAGATAATTACACACTCTCTAAATAAAAACGTAAAACCAGCCATCAAATAAGGAAAACAAAAATGAAAAATAAACCAGATGTGAGATTTAATCACTTATAATTCTGTACTATAACACTTCTGAAGCTTAGTAAAATTTCAAGACTATTAAGTTTACACTATAGTTTCAGGGCAAAGAAGCAAATATAGAGCAGTTAAAGCTAGTTCTAGCTAGCTTTTTTAAATTAGTTCTAGTTCTAGCTGTACAGAGAGGAACTTAAAAACATTAAAGCTTGTGTCAGTACTATATCCGATTGGGATAAATGACAATGGAGGATTCTGGATCTTCAGTACTAGAGATGTGACCCAAAAGAACTCATTAAAATCATCCTTTTTACCTAGTATACCAAAATCACAGTAATAACAAATTTTTGTTTAACTTAAGAGATACTCTTTAGTAGAGAATCAAATGTATCAAAGAAAAGTGGGACACTGAGGGAATTTCCACTGTGACATCATGGGATTGGTAGCATCTTGGGAGCACTGGAACGAGGGTTTAATCCCCAGCCCGGCACAGTGGGTTAGGGATCTGGCATTGCCACAGCTGTGGCTTGGGCTGCAACTGTGGCTGGAATCTGATCCCTGGCCTGGGAAATTCATACGCCCCAGGGTGGCCAAAAAGGAAAACAAAAAACAAAAAAACTCAGGCACTTAAGAATACAAGAATGTTGGATTTCTCCTGTGGTCCAGAGGGCTAAGGATCCCATCAATGCAGCAGCTTGGGTCACTGCGTGGCATGGGTTTGATCCTTAGCCTGGGAACTAACATAGGCCGTAGGCATAGGCCCCACCCACCTAAAAAAATGTAAGAATATTAAAGCTTTGGTGAGTGCTTTCTAAGGAGTAAGGTTGGGCAGTTCTCAGGAACCAATAAAAGCAATTTTCTGAATTGTTCTAATACAGAATAGCAAAATATTGTAGCAAACAATTATCCTTCTAATGCTACACTTCCAGCAAGTAAACATAAGCAGAAAAATAAAATTTATACATGTGTCTATGGTCTGATTTTAGGATTACGAGAATACTTGAATTAAAATTCAAAAGTTTCATGGAGTTCCCATGGTGGCTCAGTGGCTAACAAATCCTACTAGGAACCATGAGGTAGCGGGTTTGAGGCCTGGCCTTGCTCAGTGGGTTGAGGATCCAGTGTTGCCATGAGCTGTGCTGTAGGTTGCAGACTCAGCTAGGATCCTGCATTGCTGTGGCTCTGGCATAGGCCAGTGGCTACAGCTTCGATTGGACCCCTAGCCTGAGAACCTCCATATGTTGCGGGAGCGGCCTAAGAAATGGCAAAAAAAAAAAAAGAAATCAAAAGTTTCAGTAACAGAAACTTTAGCAACTCAACATTTTATCTCCAGTCCAGATGCTCCATTTGGATGTTCAATTTCAAATGCAATACGCCCCAAACTGAATGTTTCAAATCCGTTCCTCCTCTATAAATGCACCTGCAAATATTTAATATTTATGATATTCATTGTAAAATATAATAAAGAAAATAAACATGGTCAGTACATACCTGCTTTTATGCCACAGTTCTGTCATCAGTTTGAGATAACTTTTACAAATAGCTGGTTTCTTATCTGTTCGGGCTAGTCCTCCACAATCCAGAAAAAATTGTGTCAAAGGTGGGCTATTTAAAAAAAAAAAAGTTAGACTGGAATCAAAGCTTCATACTGATTACTGATGTCTAGTCATTCACTGAACTGACAGCACATAGAGCCCTGTACCTATTATTTCTTTGCTCCCTTTCACAACTTCACATTAATTTTTTTTTTTTTTTGTCTTTTGGCTATTTCTCTGGGCCACTCCCGCGGCATACGGAGGTTCCCAGGCTAGGGGTCCAATCGGAACTGGAGCCACTGGCCTACACCAGAGCCACAGCAACGCGGGATCCAAGCCGCGTCTGCAACCTACACCACAGCTCACGGCAATGCCAGATCCTTAACCCACTGAGCAAAGGCAGGGACTGAACCCACAACCTCATGGTTCCTAGGCGGATTCGTTAACCACTGCGCCACGACGGGAACTCCACATTAATTTCTTTTCTTTTTTTTTTTTGTCTTTTTTGTTGTTGTTGTTGCTATTTCTTGGGCCGCTCCCGCGGCATATGGAGGTTCCCAGGCTAGGGGTCGAATCGGAGCTGTAGCCACCGACCTACGCCAGAGCCACAGCAACGCGGGATCGTTAACCCACTGAGCGAGGCCAGGGACCGAACCCGCAACCTCATGGTTCCTAGTCGGATTCGTTAACCACTGCGCCACGAGGGGAACTCCCCTTAATTTCTTTAAATCAGAAATGACCCACCACAGAGTCCTCATGCTGCCAGATCCAGTTAATACCTTTCATTTCCCTCTCAGCAGCATTTATCACAGGAGATGTACCCCCTTTTCTTGACCAATGTAATGTATTTTCCTACTTTTCTTCCTTATATTTTTATGAACTCTTCTTCTTCTTTACTGCTTCCTGCTGTTACCAGACACCTAAACATCAGAGTTCCTCAGGACTTGATCCTAGGACCTCGCCTCTCTTCCCTGGGTGATCATCCACAGAACATTCCATCCTACCCCTACTTCACAGGATTAAGAAAAAAGAAAACTGGAATTCTTGTTGTGTCTCAGTGGGTTAAGGATCTGGTGTTGCCGCGAGCTGTGGTGTAGGTTGGAGACGTGGCTCAGATCCCACGTTGCTATGGCTGTGGTGTAGGTCAGCAGCTGCAACTCCGATTCAACCCCAAGCCTGGGAATTTTCATATGCCGCACGTGCAGCCCTGAAAAGACCGGAAAAAAAAAATTACTCAATAAGAAAGAGGAAATAATTTTTCAGGAATATTTACCAATTTAGGTTTTATACAATCCAGATAATTTTCTAAGTAGGGGCATTTCAGAAAGGGGGGTGCTTTGTATTGAGAGGAGTGAAGGAAGAGGTACAGCAAGGGATTTATGAGATCCTTTGGCTAGGAGAATTGAATAGAATTTTTAACTCTTTCCCGTATTACTATTAACACGTATTTCTTTTCTCTACTACTCCTCTTTCTCTGAACATACTACAGTGGCATGGTTTTCTACTCCAAGAGTAACTTTATTTTTTTCTTTCTTTTTTGTCTTTTTGCCATTTCTTGGGTCGCTCCCTCGGCAATATGGAGGTTCCCAGGCTAGGGGTCAAATCAGAGCTGTAGCCTTGGGCCTACGCCACAGCCACACCAGATCTGAGCCTCATCTGTGACCTACACCACAGCTCACAGCAACGGGGGATCCTTAACCCACTAAGAAAGGCCAGGGATCGAATCCGCAACCTCATGGTTCCTAGGCAGATTAGTTAACCACTGAGCCACGACGGGAACTCCTCCAAGAGTAACTTTAAAAAACTATACTGACAAAACAAAACTAATTTATCTACTTACCAATTAGAAAGAGCCTGCAAAGCTGCATTCATATAACAAGTATTTCCAATATTTTTCAAACCTGTAAGACCTATTTAAAAAATCATGTCATCATTCAATAATGTAAAGACCAATTTTATGAGTGTTTACCAAATATGTAACTAGGTAACTATTATGGTTCCCAAACTATGTTAAGGAAACACAAAATACACTATGGAAATATAAATAGCAATATAAACAACTCTGAGAGGTCAGACTTATACCTGTTAATTTTCAGATAATTGATTTAAATACACACTTAAATGGTTAAAATTTCCTTATATCAACCATAAAACAGAAAAATGTGTACTAAATTATACACAGATAGTTTATACTAAGAACTGAGGGCTTTAGTAAAGTGAAACCAGAAAAACCAAGGATCATGCAAAGTTGGCAGCTTACTTTTTTCACAAATACAGTTTTATGAGGCCAAATAATAAAATTAGAATTTTATTCCAATTATCATCTCATCACCTCTAGATTTTGAAATTTTCACACTGTACAGCTTCCTAAAGAAATGAGAGGTGGCATACAAAGTAGTGTTACATAGGAGAATTACTTTACCTCTTGCCTTAAGTTCATCTTCTTCTTCTACCTCTATGTCCAAATCATCAAATACAGCAACCAGAGGAGTTTTTAATGTTGTGTTACTGGGTATTTTAAAGTCCTTGATAACAGAAAAGACAGCAGGCTTGAACAGACCCTTAAGTTAAAATTAAAAAAAAATTTTTCTCATATATATCCACACTCTAAATATTAAGATTTTTTTTTTTCTTTTTATAGCTGCACTTGCAGCATATGGAAATTCCCAGGCTAGGGGGTCCAGTCAGAGCTGCCGCTGCCAGCCTATGCCACAGCTTGTGGCAATGCCAGATCCATAACCCACTGAGCAAGGCCAAGGATCAAACCTGCATCTTCAGAGAGACGGGCTATGTTGGGTTCTTAAACCCACTGAGCCATGATGGCAACTCTAATATTAAGATATTTGAAGAAAACTCTAAGAAATCAAAGTGTTACCAGTTAGAATAAAATTTATATTTACACTTTGAAAGTAATAAGGATCAGAGTTCCCGTTGTGGCACAGTGGAAACGAATCCGACTAGGAACCATGAGGTTGAGGGTTCAATCGCTGACCTCGCTCAGTGAGTTAAGGATCCGGCGTTGCTGTGAGCTGTGGTGTAGGCCAGCAGCTGTAGCTCCGATTCAACCCCTAGCCTGGGAATCTCCATATGCCGAGAGCGCAGCCCTAAAAAAGCAAAAAAAAAAAAATCAAATTCAGTGAGATCCAGCTAAAAAGACCTAAGTGCATATCCTACATTTTCAGATTTTTCTAACTTTCTATAGGAAAAAAAAAAAAAAAAAACCACACCAACCTATCTGCAGACCTCTACAGTCTCTCCTGATTCTTGTTACTAAAGTTACTTTGCATCCTTTAATGCATGGGAAGTAGTTTTAAATAGTAAAAAAAAAAAAAAAAAAGATCCCTGCAATATTAATTCCTGAGAATTGGATTAACTAAATTGCATCTGGTGACTTGTTGGTTACATGCTAGTACCAACTGTTTAAAAAAGAAAAAGGAGTTCCCTTGTTGTGCATAAGGTTAAGGATCCTGTGTTGTCACTGCTATGGCCCAGGTTGCTGCTGTGGCAGAGGTTCCATCCCCGGCCTTGGAACTTCTTCATGCCAGGGTACAGCCAAAAAGGAAAAAAAAAAAAAAAATTTAGACCTTGCAAGTCTTCCTCTAATAGCAGATGATCAAAGTACACTAGACCACGTAGCAACAATCAGTGGGAAGAAGAAACTGAAGAGCAGAATGCACTTAGCATGTGTTCTGGTTATCCAGCTTACTACAGCCTCATTCCTCTTCTACAAAGCATGTATATGCACTTACACCCACTTTACCTTCCTGGCATCTGCAGATACCAGACATTTGGGTAGGCCCAATATTCTCACTCTGTTGTACTGAAATACAGAGCAGTACAGAGGCTTGAAGAAAAAAAATCATTCAAAATCTTACCTCCTAGAAAATTCTTTGAAAAATCTTAATGACACCTGAATGTTTTCCAATATTGTTATTTTATAATTAATGTGCTGTCGGATTGGGTTCAAATGGCATATAAATTTTATACCTCTAAAGAAATCTGTACAAATAACTTTTCTTCTGAGTAGTTTCTTCAACAGTTGGGATCATTAGGAAGTTGCAACATGAAATTAAATTCATGCCTTTTATGTTATAAATATAACTCACCAGAAAATTATTTACAAGCCATCGGAAAAGTATTAGCATATTTATTCAACCAGATTCAGCATTTGTTTTATACATATGTATGCAATTATAATCTATTCAGGTGGAAATGGCAACAGACAGCTGTTCTTACTTTTTTTTTTTTTTCTTTTTATGGCCACACCTGTGGCATATGGAAGTTCCCAGGCTAGGGGTCAAATTGGAGCTGCAGCTAAGGCCACAGCCACTGTCATGACAACACCAGATCTGGGCTACATCTGGGACCTATGCAGCAGCTTGCAGCAACACCAAATGCTTAACCTACTTAGGCCAGAGATCAAACCCACATTCTCAGAGAGACAGCATCAGGTTCTTAACCTGCCGAGTCAAAAGAACTCCTAACTTACTTTTCTCTAGTCTGTGATTATAATCCTCTCAATGCGTATTTTCTTTTTTTTCTTGGCCGCACCCTGCAGCATTGTGTAAGTTCTCAGGCCAGGGATAGCGTCACAGCAGCAACCCAAGCCACTGCAGTGACAATGCCAGATCCTTCACCTGCTGCATCACAGAACTCCTCAAGGTGTATTCTTCTTTGTGAATTATCTGTACTTATGCTTTTGATTCTTGCCCTGATAAAATGATCAGTTCCTCATGTGATTAAATTTTTAATTGTCACATTTTTTTAATAGTGTAAGAGGGTTCAGGCAAACTTTTCTTCCTTTCTTTTTTTTGGGGGGCTGACCCATGGCACACTGAAGTTCCCAGGCTAGGGGTCAAATTGGAACTGCAACTGCCAGCCTACTCCACAGCCACAGCAATGCCGGATCCTTAACCCACTGAGGAAGTCCAGGGATCAAATCTACATCCTCAAAAAACACAACGTTGGGTTCTTAACTCGTTGAGCCATAATGGGAACTTGAAGCAAACTTATTTTCAGGGCATTAAAAAAAAATGAAAAAATCCAAACACATTTCTGAATGATAAATAGGTATCCATGGGACAAACAGTAATGATCATGATTTATTAAATAACTAGTTATTCGACCGAGAAACTAAATATGTAATAAGTAAACCCTGTCTAAAATCTAGTCCCTTTAAGTTACATAATGGGTGAAGCAAGCAAATTTATTATCACAGATCTGCCATCAGAATGTGATATAAAGACACAAGAGAAAAAATCCAAAAGAATTGATTTCAAAAAAACACAATTATGGGAGTTTCCGTCACAGTGCAGCAGAAATGAATCTGACTAGCATTCATGAGGACCAGGTTCAATCCCTGGCATTGCTCAGGGGGTGAAGGATCTGGCATTGACACAAGCTGTGGTGTAGGTCCCAGACATGTCTCGGATCTGGCATTGCTGCGGCTGTGGCATAGGCCAGCAACTACACCTCCGATTTGACCCCTAGCCTGGGAACTTCCATATGCCATGGTGCAGCCCTAAAAAGATGAAACAAAACAAAACAAAACAAAAAAACCCCAAAATTATGGCAAGTTCCCTGGTGGCCGGGGTTCCATTCTTCATCTGGGAACTTCTGCACACCACAGACACAGTCCTCCCCATAGCCCTGCCCAAAAAACAAAAACAAATCAAAACCCACAATTACAGAAATGTGATTTCTATAAAACACATGAGGAAAAAACTCACTGATGTGTTAATTAAACCATATGAAGCATATGATCAGAATAAGTTAGAAGCCAATTTTTCTTCTTTTTTTTTTTGGCTGCACCCATAGTATACAGAAGTCCAAGCCAGGGATTAAATCAGAGCCACAGCAGTGACATTGCTTAAGGACTAGGCCACCAGGAAACTCCAGTAGGGTTCTTTTTAAATTTCAACTACATAACACATTTTTTGGAGTTCCCGTTGTGGTTCAGTGGAAATGAATCTGACTAGTATCCATGAGGATGCAGGTTCAAGCCCTGGCCTCACTGAGTGGGTTAAGGAGCCGGCATTGCCGTGAGCTATGGTGTAGGTCATAGACATGACTTGGATCTGGCATGGCTGTGGCTGTGGCGCAGGCCAATGTCTACAGCTCCAGTTTGACCTCTAGCCTGGGAACCTCCATATACCATGGGTGCAGCCCTAAAAAAGGCAAAAAAAACAAAAACACAAAAAAACCTACATAACAAATTCTGAAATTATTACCTGAAAATATTTGATATTTTAATTATTTAGATTTATATTATTACCTGGACACTATTTTCTTGTGTTTGGTGAAGCGGTTTTACATGAGGCAATGAAGGCTGAGTTCCTAATTTCCTATCCAAAAATACTTCTTTGCTACAAGCATAACACCATACTCGAAGAGTAGTAAGGTTCACAGTTAGATAATGTTTTGTCTCCTGTTATATAAATTCATGGGAGAGGGAGAAGAGGAAATAAAATTTGTTACAGTTGAAAATATTTCAAAAGATCATAGAAGATAAACTGTTGATCTTTGATGAATAATAATGTACTCAAGAGAAGATTTAAACTAGAGCACACAAAAAATTTAAACTGCTAAAGCATAACGAATTGTAACAATATCTAAGTCTACTCCAGAAGTTATTCTATTGTCATTTTCACCACTATTCATTACAAAGAGAAATAAGAGTTATTATAAGACTCTGCAGTTAGCAAGTAATTATAATACAAGAAAATAACTGACAATATCAGAGTAACTATTCTAAGAGATCAGAATGGCAAAAGAATGGAAATGACGTGAATCAAAGTATAAACAGCTCAAGCAAAAATGAACATATGATCTTGGATATATGACACTCCAGCCTTTTCACAAGTGGAGTTCTGCAAGAGGATAATGCCCTACAGAAAATGATTTGAGTAACTATTTTCTCAATTCTCCCAAGAATGGTACATAGCACCACCATTCTACATGCCCCAAAGAGAAGTAAATTAACTATGAACAATGATGCTTAATAGCCTTGGTGTAGTCAGACTTGATTCTCTTGATGAACCCTGGTTAAGAGACAGTTGATGCTGTCAAGCACTGTCAATATGAAAAAATTCTTCCTCAAGAAATTCATAGTCTATAATGGGAGTTCTAGCTAAAACTGTAAAAAAGGCATGCCAGAATCACAGAGGAGCAACAGATGACCAGGGTGAAGTAGAAAGGGGACTCCAATTACAAGGATGTAAAGGAAAAGGTCATAGGAATAGAGCCTTGAAGTCAGCCAGGCACTGTCATAAGCCTAGGTATCCACTCTTCAACTTTCATATCCTCCTAATATTCCGGCTATCACCTCCACATACCTTGAGGTACACTTCTTAAATCACTACTCTCTTAATTACAACCTCATTCTAATATTGCTTTCCTAAGGAATTCCTCTCCCCACCCCTTTATAAGCTAAGGTTTAATTTATCATTTATTTTTTCTAAAGGGACAAAACTTTAATTTACAACTTGAATTAACCATGTTGTATTTGCTTTCCTTCCCTTTCCTTCATGCTCTCACAAAAAAAATGTCTTGCACGAAATTTTTCTATATACGTACCTGAGAATGAATGGTGCTATGATCTACTTGTGATTCACCACAGCCAACATATGAACATCTATTCTATAATGATTATATGAAAAAGGAAAATAAGTACTTTATAATATGTATATTTACAACAATAGTATTATAATTGTATTTACAATACAGTTTTGATCACATGTTTTAACTTAATGACTAAATGACTTCCAAAGTCAATTTATTTTAACCAAGAGTTATTAGGCACAAAAGAATAAAACCAGAATATTTCCAAGCTAAAAGATATGTCACCGCTAATAAAAATCAAGTGTAAAATATTCTGGTCATTCACTAAACTGCAAAAGCACCACAGGGTAAAACCCATAGTCTGAGGTCTAATTTTTATAATCAATAATGATCTTTTCGAAGTAGGTTCATTTATGAAATCCTTTAAGTGTATAAAAAAACTTCTAGTTATCCTTATTCGAATATGAAGTTATATAATATCAAACTTTGAGAAGTAACATACACATACCTCCAGGCATGCCCAGAGGTTTGGTCCTCTGACTTTACAATCCTGACAACAACCCTATGAAATGAAAATCACACAGAAAACATTACCATTATATTAACCCAGCCAAACACATATGTTCACGAAGATAATACATAAAAAACTGAGATTCATAAACATAGAATATTGCAGTAATTTATAAAAAACACATTTAGGAGAAAAATGATTATGATTTTTTAAAGGCAGGAAAAAAGCCCTCTATCTTACATGAGATTTTTGTATTAAATCTTCTTTTGTTATTTCACCAACTGAATCCAAATGTGGACAATGACTTCGAAAAGCTGACATTTTGTTAGAAATGTTTTCCTGTTTCTCAAGGCTTTCCAAATGAGGTAATACCTATAAGAAAATTGGCCAGAAAAGTTAATTTTTAAAGTGCTAGTATTTTTTTTTAATTATTAAAATAAAAGATAAAATAAGGGGCATCCATATGAACAAATTTGCCCTACAAAAGAGTCTACTCTCAAATACACCTAGGTTACTTTCAAAATGGAAGTTAATTTCAATGCAGAAAATTTCTCTACTAAGTAATCATTTTACTAAAATTGATAGCTGTAAGTCAATTTAAGTTTGTTTCTCCATTACTTTTGCCAGTTTTCCCCCTTCCTTCCATTTCTCTTTTTAGAGGTAAATAAAAGGGAAAAAGTAAGGTTATTCAATTTAAGCATTTTTAATCTCTTATTTTTCTTTTAAAAAGATTCTTAGGCTAGAATAGGAATTGAAAAGAAAAGAATTCAAATGGAAACCTTCATTCTCACACTTAGCAGCAGCCCCTACTGATGGTATAAATGAAATGGTTTGGTATCCTAGCAATAAACTAGGATAGTCACTTTATATCAGAGGTTCTCAACTACGGCACCCCTGACACTTCAGGCCAGATAATCCTCTGTCGTGGAGTTCTGTCTTGTACAATGTAGGATATTTAGCAACATTCCTTCTACTCACTAGATGCCAAAATACCCTCACTACCACTCTGAGCTTTGATAACCAATGTCATTAAGTAGTATAAGATTATGTTCTCTAGGGGACCAAGTCCCAGGTTGAGAACCATATTATCATGTGATCCTTTCAACAACCGTGAGATAGGCACCAATATTATTTTCATCTATATAAGTCTAAGAGGGGAAAACCTCGCTGAGACCACATTATTAATATCTGGCAAACCAGGATTTAAATCCACCTATTTATCTCATGCGTAAGAGTCAAGGACTCTAAAGTCAGACCTGAGGATACCAGTAAGTGCAGAATGTTAAACCTAACTTACCAGGTATTTTAAGGATTAAATGTGGTAGTACATGCGTGTAGCACATAATACTGCACATAACACAAAATTTTATTAGGCATTTTGTGCCATCCCTTTATAGAGTTTTTTTTATATAACCAATAGAGTTTCATACCTCCCTCTACTATGAGACAATCAGTTTTAAGACTGAGGTAGTTTCCCTAAGCATTTATAATTTTCCTAATATTCTTCAGGAGTTTCCTTGACTCCATTAAAGTAAACAGAAGGTGGAGTTCCTGTCGTGATGCAGCGGAAACGAATCCAACTAGGAACTATGAGGTGGCGGGTTTGATCCCTGGCCTCGCTCAGTGGGTTAAGGATCCGGCGTTGCTGTGAGATGTGGTATAAGTCACGGACATGGCTCAGATCCTGCACTGCTGTGGCTGTGGCGTAGGCCGGCAGCTGTAGCTTCGATTTGACCCTTAGCCTGGGAATCTCCATGTGCCTGGGTATGGCCCTGAAAAGACGAAAAGCCAAAAAGCCAAAAAAAAAGTAAACAGAAGGCAAAGTATCTTGCAATCCCAATACACTGAACTTCCTCTAAAACATCACAGTGTACTACAACATTATAAAATTTTACCTATCTCCACTGCAAGCCTCATGAACCACAGAACTAATATATAGCATTCAAGGCATAGATTGTCTTACAAATGGTTTAAGTGAGTGGCTTCCAAGTAAAAGTCTCAAATCCAATTCAGTAAGAATTTCCAGGTCTTCTCTGGCCTGCATATTCTTATTTATTTATTCACTTTTAGCCACACCCATAGTGTGTAGAAGTTCCCAGGACAGGGATCAAACCTACATCACACCAGTGACCTGAGCCACTGCAGTGACAATGCCAGATTGCATCACAAGGGAACTTGAGGACTGCACATTCTTATTAATAGCGCATTTCATGCCCTTCATTCATCTTTAGGGTTTGAGAACATCATTTAGGAAAAAAAACTAAGGAACTTTACAGAAAAAAAAAGTTATAAATATGCTGAAGTATTAACACAATAGTAAGCACACTAAACAAAAGGGTTCTATAAAATCAAACAGTTAAGTCCAATAATTACTGCAATGTACAAAATACAAGAAGAATCACACTGGGATATTTAATACTGAATAAGTTTTTATCTCTAAATATTAAAATACTACATAATATTAAGTATGCCATGTCCTGACTTTCAGAGCATGAAGTTAAACTTAAAAAAATTGCTAAACAGGAGTTCCTGTCACGGCTCAGCAGAAACGAATCCAACTAAGAACTATGAAGGTTCAATACCTGGCCTTGCTCAGTAGGTTAAGGATCCGGCATTGCCATGAGCTGTGGTACAGGTTGCAGACATGGCTCGTCTGGGAACCTCCATAGGCCACAAGTGTGGCCCTAAAAAAAAAAAAAAAAAAAAAAAAAAAAGCAAAAAAAAATTGTTACACGGAACTACAACAAATAATCCAAAAATGTATATGGAAAAGATCCAGAATTGCCAAAGCAATCCCGAGGAAAAAAGACAAAGCAGGAGGCATAACTCTCCCAGACTTCAGACAATATTACAAAGCAACAGTAATTAAGACAGTGTGGTACTGGCACAAAAACAGACATGCAGATCAATGGAACAGAACAGAGAGCCCAAAAATAAACCCAGACACCAATGTTCAATTAATCTTCAACAAAGGAGGCCAGAATATAAAATGAGAAAAAAAATCTCTTCAGCAAGCAGTTTTAGGGAAACTGGACAGCTGCACGTAAAGCAATGAAACTAAAACACACTCTCATACTATGCACTAAAAGAAACTCAAAATGGCTTAAAAACTTAAGAATAAGACATGACACCATAAAACTCCTAGAAGATTACATAGGCAAAACAGAGTCTGACATGAATTATACAAATGTTTGTAAACAAATGTTTGAATTAATTTGTATAATTCATGACTGAATGACTATTTAGGTCAGTCTCCCAGGGCAATAGATATAAAAACAAAAACAAGCAAATGGGACTTAACCAAACATACAAGCTTTTTGCACAGCAAAGGAAATCATAAAAAAGAAAAGGTGACCTACAGAATGGGAGAAAATAGTTGCAAACGATGCAACTGACAAGGGCTTAATCTCCAAAATGTACAAACACACAAAACTGAACAACAAAAAAACAAACTACCCAAATGGGCCAAAGACGGTATGGAGAAAATGGAACTCTCCTACACAACTTGTGGGAACGTAAATTGATAGAACCACTGTGGAAAACAGTATGGAGATTCCTCAGAAAACTAAATAGAGAAATATGATCCAGCAATCCCACCCCAGGGAATATATCTGGGCAAACTACAATTCTAAAGAGATACATGCAGCCATATGTTCATAGGAGCACTGTTCACAGTAGTCAAGACATGGAAATAACCTAAATGTTCATCAACAGATGAACAGAATAAGACAGTGTGGTACATACATACAATGGAGTACCACTCAGCTATAGAAAAGAATGAAATAATGCCATGTGCAGCAACATGAATGCAACCAGAGATTTTCATGCTAAGTAACTCAGAAAGTCAAATACTGTATGATATCACTTATTTATGGAATCTAAAATGTGGCAAATGGGAGTTCCCGTTGTGGCGCAGTGGTTAACGAATCCGACTAGGAACCATGAGGTTGCGGGTTGGGTCCCTGACCTTGCTCAGTGGGTTAACCATCCGGCGTTGCCGTGAGCTGTGGTGTAGGTTGCAGACGCAGCTCGGATCCCGCGTTGCTGTGGCTCTGGCCGGTGCCTACAGCTCCGATTTGACCCCTAGCCTGGGAACCTCCATATGCCGAAGGAGCGGCCCAAGAAATAGCAAAAAAAAAAAAAAAAAAAAGACCAAAAAAAGAAAAATAAATAAATAAATAAATAAAATGTGGCAAATGAACCTAACCATACAACAGAAACAGACTCATAGACATAAATAGAACTGAGGTTGCCAACGGTGGGGGTAGGTGGGGGGAGGAGAGGGATGGAAGTGTAATTGGGGTTAGCAGTGCAAACTATTACATTTAGAATGGATAAGCAATGAGGTCCTATTGTACATCAGAGGGAACTATATCCAGGCTCTTGGGATAGACCATGATGGGAGATAATTTAAGAAAGAGAATGTATATCTGAGTTACTTTGCTGTACAGCAGCAAATGGCACATCACTGTAAATCAATTATAATCTTCTAAAAGGTTAAAAAATTTGTTAATATTTTCCATTTTAAATTTACGTATGGGGGAAGGTTTCCTACCCACTTCTCACTTCTTTTTGTGGTTAGATATCTCTTCCCTCTTCCTTCTTATCCAATTACTTCCACTTCCAGCCATAATGGAGTAATAGAGAGACCAGGTATACCCTCTCATCTTAAATAACTAACAAACAAGACAAAAATATATAAAATAATGGTTTTCAGTAGCCAGACAACAGGGAGTGCAAGACAGATTCATAAGAAGATAAAAATTACATGAGTGCCCCAATTTACTGCCTGGAGAGAATTTCTAGGCCACAGTACAGATAGAAGAAAACCCAGAGAGATTTTGGTGGTCTCTTTGAGTTGAAGAGACAGAATTGAAAATTCAGGAGGCCAAAGTTGCAAGAATTTACAGGGCAGAGTAACAGAAGAACTGAACAGAGAGCAAGTGAACTCCAGAGATTTGTAAAGGGCTTACCATTAAGTTTTCTGAGTACTGATGAGTATGTGCATATGATTAAACTACCCTAAGCAGGGGTAAGAACTCCTGGAAAGGAGCCGGTATAACAATTCTCAAAACCAATACAGACCCGTTTTTGTTTCCACCAGTCAGCATTAAATGATTTCATAATACAAAGAGAATAAAAGAGAGTACTCAGGAGGGTACTGCCTCAGTATTGGGGGAAAAAAATGATCCCTAGACTACTTTAGTTCTGCTTTCAAAAAGCTCAAAAGCAAGCATTACAGGATCAAACTGTTCCCAAGGAATTTAACTGTGTCCCAGAACAAAGAAGAACATTTAAAGGAATGACAAAAACCAGCACCTGACAAGGTGTCTAGCATCCAATCAAAAATTATAACACATACAAAAGAAAATCTGACCCACAGTGGGGAGCAAAAAAGAGGCCCAAAATAACACAGACAATAGAATATAGGTTATATACGTTAAGAAGGGAGATGAAAGACAGAAAAAAGACCAAATCAAGTTTCTAGATGTTAAAAAATATATATATGAGGTGGAAAATTCAATGGATGAGATAAAAGTAGGTAAGACAATGAAAAACAGTAATGAACTTAAAGACACAGCAAAATAAATTATCCAAACTGAAATAGAAATTGAGAAAATTAAATACGAGCATCACTTAGCTAGGTGGAAAAGTCTAAATGTGATGAAAGCTGAAAACCTCCAAATTGAAGCAACACAACCTTGAGGCACAAGATAAACATAAGAACAAATTATACCATGGCATAGCAAGAACAAGTTGCTGAAAACCAGTAATACAAAGGAAATCTTAAAAGCAACCCCCAAAGACCCATAATGTATACTAAATACAATGTAAGCCAGAAGGCACAGGAGCAACATCTTTATGGTTTACTGAAGGAACACTGTCAACCTAGAATTCCTTACCTAGGAAAACATCTTGCAAAAACAAAGGCAGGAGTTCTCATCATGGCTCAGAGGTAACGAACCCGACGAGGATCCATGAAGATGAAAGGATCCAGGATTGCCAGGAGCTGTGGTATAGGGCTGGCTCAGATCCAGTGTGGCTGTGGCTGTGGCTGGCAGCTATAGCTCCGATTCAACCCCTAGCCTGGGAACTTTCATATGCAACTACCATACGGAAGACAAAAAAAAAAAAAAAAAAGACAAAAAAAAACCCCAAATTCTTTAAACCTACACAAGCTGAAAGAATTTATCACCAACATACCTGTATTATACAACTTGCATGTATGCTTCATTATTTTTCCATATTCATATAGATCATACACAAATACAGATAAAGAGACATACATGGCCATCTTTGTCAACACTTTACAAGCCATCCCTTTAGGTCAAATATTTCATGGATACACATGAAGTGCATCTACACATGGATGCATACATTGCATAAATTATTCAATCGATTCTTCTAATAATAGACACTCTGTTTTCGTATTCTGCAATTAAAAAATCCATGTAGGGAGTTCTGTTGTGGCTTAGAGGATTAAGAACCCAAGAGAGTGTCCCTGCAGATGCAGGTGCAATCCCTGGCCTCGCTCAGTGGGTTAGGGATCCAATGTTGCCACAAACTGTGGCATAAGTCATAGATGCAGGTTGGATCCTGCACTGCTGTGGCTGTGACAGAGGCCTGCAGCTGCAGCTCCAATATGACCCCTAACCCAGGAATTTCCATCTGCCGCAGGTATAGCCATAAAAACAAACAAACAAACGAAACAAACAAAACCCAAGTTCCTGTTGTGGCTCAGTAGTTCAAGAACCCACCTAGTATCCATAAGGATGCAGGTCTGATTACTGGCCTCACTCAGTGGGTTAAGGATCCAGCGTTGCCAAATCTGGCACTGCTCTGAATGTGGCCTAGACTGGCAGCTGCAGCTGATTTGGCCCCTAGTCCAGGAACTTCCGTATGCCTCAAATTCAGCTCTAAAAAGAAAGAAAGAAAAAAAAAACACATATAATGGATGGGCCATTGTATTCATATTTGTATTACATAGGCCAGTTTATAAAAACAGATTTTGCAGGATTACTTTCCAAAAATGCTATAAGAACTCACATTTCCACTCATAAGGAAATACCATTTCTTTCACAGTAACACCATTTTCTCTTCTAGCAATAGTTTTTTTTTTTTTTCACTTTTGTCATTTGATGGGCATATTGTTATATTTCACTAGTATTTTATTTTGTTTTATTATTATTATTATTATTTTTGTCTTTTTGCCATTTCTTGGGCCACTCCCATGGCATATGGAGGTTCCCAGGCTAGGGGTCTGATCGGAGCTGTAGCTGCCAGCCTACACCAGAGCCACAGCAACGCAGGATCCGAGCCGTGTCTGCAGCCTACACCACAGCTCATAGCAACGCCGGATCCTTAACCCACTGAACAAGGGCAGGGATCGAACCCGCACCCTCATGGTTCCTAGTCGGATTTGTTAACCACCGCACCATGACGAGAACGCCAATATATTTCACTAGTATTTTAATTTGCATTGCCTTGATGCACCTAGCTAGTTCAGTCAGTAGAGCATGAGATTAATTTGCATTACCTTGACAACCTGCGAAATTGAGTGTCTTTTCATGAATTTTATAGCCTTCTAGATTTGCCATTTTATTAAATTCTAAAGACACCACTGAAAAACTGTTAGAATAATTCAGTAAAGTTGCAGGATACAAAATTAACATATAAGAAATAGAAATTTGTTGCTATATACTAACAAAAAATGATCGGAAAAAGAAATTAAGGGAGTTCTGTCATGGCACAGCGGAAACGAATCCAACTAGGAACCATGAGGTTGCGGGTTCGATCCCTGGCCTCACATAGTGGGATAAGGATCCAGTGTTGCCATGAGCTGTGTAGGTTACAGATGCAGCTCAGATCTGGCGTTGCAATGGCTGTGATGTAGGTGGGCAGGTGTAGCTCCAATTCTACCCCTAGCCTGGGAACCTCCATATACGGCTGGTGCAGCCCTAAAATGACAAAAAAAAGAAAGAAAGAAAAGAAAAGAAATTAAGAAAACAATCTTATTTACAACAGCATCAAAAAGTAACTAGGAATGGAGTTCCCACTGTGGCTCAGCGGTTAACGAATGTGACTAGGAACCATGAGATCATGGGTTTGATCCTTGGCTTGCTCAGTGGGTTAAGGATCTGGCGTTGCCATGAGCTGTGGTGTAGGTCACAGACACAGCTCGGATCCCGCGTTGCTGTGGCTCTGGCATAGGCTGGCGGCTACAGCTCCGATCAGACCCCTAGCCTGGGAACCTCCATATGCCACAGGAGCAGCCCTAGAAAAGGCAAAAAGACAAAAAGTCAAAAAAAAACAAAAACAAAAAAAAAACACTAACTAGGAATGAAGGAAGAAAAAGAACTGTATTCAAAAACTATAAGAAAATGATAAAAAAACTGGAGATGACACAAATAAATGGAAAGATATATTGTGCTCACAGACTAAAAGACTTAATATTGTTAAAAGGACTTAATGTTGCTAAAAGATACCCAAGGGAATCTACAAATCCAAAGCAATCCCTGTCAAAATACCAAAGGCATTTTTCACAAAACTAAAAGAAGTAATTCTAAAATGTATATGGAAATGCACAAGACTCCAAAGAGCCAAAATAATCTTGAGAAAGAACAAAGCTGCAAGTATCATGCTCCCTGATTTCAAAGTATATTACAAAGCTACAGTAATCAAACAGCATTATACTGGCATAAAAACAGACACATAGCTCAATGGAACAGAACAGAGAAAAAAATAAAGCTATACTTACATGTACAGTCAGTTAAAATGTCAAAGGAGGCAAAAATATACAATGAAGAAATAACAGCCTCTTCAATAAAGCGTGCTGGAAAAACTAGACAGCCACATGCAAAAATAAACTCAAAATAGATTAAAGACTTAAATGTAAGACCTAAAACTATAAAATTCCTAGAAGAAAACATAGGCCTTACACTCTTTGACTTTGTTCTTAGCAATATTTTTTTGAATAAGTCTCCTCAGGCAATGGAAATAAACAAGTGGGACTACGTCACACTAAAGTTTTGTTTGCTTTGTCTTTTTAGGGCTGCACCTGCAACACATGGAAGGTCCCAGGCTAGGGGTCGAATCAGAGCTGTAGCTGCTGGCCTACACCACAGCCAAAGCAATACCAGATCCTTAACCCACTGAGTGAGGTCAAGGATCGAAACTACATCCTCATGGACACTAGTCAGGTTCGTTACCACTGCACCACGACAGGAACTCCCCCAAAAGTTTTTGTACAGCAAAGGAAACTATCAACAAAATGAAAAGTCAACATACCAAACAAGAGAATATATTTGCAAACAATATATTTGATAAGGGGTCAATATTCAAAATGTACAAAGAACTCCTACAACCCAACATCAAAAAAAAACCAATCTGATTAAAAAATAGGCTTTTAAAATTTTTTTTAGTTTTTTTAGTTTTTATTTTATAGTTTAGTTTTTTAGTTTCTAGTTTCTAGTTGATTCACAATGTTGTGTCCATTTCTGCTGTACAAAGTGACCCAGTCATAAATATCTATACATTCTTTTTCTCATATTATCTTCCATCATGTTCTGTCACAACTACCACATGTTCTAACACAAAGACTGGATATAGTTCCCTGTTCCATAGAGTAGGATTTCATTGCTTATTCATTCTAAATGTAAGTTTGCATCTACTAATCCCAAACTCCTAGTCATTCCACTCTATTCCCCTCAGCAGGCAACCACAAGTCTGTTCTCCATGTCTGTGAAAAACAGGCATTTTAAATAGACATTTTCCAAAAAAGACTTAACAGATATCCAACAGACACATGAAAGGATGCTCAACACCAGTGATCATCAGGAAAATGCAAATCAAAACCACAACAGGATATCACAACTGGTCAGAATGGCTATTTTCAAAAAGCCACAAACAAGTGTTGGCAAGGATGTGGAGAAAAGAGAGGCCTTATGTACCGTTGGTGAGGCTGTACAGCCACTACGGAAAAAAGCATGGAAGTTTCTCAAAAAAATAAAAACTATCAGGATTTCCTTAGTGGCTCAGGCAGTTAAATATCTGGCATTGTCACTAGTCTAGCTCTAGTTACTGCTGTGGTGGGGGTTCAATCCCTGGCCTGGGAACTTCCACATGCCACAGGTACAGCCAAAAATAAAAAAAAGCTGTCATATAATCCAGCAATTCCACTCTGAGTTTTAATGAAGAAAATTAAAACACTAATTCAAAAATATATATGTAGCACTATTTTTTCTTTTTTCTTTTTTTTTTTTTTTGGTCTTTTCTAGGGCTGCACCCATGGCACATGGAGGTTTCCAAGCTAGGGGTCTAATCGGAGCTGTTGCTGCCGGCCTAAGCCAGAGCCACAGCAACTCAGGATCCGAGCTGCGTCTGTGACCTACACCACAGCTCCTGGAATGCCAGATCCTTAACCCACTGAGCAAGGCCAGGGATCGAAACTGCAACCTCATGGTTCCTAGCTGGATTCATTAACCACTGAGCCATGACGGGAACTCCAAGTGCACCACTATATTAATGCAGTATTATTTACAAAAGCCAAATCAGGAAAGCAACCTAAGCGTCCATCAAGAGATAAACAGATGAAGATGTGATGTATATAAACAATGGAATATTACTCAGTCATTTAAAAAAAACAATGAAATCTTGCCATTTGCAATAGTATGGATGGACCTAGAGGGTATTACGCTAAATGAAATAAGAATGAGAAGGACAAATATTGTATGATTTTACTTATATGTGGAATCTAAAAAACAAAACAGAAACAGACTCAGAGACACAGAGAACAGGTGGTTGCCAGAGAGGAAGGGGGGAATGACAAGAAAAAAGTAACTGTGTGAGGTAATGAATGTTGATTAGCTTATTGTAGTGATTACTTCACAGTATACTTTTATATGAAACCGACATTGTATGCCTTAAATAATACAATTTTTGTCAATTATACATCGATAAAGTTCAAAATAGATTTTAAAAAATAAGACCGTACATGTGAGCATTGTTTCTGAGCTCTGTTATTCCATTAGTCTACATGCCTTGGTGTCAATACTATTATTAACTTTCTTATCATATACTTCTAGCTCTAATTTTTATATAATCAAACACAACTCTTCATTTCATAACAGCTCCTAAGTTTCTAATCTTAAGGTTTCCTCCATCCTAGTTTACAGATCTAAAGCTGCAGAATAACTTTAATTTTTTTTCTAATAAGACTCTATTCTACCTGGAGTTTAAGACTGGAATCCATTTTTTTAAATTGAAGTATAGTTGATTTACAGTGTTATGTTACTTTCAGGTGTACATACACGTATATGCTCTTTAAGATTCTTTTCTCTCATAGGTAATTACAAAACGTTAAGTGTAGTTCCTTGTGCTATACAGTAGGTCTTTGCAGGTTATCTATTTTATATATAGTGTGAAGAGTTCAATTGTATTTTCTTCCAGATGGGCAAGCATTTGCACTAGCCCCATTTATTATATAATATACTAATTTCCCACTGAACTGTAATACCATCTTCACAATTAAAGACTCTTCAAAAGAGGAGTTTCCGTTGTGGCTCAGTGGTTAACAAATCTGACTAGGAACCATGAGGTTGCGGGTTCGATCCCCTGGCCTTGCTCAGTGGGTTAAGGATCCGGCGTTGCTGTGAGCTGTGGTGTGGGCTGCAGACGCGGCTCAGATCCCAAGTTGCTGTGGCTCTGGCGTAGACTGTTGGCTATAGCTCCAATTTGACCCCTAGCCTGGGAACGAACTTCCATATGCCACGGGAGCGGCCCAAGAAATGGCAAAAAGACAAAAAAAAAAAAAAGACTCTTTAATAGAGGGTAAAGATTTGTTTTTTTAGGGCCGTTACTTAATTTTACTGTTTTAATTTTTTTTTTCTTTTTTGGCTGCCCTGTGGCATATAGATTTCCTGCCCAAAGCAGAACTAAGCCACAGCTGTGACACACACCATAGCTGCAGCAATGCCAGATCCTTAACCCACTGTGCTGGGCCAGGGATCAAACCCATGTCACCATAGAAACAACAACAGATATTAACCCACTGTGCCACAGCGGGAACTCAAAAGCAATCATGAATATAAAGGTGACTGTAAGCATCCAAGTCACGATCCTTAAATTAATGGTTTTGCCATTTGGGATATTTGTAGAATTTCCTTCTATTCTTAATTTACTTCCATTTTAAAAAGTAGAAATGGCCTTTTTTAAAATTACAGTATAGGAGTTCCTATCATGGCTCAGTGGAAACAAATCAGACTAGCAACCATGAGGACACAGGTTCGATCCCTGACTTCACTCAGTGGGTTAAGGATCCGGCACTGCTGTGGCTGTGGCGAAGGCCGGTGGCTATAGCTCCGATTGGACCCCTAGCCTGGGAACTTCCATATGTTGAGGGTGCAGCCCTAAAAAGACAAATAAATATTGAAGTATAGTTGACTTACAATATACATTAGTTAGACAATGTCTTTAGGAGTTTCCTTTGTGGCTCAGTGGTTACAAACCTGACTAGTATCCATGAGGGTGCAGGTTCAATCCCTGGCCTCACTCAGTGGGTTGACAATCCAGCATTGCCGAGAGCTCTGTGGTGTAGGTCACAGATATGGCTCAGATCCTGCATTGCTGTGGCTGTGTTATAAGCAGGAAGTTGTAGCTCCCATTCAACCCCTAGTTTGGGAACTTGCATATTCTGTACCTATGGCCCTAAAAAAAAAAAAAGAAGAAGAAGAAGAAGAAAATGCCTTTTTAGCAGCTACTGAGACTTACCATAGTCTTGTTTCATTGTTGATATTATATTAACAGATTTTTTTTTTTGTCTTTTTGCTATTTCTTGGGCCGCTCCTGCGGCATATGGAGGTTCCCAGGCTAGGGGTCCAATCGGAGCTGTAGTCTCTGGCCTACGCCAGAGCCACAGCAACGCGGGATCTGAGCCGCGTCTGCAACCTACACCACAGCTCACGGCAACGCCGGATCCTTAACCCACTGAGCAAGTGCAGGAACCGAACCCGCAACCTCATGGTTCCTAGTCGGATTCGTTAACCACTGTGCCATGGCGGGAACTCCTATATTAACAGATTTGATACTAATGATCTTGTAATATACTCTATTGGGTCAAAATTATGCTATCTTCAATAGCCTTGAGCAGGACTGACCAATTTTTTTTACTCCTTGGGTCAATTTTACTAATTTCTATTCACATATTACTTTATCTAAATGTATATTTACAAATTATCCATTTATCTTGATTTTCAACTTTGGCATCATGGCATAACATGTAATATTCTCCAGAAGGTTTGCATAAGATTCCATTAAGTTTTCTTGTATTTGGATATCTATGATTTTTTTCCTTTCTCATTCCTAAGAGTGCACATTTTTACTCTTTTTTAAAAATTTCTTTTTGCTTCTATACGAGGTTTATCTAAGTCATTGGTCCTTCAAAGAACCAGCTTTTGGATTTATACTGTCCACTGTTTTTGTTTTTGTTTCCGACTCCATTAATTACTGTTTTAGCTTTAATCCCCAGGTCCTATTTGGTTTTATTTTCTTAATCCCTAAATATGGGTGCTGAATTCTCTTAGTTTTATTTACTAATGCAGAATGATATGTTCTCTAGGATACCAATATAGTAAAAATTAAGAACATTCATGACAGCACGTTTTATCTGGATATAAACATCCAGTGTAAAAGCCTTGAAGGTTATGTACTCGAAATATTGCCTCAGAGAGAAGAGGAAAGGGAGACTAAGAAAAAAAACTAAAATAAGTTTTCTGTTCTGCTATTAACTTTCTGGTATTTAACCAACTTAATGAGAATTATTCCATGCAAACAAAAGCTAACAATTTGTATCAAGGCTTTTCAGTATTAAATACAACACTATCAAAATAGAAGACACTTAACATTCTTTCTAGTTTCCTAGCTTTACTCAGTTAATTTACTATGGTAACAAAATCATTCTTTCATTCCTTCTTTTGATAAAGATTTATTGACAATAGGAGATTCAGATATAGAAGGGTAAGACAACAGTGGTCCTTGGCTACTTTGATTACCTCTCAAAAGTGTACACCAAAAGAAAGGAGGCATGCGTGCTTTCATTCTGGTCTGAAAATGTGTTCAGGGGAGATAGATATTAGACATTAGAAAAGACAGGCACATGAAAGCAGTAAAAATAACAACAGCTATATATGAAAACACTACTTGTTCAAATGTAGATCCCACAAAACTCTGAGACTCCTATAGAAGCTTGTGGCTCACAGGTTGGAAATTACCAGGTAGCTCAAAAAATTTCAAACTTTGCATGGGAATTGAGCAATTTGACCTCAATTTGTCTTTACCTTTGCCATCTTTTATCAGGCAACTTTTCTCTCCAACTACCCTGTCTGGACTATCTTTTCGGGGTTTTTTTGGTTTGCTTTTTTGGTTTTCGGTTTTTTTGCTTTTTTAGGGCCGCACTCGAGGCATATGGAAGTTCCCACCCAGGCTTGGGGTCAAATCGGAGCTACAGCTATTGGCCTACACCACATCCACAGCAACGCCAGATCCGAGCCACATCTGCAACCTACATGGCAGTTAACAGCAATGCAGGGATCGAACTGGCATCCTCGTGGATACTAGTTGGATTCATTTCCACTGTGTCACAACAGGAACTCATGTCTGGACTATCTGAAATTTCCTCAGCCATAATGATGATAATAACAACTTAAAAAACCTTCCAGATTGAAATTATTGCATTCATGCTGTATGATGTACAATTTTTTTTTGGGGGGGGGGGCAGCACTCAATTACCCTTCTGTAGATTCAGAACTGCTTCTGACGATATTACTTTTAAGGGGATGGGAGGCTATCTTAGCAGGACAATCTCCAAGTTTCAGGTCCCAAATTCTGACCCTGGACTTCCCGTGTGGCTCACAACATAACTACTCGGCGTTGCTTCTACAGTGGCTATGGCTCAACCCAAATTATGACCCTGTCATCCCAATAACAATAGCATATATTCAAATTTTAATACTGGAAAAGCATAGGGACCCATGTTATTAATATTTGTTATGTATCAGGACATAGTTGGTAACCTATACTTTTAAATATTGAAAAACTGTGTATTCCATTATCTAGTGTATTCTAAAAAGTAAAGCTATTTATAAAGAACCAGAATCATGTGACTGGAAAAATATTTATGTCAGGAGAACTGGTGGCTAATTTATTAGCTATATAGAAGATTAACATGAATCCAGGAGTTCCCGTCGTGGCTTAGTGCTTAACAAATCCGACTAGGAATCATGAAGTTGCAGGTTCGATCCCTGGCCTCGCTCAGTGGGTTAAGGATCCGGCGTTGCCGTGAGCCGTGGTGTAGGTTGCAGACTCGGCTTGGATCCCGAGTTGTGCTGCGGCTCTGGCGTAGGCCGGTGGCTATAGCTCTGATTAGATCTCTAGCCTGAGAACCTCCATATGCCAACGGTGCAGCCCTAGGAAAGACAAAAAAAAAAAAAAAAAAAAAATATATATATATATATATATATATATCCAGAAGAAGGTCTATACTAATAGGTGGCAGAACTGCTCAATATTTTTAGCAAAAATCTAGATAAAGACACAGAAGGCAGGCTAATGAAATCTAATTATAAAATTATAAAAACAGATTGTGTGGGTTTAGGGGCACACCTATGGCACGTATAAGTTCCTGGGCCAGGGATCTAACCTGAGCCATAGCAGCAACCCAAGCTACTCCACCAACAACACCGTATCCTAAAACCACAGCACCGCAAGAGAACTCCATAAAATTATAAAAATAAGTTTGTGGGGTTTTTTTGGTCTTTTTAGGGTTGCACTGTGGCACATGGAAGTTCCCAGGCTAGGGGTCGAATTGGAGCTGCAGGCCTACACCACAGCCACAGCAATGTCAAATTCAAGCTGTGTCTGCAACCTATACTACAGTTCACGGCAATGCTGGATCCTTAACCCACCAAGCAAGGCCAGGGATCGAACCTGCACTCCTGTGGATATCAGTCAGATTCTTACCCTCTGAGACACAATGGGAACTCCCTGAAAATAATTTCTCAAAGAAAAAAAGCTTCTTTAGAAGGATGAGCTAAAATTAACAAAGATAGATCTAAGATTCTATATTGGGATTCAAAGAGTCTTTATGCTTAAAGAGCAAAAAAAGGGTCTCAGGTATTTAGATTCCAGATGCTAGAAGATGCATGAAGCAACAGTGCAATTCTTATTTATCACAGAACAACAGCTTTCAATTAAAGAGTATTTACTCACTGTACTCTTAGACTAAGCAGACTAAGACTGTACTCATAAGACTAATATCTCAAATATTTTATTTCTGAAGAATACTAAAACCTACAGAAAAAGAATTCCTTCCATAGACATTTTTTAAAATTCTGAAAACTGTACCTTATGATAAAGACAAAAGTATGGCTAAGCATAAAGTTCTGGGAGCAAGGCTACCTAGGTTCAAATCCAAGCTCCACTGTGTCCTAGGTTTGTGATTAGGGATGAGTTACCTCTCTGTGCCTCAGTCCCTCAGCAGTAAAAGTGAGATAATTACAAAAATCTACCTCTTGGGAGTTGGGAGGATGGGGGATGTTACATAACACATGTTCAATACATATAAAGTACTTAGAACAGACTGACAGTAAGTACTCAATAAAAAAAAGTTAACTATCAGGAGGAAAAATTGAAAGTATCGATGTTTAGACTGCAGAAGGCAAAAAAGTTAAGAGGACCTGATACATGTGTCCCAATTATTTGGATATTATGACCAAAAAAGTGAGATTCTTTTTTATGTAATTCGAGGAAAGTTAGAAATAGCAACTCCAATCAATGGTGAAGATTTTCAACAATTAAATCTATACAAAAATGGAAGATGAAACTTTGGGAAGTGGGATGTTCCCCATCATTGCTACAAACACAGGCTACAAGACCAATTGTCAGGTGCCTCAAAGCATTCTGCCCCCAAAAGTCTAAGATTCTCTGACTATAGAAAAATTGATTTGTCTGTCAGTAGTTTCAAGCTACGCCACTGGTTCATTACTGCAACTAATCTGACTAGTCCAACTGTTTTTTTTTTTTTTTTTTGCTTTTTAGGGCTGCACCTACAACATATGGAAGTTCCCAGGTAGGAGTCAAATCGGAGCTACAGCTGCTGGCCTACACCACTGCCAAAGCAACGCTGGATCTGAGCCATGTCTGTGACCTATAGCACAACTCATGTCAATGCCAGATCCTTAACCCACTGAGTGAGGCAAGGGATCCAACCCATGTCTTCATGGACACTAGACAGATTTGTTACCACTGAGCCACGATGGGAACTTCCAACTGTACTATTTTATATCTTAGGTTTCAAAAAAAATTTTTTTTGGCCACACTTGTGAATGTGGAAAATCCTCAGCCAGGGATCGAACTTGTGCCATAACAACAACCTGAGCCGCTGCAATGACAATGCCAGATCCTTAACCCATTGCACCACAAGGGAACTCCTCAAAATTATTTTAACTGCAAAAATACATTATAATAAGCTCATAGCTAATTAGATCATAATTACCATAGAAGAAAATTGCTACCCAACATAGGCAAGCCAGAAAAACTGACAAATGGAAGTATCAATGAAAAGAATGTAATAAGAAGCAGAAAAGTTTATTTTTTTCTAAAGCAAAACATACTAAATGTTCATGGAAACTTTTAAACTATAAAATCTGCTCATGACAACTATAAAGAACTATGTTTCTTGTCCTTTAAACAAATATTCTGGCAAAGACAAAGTCCTTGAAAGCTTCACACAGATTTCACAGTCCTATAACTCTTCCCCTAATCATTTTTAATTTTCATTCAAACCATAACAAAGAAAAATAAATTTAATACTAATCTTCTAATTTCCCTCTTCCTAAAAACATCTGTCCTTTTGACCCTTAACAATCTAATTAATGAGAGCCTTATTAGGTCTATTAAGAGAACTACATAAGCTCCTAACTGATTTCTCTACCTGTGATCCATCAAATCAGATTCTACTCTTAACATCGCCACAATAAATCATCCAAAAGCACAGCTGAATCTGGAAACCTCATTCTAAATAAAATCCCTTAATATTTGTAAAGATTAATCAGCATTTCTTATAAAGAAAAAAAAAAATCTGTCCCAGAGTTCCCAGGTGGCTCAGTGAGTTAATAATCTGGTGTCGTCACTGTTCTGGCCCTGGCTACTGCTGTGGCATGGGTTCAGTCCCTGGCCTGGGAACCTCTGTATGCTGTGGGCACAGCCAAAAAAAAAAAAAAAAATCCGTCCAGTAACTGCAAAGTATAGTCAACTGCAGCCTCATCTAGATGAAATAATTGTGACAAACACTAGGGGAAAGGGGAAGAGAAGGGGAGAGAGGAGGAAAGAGAGGAAGAGAAAAAGAGAACAAGAATGAATGCATATAATAGAGTTCCAATAAAGTGCAAACAGCTGATGGTAATTTTCACCCCAAGTCACTTCTGAGCAAGATGGGGGTAATTAAATTAAACAGAACATCAACATTATCAGGCAGTCATTAAAACTACTTAAGCAGAACATGTAAGATCATGGAAAAACAAATGCAACCACCATAATCAAATGAGAACTACTCTAACAAATTTTGTCCATTTTTTTCCTTCGCCAGAATATTGTCGATAATAAAAAAATGAAAATTTATTCTCTAAATAATGCCTCTACTAAAAAATCTGAAATTCCTCCTTCAGGATTTTATAAATAGTCAAAAACTGTAAGCAATGGTCTTATTTGATGTCACATTCAATCCCCTATTTTTATCATATTGCCTTTCTGCAGGATGGTGCTAGACCAGGGGAATTTAGAGACTAACTTAACAAAAACACAATCAAGCATGGGCCAGACACTATGTATCTAGTGGGGCTGGCAGGACAGTTCAAACTCCACCCTACTTTCCCTTTTGAATGACTGGTCATCTACTATCTACCTCATCAACACTTTTCAACACCTTATAATTTCTTTATTCTCCTGAAACAACCAATTTGACCTGTCTACCCTCCACAACCACAAGTAATTATCTAACACTCAAACCTTAGCGCCATTTCTTTTTCTTTTTTACAGCCACAACTGCAGCATACGGAAGTTCCCAGGTTAGGGGTTGAACTGGAGCTGCAGCTGCCGGCAACAACAGATCCAACCTGCATCTTCGACCTACACAGCAGCTTGCAGGAACGCTGGATCCTCAGCCTACTGAGTGAGGCCAGATCAAACCTGCATTCTCACAGACTCTGGGTCAGGTTCTTAACTCACTGAGCCACTATGAGAACTCCCCCTCGGGGCATTAAGTCTCTCCTCACTTTCTGCACTCTAGCAGTTAGCAAATTCTATTGTTTCCTTCTTTTCTCCATCACTCTCTACTCGAATTCCTTCTAAGTCTCCAGCTAAACTGAGGCTTTTATTTCACCCCTGGATTATTTAATGAGCATGCCTATTAACAGATACAGTTGACATCTGGCTCCCTATTCTTCAGCTCACCTTGCAGCTGGTACAGATAGTATCCAGACAACTCCCCACCTCCACCACTTCTCTGCTTCTAAGTTCTCCAGCCTATCAGGTGCTTGCCCAATCCTAGCTTAGGTAACAGAAAGTGCTTAAGGCATTTCAAGGACAATCTCAATCAGTGAGGACTTGGAGTAGGTGGAAAAACTCCCCAGCTCCCCTTCATTTGGTAGGACAATTCTGAGGCAAATTGTCCTACAAAAATCTCCACAGGTTTATGCCCCCAGTTGTCCATCAATTGGCTTTTTTCTCTTTCCTGACTCTTTACCCACTCCCTCACTTGTGCTTCCTGGCATTTCACCTGCACCCATGTTATCTCAGGGTCTCCTTACAACACAGCACTTCACAGCAGGTTAGGAATCTGGCACTGTTACTACAGTGGCTTAGTTGCTGCTGTGCTGCAGGTTCAATCCCTCACCGCCCAGGAACTTCACATGTCGTGGGGCCAACCGAAAAAAAAAAAGATAGCACTTCAGAGAGCCACGGGGCCATAAAAGTGATGCTACTGAGATCTTGTTTAACCTAAAGCTGCCCTTGGTCTCAATCTTCTCCCCATTACAGTTCATTCTGCATTCATGTGGATCACATACCTTTTCTTTCTTTCTTTTTTTTTGGGGGGGGTGTCTTTTTAGGGTCACACCCAAGGCATAAGGAAGTTTCCAGGCTAGGGGTTGAACCAGAGCTGTAGCTGCCAGTCTACACCACAGCAACGCCAGATCCTTAACCCACTGAACCCAAGTCCTCATGGATACTAGTCGGGTTCATTACTGCTGAGCTGCAACACGAACTCCTCACATACCTTTTCTAACCCAACATCTTCAATGAAGTCTTTCATCATTTGTCTTTTTCATCTCCTATTACTAACATATAAATCATAATTTACTATTAGCCAAAATGTTCTACCTACCCTGTCTCAAATATAATTTGCACTTTTCCAGGAAGGCAATAATCTATTCATTTTACAAATGTCTTCCAATATTCATTGAAAACGTTGCAAAGCTCATTCGTCTCAAATATCATCTCTACCAAGATTCGATCACATGTCTCTCATACCTAAATTCCCGATTATAATAGTCATAAGACACTTTACTGTAATTGTGTAAAAAACTACCCTACTTGACTACAAACCTGACTCTAAATTCTTTAAGGACATAAACCATGTTTCATTCTTTTCTTTTCCAAAGAGCTTTTTTTTCCCTCTGGTAGACTTATAGATATTGAAGTCCTTAGCCTTCTAAAGTAACTTTTGAAAGGAACATTTATTTTGATATACACATGTTTCTTAAGTATTAGTTCTCTTGATATATACTACATTGTACAAAATTTGTGCTCCTTTTTATGGACAAATCAACTGTACTTACCTCAGAGTTTTTGGAACTATCCTATTTGCCAAAATGCTTCTGAAGTCACATGTAGACTTTTTTTAGAAAGTTTTTAAAAATATATATATATAAAAGCTGTTACTTATTCTTTTATTTTTAGAAATGACTACATTTCATGTTTCTCACCAAAAAATCTTTCACACTTATGTACTTCATTTTCCTTGCAGAGTCCACAGCCTGCTACGTGTTATAGTTCACAGCGCTCCAATATCAATTCCAATTTATATCAAAGATTGTTCAGCAAGATTACTTCCGGCTTCAAGGAAATTCTGATCCTTACACAACCTCGAAATGCTTCTGTCATGAGAAAAGACTTTTCTTGGCATTCCTAACTCAAAAGGATTGGCATAAGGCTCAGAGAAGACTGTACATGTGAAAGGTCATTAGAATTCTAATGGCAATACATAAACCTAAGACATCTCCTTAACTCTGAATTTCAAATAAAGATTAGAATAATTATTTACTACAATCCAATGCTATTAAAACTGCACTGTTATTTGCTTACTGGCAGGTTATAAACAGCCCAGAAAAGACAAAAAAATTGAAAAGGAGCAATAAACCAAATCAAAAATAAGAAGTAATCTTAACTAGACTATTCCTCTTGCATACAGCAGGAGGTCAGATATTTTACTCCTGGAATATTTTTTGTACTGTCCTTTTTTCTTTCAACCCTGTCAAAGTAAATAACAGAAAGCCTGGCATAATGTAACAATTACTACCACTTTTTCTTAAAATTAGCATTGTCTTTCAATAAGATTCCTATTTTTTCCCGTTTATATTAATAGCATGAAGTCGCTAATAATATTTGCATTAGGTTCAAATCAAATAATCTATTATCTGCATTAGTCAGAGCTTTCCAGATGATATAACTGCCTCAACCAGAGACGGAACTAAAATAGCCTCATCAGTTTTTGAAACAGGCTCTCCTTAAAAGAAAAATAATCTGACTAAACTAAAAAATTCTACAATTCTACATAAAATTCTTCTGTTGAGCAAGAAGTCGAAATGCTTGTGGTTAAAAATTCAGCGTCAGTTTAGAGCCTATGCTCCTGCCAGTCTTTTTCCCCTCAGGCCCAATTTTCCCGGCCTAATACCAATTATGTGAGAAAGCAAACCCTAAAAATACGTGAGTGCAACGAAACACCTAGAATCATCCAACAGTTCCACCTGCAACCTGTAAGTATTCAAATGAAGAGCGTTTTGTAGTAGGTAAATATGTAAGAATAAAGGTCTGGGAAAACACACACCGTGGAAACTGACTCAAACAAAAGCTGCAGATGGCCAGACAGCAAGGGGTAGCCTCTGAAAAGTCAAGATCAAATATTCGTCGGAGAAAAATTCCAGGGACGACAATACCCAGGTCTTCCCGCTGACAACAACGAATAACGGGGCCCCTGGGGCTGAACGAATGGGTCCGATCATGCCAACTGCGCCGCAAAGCGAAACCAGAATCCAGCAGCCAGCGCGCTGCGGGGCTTTCAATCTTCTGCGTTCGCCGTGAGGGACTGGCAAGATGTAATGGGGAGACCAAGGAAAGGAGCGGAGCCTCTCGCAGGGACTTGCCTCACCCCTCCTGCCTCCGCTTCCTGGGGGAGCACACCCTGCGGACCCCGCCTCAAATCTACCCGCGACTCACGTCCTCCGCCGACCCCCCTCGGGGTGGGCACCAATCATCCTTGCAGCGCAGAGCACTGGAGGGGCCTAGGCCTTCTACCCGCCCGCGCACCCACCACCCCCACCCCAGACCAAGAAAAAGACGCCGCTACAGCAGTCACAGCGTCGCCGCGCGGGAGTGAGAACACAGACCAGCGCCCGGCCGCAGACGATGCGCCCCTCGGCCCCGCGCCCCTCCCAGCAGCGTCGCGCTCACCTCCACGGCCTTCCCCAAGGGACCCGCCAGCGCGGCCAACGATGGCCTGCGGCCGCTCCTCCACCAACTCTTCTTTTACTCCCCTGGCCTGGGAGAGGGGCGGTGTCGCATATACAGCGCCGGAAAACGGTTCCGCAGCTCAGCCCACGGGGTCCCCGCCTCCCGCACCGGCCACTTCCCGCAGCAGCCGCGGCTCCTTCCGGTGTCTCCGCGGCCGCCGCAGGCGCCTCGGGCGTCGCGGGAGAGCGGGGCGGGGCTGCTGGGAGAGGCCGCCCCGCCTCCGGGGCGTGGTCACGGCGCCGAGTCCAGGTGCGGGGGACCCAGGCTGCTCTCACCAATGGAGCTTCCAAAGTAGCTAGGAGCACAGGAACCGTGTAGAGCAGTTGTAGATTTGGGGCACCTTTCGTTTTTACACGTGTTCTCCCCCTCTTCTAGATCACATTACGACCATTAGCATTACAGAACTTGCATTACGGCTGCCCGATGAATGACCTCAGGTTTCTGAGCTTACACAAAGAAATGTTAGACTACTTAATTCAACGCTTTCCCTTCCTTTCCTCTTCTCCCAAATTCTTCGGGCCTAGACTCTCTGAGAATCATTGTGTTCCGCTTTCTACGTCTAGAAAGTAGAAAGTCATCGCTTTCATTTTCCCTTAGGCCAAAATCAAGATCAAATCAAATATTTATTGAAACCTTAGTATCTGCTTAGTGACTAGAGCATTGGAAGAGATCTCCCTTCTAATTCATGGATCTGTTAATATTCTCTCAAGTGATTGATATGCAAACAGTAAAAACAGTGAAATTAATATAAATTAAGTGTTAAAATTGCCACCTTCGAAGTATCTGTTTACCTCTAACTTTTTGGTCTCTCAAATGCGCGCTTTTCTCAAGTGTTACGTAAGATGCTCAAAATCCATCTGAAGCAAGTAGAAAATATGAGAGGTTCTAATTCTCTTCATTTGGTAAAAATGGAAGAAAGGAATCTTTGTCAACATTCTATGTAGGGACTGACACCAAGGTCTCAGTTTGCATCATAAATGTTCACCTATCCTGAATTCACTGAGTATCAGCATATTTCAAAATATTGCAGTCTACAGGATGTCAGCAATGTGGTTAAATTTTTAAATCAAATATCTAAATGTTTTTAAATATATATACTCCTCCTTAAAGAGATAAGAGAATGATGGAGTTCCTGCTGTAGCTCAGCGGTAATAAGCCCAAATAGTATCCATGAGGACTCCGGTTTGATCCGAGTGGGTTAAGGATCAGGTGTTGGGGAGAGCTGCAGTGGATGCAGCAGAGGCGGCTCGGATCTGATGTTGCCCTGGCTGTAGTGTACGCTGGCAACTACAGTTCGATTGGGCCCCTAGCCTGGGAACTTCCATATGCCACGGTGCTGCCCCCAAAATAGACCAAAAAACAAACAACAAAAAAAAGAGATGAGAATGATCATGAAAATCATTTGTTTCCTGATGTTTTGAAACAAAGTGCTATCTGACTTAAAGGAGTCCTATGGGTTTTTTTTGTTTATTTTAAGGGCCGAACCTGCGGCATATGGAAATTCCCAGGCTAGGGGCCCAATCAGAGCTGTAGCTGCCAGCCTACACCACAGCCACAGCAACTTGGAATCTGAACATTGTCTGCAACCTATACCACAACTCACGGCAGTGCTAGATCCGAAACCCACTGATGTCAGGGATCAAACCCGCATCATCACGGATACTAGTCAGATTCATTTCCACTGTGCCACAACAGGAACTCCAGAGTTGTATGGGCTTATTGGAAAAAAAAGAAGAAACAAGTGTATTAAATTTTGTGACCTTTGCTCTGATAACAAGTGGCTGTCAGCAATATACTAAATACAAAAAAAAAATTTAATGTTTATATTTAACTTATGGCCTCATAGTAAAAGTGGTGTTTCAAAAATGGGTAAGAACTGCTTTTCGAAAGAAACTTGTGCAATGAAAAGAGCATTTTGAAAAAAGAGGTTTGAAACTATTTCCATTATTAAGTAATATTGCTGCCAAAAGTTTTGTCACCTATAGAAACTCATCTTTATGTTAAAAGACACCATTAAGAAATTAAAAGTCTGAGTTCCTGCTGTGGCTCAGCAGTTAATGATCCAATTTGTCTCTGTGGTGGGCGTTGCCAGTTGGCACAGTAGGTTAAGGATCCACTGTTGCAGCAGCTGTGGTGTAAGTCATAGATGCGGCTGGGATTCGATCCCTGGCTCAGAAAACTTCTATATGCTGAGGGTGTGCCCAAAACTGAAAAAAAGAAAAAAGAAATGAAAAGACAAGCCAGCAAATAGAAGACATTTGAAATATATATAGCTGGGAGGGATGGGCTGGGGTTTGGGATAGAAATAATGTAAAATTGTGTTGTGATGATCATTGTACAACTATAAATGTATTAAAATTAATTCAGTTTAAAAAAGGAAAAAAGAAATATATATAGCTAATAAAGAGCTCAGATGTAAGTATGTGTATGCATATATGCATATGTATTTCCCTGAATCAGTGAGACAACTAAATAGACGAAAGGCAAAGGTCCTTGCTCCAGAAAGTCCTACGTTGAAACTGTATCAAGGCATGTTCTGTTATTGCAGAGTTCAAGCAAATTTGTTTATTTTTAATTTTTATTTATTTATTTTTCTTTTTATGGCCACACCTGTGGCATATGGAAGTTCCCAGGCTAGGGGTCAAATCAGAGCTGCAGCTGCTGGCCAACTCCACAGCCAGGACAAACTGGATACCAGCCACATGTGCCACCTATATGTAGTTTGCAGCAATGATGGATTCCCAACCCACTGAGTGAGGTCAGGTGTCAAACTTGCAGCCTAACAGAGACTAAACTGTGTCCTTAACCCAGTAAGCCACAATGGGGATATCTATCACTCATTTCTTGAATTTGCCATCTTACAAATTTGTAATTTTTTTTTTTTTTGGTCTTTTTAGGGCCACACACATGGCATGTGTAGGTTCCCAGGCTTGGGGTCTAATCAGAGCTGTAGCTGCCAGCCTACACCAGAGCCACAGCAACGCCAGTTCTGAGCCACGTCTGTGACCTATATCACAGCTCATGGCAATGCCAGATCCTTAACCCACTGAGCGAGGCCAGGGATTGAACCTGCAACCTCATGGTTCCTAGTGGATTGGTTTCTGCTGCACCACAATGGGAACTCCTTTTTATTTATTTTTATTTTTATTTTTTTGTCTTTTGCCATCTTACAGTTCTCTTTAAGAGCAGAGTTCCTAGTTAAAAAAAAAAAAAAAAAAAAACCAAGAGTTCCTGTCGTGGCGCAGTGGTTAACGAATCCGACTAGGAACCATGGGGTTGTGGGTTCAGTCCCTGCCCTTGCTCAGTGGGTTAACGATCCGGCATTGCCGTGAGCTATGGTGTAGGTCGCAGACGCGGCTCGGATCCCGCGTTGCTGTGGCTCTGGTATAGGCCGGTGGCTACAGCTCAGATTCGACCCCTATGCTGTGGGAGCGGCCCAAAGAAATAGCAAAAAGACAAAAAAAAAAAAAAATCCCACATAATGGGTTTATTATCTTCACCTGGATATATGCATACCTAGAAGCATTCAACCAGAAGATCAGAGGCATGAAAAAACAGACCAGCTCCAATGACAATTATGTGGATATAATGGAATGGAAGTTTCCAAGAGAGAAAATAGAGGTTCAGGTCAACTTGATATCATTTAAAAACAACAAACTAATATTGGCTGAAAGGCTGAATTAGAAGATTTTCGATGGACCAGAGGAGGACGAATTTTTTTTGTTTGTTTTTTTATGGCCACATCTGCAGCATATGTAAGTTCCCAGGCCAGAGATTGAGTCTGAGCTTCAGCTGTGAACTATGCTGGATCCTTTATACCACTGTGTTGGGCTGGGGATCAAATCTGTGCCTCTGCAGTGACCTGAGCTACTGCAGTCAAATTCTTAACTGACAGCACCACAGCAGGAACTCCAAGCAGGAAGATTTTTTAAGCAGAGAGAACAGCATAGGCAAAGGCACATCAGTAAAAGCCCATGTCCTAATTTGGGTACCTGAAAGGGGTCAGTCTCACTAGAGCAAAGATTGAAGGCAGAGAGTAACAGAATAGACTAAACACAGACTAGGTCATGAGTGATCTTGTCTGCTAAGTAAATTTTCCCTCTGAAGATCCATAGAGAGGTGTTCCCGTGGCTCAGCAGGTTAAGAACCTGACTAGTATCCGTGAGGATGCTGGTTTGATGCCTGGCCTCGCTCAGTGGGTTAAGGATCTGGTGTTGCCACAAGCTGTTGTGTAGGTTCTGGATGTGGCTGGGATCTGCTGTTGCTGTGGCTGTGGTATAGGCTGGCAGCTGCAGCTCTCATTCCACCCCTAGCCTGGGAGCTTCCATGTGCCTCAGGAGTGGTCCTAAAAAGAAAAGAAATAAAAAGAAAGAAAGAAAGAAAGAAAGAAAGAGAGAGAGAGAGAGAGAGAGAGAGAGAGAGAGAGAGAAAGAAAGAAAGAAAGAAAGAAAGAAAGAAAGAAAGAAAGAAAAAGAAAGAAAGAAAGAAAGAAAGAAAAAGAAGGAAGGAAGGAAGGAAGGAAGGAAGGAAGGAAGGAAGAAAGAAAGAAAGAAAGATCCATGGAAAAAGGAAGCAACATGATGAGATTTATATGCGATTACTTAGATAGCAATGATTAGCATAGATTGGAGGCAGGCTATTGCAAAATCCAGACAAGGAAAGGTAAGGGCCTGGCAGTGGAGATGGCTATGAGAGCTATTAGGAGATAAAATCAGTAGACTTTCAACTGGCTACACAGAGGATCAGACCTAGGAATTTTCCTCTTTTTTCTTACCTGGATTATTTTGATGGTTCTATAACAAGTTTTTTTCAACCCTTGTCTCAGTCTACTCTAGTACAATGCATACTTCTGAACACAGCTCTTTCTAAAACACAAAACCTATCATGCATTTTTCTTTCTTTCTTTCTTTTCTTTTTTCTTTTTAGGGCCGTACCCACAGCATATGGAGGTTCCCGGCCTAGGGAATCTAATCCGAGCTGTAGCTGCTGGCCTCCGCCAGAGCCACAGCAATGCCAGATTCAAGCCATGTCTGCAGCCTACACCACAGCTACTGGAATGCCTGATCCTTAACCCACTGAGCTAGGCCAGGGATAGAACCTGCAACCTCATGGTTCCTAGTTGAATGCATTTCCATTGAGCCATGATGGTAACTCTCTATCATGTAATTCTTTATTGACCCTCTATTGCCCCAGCAATTTCTTTTCTCACCAAGGGTCTAGGATGAGATGAGCTATTTGCCTAGAGGCTAATATCTAAGAATCTTGCAATTGTCTGAACCAGAGAGGATCTTTTCAAATTGGATAACAATTTGGCACCTGCTTCCCTGGTCCTAGTCCTCTTCAGCTTTAGTACAACCCATATTTACTCCTCCTATCTCATCTTTTATTATACCCCAAAATACACCTGACCTCAAGCTTCTCTAACCTACATCCCAATCTCCTAAAAGGCAAAACAGTTGCTTATGTCTCTCCTGTTTAGTGCTGCTTTCTCTAACCCTAACCTTTAGAATGCCCTTTTGTCTTTTGCTCTTTTTCTTAAAAGTGAATTCCACTCATCTCTCAAGAATCACCTCCTAAGAGATGATTTCTTCAGCTTTTCCAAGCCACATGGGCCCTCCCTCATTTCTATGACGTACTCTCTAGTGATATCATACTGCCGGTTTTAAATTATACAGTGTAATGTCATTATTATACATTGCAATAGTTTTTTCACTTTTCAGTCACCTGACTGAACTAGGAACAGAGGATTTTTCTTACTTATCCTGGTATTTCCAGCATTAAACACGGTACAAAGACTTCCTGCTGTGGTCCAATGGGTTAAGGATCTGAACGCAATGGCTAGGGCTGCTGGAGGGGCTAGAGTTGGATTCCTTGCCTGACGCAGAGGTTTAAGGATCTGGTGTTGCTGCAGCTGTGGCATAGTTCACAGCTGTGGCTTTGATTCAGTCCCTGGCTCAGGGACTTCCATATGCCTCGGGCATGGCCACAATAAACCACAGTACAGAGCACAATGTAGGAAATGGACAAATCCATAAATTTTGCTGTTGAAAAGATGAATAAATGCGAAAAGATGAAATATATATATATATATATATAATTTTTTTTACAACCTGAAGCATATGGAATTTCCCAGGCTATGGGTCAAATCAGAGCTGCAGCTGCAGGCCTATGCCACAGCCATGGCAACACGGGATCTGAGCCATATCTCCATCCACACTATAGTTTGTGGCAATGCCTGATCCTTAACTGACTGATCAAGGCCAGGGATCAAACCCACATCCTCAGAGGGACAGCATCAGGTTCCCAACCCACTGAGCCACAATGGGAACTACTATGATATATTTTCTAACTTGGGGAAACAGTAAATTTTTTATACTTTTGAAAATATTTGTTACTTAAATATATTGGCAGCAGATGCAGTCCTTTTCATTTTAATTAATTAATTAATTAATTAATTTATTTATTTATTTTGTCTTTTTGAGGGCTGCACCCACAGCATATGGAGGTTCCCAGGCTGGGGGTCTAATTGGAGCTGTAGCTGTCAGCCTATGCCAGAGCCACAGCAATGCCAGATCCAAGCCTCATCTGCGAGGTACACTACAGCTCACAGCAATGCTGGATCCTTAACCCACTGAGCAAGGTCAGGAATCAAACTCAAAACCTCATGGTTCCTAGTCAGATTTGTTTCCACTGCGCCACCACAGGAACTCCTCGTTTTTTTAATTTTAGGAATAGCACATGGTTTTCCAAACTTTTGGAATGTTGTGAGATCTAAATGTACAAAATAGGAAATTTTAATTTTATTGCTCTTTAAAGTAAGTTCAAAATAAACTGACTTACCTAAGCTCTTACTAGAAAAACATCCATGTTGTTTGCTCTTTGTTTTACATGTTAACATAAATACCTCCCAACAGTACTCACACCTTTATTGGAGCAGTTCGGCATTTTCATAACTACTGAAGCAATGCAGGGAGAGCATGTTCTGGCTCATTCTCTGCCCTCAGATCTCTGACTTTTATCATTTCATAATCTCTTTAAACCTTGATTTTTTGACCTAATAAATGGCCATAATAATTTTGGAGCGCAGCAGCTTTATTGAGATACAATTCACATACAGTACAATTCATACAAGTATACAATTGAGGAGTTCCCGTCATGGCACAGTGGTTACCGAATCTGACTAGGAACCATGAGGTTGCGGGTTCGATCCCTGCTCTTGCTCAGTGGGTTATGGATCCGGCGTTGCTGTGAGCTGTGGTGTAGGTTGCAGACACGGCTCGGATCCCGAGTTGCTGTGGCCCTGGTGTAGGCCGGCGGCTACAGCTCCGATTCGACCCCTAGCCTGGGAACCTCCATATGCCCCAGGAGTGGCTCTAGAAAAGGCAAAAAGACCAAAAAAAAAAAAAAAAAAAAAGTCCCATAACCTTCAGGAGTCCTCTCCGTTTCCCCTCTTTCCGTCCTGGGCAACCACTCCTCTACTTTCTATATAGATTTGCCTATTCTGGATGTTTCATGTAAACAAATTCATACAATAATGTAATATTTCATGACTAGCCTCCTAGTATATTGTCAAGGTTTACCCATGTTATATCATGTATCAGTACTTCATTGCTTTTTGTGGCTGAATAATATTCTATTATACAGATATACCACATTTTATTTATCTGTTCACCAGTTGATAGACATTTGGCTTTTTTCATTTTTAAGGTATTGTGAATAATCCACTATGAACCTCCATGTACAAGTTTTTACATGGATGTTATTTAGGCATAGAATTGCTGGGTCATGTGGTAATGCTATGCTTAACATTTTGAGGAATTAAACCTGGAGTTTTTTTTTTTTTTAGGGCTGCACCTGCAGCATATGAAAGTTCCTGGGCTAGGGGTCCAACTGGAGCTGTAGCTGCCAGTCTATGCCACAGCCACAGCAACACCAGATCCAAGATGCATTTGCAACCTACACTCAGCTCATGGCAATGTTAGATCCTTAACCCACTGAGTGAGGCTAGGGATCGAATATGCGTCCTCATGGATACTAGTCAGGTTCGTTACTGCTGAGCCTCCATGGGAACTCTAAATCTACAATATTTGGATTGCCTGGAATAGATATTCTGTATTAGCATCTACAGAAATATTCTGAGTTCTAGATGCCTTGGTTGGCTTAGTTCTGACTTGGAGAAGAGTCGTGTCAAACACTTTGGGTAGGTGATAAGAACAAAGATACAAGTAGAATTCCTGATGTGGTGCAATGGGTTAAGAAACTGACTGCAGGGCATTCCCATCATGGCTCAGTGGTAAGAAAGCCAATTAGTATCCATGAGAATAAAGGGTTCCATCCCTGGCCTCGATCAGTGGGTTAAGGATCCTGTGTGGCCAGTATAGGTCATAGACAAAGCTGGGATCTGATGTTGCTGTGGTTGTGGTGTAGGCCAGTAGCTGCTGCTCTGATTTGAACCCTAGCCTGGGAACTCCTATATGCTGTGGGTGTGGCCCTAAAAAGACAAAAAAAAAAAAAAAAAAGAGAAAGAAAGAAAGAAAAAAAGAAAAAGAAAGAAGGAAGTTCACTGCAGAAACTCAGGTTGCTGCAGGCATGTTGGTTCCATCTCCAGTCCTGCACAGTGGTTTAAAGGATCCTGCATTGTCGCAGGTACAGCATAGGTTGCAAATGTTACTTGGATTCTGTCTCTGGCCCAGGAACATCCATATGCTGCAGGATCAGCCATTAAAAAAAAAAAAAAAAAAAAAAGAACAAAGATACAAGGACCAGTATATGCCTTATGGCATTGTGTAGATTTAAAAGGAGGCCCTGAATTAATTTCCGGGGACTCTGCCAGGTTTTAGCAGTTAATGGAAAAGGTAATTGGATATATGATTTACCTAAAAGAATTCATTGACTTAGGTAATGGAATTGGTTTTGTCAAAGTGTTAGACTTCCACCAGGCTTAATGTTGTCACTTGGTAAGTGCTGTTTCCACCAATAATTAATTGAAGTATGTTGGTCATGTATTGTCTTGGAGTGAGCAATAATCCTAAATATCTGAAATAAAATATCAGATATACTCAATTGGTGTAGTTAAATTTGACTTTAGTGCTCTCAACATGTGGCCCACTTCTAAAAGCCAGCTTTTTTTTTTGTAGGTCCCTTTTATGGATTCCTCAATGACTGCTCCCCTACCCCTGAAGATTTTTCATTGTTTCATTTCCTAATACTTTGAAAAAAAAAATCTGTGGCTAACCATTAGATGGTCCATTTAGCTCCTGATTTCAAGATACAACCTTTTAAGATAATTCAAGCCTGCTCCATTCTATGGCATAGTTTGGCATTCGCAAGGTTTACAGGAAAACTTTGCTGGCAAAATTGCAAGTACAGGCCACTTACACCACAGCCCTCTCTCTCTGCTCTGTCATCAAAGCTCTCTATGGATAGTCTGTTGTCTTAAGATTTTTCCAGGTGACATAAACTACATGGCACAGAGACCAAGCTGTCTGGGTTTCTTAAAGCTCTTTTATTTGGCTGAAGGTGGGGGGAGGATGGAATAAGCAAGCACTATTCTCTCTCCACTCTTGTGGAAGGAGAAGGAAAAATGCACAGCACTCCAGAAAATTGTCTCCTAGGCATTTCCATTCTCCAATCTTGTTTGATCAATTCTGCCATATCATTCCCTGGAGACACGTGAGGATTGAGGATTGCTAAGTAGGCTTCACATTCTCCTAGCCTGCCCCGTGAGGATGATTCAGCATCCTTTTTAAAAGAATGTTTAGGGCACTTGGCCTCTGCATTTCTCAGCTTTGGAGCTTCTACCAAAAGGCATGGAAAAGTGCCACTTAATATGTCATATATCTTAGAAATATGTGCCAGGGAATGTTCTAAGTTTTTATCTATTTTTTGGTATCATGGATGGATCCCTTTGACATTCTGGTAAAGTCTATGGACCCCAGTCTGAAAGTAATGTTTCTATGTGTATAACACAAAATATATAGGATTACCAAGGAAGCGAATTACATGGAAATAGTTTTATCCTCGGACCCCCAGAGAAAGACAAGAAACCTAAGTGAAAACTTACATAACTACAGTCTTTACAGATATTATTACTTTGTCTTCTCAACATCCCAATGAAGAAACTGAGACATAATGAAGGTAAGTACTTTGCTTAAGACCATGCCCCTAGTAAGCAGCAGAGAAAGAATTCAAACTCTAGCAGTCTGTCTCCACAGTGTTGTTTCAATACTATGCACATAGGATCCCCAAATTCATTAATGGTTGATGTAGGAAGTACTTCAGTATTTGAATAACAGTAGCAACTAATATTATTTCGTGATTTCTACTCCCTGGTTTGGTGGGCATTACTTGATGGCTTTGGTTATCTGGAGGAGGGACAGAACTTTAGAATGAATCCAGACCCCATTTTTGTTTTTGTTTTTTTCCCCTGGGCCAGATTAGCAGAAGATATCAAGTTCCAATATGAGACTGTGTCCATCTGTTGCTAACATCTATAGGGGCCACTGTGTCCCATGGTTTAAGCTATTTGTTTAGTTTTCTTTTGCTTCTAATTAATGGCATCCTACCTGATGTACCCACTAATGACTAAGACTGAATAGTCTGTTAACCCAGGAGAAGAGAGGCTTAAAGCAAATTACATTGATATGGAAAAATAAATAAAATACGGTATTTCTTATTCTCTTGTTAAAGAGTAAAATGCATACTCAAATGTGTAATAACATAGTTTCATCAAGGTTATTGTGGAATTAAAGGAGGTAGTGCTCATAGAAAGTCGCTTTAAGTGGTAGTCATCATTATTGCTATCACGTTATTACTATTCTTCCCATTAGGCTGAAAGTTTGGAAGTTTTGGGAGGTTTCCACAAATGTTTGGAAGTTGTGGGAGGAGGCAGCAGAGAGGAGATGCTGGAATAAACAAACTAGCCTTACACATTCTAAGTTCTTCAAGTGTCAAGAGCACCATTTACTTCATAAATGCACAGTATTTTCACATAAAACTCAGTCTGTGCATTTTTACCTATTATTCAGCTAGTAATATCACACACTGGTATTATCATTCTCGCTGTTTTCCATTTGAGTAAATGGAAAATTTGAAAACTAACAGAAAGTATTGTTCATTCTTGTTCCTCAGATAGGAATAGTAACATGTGCTCTCATGTTTTAACTATCCTTACAAAATTATTTTGGTTTTCCACAGCAAATATGCTTAGAAAGTGGAATTTTTAAATTTGCGGTTCTGAAGGAATGTTTTGGTTCAGAACTGCGCATAGAAACAACATATTGTTTTGTATTTTGTTGTTTTCCCTCCTCAACCCCATTAGTTTACTGTGTATTAGACAGAACCTCAAAGTTCTGAATACCTTGCCTCTCCCCTCATAGTTGACCATATTCACATATTCTTTGGTAGCCTAATTCACTCCGAAACGTATAGAAGAGCCAAAGAGGAATTTAAATGAACCCTTAAAATTCACCACTAATACAGGACTGGAATGCCTCAATATTAACTTGTTAAGTGGTTAGGGTCTGTCGTAGAAGTTCATCTGCGATCTGCGATTCTGGGCATCTAACCATATATACACATACTCACACACTTTTTTTTCTTTTTCTTTCTTTTTTTTTGTTTTTGCGTTTTAGGGCTGCACCCCCGCATATGGAGATTCCCAGGCTAGGGGTTGAAACGGAGCTACAGCTGCCGGCCTACACCACAGCTCACAGCAACGTCAGATCCTTAACTCACTGAGCGGAGCCAGGGATGGAACCTGCAATTTCATGGTTCCTGGTCGGATTCATTTCCCTTGTGCCACAATGGGAACTCCACGCACATTTCTTTTAACAAGGTATGAGCATATTTTCTTTTAATAATGTGTGTAAGTGATGTATGGGGGAAAGACCCCATAATTTTCACTAGATTCCTGGAATGGTCCTAGAGCTCTCAAACCACTGGAACTTCATTCAATACTAGTTCTCAACAGCCCCATAAAAGGATGCAATTCTTCCATTCTACCTATTACATCCACCTGACGAGGCGGGAGCCTCTACCCGAAACAAAAATGGCGGGAGGTGCTTCACACGCAGCCCCTCACGCAGAAAGGCGAGGAGGCCTCCGCCACTTTCCCTCCACCTTCCCACTCCTGACCCCGGAAGGACTCCCCCTCCCCCTCCCCGGGGCCAGGCTGCGGTTCAGCACCGGGGCTGCGGCGGGGAAGCAGGCGTGGGCCGGCCGCGCTCGGCCTGGAGCGCCAGGTACGGGGAAGGGAGGGCCGGCTGGGGTCGCGGCAGCTGCGGGGCCGAGGCAGCGGGAAGGGAGCGTCCGGGAGCGCTCTCTGGATTCCGAATGCTGGTGGAGGATCGGAAAGCCGGACGGAGGCCTGCCCGGGAGAGCTGAATCAGGGTGGGCTGGCCACTGCTCGGAGCCCGAGCAAGGGTCTGGGCGGCCGAGCAGAGAGCGAGCCCCTTTTCCTGGTCCTCTTGGTAAAGAAAAGGAAAGCCTACCGAGGAGAGCGCGGTGGGGGTGGGGATGGCCTCCGGCAGGTGGGGCAGCTGGTGTGGTCCAAGTTTCTGCAGGAAAGACTGGGGTTTGAGCGGGGAGTGGTTTTGGATGAGAAAAAATTTATGCTTTCTCTGAAGGTGCTTTCCCAGAATAATTTAGCATCGAGAGGTTTGTGGTGTATCGGAGCCCTTCTGTAAATGAAGTTGTTCAACATTTATTTTCTGGAGAGAGGACTCTGAAAGGTCTATGCATGTGCAGACCTCTATTATTATTCTTTTATCATTAATGTAAGGAAGCATTTTTGCTGTGTGTAAAGTATCTTCTCAAAGTTTGGTTGTGTAGATGGATGCTTCACGTCAAAATTTGGGGATTATTTCAGACTTTCACACTTGCTTGGATTATAAAGTCCAAGTTGTAGGATAGAATTTTAGGATGTTTAAAAAACTATTTATGGCATTTTTAACTCTTCCGTGGCTAGAATGGAGAGAAGTAATTTTACAAAGTATGGTATTTTTGTTGCTGTTTTAGGTCCCACCCCCCAAAAATTCAAATAATCATTACACTGCCTTCATGTTTATTTTAATTAATGCTTATGAAAGCAACTGAAATGACCAGTTTTTAAAAGCTAGTTAGTTATTAATGATTAATTTGGAATCACTTCCTTGGTGATTTTGAATGAAAGGGAATGAGGTGGTTAGAATGCAAAAATAGGTATTGTCAGAATTCTTCTAAGAAAACCCTGCAGCAAATCGAAGTGTTTGGTTTATTTTCTTTCTCCTCTGCTTGGAAACTCTGTTATGGAGAAAATCACTTTGGATGAATTACCCTTATTATCTTTTTTTTTTTTTAATGCAGTAACATAGATAGCTTTAATGATCCAGAATCTATTTAGTTATTAAATATGTTTTTCAAAAAAAAGTCAGGTTTTCTGGGGTGGGGTGTGAATGTGCTTTTCCCTTCCTCCTTTTTTGTGTAACGTTTAAAAAGAGTAATACATGGGGACTTAAAATCAATACTGCAGAAGCACCTATAATGAAAAACAGTGGTTCCTTGCCCACCCTCCCCTTGGTCTCATTCCGCAGAAGACCATTTTTCACTTGTTTAAATGGTACTTCATGGTTTCCTTTTATATTTGTCAATTATATGTCTATTTCTCAGTTTGTTGGTTGAAGTTAACATACTTCAATTAGAACTAATTGTACTGAGCTGAAAATTGTAATTAGAATACGATTGAGGGGGGATTAAGTTTACACTCCTCAGGTGTCACTAATAGAGACTAAGGTAAACTGTCAGTAGCAGTAACCCACCTTAGGATGTATTACTGTGTTTGATGTGAAAGGAAGCTACTACTTAATCAGTGGTTTTGATAGTTGTCTGGAAAAAATGGGAGTTATTAACAGAACGGATTAGTATTCCAGAGTTTAGAAGAAGAGAACAGAAATACATGCAGAAATAAAAAGCTTTAAGAACCTGTAGCACATAAGCTTTTATGGAGGAATTGTTGGTAATTTTTTTTTTTTCCTTTTTCGATTGTACCTGCGGCATATGGAAGTTCCTGGGCCAGTGATCAGATCTGACAGTTGCAAGGCAGGATGTTTTAGCCCACTGGGCTGGGCTGGGGTTTGAACCTGTGTCCTGGTGCTGAAGAGACGCCGCTGGTCCTGTTGCACCACAGCAGGAACTCCCCTTGTTGGTAATTTTTGTTTTATATTGGAGTTTGTACACCACTATACAAGGAGAAGAAATACTAAATTTGGTGGGCATAAGCTTTCTAGCTAGTGGAGAAGCCTACCCTTGTACACCAGAAATAGTTCTTAGGCTTTTTCCTGTCCAGTATGAAATATTCCTCAGGACCCATTAAATTTGTGCTCACCACACAGCCTTTTATACTTAATTCAACTCCCTACAATGTCTTATTTCAGAAAGGGTATGTTTTGATAGCATATAAAAGTATCCTTGGAGTTCTTTTGTGGTGGTGTGGGTTAAGGATCTGGCATCATCTCTGCAGTGGCTTGAGTTGCTGCTATGCCATAGGTTCAGTCTCTGGCCCGGGAACTTCCACATGCCTTGGGCATGGCCAAAAAAAAAGGTTTCTTTCATTAGATAGTATATTTCCTTATTATAAATGAGTTGTAAACTAATTTATTTATTTGTGTGTCTGTCTGTCTGTCTGTGTCTTTTTAGGGCCGCACCTGAGGCATATGGAAATTCCCAGGCTAGAGGTCTAATTGGAGCTGTAGCTGCCAGCCTACACCACAGCAACGCCAGATCCCTAACCCACTGAGCAAGGCAGGTATCATCCTTATGAATACTAGTTGGGCTTGTTACTGCTGAGCCACAATGGAAACTCCTGTGATTTATAAATCAGCACCATGTGAGTTTGTTTAGTGTGTATCCAGCTGTGTGCACTATTGAATTTTTGGCTCTACAAAACCTGATGCACACCCTGAGCCATCACATTTCTATTAAGGTTCTGCTACCTTTTAAGGCCTCTCACAATGACAGCCACCTCCTGGCACCTGACTTTTCTTTCTTTGGTTTAAATAGAAATAGGCATTAAAACAATACTAAAATTCCATAGCATGTATGTAACATTTTTTTCAAGGGCTTAAAAATGGGGCAGTAGAAGAATAAATTCTGAAGTTCAGTGAGCTCTGAGGTTCTTTTCTAACCCCAAGAGCCTTGCCCCCACTCTTATTTGAAGAAAATAAGTGGGAAGAAAATATTTTAGGTTACTATTTAAGACTCAAAATGTTTATATAACCAGAAAAGAGAGAATCTAGAACCTGCAGTTTTCTAAGGAAAATTTACTACCTGAGCTCAAAGTTCAAATCTAACTGATTTTTTTGGAGGGGGTGACCTCCTTTGGTGATTAATAAATAAACTTTTAGCTCAAGTAAATTTGGCTTAGAATGTTATTTTCTTTGGGTTAGCGTAATATCATTAATTAACTGAAGAAAATTGATAGAGTTAAGTTTTCAATTTGTGTTTTTCACTTGGTGGAGTAGCCAGAAGTTTTTGTTGCTAATGCATTTTTATGTTTTACTTAATGAAGGTTAGGAGTCATGTCAGAAGAAACAGCAAGCGAATCACAGTTTTCCTTGAAGACCGCAGCACTGAAGGTGTTTGATCTTCCTCTGTCTTGGTACTATTCTCTCTGCCAGGTAAAAAAAAAAAAAAAGTGAAACAAATATGAAGTTGAAAAATAAGTTTATTGCCCAGAGTGCATTGTGTTTACAGTATTTAAATTTCATTTGAAGTTGTATTTATTTATTTATTTATTTTTGTCTTTCGTCTTTTTAGGGCCTCACCTGCGGCATATGGAAGTTCCCAGGCTAGGGGTCCAGTCGGAGCTGCAGCTGCCGGCTTATGCCACAGCCACAGCAATGTCAGATCCGAGCCATGTCTGCGACCTACACCACAGCTCATGACAACGCTGGATCCTTAACCTACTGAGCAAGGCCAGGGATCGAACCCTCAACCTCCTGGTTCCTAGTTGGGTTTGTTTCTGCTGTGCCACAGTACTCCACGAACTCATTTGGGATTTTAAATGGTTCCAATGTCTACTAAAATAGTTTAAAACTTTCTTCAGTTTTATTTATTTCATGTTTTTTTGGTTATCATATTCATAACTCTTAAAAGGGGATTATATTACTTAAAACTTCCAACTTTAAGTGAATTTACACAGTCTGTTATAATTATTTTCAGAGAATTATGTTATTCAAATACACTTGTTCTCACTATTAAAATCCTTTACGAGTTCCCGTTGTGGCTCAGTGGAAACGAATCCAGCTAGTAACTATGAGGTTGTGGGTTCCATCCCTGGCCTTGCTCAGCGGGTTAAGGATCCAACATCGCCATGAGCTGGTGTGTAGGTCACAGACACAGCTTGGATCCTGTGTTGCTGTGGCCGTGGCGTGGGCTGGCAGATGTAGCTCCCATTAGACCCCTAACCTGGGAACCTCCATGTGCTCAGGTGTGGCCCTAAAAAGCAAAAAAAAAAAAAAAATTCTTTAATTTTATTTTATTGTGGTAAAATATACATAACACAGAATTTATGTTGCAGGAGATTGGTTATAGTTCCGTGTGCTATGCTGTAGGACCCTGTTTATCCATTCTAAATGTATTAGTAATGCTTCTACTAACCCCAAGCTCCCAGTCCATCCCACTCCCTCTTTAAACCATTTAAAAACCATTTTAAATGTGCAGTTCAGTGCATTATGCACATTGACCCTGTTGTGCAACCAGCCTTCAGAACTCTTTTCATCTTGCACAACTGAAACTCTAGAGCCACTAAACAGCAGTTCTTTTTTTTTTTCTTTGGTTGTGATCATTTTGTTTATTAATTAAGGTATAGCTGATTTACAAGGTTGTGCCTCTTTCTGCTGTTCGGCAAAGTGACTCAGTTATATATCTATATGTGTATATATATGTATATTCTTTTTTTTTCCTTCTCTCTCCCCGTTCCCCTTGGCAACCACCAGTCTGTTTTCCATGTCTGCGAGCCTGTTTCTGTTCTGTAGTTAGGTTCATCTGTGCCATATTTTATATGCCACAGATAAGTGATATCATATGGTATTTGTTTTTCTCTTCCTGACTTACGTCTATACATTCTTTTTTATATTACTTTCCATCATGGTCTGTTGCAGGAGATTGGATATAGTTCCGTGTGCTATGCTGTAGGACCCTGTTTATCCATTCTAAATGTATTAGTAATGCTTCTACTAACCCCAAGCTCCCAGTCCATCCCACTCACTCTTCTCTCCCCCTTGGCAACCACAAGTATGTTCTCTATGTCTCTGAGTCTAAACAGCAATTCTTAATTCCCTCTCCCACCAGCTACTGGCAGCCATTCTGTTTTCTGTCTCTGTGAATTTGCCTTCTTTAGGTGCTTCATAGATGGAGTTACATTATTTGTCTTTATTTGTCTTTTTTCTTCTTTTTTTTTTAGGGCCGAACCTGCGGCATATGGAAGTAGAGGTTAAATGGGAGCTGCAGCTGCTGGCCTACACCACAGCCACAGCAATGCTAGATCTGAGCCACATCTGCAACCTGTGCCATAGAGCTTGTGGGAACACTGGACCCTTGACCCACTGAGTGGGGCCGGGGATTGAACCTGTATCCTCATGGATACTAGTTGGGTTCATTAACTGCTGTGCCATGAGGGGAACTCCTTTAGGTCTTCTATTGCTGCATCTATCTCTTTGCTCCCCAGTCCCTCATTCTCCACCCCTACTGCTCTATTCTCCTCATTCGAGATTATAAAGTTGTGTATTTTGAGCATTTTTTCATTAAAAAAGTGCTTTATAAATATAGATATAATGTGGGTTATTGAATATTTCCCTCTTTTTGAGTTTTTGGGTTGTTTCAGCAGTTTATTATTTATATATAAATTTTTGTCCAATTTTAGATTTTTATTTAGGTAGATTTCTAGAGATAAAAATATTGAGTCTGAGTGGTATTTATTCTTTTATTTGTTCATGTTATCATACCATTTAAACATTTAAAAAGACTAGCAACAGGACATAGCACTCACTGTATGTAAAGCACTGTTAGACATTTTATATTAGGTATATTTATAAACTCATTTAATCCTTACAGTGATCCCGAAGTAATATTATTCTTTAAAATTTAGCATTTGAGTAGCTAATAGGAGATGTTTCATGTTTCTCAATTCCTGTCCACTATCTATGGGTTACCATTTGGATCACTTGAATATCTTTATCTTTCAGTGACTCTTTATTTAAATATCAGCAAAAGCAATTATATATTCTTTTTCTTCCTTTTTCAGCCGTACCATGGCATGTTGAAGTTCCTGGGCCAGGGATCGAATCCAAGCCACATCTGCAACCTAGCAATGCCAGATAGCACTGTGCTGGGCCAGGAATTGAACCGGCAACATGACAGAGGTGAGTCAGATCATTAACATTAGCACCACAGAGGGAACTCCTGGAGGTCTTAATTTCGTTTTCTTCTTTTGTTATTTGTTTTTGTAGTAAATACTGATTTTTGTATTTGATCTAAGAAGCATTTTTTTTTTTTTGAAAAATGTGGTTATGGCAGTTGTATAAAGTATAATGAAAAGTAAGATGTTCTTAGTTATAGTGCTATTTTTAGAATTTATTTTATTATTGAATATTTAGATCCAAGTTCCAGGAACTGTTTTTTTTTTCCCTGAATCTCATTTGGTTGCTATGAACACTGGAGCTTTGGTTTCATAGGGAAAAGCATAGAAATGGAAAGAAACAAAGATTTGGCAATGCCTGTAATGGAGACATTACTTAAGAGAATAATTCTTATAGTTTGTGCAGGGAAAAAATCTGAGGCGCCTTTGGAATGTTCCAGTTTTTCATGATAGTTTTGGAAGAATTGAGAGATTTGGAAGAAAAGTAGAGTAGGAATAATTTAAAATTTTTTGTTAGATCACTGTCACTGAGGCCAAATGCTAATGGCAAGTGGAAGTAAATCATCTGGTATACCAGAAAATGAACAGTTATTTTGGATTTATGTGTAGAACCAGGATTTTAAAAACAGTTTTATTCAAGTAAAATTGATACATGTTAAATTGTATGTATTTAAAGTGTATGATTAAGTTTTGACTTATATGTGTGTATGTCTATGAAAGCCTTGCCTTAATTACGGTCATGAACATATCTGTGATCCCTTTTGTCATCTCTGTCTTTGACTCTCCCTGTACAACTCCTCTCCTCTACTTTTCCGCAGGCAACCACTGATTTGCTTTTTGTCACTGTAGATTAGTTTGCCTTTCTACAATTTTATTTTATTTTTAAAAATTTTACTGGCTTGTAATTGACTTACAAAGTTGTGTTAATTTCAAGTTATATCAAGGTAAATCAGTCATACATATATCCATTCCTTTTCAGAATAGTTTCCCATATAGGTTACCACATGGTACTGAGTAAATTTTTCTATGCTATACAGTAGGTCCCTGTTACCTGTCTATTCTGTATATAGTAGTGTGTATATATCAGTCCTAACCCAGTAATTTGTTCCTCTCCCCTCCATGTTTCCCTTTGGGTAAACCTGAATTTGGTTTCAAAATATTTGAGTCTGTTTTATTAGTTCTATTATATCATTTCTATTAGATTCCACATGTTAGTGAACTCATGATATTTGTCTTTCTCTGTCTGACTTCCTTAGTATTGTAATGTCTGTGTCCATTCATGTTGCTGCAGATGGCATTATTTCATTCTTTTTTATGTCTGAGTAATATTCCATTGTATGTATGTACCACATCGTCTTTATCCAGTCCTCTGTTGATGGATATTTAAGTTGCTTCCATGTCTTGGCTATTGTAAATAATGCTGTCATGAACATTGGGTACATGTATCTTTTTGAATAATCGTTTTCTCTGGATATATGCCCAGGAATGGGATTGCTGGATCATAATGTTCTATATTTAGTTTTTTAAGAAACCTCCATACTGTTCTCTGTAGTGGTTGTGCCAGCTTAAAATTCCCACCAACAGTGTAGGAGGGTTCCCCTTTCTCTACACCCTCTCCAGCATTTGTTGTTATTTGTAGATTTGTTAATGATGGCCACTCTGACGGGTGTGAGATGATACCTCATTGTAGTTTTGATTTGCATTTTTATAGTAATTAGTGACTTTCATGTACTTTTTGACTCTCTATCTTTGGAAAAGTGCCTGCTTGATCTTCTGACCATTTTTTAATTAGGTTGCTTTTTTCTTTTGATTTAAAGTTATATGAGGGAGTTTCTGTCCTGGCTCAGTGGTTAACGAACTCGACTAGCATCCATGAGGACATGGGTTCGATCCCTGGCCTCACTCAGTGGGTTAAAGATCTGCCGTTGATGTGAGCTGTGGTGTAGGTCACAGATGTGGCTCTGGCATAGGCCAGCAGCTATAGCTCCAATTTGACCCCTAGCCTGGGAACCTCCATATGCTGGGTGCAGCCCTAAAAGACTAAATAAATAAATTTGTATGAGATGTTTATATATTTTGGAGATTGATCCCTTGTTGGTTGCTTCATTTGCAGAGATTTTTTTTCACATTCTGTGGCTTGTTTGTTTGTTTTGTTAATGGTTTCCTTTGCTGTGCAAAAGCTTTTAAGTTTATTTAGGCCCCCTTTGCTTATTTTTGTTTTTATTTTCATTACTCTAGGAGGTGGATCAAAAAAGACATTGCTGCAATTTATGTCAAAGTGTGTTCTGCGTGTGTTTTCTTCTAGGAATTTTGTATTATCTATCTGGTCTAACATTTAGGTCATTAGTACTTCCTGAGTTTATTTTTGTGTATGGTGTTAGAGAGTGTTCTAATTTCATTTTTCTACAGGTAGCTGTCCAGTTTTCCCAGCACCACTTACTGAAGAGACTGTCTCTTCTCCATTGTATAGGCTTGCCTTCTCTGTCGTAGATTAATTGACCATATGTGTGTGGTTTTATTTCTGGGCTTTCTGTCCTGATCCACTGATCTATATGTCTGTTTTTGTGCCAGTACCTTTACTGTTTGGATGACTGTGGCTTTGTAGTATAGTCTAAAGTCAGGTTGCCTGATTCCTCCAGCTCCATTTATCTTTCTCTATAATTTTTATATAAATGGAATCTTACAGTATCTACTTTTTTTTGGTCTGGATGTTTTTTACTCAGCCTAATTATTTTGAAATATATACATGTTCTTGCATGTATCAGTAGGCAAGTTTTTTTTTTTTCTTTTTTTTTTCTTTTTGTCTTTCTGCCATTTCTTGGGCTGATCCCACGGCATATGGAGGTTCCCAGGCTAGGGGTCTAATCGGAGCTGTAGCTGCCAGCCTATGCCTGAGCCACTGCAACGCAGGATCCGAGCCTCGTCTGCGACCTACACCACAGCTCATGACAATGCTGGATCCTTAACCCTCTGAACAAGGCCAGGGATCGAACCCTCAACCTCATGGTTCCTAGTCAGATTCATTAACCACTGCACCACGACGGGAACTCCTTTTTTTTTTTTTAAATTACTGAATGGTGTTCTACTGTATGGATATAACACAATTTGTTTTATTGTTCACCTGCAATGGACTTTGGGTTTCCTGGTTTGTTTCTTTGTTTGTTTTTGCTTTTTAGGGCCATACCTGAGGTATATGTAAGTTCCCAGGCAAGGGTTCCAATTGGAGCTGCAGCTCCCAGCCTACACCACAGCCACAGCAATGTAGGATCCAAGCTGAGTCTGTGACCTTCACCACAGCTCACAGCAACACCAGATCTTTAACCCACTGAGTGAGGCCAGGGATCGAGCTCACATCCTCCTGGATCCTAGTCAGGTCCATTAACTGCGGTGCCCTGAAGTTCCTCCTGTTTGTTTTAATTTTAAATAAAGTTGCTAAGAATACATCTGTACATATGTTTTTACATGTCTTTGTATGAATATATGCTTTCATTTTTCTTGGGTAAATACTTAGGAGTAGAAGGGCTGAATCATAAAGTAGGTGTATATATTTAATTTTTTAAGAGAATGCCAGCCTTCTTCCAAAGTGGTAATACCATTGTTATGACCAGTCTTTTTAATTTTTGCCAATCTAATTAGGTATGTAGCGGAATCTCAGTGAGGTTTTATTTTGCTTTTTTCTAAGGTCCTATAATGTTGAATGTGCTTTCTTATGCTTATTTGCTGTCTATATATCTTTGTTGATGTGTCTGTTCACAGCTTTTGTCCATTTTTAAATTGGGTTTTTTGTTTTCTTACTAAGTTTTGAGAGTTCTTTATATGCCCTAGATACAATTTTTTTGTCAGATAAATGATTTGTAATTGATAAATGATTTGTCTTCTCCTAGTTCATGGATTGTCTTTTTATTCTCTTAAGTTTTTTGTTTTTGTCCTTGTGGGGCCACACCTGAGGCATATGGAAGTTCCCAGGCTAGGGGTAAAATCGTAGCTGCAGCTGCCAGCTTACAACACAGCCATAGCAACACCAGATCCAAGCCGCATCTGTGACCTGCACCACAGCTCATGGCAATGCTGGATTGTTAACCCACCGAGCACGGCCAGGGATTGAACCTGTTGTCCTCATGGATACTAGTTGGATTTGTTACCACTGAGCCACAACAGGAACTCTCCTTAATAGTTCTTTTTAAAGAGCGGAAATTTTAAATACTAAAGTCCAGTTTGTTGGAGTTCCCCTCGTGGCTCAGTGGTTAACGAACCTGACTAGTATCCATGAGGATGTGGGTTCGATCCTTGGTCTTGCTTAGCAGGTTAAGGATCTGGCGTTGCCATGAGCTGTGGTGTAGGTTGCAGACTCTGCTCAGATCTGGTGTTGTTGTGTCTGTGGTCTAGGCTGGCAGCTACAGCCCCTATCTGACCCCTAGCCTGGGAACTTCCATATGCCTTGGGTTGGCCCTAAGAAGACAAAAGACAAAAAAAAAAGTCCATTTTGTCAACTTAAAAAAAAGTGGGGGTGTCAGGTTTTTGGTGTCATCTCAGAGAAATATTTGCCAATCAGGAATCACAAGGATTTTCTCCTATGCTTTCTTCTAGAATCATTATAGTTTTAGGTTTTATGTTTATTTCTATGATCCATGAGTTTATTATTATTTATGGTGTGAAATATAGATTAAAATCCAATTTTATTGTATATCAATATTCAGTTTTTTTCCAGCAACCATTGTTGAAAAGACTATCCTTTTTCCACTGAACCGTCTTTGTAACTTTGTCAAAAATCATCTGTATGTGTGTGGGTCTGTTTCATTACTCTCTCTTCAGTTGCATTGATCTCTTTATTTCTTTATGCCATTATGACACTGCCTTGTTTATTGTAGCTTTTTTTAAAATTACTCAATGAATTTTTTTACATTTATTGTTGTGCAATGGTTATCACAACCTGGTTTTATAGCATTTCCATCCCAAACCCCCAGTCCATCCCCCATCCCCCAACCTGTCTCCTTTGGAAACCATAAGTTTTTCAAAGTCTGTGAGTCAGTATCTGTTATGCAAAGAAGTTCATCGTGTCCTTCTTTTAGATACCACATATAAACAATAGCATATGATGTTGGTGTCTCACTGTCTGACTAATTTCACTTAAATCATGATAATTTTTAGGTCCATCCATGTTACTGCAAATGCCGTTATTTCTTTCTTTTAATTGCTGAGTAATATTCCATTGTGTATATGTATCACATCTTCTTTATCCACTCCTCTGTTGATGGGCATTTAGGTTGTTTCCATGTCTTGGCTATTGTATATCGGGTATATTGTATATACAATATTGTATATTGTATATGAACATTGCAGTACATGTATCTTTTCGAGTCATGGTTTTCTCTGGATAGATGCCCAGGAGTGGGATTGCTGGATCAAATAGTAATTCTATTTTTAGATTCCATGTGTTTTTTGGCCATCTGTATGTCTCCTTTGGATAATCGTCTGTTTAGATCCCCTGCCCATTTTTTGATGGAGTTATTTGTTTTTCTTGATATTGAGCTGTAGGAGGTGTTTATAAATTTTTGAGATTAATCGTCACTTAATTTGCAAATATTTTCTCCCATTCTGTGGGTTGTCTTTTTGTTTTGTTTAGTGTTTCCTTTTATGTGCAGAAACTTTTAAGTTTAATTAGGTCCCATTTGTTTATTTTTATTGTTATTGTCATTACTCTGGTAGGTGGATCTGAGAAGATAATGCTGTGGTTTATGTCGGAGAGTGTTTGGCCTATGTTTTCCTCTGAGTTTTGTAGTGTCTGGTCTTATATTTAGGTCTTTAATCCATTTTGAGTTTATTTTTGTGTATGGTGTTAGGAAGAGCTCTAATTTCATTCTTTTACATGTGGTTGTCCAGTTTTCCCAGCATCATTTGTTGAAGGGACTGTCTTTTCTCCATTGTATATTCTATATTGTAGCTTTATAATAAATTTTGAAATCAGGTGAGGTTAGTCTTTCAGCTTTGTTTTTCTTTTGAAAAATTGTTTTGACTATTCTAGATCATTTTCATCTCCATAGGAATTTTAAAAGTCAACTATTAGTTTTTACAGAAAAAAGAGCTTGCTAGGATTGTCATTGGGATTTGTATTAAATCTGTTGATCAGTTTGGGCACAGTTGACATCTTTGAGTCTTTCATAAATATTTTATATCTCTCCATATATTTAGGTTTTCTTTATTTTTCCTCGGCAGTGTTTGCTAGTTTTCAGGATACATGTTTTTCACATCTTTTGTTGGATTTATTCTTAAATTTTATAATATTATTGTAAGCGATTTTTTTTTTTTTGTCTGCACTGGCGGCACGTGGAAGTTCCTGGGCCAGAAATTGAACCCTCATCACAGCAGCAACCTGAGCTGCTAGTGGCAATGCTGGATCCTTAACCCACTGTGCCATAAGAGAACTCCCTGTAAATGGTATCTTTAAAATTTCACTTTTCAATTATTTTTTTACTCACATATGAAAATTGATTTTTGTATATTGATATAATATCCCACAACTTATTAAGTTCACTTAGTTCTAATAGCTTTTTGTAAGTTTCGTGGGATTTTTCTACATAGATGATTGTGTCGTTTTGTTTGTTTGGTTTGTTTTGCTTTTTTAGGGCCACATCTTGACATATGGAAGTTCCCAGCCTAGGAGTCCAGTCAGAGCTATAGCTTACTATGCCACAGCCACAGCAATGCCAGGTCCAAGTGTCTGCAACCTACACCACAGCTTGAGGCAATACAGGATCCTTAACCCACTGAGCTATGTCAGGGATTGAACCTGCATCCTCATGGATACTATGTTGGGTTCTTATCCCACTTAGCCACAATGGGAATCTGATTGTATATTTTTAAATGGTAATGAATAAATGTTTTTGTTAACGACTATTACATTATAAAATTTATATTGGAGTTCCCATTGTGGCACAGTGGAAATGAACCCTGCTAGTATCCATGAGATTGTGGGTTCGATCCCCTGACCTCGCTCAATGGGTCAGGGATCCGGCATTGCATTGATCTGTGGTATAGGTCGCAGACGCTGCTTGGATATTGGTGTTGCTGTGGCTGTGGCATAGGCAGCTATATCTCTGGTCAGACCCTTAGCCTGGGAACTTCCATATGTCTTAGGTGTGGCCCTAAAATTTTTTTTTTAAATTATATAAAGTTTATATTCAATTTTTATTTTAAGAAATAGTTTTATTATAGAAAACTTTAAGCATATGCAAAACAGAATAGTTTAATGAACCTCTTTATATCTGACACCCAGCCTAAACTGTTATCAAAGCATGTTATTTCCTCTGTTTTCCTATCCATTTCTTTCTCCATCTGCCAGTGGATCCTTTTGAGGCAAATCCAGTACATCATATTATTTCATCCGTAAATGTTTCATTATATATCTCACTTCGTTAAGTAGAACTGCCAAAATAATATGTCCTTCCAAATAATAGTAATTCCTTAATATTATCAGTATTCAATTATTTATATTTCTCCTATTCTATGGATATTTTTTGTTAGCTTTTATTTTGTTCGATGGAATTGAAATAACCTTTAAATCTGTTAGGTATCTGTCAACTCTTAGATTGCTTTTATTTTTTAATTTTAATTATTAAATAAAAATTTTAAAGTAAAAAAATTTTGTTGAAGTGTAATTGATTTACAATATCATGTTAGCTTTTGGTGTGCAGCACAGCAATTCAGGTATATATTCTTTTTCAGAATGTTTTCCCTTATAGTTTAGTATAAAATATTGAGTATAGTTCCCTGTGCTATAAGAATTCTTTTAATCTGTAGCTTCACTCCTCATCCTTTTTTTTTTTTTTGCTTTTATTTTCTCTGTGGAAGTAACCATGTTCTTTATTGTGATAGGATAATCTTGATTATATTCTCTCTCCTCTGCACTTTTTATGAATTGATAGTTAGATCAGACTATCATTTAGATTCAGTTTGTTTGTAAAGCCAAGTTATAGGAAGTATGTAATGTCTGATTGATTTGCTTTCTGTGATATTAGAAGTGTTTGATAATTATTGCTAGATCTGCTAATTCAAGAGGTTGCAAAATGGTGACATCATTCTATATTTCCTTCTTAATTTTTTAGCTAAAATATTTCTATAAAGAGAAACTTTCTGTCACTATATAGTTACCTTGGTACAGTCTTCATAGAAATGGCAGAATAATAATAATAATTATTTTTTTATTGACCAGATTGCAAAATAATGAAATGGCTTCCCTACTATTCTTCAGAGCTGATCAAGGAGAGTTTCAAATTTTTTTTTTTTTTGCTTTTTAGGGCCTCGCCTGTGACATACAGAAGTTCCCATGCTAAGGGTTGAATCAGAGCCACAGCTGCCAGTCTGCACCACAGCCACAGCAACACAGATCTGAGCCACATCTGCGACCTACACCACAGCTCACAGCAATGCCAGATTCCCCACCCACTGAGAGAAGACAGGGATTGAACCCACATTCTCATGGATACTAGTTGGATTCGTTTCTGCTACACCACAATGGGAACTCCCCCGAAAATCATTTTGCTCTCACAGATTTAATTATAGGTGATGGGTTAAACCATTACATTAATTTATTCCTATTTATGCTCAGATGAACTCATTTTTGGCCAGTGAGAGCCTATTCAAATTGGCTCCTTTGTGCTGAAGATACAGTCTTGTTGACAGCTTCCTTGCTGTCTAATGTGAGAAGATGTTACAAGCTCACCTCATACTTTTCATGCCCCATACCTAGAATCACCCATTTTAGTGTAAAATGATATTTAAAGACAGCAAACTGTGCACCATGGATCAGTTCAATTTAATTGAACAGTTGTGCAAAGGAAACAATCTTAAAATTCTTCCAAAATTCACTGGTTTGAATTAATTGGAATTAGCAGCTGCATTGATACAGCCTTATTTTCTAAAAACTTTAAGTATAGATTCACGGGAAGTTGTAAAAATAGTACTGAGAAACACAATAATTTGTTCCCTTTTGTTGTGGTGTTCCATAGTATGTATATGGATATACCACAGTTTGTTAACCTTCACTTATTGAGGGACATTTTGATTGTTTCTAGGTTTTTTTTTTTTTTTTAATTTTTTTGGGCATGCCTGCCTCATGTGAAACTTCCCAGAGCAAGGAGTGGAACCTTTGCCTCAGCAGTAACCAAAGCTACAGCCGTGGCAACACCCGAATCCTCAACCTGCTGAGCCCCCAGAAAACTCCAGTTGTTTCCAGTTTTGATTATTATAAATAAAGCTGATATTAACACTTGTGTATAAGCTTTGTGTAGGCATAAATTTTCATTTTTCTGGGATAAATGTTGAGGAATGTGACTACTGGGTCAAATAATGCGATGTTTATTTTTTGTTTTTTTTATGGCCACACCTGCAGCATATTGAAGTTCCCGGGCCAGGGATTGAACCCAAGCCGCAGCTCTGGCAGTGTTGGATCCTTTAACCCATTTTTCCCGGCTAGGGCTTGAAAAATAGTGCCTCTGTAGCACCCCATCTGCCTAACCCACTGTTACTCCAGGTGTTTAATTTTTTTTTTTTTGGTCTTTTTTTGCTATTTCTTGGGCCGCTCCCGCGGCACATGGAGGTTCCCAGGCTAGGGGTTGAATCGGAGCTGCAGCCACCGGCCTAAGCCAGAGCCACAGCAACGCGGGATCCGAGCCGGGTCTGCAACCTACACCACAGCTCATGGCAATGCCGGATCGTTAACCCACTGAGCAAGGGCAGGGACCGAACCCACAACCTCATGGTTCCTAGTCGGATTTGTTAACCACTGCGCCACGATGGGAACTCCCAGATGTTTAATTTTTAAAGAAATCGTCAAACTGTTTTCCAAAGTGGCTGTCCCATTTTAAATTCCCACTAACAATATATGAAAAGTCGTTTTCATATCCTCACCAGGATTTGATATTGTCACTAAAAAAAAATGTTTTTTAGATGATAGAATAGGTATGTCGTAAGTCATAGTAGAGTGACAATGTTGGATCCTTAACCTGCTGCACCACCAGGGTAACTCCCCTTCTGTACTTATCATTTAGAACTATTGTGTAAGGGAGAGTTGTCCCTTCTTCCCCTTATTCATTTACTCAGTTGTTGATTTTTATCAGTTTGGATATTTATTTTGTTTGTTGGTTTATAATCTAATACTGCTACTTTGTTGCTCAAATTTTTCCATATTTGGTCGTTGGAAGCTCTTTTAGGTTGGTTCCTATGTCCTTTTGGCATGGCTGACATACTGCCTTCTTTTTCTTTCTCTCCAGGTTCATTTTGTATTTTCTCTGTCTCTGTCCTGGAATTATCCACTTCTCTGGGGAGCTTTGGCAGTTTTTAGTCTCCATATTTAGTTCTGTTTAGTCTCTGGCAATTAGAAACTAATCTGGTTGCAAGGTGTGCACTATACTACTGGGACGTTGCTATTTTAGGCCCTTTTCTTTTAAGAAGCAGAGCTGGGAAATGTGTGAATGCATACTGATCAGTTTATTTACATATGACTATATTTCTGAGTTTGTCTACCTGTATATATTAAAAAGCAAAACATGGGTTCATATTGATACTTCTTTTTTATTTTTATTTATTTATTTTTTGTCTTTTGTCTTTTCTAGGGCCACACCCATGGCATATGGGGGTTCCCAGGCTTGAGGTCTAATCGGAGCTGTAGCTGCCGGCCTACACCACAGCCACAGCAATGCAGGATCTGAGTTGACTCTGTGACCTACACCACAGCTCATGTCAACGTGGATCTTTAACCCACTGGGCGAGGCCAGGGATCGAACCCACATCCTCATCGTTCCTAGTTGGATTCGTTAACCACTGAGCCACAGTGGAAACTCTGTTTTGTTTTTTTTTTTTTTTTGATACTTCTTTTTTAATCTATTATGATTATATAATGGCTTTCTTTAATTTGTTATTATGGTAAAATGTATTGATTAGTTTTTGAATGTTGAACCAGATTTTAATTCCTAGGATATACTCCGCTTGGTCGATACATATTATGTATATATGTATACACATATATATTTATATATTGCTGGATTTGATTTGTTAATATTTTGTGAAGGATTTCCGCATCTATCGCTGTTACTCCACAGTTTGTTGTTTTTTTGGTAATGTTTTTGGTTTAGATATTAAGAGTAATGCTGGCTTTATAAAATGATTGAGAGGTGTTCCTTCTTTGTAGGACTTGATATTTCTTCCTTAAATATTTGGTAGAATTTGGCTTTTCATTTTCTTCGTTAGAAGATTTTAACTATATATTCAGTTTCTTTAGTAGGTATGTAAATATTCTTTCTGTTTATCTCTTCCTGAAAGTTTTGTCTTTGATAGTTTCTCTCTTTCAAGGAATTATTCCATTTTATTAAGTTGTTGAAATTATAGGCATAGAGTTGTTCATTGTAATCATTTTTTATCTTTTTTATATCTGTGAGGTCTGTGGTGATGGCCCTGCTTTCATTTCTGATTTTGGTAATATGTATCTTTTTCCTTCTTTTTTTGATCTGGCTGGTAGGAGGTTTAAGAGTTTTATTTAGTTTTATTTTTTTTAAAAAAATAAACAGCTCTTGAATTTATTGAGTTGATTTTCCATTTCATTGATTTCTGTCTAGTCTTCATTACTTCCTAATTTCCTGCTTGCTTTAGAGTGGATTTGCTATTCTTTTCCTAATTTCTTTTTTGCTTTTTTTTTTTTTTTGCATTTTTAGGGCTGCACCTGCGGCATATGGAGGTTCCCAGGCTAGGGGTCCACTCGGCCTATACCACAGCCACACAGGATCTGAGCCGCGTCTGCAACATACACCACAGCTCATGGCAATGCTGGATCCTTAACCCACTGAGTGAGGCCAGGGATCGAACCCGACACCTCATGGTTCCTAGTCAGGTTCATTTCCACTGCACCATGATGGGAACTCCATTCTTTTCCCATTTTCTTAAGGTCAAAGCTCTGATGACAGATTTGATACATTCCCTCTTTTTCTTTTTTCTTTTTTTTGGCCAAATTTTCAGATAGTTTGAAAAAAATTGGTTCATTTAAAAAGTCTGGCGTTCCCGTCATGGCGCAGCCGAAGCAAATCAGACTAGGAACCATGAGATTGTGGGTTCGATCCCTGGCTTAGCTCAGTGGGTTAAGGACCCAGCGTTGCCATGAGCTGTGGTGTAGGTAGCAGATGCAGCTCAGATTCCGTGTGGCTGTGGCTGTGGCATAGGCTGTCAGCAACAGCTCTGATTAGACCCCTAGCCTGGGAACGTCCATATGCTGCGGGTGCGGCCCTGAAAAGAGAAAAGACAAAAAAAAAAGTCTGATTTAATCATTCCTACATTTAAAAATCTTGCTATAGTTCAGACAGAAGATTGAGTAGCATGAATTAATCATTAGTTGTTCAACATAAATTAATGAGGTTGAATTACTTTGTGCTCTTATGAATTTTTGGGTATTGTTTACCTGAGAACTTCAGAGCGGTAGATAATAAATTACTACATTTTTTTGAGTTTGTTTTTATGTTTCAAATTGGGCTAGCTGTCACTGAAAAAGTGAAATAAAATTATATTGGTAGTATTTAGAACTAGAATAATTTTAGTTCTTATGTCTATTTTAAACAAGTAAAAGACTTTTTTCAATCTAATTGAATCTTTTCTAGATCAAATTTTCACCAGTGGCTAAAAAATTATTTGTGGTAACTGCAGTTAGTGCTGTATCTGTAATTTTTCTGGCTCATCACTTTAAGAGAAGACGTGGAAAGAAAAAAGGAAAAATATTACCATGGGAACCAGAACACCTCATACTTGAATACACTAAAAGAACAGCATCAGACAAAGGTATGTAGAAATAGCTTAATTAAGTCTATGAAGAAAATTTTATATGTAAATCACAATTGGAGTACAGTGATTTCAGTGTTTTAGTCTCCAGATTTTCTTTCCTTAATATTTAACTCACAAGTAATAGAGATTAATTTTAGAAAGATTAGAAATAAACATAAGCACCTAAAGAAATTAAAATCACTTGCAGTTCTACTACCCAGAAATAACTATATAATACTTTGGTGTATATATATCAATTTATGTTTGCATTTAAATATCATATTGAAATATAAATTCATACCTTTTGTAATCCTCTTTTAAAATAGTTAACATTATGTAAAAATTAAAAACAAAATTATGTAACAATGTGTTTTTAGGTCAGAAAGTATATCTCTATGCTGTCATTTTTTTTTTTTTTTTGCCACACCCATGGCATATGAATGTTCCCAAGTCAGGGATGGAACCCATGCCACAGCAGGGATTCAAGCCACTGCAGTGATAACATGGGATCCTTAACCTGCTGTGCCACAAGGGAACTCACTATGCTATCATTTTTAATATGTATTTGGTATTAATTTAGTGTACAAATGTACTCTATTTAAGCAGTTCCCTCTTGTTTTCTTTAGGTTGTTTTTCTTGTTTTGCACATATTTATCTGATTATTTCCTAGGTATATATAAGGTTCTAGAAGTAAAGCTGCTGGCCTTTAAAGGATCTGTAGGTTGGAGTTCCCGTCATGGCTCAGTGGGTAACGAATCCAACTAGGAACCATGAGGTTGTGGGTTTGATCCCTGGCCTTGCTCAGTGGATTAAGGATCCGGTGTTGCCATGAGCTGTGGTGTAGGTTGCAGATGCGGCTTGGATCCCATGTTGCTGTGGCTCTGGTGTGGGTGGTAGCTACAGCTCCGATTAGACCCCTAGCCTGGAAATCTCTATATGCCGCGGAAGTGGCCCAGGAAAAGGCAAAAAGACAAATAAATAAATAAATTAAATTAAATTAAATAACAAAAAAATAAAAAAATAAAATAACAAAAAAATAAAGGATCTGTAGGTTTTGTTATATGGTGCATGTTATCAAGGTGTATCAATAAAAATTATTTGAGAATATTGGATTTTTTGTTTTTTTGAATTTTGTGCCAGGTATAGTGGCTATTACAACAATAATGATGCCTCTCAGTTACTGAGGTTTATAGATCTTAGGTGCAGTACTACATAGTATGTATTTACTGTGTTAATTTAACCTTTATAATAATCCTATGAATTAGAATTATAATCCTATGTTATTGTTCCCACTTTATACATTAAGAAAATTGAGACATGGGAAAATTATATAAGTAACTGCTCAAGTTCATATAAGTAGTAAGTGCAGGACTTTTAATTGAGGAATGTCTTAACTGCTCTATTAAGGTCAACTAAGACATAGTGTCTGCTCTGGATATTAGGGTAGGTGATTAGGGAAGACGGACATATAAAAGACTAATTACAATACAGTGTGATATGGATAAAATTTAGATGTAATCAGGAGAGAAATGCTTATATCTTGTTATAATTTGAGGCTTTTTAGTTGCAGCATGTGAAAATTCCTGGGCCAGGGATCGAACCTGAGCCACAGCTATGACCCAAGCACAGCAGTGACAACACTGGGTTCTTAACCATGCAACCAGGGAACTCTGTGGCCAGTATTTTTACACTGATTACAGTAGACCCTCAAATACCACATTGATTAATTAGATGAATGTTTTAATCTTTATTTCAGTAGCAGATTTTAGCAGTGTTAAAAACATTATGTAGGAGTTCCCTGGTGGCTCAATAAGTTAAGAACCCGTGGTTGTCTTTGTTGTGGCTCGAGTCACGGTAGTGGGGCTGGTTCATTCTCTGGCTTGGGAACTTTTGCATGCCACAGGCACAGCTTAAAAATAAAACATACCATTATTTAGGGAGATGCAGATTTTAGTAATGGCATACATATAATAATTTATTATAGGGAAATTGTTTTAAAATTGCCCTCTGAATGAATGTATAAAGTTTGAAATTTTACCTGAAATTTACTACTGGAGTTATTGATACTTTAAATGTTTATATGTTTGTTTGGTAGGTTCAAGTTGTTCCAGTAGCAGACAGAATTTGACATTATCTTTAAGTTCTGCCAAAGACAAAGGATCTCAGTCTTGTAACTATGCCAATGGAGGACTCTTCAGTAAATACTCAGGTTCTGCACAGAGTTTAGCCTCTGTAAGTAAAGAAAATATTTTATTAATTTTTTCTATTATTTGTATATCTATTGTTATCTATTGATTTAAAAATCATACAATTAGCTAACTCATCATATAGAAAGAACCTTAAGAAATCTGGTTGATCCTGTTTTCTTCAGGCAAGTAAAGTTGTCCTTTTGCTAAATATTCAGCCAGCTTGGTTCCAGGTTTTTTTGAATTAAGTGGTATGGTCCCTTGGGGTCCTGTGAAGATGAGGTTGGTATGGAAGTGTTGTTTCAAAACTAAATATTCTACAAAAAGCTGGAAGATGCCGCCAGACATGGTACTAGGTCACAAAAATCACATGACGGACCTGCTTATGTAACAATGTTTGGCTTGCTGAAGCCAAATATGAAATTCCTCACTTCTCTATTTACAGCATTAATATAGTATCGATTGGCAGGTGAGGAATGAAGTTAATATTTGTTTAAATCTATTGTAGTTAAAATTATTTTTTAAAATAGATATGATATGCATTTCCTGCTAAATAAAGAAGAGGCAAAAAATGTACACTGAAGAATATACTCTTAATCCTCTCAGTTGCCCTCCTTAGAGATGAACACTGACAGTTTCTTATGTGTTTACTTCCAGGGAGAATATGCTGCTACCATCATATATATTCATTAAAAAAAATAGTTTATAGGAAGTTCCCATTGTGGTTCAGTGGACTGAGAACCCGACTAGTATCCACTGAATGTGGGTTCGATCCTTGGCCTCACTCAGTGGGTTAAGGATCCAGTGTTGATGCAGGCTGTGGTGTAAGTCTCAGATTTGGCTAGGATCTGGTGTGGTTGTGGCTGTGGTGTAGGCTGGCAGCTGCAGCTCTGCTTTGATCCCTGGCTTAGGGAAACTCCATTTGCCGCAGATTCAGCCTTGGAAAGAAAAAAAGTGGGAGTTCCCATTGTTGCTCAGTGATTAGCGAACCTGACTAGCATCTGTGAGGACTCGAACTTGATCCCTGGCCTCTCTCAGTGGGTTAAGGATCTGGTGTTGCGTGAACTGTGGTGTAGGTCGCAGACTCCGGCTCGGATCCCACATGGCTCTGGCTCTGGTGTTGGCTGGCAGTTACAGTTCTGATTGGACCCCTAGCCTGGGAACCTCTATATGCCACAGGTGCAGTCCTAAAAGACAAAAGGACCAAAAAGAGAAAAAAGTATAGTTTATAGAGCACCATAATCTGTTCTGTTACTTCTATATTTTGTTGGAATATATATGCTCCTTTCTTTCTTTCTTTCTTTTTTTTTTTTTAATGGCTTCACTCACAGCACGTGGATCAGACCACAGCAGTGACAATACTACATCCTTAACCCACTGAACCACAAGGAAATTCCTTAGCTGCTCCATTCTTAAATGCTTAAAAATATACCAAATTTTTAAAAGGCTCTTCTGTGGTAGGAACCTGGGTTCAAGGCATGCAGACTTTTAGCTCCTTTGAGAAAGTGAGCAGAATAATGAAGTACATTCTTCTTCTATCATCTGGTCTTGCTTGGTGTCAGAGAAGTACCTGTTCTGAGTTTTCTCTGCTGAACATTGAAGCTGTTCTTGACTAGAATAGAGAAAAGGAGTTTCATGATAATAGTATAAGAAGTCTTTGGAATCACTTTTTTTTTTGTCCTTTTTAGGGCTGCACTTGCAGCATATGGAGGTTCCCAGGCCAGGGGTCTAATTGGAGCTGTAGCCACCAGCCTACATCACAGCCACAGCAACACCAGATCTAAGCAGCGTCTGCAACCTACACCACAGCTCACGGCAACGCTGGATCCTCAACCCACTGATCGAGGCCAGGAATAGAACTCGCAACCTCATGGTTCCTAGTCGGATTCGTTTCCGCTGCGCCATGATGGGAACACCCCTAGAATCACTTTTCTGTATGTATCTTAGCTGACCTAGACATTCCACCGCCATGGCCGGGAACCCAAAGTTCTGTCTCTTAATGAGTGCCTAAATGAAGTTTATCACAACAGGAGTGGAAAAGGAGAGGACGGGGTCCACAAACTTGGCAACTGGATATGAGAGATGTGGGAAGAGAAGTTAAAGATGACTTCTTGTTATCTAGTTTAAGAAATTATGGAGGTAAAAGTACTCTCAGTGAACTTGGGAGGAGGAAGAGTTCGTGTTGTGGAAAGATGTTGGGATGCCAGCAAAGAGCCAGGTGGAGTCACCAAATAGGCAGGTGGAAATGTGGGCTTAGATTTCTCAAACGAGGACAAAAGTGAAGTTCAAGATGTGGGGGGGTCATTTGCATAATGGTGACAGAACTGATTGGCTTAGTGGACCTTGCTAGAGAAGGAAGGGTGGTAGAGGCATTTCCATTTTTGTTATTTAGCAGAGAATCAGCATTGTACTAAGGTCTAAAAGGAAAACAAGCTGGTTACTCAGATTAAAGTTGGTGAGGATAAAATTTGTAAGTAAATAACGAAACATAACTGCCTCATTTTTGATGGAAATAATTGATTTATGTTCAAAATACTGTTCTACTTGTGCATTTTTGGGCAAACAAGGCTTCGGGATACTTAGGTTCCTATGACTCCTAAATTTGATAGAATATAATCAGATTTATTTCTTCAGGTAGAAAGAAATTACATGGATTGTTTAACCAGGACTAGGATTTATAGAAATAATTTATAAATATGAAAGATCATAAAATACTATTACAAAAGATTTTTTTTTCTGATTTAGGATTTTTTAGTATTAAAAAATATTTTTTGTTATTTTTTTAACAGTTATTTCCCCAAAAAAATATATTTTTTAAACAAAAGAGATTTTGAAGTAACATCTGTCCATCTTAATTTTAGGTCCAGAGTGTCAATTCTTGTCATAGCTGTGCTTGTGGCAATTCTAACTCCTGGGACAAAGCAGATGAAGATGATATTAAACTTGTTAATATCCCTGTGACCACTCCTGAGAACTTATACTTGATGGGTAAGAATAACATAATAAAGTTTTAAGATGCTGTACTCACATTTAATGTGAAACTGAAGAACAATGAATTGTTCTAAGGGAAGCAACTATAATTCTAAAATGTTCTTGTATCTGTTGAATCTAGTCTATATAACATTACATGTTATATTAGTTTCCTGAGGCTGCTGTGCAAATTATTACAAACTTGGTGGCTCAAAACAACAGAAATACATTGCAGAGTTCTGGAGGCCCGAGGTCCGAAGTTGTTATCATTGGGCCGAAATCAAGATGTCATTTGGGGAGTTCCCGTCATGGCTCAGCGGAAATGAAACTGACTAGTAACCATGAGGACACAGGTTCAATACCTGGCCTCGCCCGGCGGGTTAAGGATCTGGCGTTGCCATGAGCTGTGATGTAGGTCGCATACTCAGCTTGGATCTGGCATTGCTGTGGCTGTGGCATAGGCCAGCAGCTACAGCTCTGATTCAACCCCTAGCCTGGGAACTTTCATATGCTGTGGATGCAGTCCTAAAAAGACAAAAAAGATGTCTTTTGGGTCATGCTCCCTCTGGAGGCTTGGAGAAGAATTTTTTTTTTCTTTTCTTTTTAGGGCTGCACCCACGGTATATGGAAGTTCCCAGGCTAGGGTCTAATCAGAAGTGTAGCTCTGCCCTACACCACGGCCACAGCAATGCCAGATCTTTAACCCACTGAGGCCAGGAATCGAAACCCACATCCTCATGGATACTAGTCGGGTTCGTTACTGCTGAGCCATGATGGGAACTCCATTGGAGAAGAATTCTTTCCTTGCCACTTCCAGTTTGTGGTGGCTTTAGGTTTGTGGTCATTCAACTCCAGTCTCTGCCTTGCTGTTTTCTGTGTATCAGATCTCCCTCTCCCCCCCGCCCTTTCTTTTTTTTTTCATTAGTTTATGTCTTTTATTAACCAGTATACAGTTATGTGTCTTCTGGTTTGTTGAAACAATAGGTCAGACAGGCGTTCCCGTCGTGGCTCAGTGGTTACGGAATCTGACTAGGAGCCATGAAGTTTCGGGTTTGATCCCTGGCCTCGCTCAGTAGGTTAAGGATCCGGCGTTGCTGTGAGCTGAGGTGTAGGTCGCAGACACAGCTCGGATCCCGCATTGTTGTGGCTCTGGTGTAGGCCAGCAGCTACAGCTCTGATTAGACCCCTAGCCTGGGAATCTCCATATGCCATGGGTGCGGCCCAAGAGAAGGCAAAAAGACAAAAAAAAAAAAGTAGGTCAGACAATATTTGCCACAATAATGTTTGTGAAAGTGGCTGGCCATAAAAACTCCAGCACCACATTTATATGAAGGGCACTCCTGGTAGTTCCCTTCATGGCTCAGGGAAAACAATCTGACTATTATCCATGAGGACGCAGGTTCAATCCTTGGCCTCTCTCAGTGCGTTAAGAATCTGGTGTTGCTCTAAGCTGTGCTGTAGGTCACAGATGTATCTCGGATCCCATGTTGCTGTGGCTGTGGTCTTGGCCCGCAGCTGTAGCTCTGATTTAGCCCCTAGCCTGGGAACCTCCATATACTGCAGGTGTGGCCCTAAAAGACAAAACCAAAAACACAGGGTACTCCTGACAAAGACAACTGATTTTGCCATTCTTTATACACCTCATAGTATTTCAGCTTAACCATCTGTTTCTTACGCTTGTTCTTCTTGGGAGTGGTGTAAGACTTCTCCTTTTTGTTAGCACTACCACAAAGTCTCAGTGTAAGATGAAGAGTGGACTCCTTTTGAATGTTATAGTCAAAGTACGTCCGTCTTCCAGTTGCTTGCCAGCAAAGATCAGTCTTTTTTTTTTTTTTTTGTCTTTTTGCCCTTTCTAGGGCTGCTCCTGCGGCATATGGAGGTTCCCAGGCTAGGGGTCCAATCGGAGCTGTAGGCACCGGCTTTCGCCAGAGCCACAGCAACGCGGGATCCGAGCCGCATCTGCGACCTACACCACAGCTCACGGCAACGCCGGATCGTTAACCCACTGAGCAAGGGCAGGGATTGAACCTGCAACCTCATGGTTCCTAGTCGGATTCGTTAACTGCTGCGCCATGAGGGGAACTCCCAAGATCAGTCTTTGCTGGTCAGGAGAAATTCATTCCTGGATCTTGGCCTTTACATTTTCTGTGTATCCAAGGGTTCGACCTTGATGGTGCTGGTCTTCTCCGTGAGGATCTTCACGAAAATCTGCATCTTGGCAGTGGTTCCACTGCAGAAAAAAAAACCTGCCTCTCTTTTATAAGGATGGTTGTGATTGGCTCTAGAGCTCACTAGGTAATTTAGGATAATCTCCCCATATTAAGAGTCTTAATTTAGTCACATCGCAAAGTTCTTTCATGGTAACAGTTATAAATTCCAGAGACTGGGGTCTGGTATCTTTGGGTGGTCATTATCCAGTCAATCATACTCACTTAAACTAATTTGTTAATTTTTATCTAATGAGTATATTAGAATCCACTTTAGTCTTTTATCTAGCTATCATTTGTAATCTTCCTATGTCTAGAAAAGATTTTAAATAGAAAGAGACCAGTGTTTACAACTAGACCATGAGCATGTCGAGAAAGTCTCACTAGAGCCGAGGAGGAGAACCAGAGACCTCACCCCAAATCAGATTCAAATCCTTTTTTAAATCCTTTCCTCTGTTCTTCTCTACTCTATTTCAGGCTATATTCCTTTTTAATGAAAATGCATACTAACTAAAAAAACAAAAACAATCTTTTTTCTCCCTTTTTTTTGGCTGCCCCTTGGCATATGGAGTTCCTAGGGATCAGATCCGAGCCACAGTTGTGACCTAGGCGGCAACTGCGGCAACTCCACCGTGCCAGGCCAGGGATTGAACCCAGCATTCCCAAGACCCTGCTGATCCCATCCTGTGGTACTGCATCGGGAACGCTAAAACCAAAAAAATTTTGATGTGGCCCTGGCCAGTGACCAGTAAGGGGATGATGAGTTGGCAGAAGGACCGTATGCCTCTAAGTGCTTTGCCGCACTCTACAGTAGTTAAAGACTACATCTGCAGTGGTCTCACAGGAGGTATTCCAGCCTGTGGGGAAAGATGTAAAAGCTCTTCTGTTATCTTTTCCGAAGACTTCTGAGAATTAAGCTCACGGTACTTCCAGATTAACTATGCCTAGTAATCCTACACACAACTTTTGTAGGACTATTGAGAGTTAAGATTGATGATAAATAGAGCAAAACCAGAGAAGCCTCAGGGAGTCTCAGTGTCATAGAATTAGGATCGGTGGGAGCTCTTGTTTCAATTCCCACCTATTGTTACTGTTTCCTTTATAGTATTGTTGACATAAAAAAACATATTGGGAGTTCCCGTCGTGGCGCAGTGGTGAACGAATCCGGAACCATGAGGAACCATGAGGTTGCAGTTTGATCCTTGGCCTTGCTCAGTGGGTTAAGGATCTGGCATTGCCCTGAGCTGACGAGGTTGCAGACGAGGCTTGGATCCCACGTTGCTGTGGCTCTGGTGTAGGCTGGCAGCTACAGCTCCAATTAGACCCCTAGCCTAGGAACCTCCATGTGCCATGGGAGCAGCCCAAGAAATGGCAAAAAGACCAAAAAAAAAAAAAAAAAAGGGTAAGGTTTGAATTCCTGTTACACAGTGGCAGATAAGTGAGTGTATAAGCCATGTTCTGCTATGAGGTAAGACACAGTATATCCTGAGAGGCAACTTTATTATCTTTGGACAGCTCTGCTGCTAGAGAATTCTTCCTTATATTTAGTCAAAACAATTAGATGGATAGAGAGTGGATGAAGTGAGAAAAGGATGAAGGATTTAGAATTAAATAGCTAGGGAAAAGGAAGTCTTTTAAGTGTGTACATTTTTTAGAAGGAAGATTCAGGCAATGATTCTTCGCTACAGAAAATTAAGCAAGAAGGAAAGGCCTCCATTTCATTTAAAGAACATCTTATTTCTTTAGAGTTGTAGGTTCTCCAGATAATTGAAGAGATGATTTTTGAGGACAGGTTTTCTCTAAATATCATATCTTAATGTCTTAAGAATGACTTGGTCAGAATCTTAAGCAGCTTTTAAAGATCTTTTACTTTTCCATGTCTAGAAAATTGAGATTTTGAAATATTTTGGTTTTGTTCGAAGTACATAATTATTTTTGTAAGCCTTTTTCTTAGCTTGGAGAAATATTTACCTATTTTCCCATAGAAGCAGTGATAAGAAATTCCTGCTTGGATTGTAAACACTTTATGGGTTCTTATATATTTTTAAACCTGGCGCAGCACTTTATCCATCCAATTTTAGTATATGTGCTGTCAAAGTGAGCACAACACCAGCAAGTTGGTGTCATGGTGGTTTAAGATACTTTTTTGGTGGAGAAAAAGATGGAAGACTTTTTTCTAGACTTCCACACTGTGTTCTTAGCTTTACTCTCTCCTTCTGAGAACCCCTTATAAACCTGATAGTTTTGTAGTTTCTTATCAACCAGTTTCTATTTGCCCATCAGTTTTCTTTTTAAATTGGTTTTTGTTTGTTTGTTTGTTTTTGACCTGTGCTAGCAGCATATAGAAGTTCCCAGACAAGGGATTGAACCCACGCCACAGCAGTGGCAACATCGAGTCCTTAACTGCTAGGCCACTAGAGAACCCTGATTAGAGTGATATTTTGCAATAATCATGTGATAAAAATTAGCCATTATTATTGGGACTTTTGATGATACTGTTTTAGAAAAATTTCACATAAACATTTAAGTTACTTTTTTTTGGCTCTTTTTTAGGGCCATAGGTGTGGCATATGGACATTCCCTGGTTAGGGGTTGAATCGGAGCTACCTCTGCCAGCCACAGGCATAGTATTGTGGGATCTGAGCCTCGTCTTCAGCCTACACCACAGCCCTCAGCAACAGGGCTTGGGGTTGAATCGGAGCTGCAGTTGCCAGCCTATACCCCACAGTCACAGCAATGCGGCCTACACCACAGCTCATGGCAACACTGGATTCTTGACCCACTGAGTGAGACCAGGGGCAAAACCTGCATTCTCATGGATACTAGTCAGATTGATTTCTGCTGTGCCATAATGGGAACTCCCAAGTTACATTTTTCTAAAAAGGGAAAACATATTGGTCATTTCTCTTATTGTTGGCTGACTAGAACTGTAGACCAGGAATATATTGGGACATTAAGATTCTACCCTGAAATTATGTGACAATAAAATTATTAGTGCCCAAATCATAGTCACACTGTGCTGTTGGTGTTAACTGTATGGTGTTAACTTCAGACCCAAGGTGATTTTTATCCTGGCATTGATTTCACTTATTTAAAATTCTTCTGTTCTTAATCTCTAGGTATGGAATTGTTTGAAGAGGCATTACGTCGATGGGAACAAGCTCTAACCTTTCGAAATAGACAGGCTGAAGATGAAGCCTATAGTTCTATTAAGTTGGGTGCAGGAGATGCCATTGCCGAAGAAAGTGTAGATGTGAGTGTGATTTATTTGGGAATGATCTTCATAATATGGGAAGAATTGAACTTTTTTTCTTTTTGTCTTTTATCTTTTTAGGGCCACACCCACAGCATATGGAGGTACCCAGGCTAGGGGTCAAATCAGAGCTGCAGTCACTGGCCTATGCACAGCCACAGCAATGCCAGATCCGAGCCACGTCTGTGATCACACCACAGCTCATGGAAACCCTGGATCCTTAACCCACTGATCGAGGCCAGGGATCGAACCCGCATCCTTATGGATGCTAGTCGGGTTTGTTAACGACTGAGCCACGACAGGAACTCCTGAACTATTTTTTAATGTTGATTCAGTGTACTTGATTTCTTTGGCATTTGTTTTGTTTTTTATTTTAATTTTGTGGCTGTACCTGCCTGGAAATTCCCTAGCCAGGGATTGAATCTGAGCTATGGCTGCAATCTATACTGTAGCCGTAATAGCGCTGGATCTTTTTAACCCACTGTGACCAGCTCAGGGTCAAACCCGAGCCTCTTCAGTGACCTGAGCCGCTGCAGTCAGATTCTTATCCCACTGCACAACAGCGGGAATTCCTTCTATGGCATTTAATGAGACTGTTTTTTCCCCTCCCTTGGGATTGTGTCTGGAAGTTTCTGTTGGGTTTTTTCTGTTCAATTAGTTGTTAAACCCCAAACTTGAAATTCATCAAGTTTTCTGATTTTCCAGGAACATGTAGAATTCAGCAGATATGATTTCTAAAGGAACTTTCAAGTCTTTCAAGTCTGTTTTGTTCTTTGGGTTTAATTAAGTCACGTAGAGCTTAATTGGTATTTATTAATCATCTAGGCTAATGATTCTCAAATTTGAGCATGCATCAGAAGCGTCTGAAAGGCTTAATAAAACAGATTTGAGAAGTTCTCTTGGGGCGCAGTGGCATAACGATCTGGCGTTGTCACTGTAGCAACTCAGTTTGCGTCTGTGGCACAGGTTTGATCCCTGGCCTGGGAATTTCCACTTGCTGTGGGCATGGCAAAAAACCCCAACAAAACACAAAAAAGATTTGAGAACTCTGTCCCAAAGGGTTTCTAGTTCATTTCTTTCTCTTTTTTTTAATCCTTATTTTTTGGCTTTATAGGGCCATACCTGTGGCTTATGGAAGTTCCCTGGCTAGGGGTGGAACCTGAGCTGCAGCTGCCAGCCTGCGCCACAGGTATACATAGCAACATGGGGTCCGAGCCGTGTCTGTGACCTACACCACAGCTCACGGCAACACCAGATCCTTAACCCACTGAGTGAGGCCAGGGAACAAACCTGCATTCTCATGGACACTAGTCGGGTTTGTAACCCCCTGAGCCACAGCGGAAACTCCGACAATAGTTATTTTATATCCCTGACTTTCTTTGCCTTTCATTGAAAAAGTGGAAAATGTTTAGAATTTTAACATTAGAATCTAATACTTGCTGTGTACTTTTTCTTTCCTTATAGGATATTATTAGTACAGAATTTATACATAAACTTGAAGCTCTCCTTCAAAGAGCCTATCGTCTCCAAGAGGAGTTTGAAGCTACCCTGGGGGCATCTGAGCCTAATTCCCTTGCTAATGATATTGGTGAGATATTTTATACGGTTTTTATGAAATGTATGATTTTATTCTTTTATATTCTTGGACTCATTTGCTTAAGTATATTCATATGGTTACATACTTTTTTGAAAACAGCCAAGAGAAAAACAGTTCTATCATATTTATTGTTTTTTTTTTTTTTCAGTTTAATTTTTAAGTGAACTTACTGATATAAATTCAAGTATCTACCATAGATGGGATTGTGACATTATTTTAAAATTATATTCTAAGTGAAAAAATCTCAGTTAAAGTGTTAGACTGAGGAAAAAAATAATAATATAAAAATGGGACAGAGATGCACTACTTCAGAAATGGGCATGTAGTTCATGACATACATTTAAAGTATTTTAAGTAATTCTATTTCTTGACCCCATTTTAATTGCATGCTACATTTTGACATAAATGGTCAACGTATATATTATTATATACCATTACCTTTGTTTCCTACTTTAAAGAAAAAAGAACTTTTTTTTTGGTCTTTTTAGGGCTGCAGCAACAGCATATGGAAATTCCCAGGCTAGGGGTCAAATCGAAGCTACAGTTACCGGCCTACACCACAGCCACAGCAATGAGAGACCTGAGCCATGTCTGCGACCTGCACCACAGCTCACAGCAATGCTGGATCCTTAACCCAGTGAGCAATGAGTTAGGCCAGGGATCGAACCCGTGTCCTCATGGATACTAGTCAGTTTCATTCCTGCTGAGCCACAGTGGGAACTCCAAGAAAAAAGGAACTTTGAAGAGACTTCTTAAGTGAAGGCTTCCAAGGGAAGTATAATTAAAATTGCTTCCTTGAGTTCTGTAAATAATCCAAAAAATGAAGTAAAATAAAATTATATTTTTTTGTTAAAAATAATTTAAATCTTGGTATTCCTGTTGTGGCGTAGCAGAAACGAATCTATCTGGGAACAAGGTTGCAGGTTCTATCCCTGGCCTTGCTCAGTGGGTTAAGGATCCGGCGTCACCGTGAGCTGTGGTGTAGGTTGCAGACGCGGCTCAGATCTGGTGTGGCTGTGGCTATGGCTGTGGTGTAGGCCGGCAGCTGTAGCTCCCATTGGACCCCTAGCCTGGGAACCTCCATATGCTGTGAGTGTGGCCCTAAAAAAAAAGAAAAAGCAGCAACAAAAAAAATTTAAATCTTTTTATTTGAGGAGGACTTTTGTTTTTCAGTAAAGTAAAAAAAATAACTAAGGAGTGTTATTTCCCACATTTATTTCTGAACATAAAATTCTGACAATGGCTGCATCTTGAGATGTTTACATTTCATGTATTTAGAATTTAGGTAAAAGATTTCATTAGTATTAGAATTATGAATTTCTGTATGTTGTAGTGAGGGTTATGTTAACCTATTTGCATTCATTTTGGTCTTTGCTTTTTCATACTATTACTGTTACCAAAAATTATTCATTAGACTTGAGTGTTTTTAATAGTTTCTCTGTTCTGCATAGATATACTATTTTGACATATGAAGATTGCAGGCCAGAAAAAAAAAAGAGTATTCATGTTAACAAACAGAATTTGTCAAAGCTTTCTTTTTTTGTTTTTTGTTTTTGGCCATGCCTGTGGCATGTGGAAGTTCCCCGACTAGGGATCCAATTTGAGCCATTGCAGTGACAATGCTGGATCCTTATCCCTCTGGGAACTTATCCCAAGATAACTCTAAAGTTTTCTTTTTATATATTTTTTACACAGTTTTTTCTCTAACTTATTAGAATGTCATTTATGATAGTAAGTAAGAGAAAGAATAGAGAGAAGGATTTTTAAAAGAATTCCAATGTAAACATGGGAATGGGACCACTAGAAATGGTAGCAAAGTGGTTTAAGTGGCAAGGAAAACTACGGTGCAGAAAGAGGTAGGAAAAAATTATAAATGTAAGGAGGGAAGAGGAAGAAATAGAGCCTAAAACTTTTAATGTTTTATTCTAGGAATGGAGGCTTTGCCCTCACTGTTCCAATCTTCTCCTTGCAGTTTCTGTCTAGTCATGATAGGGACCATATGGATGTGTAGTTCTTGTACTGTACCTGTTAGTGTTCTAATATGCATCTCAGATTGCGTTCTGTTTGGCATGCCCAATTTTTTTTTTTTTTTTTTGGTCTTTTTGCCATTTCTTGGGCCGCTCCCGTGGCATATGGAGGTTCCCAGGCTAGGGGTCCAATCAGAGCTGTAGCCACCGGCCTACGCCAGAGCCACAGCAACGCGGGATCTGAGCCGCGTCTGCAACCTTCACCACAGCTCACAGCAACGCCGGATCGTTAACCCACTGAGCAAGGGCAGGGACCGAACCCGCAACCTCATGGTTCCTAGTCAGATTTGTTAACCACTGCGCCATTACGGGAGCTCCCAAAATTTCTTTTTTTGAATGACCGTAGTGGTTGGTGGAATCCATCTGTGATTTCTTTAGGTTATCCAGTAATAAAGATTTCTTGGATACTTCCCAAAGGGTCTGCTTTGGGTTTTCATTGCATCTGAGCAAAAAGACCCTTAGGCAGATGGTTTCATTTCTGGGGGACTTCAAGTTTTTTCTGAGGAAATTGTTAGTTTGGATCTCTAAATAGATAGTATTTCTTTTTTCTTTTTCTTTTTGTCTTTTTAGGGCTGCACCTTCGGCATATGGGAAGTTCCCAAACTAGGGGTCGAATTAGAGCTGTAGCCACCAGTTTATGCCACAGCCACAGCAGTGCCGGATCTGAGCCACGTCTGTGACCTACACCACGGCTCATAGGCCAGGGATCGACTCATGGATACTAGTTGGTTTCGTCACTGCTGAGCCACGATGGGAATTCCCCCTGATAGTATTTCTAGAACGGGACCCATAATCAATCCATATAATTGGTTAGCTTAGGTTTATAGTAAGTTCTAGGTCGTACCCATGTCTTAACCTGAGCTGTTAATGGCTACTAGACCAGCTGGCTTTTCCCTGCAGCCTAGCAGTGCCTTGGCCTATTATAGCCCTGGAGATTCTAGTTGACATGAACCTGTTATATTTTGTTCCTTCTTGGGAATTATTTGGATGTTCTTTTATTATTGCAAGTTTCCATTTTAGAACTGGACTGTAAGAGCTGAATCTGTGGCCAGGGCTCAAGTAGGGGAATAGCTCTGTTATATCTGTTATTTGATATTAATCAAAAGTGCTTAGGGAGTTCCTGTTGTGACTCAGTGGTAAAGAACCCAGCTAGGATCTGTGAGGATGTGGGTTCGATCCCTGGCCTCGCTCAGTGGGTTAAGGATCCGGTGTTGTGGCTGTGGTGTAGGCTGGCAGCTGTTGTTCCAATTAGACCCTAGCCTGGGCCCATGTGCTGTAAGTGTGGCCTTAAAAACCAAAAAAAAAAAAAAAAAAATAGTGTTAGATGTCAGTTAACTCTCATTCTCTAAATCCAAATTCATTTCATACATTTAATTTATATTAAGGATAGGAAACATAATTAGCAGTCATAAATAAAGAGAAGTTGACAAATGCCTTCAGAGGCTTGGCAGAGGGGTGAACTTAAACCAAGTATTGATCTGACTTCAGCAAATACTTCATTGTTTTGGAATTTGTTTTGTCTTATTTGACAAAATTAATTTTTTTTTTCTCTTAAGGATTTGATAGGTTTTCAAGGTCGAAAGATTGCTTAGCTGTTGTCTAATTTATCTCCTCTCCCTCTGGACCTAATGATCACATAGCTATGATTATTTGCATGTTACCATGTTCCATGGTCTTTCCTAAGGCCTGTAGTTTCTTCTCCGGGTCTTTCCTAAGGCCTGTAGTTTCTACTCCGGGTCGGACACTATTCTGAGTAAAAATTACCTACTCTAATCCTTACAAAAACTTTCATGAGATAAATATGATTATCATCCTCATTTTCTAGATAGGGAGGGAGGTATAGAGGTATTGAGTCACTTCCTCAGAGTTACGTAGCTTTTAAGTGACAGAACTTAGATTTGGACCCAGGCTGCTGGCTTTGGAGTCACTAAACCACCATGCTGTATTGTCTTACTCCTTAGAAGACAGACATATTCTTTGAATGAGGGTTGACTGTGAACTCTGTGGCAGAGTTCCCTGGAGGAGGTGTGCTCTTGAAGCAGAGAGCCTGGAATCCCCACAGCTGCTGAAGGAAGGAACCTTATTTCTGGTGGTGGTGTAATTTACTGAGTGTGGATCTTCCTCTCCTTGAACATTTTTTCCGTCTTTCATATCTGTGAGGGGCTCTGCAGTTAATTCATGCATCTTTCCCTTCTTTCAGGTCCTCTAGGCAGTCTAGACAGATTTCACTCATTTCGTAGAGGGGGGTTATCGAGGCCTAATTCAAGAATTAAAACGTGAACTTGCCTGTTTACCTGAGGGCAATGGGGGAGAGGCCACAACTGTGCCAGCTGAATTTAGTGTAGTGCTTTAAGGAGTTATTCTGATGGATCACCCATTGGCTTATATCTGCATAATGACCAAAAATACAGACTCAAGATTCAGACTGATGGAGTTCAAATTCTGGCCTCACCACTTGTTAACTGTGCGATTATATAAACTGTCTGAGCCCCAGGTGCTTCATCTGAAAAATGGGCATGTAGTACCTATTTAACAAGGTCGTTATGAGAATTAAAGTATATAACACATTTAAAGTCCCAGGAACAGGGTAACAATTTTTATTGACTTGGAGTTTGGGACTACTCTGGAATACTCAGAGAAAGACCATCATTTTTACCTCTTAAGATATTAGGCTATGGTCTTATAGCACCTGCCTGATCCTACATTGGCTAATTTCAAGATACTCTTTAAGATTTCTGGTCTGTTGCTATCCTTTCCATATTTTCCAAAGGTTGCTGTAATTTTCTTTAGTAATATTTTTTCCTGGTATTTTTAATGGGCCTTTAGGAAGGAGAAGTACATGTTTATGCTCTGTCCTTTATATTGAACTGGAAATTCTGGACATTATAATTACAGAGCCTAAGGACTGCATTAATTCTGTAACATTGTTAATATTTGCAAAAACTTTTTAAGTTCTTTGTTAGATTTTTTTTTCTTTTTTTTAATGGCCACACCTGCCCCAAATGGACATTCCCAGGCTAGGGGATGAATTGAAGCTACAGCTGCCAACCTACACCACAGCCAAAGCAATACAGGATCCAGGCTGAGTCTGTGACTTAACACTGCAGCTCTCTGCAATGCCGGACCCTTAACCCACTGAGCGAGGCCAGGAATCATACCTGTGTCCTCATGAATACTAGTCAGGTTTGTTACCACTGAGCCACAACAGCAACTCCAACAATGTGTTTATTAAAAGTAAATTATATCTGTCCTTTTTAGCAGATCCAAAAAACTTTTGTCTTGTCAGTATCGTGAGTTATTTGGTTAATGTTGGTTGGTGAAGTCAATAACAGTTTAAAAAAATGTGTGGTATGATTTTTTTTTTTTTGTGATCCCCTCATCCACTGTGTAACAAGTGTTTTTTCACTTAAGGAACAGTGTAAGCACACATTGTTGTTTTTTTTTTTTTTTAATTGCACACATTATTTATTTATTTAAATCTTTTTAGGGCTGAACCCACAGTGTATGGAGGTTCGCAGGTAATAGGGGTCAAATCGGAGCTATAGGTACCGGCCGACACCACAGCCACAGCAACACAAGATCCGACGCACATCTGTGATCTACACCACAGTTCAGGGCAATGCTGGATCTTTTTTTTTTTGTCTTTTTGCCATTTCTTGGGCCGCTCCCGTGGCATATGGGAGGTTCCCAGGCTAGGGGTCTAACAGAGCTGCCGCCAGCCTACACCAGAGCCACAGCAATGCGGGATCCGAGCCATGTCTGCGACCTACACCACAGCTCACAGCAACGCCGGATCCTTAACCCACTGAGCAAGGGCAGGGATCAAATCCGCAACCTCATGGTTCCTAGTTGGATTTGTTAACCACTGCGCCATGACGGGAACTCCCAATGCTGGATCTTTAATCCACTGAGCAAGGCCAGGGATTGAACCCGCGTCCTCATGGATGCTAGTTGGGTTCGTTAACTGCTGAGCCCTGACAGGAACTCCCAAAAAAATGTGTGGTGTGATTCTAACACTGGAGTGTGGTGATAGGAACTCCCAAAAAAATGTGTGGAACTCCCAAAAAAATGTGTGGTGTGATTCTAACACTGGAGTGTGGTGATAGTTGTACAACCCTATACATTTACTAAAATTCATTGAGTTGTATGCTTAAAATGGGGAAGTTGTATGTATGGTTTATAAATTATACTTCAATAAAGCTATTAAAAATAATGTATGGGAGTTCCCGTCGTGGCGCAGTGATTAACGAATCTGACTAGGAACCATGAGGTTTCGGGTTCGATCCCTGCCCTTGCTCAGTGGGTTGATGATCCGGCATTGCCATGAGCTGTGGTGTAGGTTGCAGACGCGGCTCGGATCCCGCGTTGCTGTGGCTCTGGCGTAGGCTGGCGGCTACAGCTCCGATTTGACCCCTAGCCTGGGAACCTCCATATGCCGCGGGAGCGGCCCAAGAAATAGCAAAAAAAGAAAAAAAAATAATGTATGATTCTGTTAAGTTAATTTTAAGTAATTTTTTATGAATTTGAAATAGTGCAGGAGTTCCCATTGTGGCTCAGCAGATTAAGAACCCAACTAGTATCCATGAGAATGTGGGTTTGATCCCTGGCCTTGTTCAACGGGTTAAGGATCCAGCATTGCTGCAACTTTGGGTGTAGGTGGCAGATTCGGCTTAGCTTTATTTGGTGTGGCTGTGGCTGTGACTGTGAGTGTGGCTCCGATTTGACCCCAATCCTGGGAAATTCCATATACCGCAAATGCGGCTCTAAAAAGCAAGAAAAAAAAAAAGAGGAAGAAATAGTTCAAAATGGCACATTTACTGGAGTTCCCATTGTGGCTCAGTAGGTTAAGGCCCCAGTATTGTCTTTATGAAAATGCTGATTTGATCCCTGGCCTCATTCAGTGAGTTAAGGATCTGGCATTGCCGCAAGCCACATCATAGGTCACAGATGCAGCTCAGATCTGATGTTGCTGGGGCTGTGACGCAGGCTACAGCTGCAGCTCTGATTCATCCCCTGGCCTGGGAACTTCCACATGCTGCAGGTGTGGCTGTTAAAAAAAAAAGGGGGAAAAAACCCCCCACATTTACTAAGAATGTTAAATATTGCAAATGTCGAAGATTTCTTTAAATTTCATTAAAAATCTCTTAGTTTCAAAATTGATGGACCCGGTGAATTATAAACCATATTAACTCTAGGTGGTACCACTTCAGCTGGTAACCAGAAATACTATATCAGTCAGTATCCAGTGAACCATACTATTGTTTATATGCATGGGAACTTCTACAAGTCGTTTTGGTGATTATCGTGCTGTTATTCTTACTTTTATTGTTAAATTTAGAATATTTTTTATATTCTGTATGATTGTCATCCAAGTGGTCATTAATCAAATGAGATAAATACTGAAAAGAAGTTCAAATAACTGTTGATACTCCTGCTGTTAATTTAGTATAGAGAATCCTGGAAATATTGGAACTAATGCTGAGAAAACAGGATTGAAGCAGGAGTCCATTTATTTTAAAAGTGAAAATTCTTGAAACCTGGCTCTAAAATCACCACCGCTCTAATGCACCCTTAAGCCAAGCTATCGTTTGTGTTAAAATAGGAAATAGTGCTTGCTTTGGCAGCACATATACTAAAATTGGAACATTGTTGAGATGATTAGCATGGCCTCTATGCAAGGATTCAGGTGTGAAAGAAATGTTACTACTTAATGAATCTAGGTGAGATTATACTGGTGTTCATTGTATTGTTCTTGAACATTTTTCAGTAACAAAACTAAAATTACTTCTAGTGTAAAACAACACCGGAGTTCCCGTCGTGGCTCAGTGGTTAACAAATCCGACTAGGAACCATGAGGTTGCAGGTTTGATCCCTGGCCTTGCTCAGTGGGTTTAAGGATCCAGCGTTGCCGTGAGCCGTGGTGTAGGTTGCAGACCCAGCTCAGATCCCGCATTGCTGTGGCTCTGGTGTAGGCCAGTGGCTACAGCTCCGATTGGACCCCTAGCCTGGGAACCTCCATATGCCGCTAATGCAGCCCTAGAAAAGCCAGAGCCAAAAAAAAAAAAAAAAAGATTAATAAAAACACCCCCCCCCCCAAAAATAGGAAGTATTCTTGGAAGGTCCTTGTTGGTCTGGTGGTTAGAATTTGGAGCTTTCACAGCTACAGCCCTGATTCAGTCTCTGGTCTGGGAACTGAGCTCCCATATCAAGTTACTGCAACCGCTCCCCCCACCAAAAAAAGGGAAATATTTTTGATATTTGGGAAGGAAGTGATAGTGATACAAAAAACTTTCTTACAAATACTTTGTATTTTTAAAGCATTCTTAAAAACAGACCTTTATATTATAGTCATTGTCCTTTGAAACTATACTTGAGAAGAGAAAAAAGCACAATAGTTGTAAAGCATCTCTTTACATTTATTCCTGTATGAAAGTAGCTTTGGGAGTTCCTGTTGTGGCTCAATGGAAACAAATCCGACTAGGAACCATGAGGTTGTGGGTTCGATCCCTGGCCTCGCTTAATGGGTTAAAGATTTGGCGTTGCCATGAGCTGCGGTGTAGGTTGCAGACGAGGCTCAGATCTCCATTGCTGTGGCTGTGGTGTAGGCCAGTGGCTGCAGCTCCGATTCGACCCCTAGCCCTCCATGAGCCTTGGGTACAGCCCTAAAAAACAAAGGCAAAAAAAGCAAGTAGTTTTGAATGAGGCAGAGTTTGATTTATGTTTTAAGGCATTAATTCCTCGTATAAAAATGTAACCACCCTAAATTCTCTACTTCATCTTTTGTCAGGCCTTGTATTGATGTTCCTTAATCGTTATGAATTGGTGAATCATTACTAGATATAGTTCTTTGTTTTTACACACCAAAAGTTTACTCCTGGCTTAAACAGTAGTTATTTGTTCTATGCCTTGATTGTTAAATGAAATGAAGATTTAAATTAGTTCACTAATTAAAAAAATAGTTTTCCTTCTTCCCAGACCGTTTAATGTTAAATGCAAGATATTGAAATCACTAGAGGGCAGCACATTTTATCTGCATATGGGATGCCTATGACTCATAAATGCCATTCTATGCTGCTTGTAGCACTGGGAGTTAAATTTAGGTCACAACTCTCTTTCTGGCATGTTTCATACACACCTGCTACTGGAACTCATAGTGAGACAGAGCCAGGAGGTTGTACACAGAGACTTGAAATGACATTATTATACATTTTCATTTGTGTTATGATTATTTATAGTTTCTGTTTTTCAGATAATTGTTAAATTATAATTTTGTTATTGTAATTTTTGAAGGCTCAAACAAAATCTCCAGTATGATTTCAGTTGTAGATAGTATAGCTTAGTGGTTAAGAACATAAGCTTTGGCGTTAAACAAACATGGTTTCAAATTCTGGCTCTACCACCCTTACCAGCTATGAAACCTAAGTAAGCCCTAACCTTCCTTAGACTCATCTTTGTCATCTGTAAGGTAGAGGACTGTATTAGAATCAGTTCATAAAATTGCGAAGACAGAGTTCTCATTGTGGCTTAGCGGGTTAAGAACCGGATATAGTGTCCGTGAGTGTGTGGGTTCAATCCCTGCCCTTGCTCAATGGATTAAGGACCCGGCATTGCCGCAAGTTGTGGCATAGATCACAGATGCTGCTTGGATCCAGTGTTGCCATGGCTTTGGCCTAGGCCTACAGCTGCAGCTTCAGTTTGACCCCTAACTTGGGAACATATCCTGCAGGTGTAGCCATAAAAAGAAAAAAAAAAAGAAAAAAGGAAAGAAAGAAAAAAAAGAAAAAAATTGTGAAGATGAAATGAGATAAAATGTATATTGTATTTTAACATAGGTACATGGTAAACACTTGATATCATTTTGTATATATTCTAGCATTTTTATGAGGCCTGTTCTAAGACTTAAAAATGCATGGTTCCAGGCAGATGATGTCACATGTTCATAACTTGTTTTACAAGGAACTTGTTTTACAAGGATATTGTTCAGTTATGCTCTCGACACATCCTTTTTTTTTTTCTTTTTCTGGGAATTAATACTTTTTGCTATATTCGTGGCGTGAGGAAATTCCCAAGCCAGGGATCAAACCTTCACCATAGGAGTTACCAGAGCCACAGCGGTAACAGCACTGGATACTTAACCCACAGGTAACCCGTCAAGGAACTCCTGGGAATTAATTTGGTTTTTCTCATGGTAGTAACATAAATTTATATTTCCTGAAACAAAGTATTTAAGCCATATTCAGGATTGTTCATTTGGCAAAATTAAAAAAAAAAGATGCTCTTTATAAATCTACTTTTTTTCTGCATTAGAAAAGAAAACTGCCATCTGAAGGACAAATGCTTTGTAGGAATATTTTTCTAGATGCAGCTAAGTTGACTTTCCTTGATCCCATGCGCATAGGAGGAAAACAAAAAATTATAATGGATATACATCTTGCCAGCATATCCAGTTATCTAGTAAGTTCTGTCAGTTCTCCCTCCATAATATCTTTCATCTGTTCTCCTTCCTCTGCAAGGAAAAACTCAGAGCCTAAACTCCCTCCACAAGGATACTTCTTTTAACTTTTCCTTCCCACCTCCATTCTTTCCTATACTTCCAACTGAAGCATTCCCAGCCTATTTAAGAGCTTAAGATAAGAACTTAAAAGTGTGGAGTTCCCATCATGGCGCAGTGGTTAACGAATCCGACTAAGAACCATGACGTTGTGGGTTCAATCCCTTACCTTGCTCAGTGGGTTAAGGATCCGGCATTGCTGTGAGCTGTGGTGTAGGTCGCAGACGCGGCTGGGATCCCTTATTACTGTGGCTGTGGTGTAGGCCAGTGGCTACAGTTCCAATTAGACCCCTAGCCTGGGAATCTCCATATGCTGTGGGAGCGGCCCTAGAAAAGGAAAAAAAGAAAAAAAGTAAACAGACCTAGTTTGGGACATGTGGTTATCTTTGCTGCTGTTTTTGCTGAAAATCTGAAATCTGTGAAATTCATCTGGAGACTCATATATCATGAGTATCAGGTAAGAAGAAGATATGTACGGTACTGTTTTCTGCCTGATTATTTTTCCTTAATCAGTAAATAATTTTGTAAATTTTGAAAAATGGCTGTAAATCATAGTAGTAAAGATGTTGGCTTTAGTGTTTTGATTCAAAATACATATCTATGTTATATATGGTTTTGTACATATCAAATGTTACACAATAAAAGTACATATATATATATATATATATATATATATATATATATATATATATATATTTTAGGAGTTCCCATTGTGGCTCAGCGGTAACAAACCCAACTAGTATCCATGAGGATGTGAGTTCGATCCCTGGCCTCGCTCAGTGTGTCTGGGATCCAGCATTGCCATGAGCTGTGGTGCAGGTCACAGATGAGGCTCGGATCCCACATTGCTATGGTCATAGTGTAGGCCGGCAGCTGCAGCTTGGATTTGGCCCAAGCCTGGGAACTTCCATATGCCATGGGTGCGGCCCTAAAAAGACACACAGGAGTTCCCATCATGGTGCAGCAGAAATGAATCTGACTAGGAACCATGAGATTGTGAGTTCAATCCCTGACCTTGCTCAGTGGGTTAAGGATTTGGCATTGCCTGAGCTGTGGTGTAGGTTGCAGACATGGCTTGGATCTGGCATTGCTGTGGCTGTGGTGTAGGCCGGCAGCTGTAGCTGCGATTAGACCCCTAGCCTGGGAACCTCCATATGCCACGAGTGTGGCCCTAAAAAGCAAAACAAACAAAAAGACACACCAAAAAAGTATATATGTATATGTTTTTCGTATTAAACAGAAATTTATGTTATTTCAATTATTTTGGAAAAAAATTTAGACTCTAGTTGATCACAGCAACTAATGAGAGATTGGTGGACTGTGGGATTAAAACCTAATACCAAGTTACAGAGTTCCCACTTGGTGCAATGGGATTGGCAACATCTTGGGAGTGCTGGTGTGCAGGTTTGATCCCAGGCCAGGCATAGTGGATTAAGGATCCAACATTGCTGCAACTGTGGCTTAGGTTGCAACTTTGGCTTAGATCTGATCCCTGGCCCGGGAATGCCATATATACCTCAGAGCAGCCAAAAACGGGGGAAAAAAAAAAAAAAAGAATGGCTCATACTTCAGGAGCCTTTTCTCATCATCATATCATACACAGTATACATCGTTACATCGTTTGGTAGTTTATTTCTGTAACAGTGCATTCAGGAATTAAAGATTATTTTTTGTTCACTTAAGTTAGGCTATTAGGGCAGGACCAAATTGCTGAGTTTACTTTTTTGGGGAGGTGCGGGGGGAGCTGCCCCCTCGGGATACGGAGTTTCTCAGGCTAGGGGTCGAGTAGGAGCGGAAGCCACCCGCCTACACCACAGCCACTAGATGCTAGTCAGATTCATTTCTGCTGAGCCACGACAGGAACTCCCTAAATTGCTGAATTTAATACCATTGTAAAAATAAACCTGATTAATGACAAATGAAGCATGCTTACATTTTTTTGTTTTTGTCTTTTTAAGGCTGCACCCATGGCATATGGAAGTTCCCAGGCTAGGAGTTAAATCAGAGCTTCAGCTGCCAGCCTACACCACAGCCATAGTGACTCGGGATCCGAGCCATGTCTGCGACCTACACCACAGCTTCCTAATCCACCGAGCAAGGCCAGGGATTGAACCCACATCCTCAAGGATACTAGTCGAGTTTGTTACCGCTGAGCCATGATGGAAACTCCTGCTAAAAGTTTTTTAAGCACATTATGTAGTTGATATGGCTTGCATACATAATGTTCAAGGTTGTTAATCTATACTTTGACTAGATTTTTTTTTTTTTTTTTTTGCCATGACCACAGCATGTGGAAATTCCTGGACCAGGTATCACACCCATGTCACAGCAGCAACCCAAGCCACCAGCTACAGTGGCAATGCTGGATCCTTAACCCATTGCACCTTAAGGGAACTCCTATTTAGATTTCTTCTAAAATTATTGGGATTTTTAGTTTGTATGGTTACATTTTCTGTAAAGAATAGTATGTATTTGTAATAGCACAACAGCAGGCAAGTCTTAAGCCATAAGTTTGATAAATGTTGTATTTTTGGCTGAAGCAAAGGACTTTGAAATTCTTTTATACTGATGTGTAGGAACAAATTTAGCCCTTAAAAACAAACTAGGAATTTTTGTAGCTTAGCAGAATTGCTTTCATATTTCAGATGTGTTCATGCCTCTTTGTAATCTATTTTTTGAACAGAACAAACTCATAATCTTAGGTCTGAAATATTTATTTAGCAAACATTTGATTTCCTAGTATATGTCAAACATGATATAAGGCACTGAAGAGACAAAAATGAAGATTTCATTCTTGCTTTTAGGCAACCCAGAGTCTTATTTTGGAGATAGGCATTAAAAATTTTTTGGAGTTCCTGCTGTGGTGCAGCAGTAACGAATTTGACTAGGAACCATGAGGTTGTGGGTTTGATCCCTGGCCTTGCTGAGTGGGTTAAGGATCTGGCATTGCCATGAGCTGTAGTATAAGTCACAGATGTGGCTTGGGTCCTGAGTTGCTATCGTGTAGGCTGGCAGCTGTAGCTCCGATTGGACCCCTAGCCTGGGAACCTCCATATGCTGCAGGTGTGGGCCTAAAAAGCAAAAAAAAAAAAAAAAATTTATACCACAGTGGAGTAAGTGCTGTAATAATCTGTTTAGAAGGTGCTATTGAAACACCAAAGAAAAGTGCGACACTTGGAGAAAGACTGTCCACTAGGAACTTGAGAAAAGGGCATTCCCAGTAGAGGGAACAACATGGGTCAAGGTGTAGAGTGGAGGGAACTAATTCAGGGAACTTTAAGTTGTTTGATATGTCTTGGGAACAGCGCATGTAGGAGAGTGGTGGGAAGTGAATCTAGAAAGATGGGCAGGAGATAAATCAAGAAAGTCCTTGATTGATTGATTGATTTTTTTTTTTTTTTTAAATGGCTGCTCCTGAGACATATGGAAGTTCCCAGTCCAGGGATCAAATGAGACGTGCAGCTGCAACCTCTGCCACAGCTGCAGCAATACTCAACCCACTGCACCAGGCTGGGGATTGAACCAGTGCCACCGAGACAATGCCAGAGCCTTAACCTGATGTGCCACAGTGGGAACTCCTGAAGGTCCTTGTTTTATGCTTTTAGGCAAAAGGGAGCCACTGAAAATTATAAGTCATGGTCAAATTTGTGTGTTTGCAGGATCTTGTGAAAGAGTTGACTGGTACAATGTAAATATTATACATCTTTATGTTCACTTATGCATAGGATTTCATTGAGACAGTGAGACGTCCTTCAAGAGAAAATTAGGGATTTTTCTAGCTGAGTACTGACTGCACAAATTCTCTGGCAGAGACCGGGAAAAGCTGTAAAGTGGGACCTCCTGACCACTGGAGAGATATTTTTCTTTTCTTTTTGGAAAGCAGCCAGATAGAACATTTAGCAATGAAAGAGCTTGGCAGCAGAAGGAAATAACCAAAACCTATCATCATGAGTCAAATGTCAGACAGCCTGGAGTTGACACTCTATAAGGCCTTGTCCTTTTCCTTTCCTGCAAAATCACTGTGGCCAGAGGATAAACTCCCTGAGGGTTTATTTTTAGGGAGTGACATGAATTACAGGCTTAACTTGTATACTCAGTCCTCTAAATATACAGACAGCAAATTGCAGAACACATGAGAAGTTTGCCCTGTAATTTCCTCTTTTGCATTAAAGCTCATAATCTCAGTTTCAAAATGTTTAACAATGCTATAAAATGAGGTCTAACTGGTGTTATATATGCAAGTCAGAGTAAGTTCAGAGATGAAAGCAGTATAATGAAGATTGATGGGGTGCTCCTGCTGCTTGCCTTTGTCTTTTTTGTATTCAAGTTGTGTCTTATCTGCTTGGATTTCTAGGTCTAGGACCTACGTTAGTCCAGGTCCTTTGTTTGATTTAGATAAAGGCCCATGTAGCCTCTTGGGAAGGGCACCTTTGGGTTTATTGTTTTGTTTTGTTTTGTTTTGTCTTTTTGCCATTTCTTGGGTCGCTCCCTCAGCATATAGAGGTTCCCAGGCTAGGGGTCCAGTCGGAGCTGTAGCCGCCGGCCTACACCAGAGCCGCAGCACCATGGGATCCAAGCTGCGTCTGCAACCTACACCACAGCTCATGGCAACGTCGGATCCTTAACCCACTAAGCAAGGCCAGGGATCGAACCTGCAACCTCATGGTTCCTAGTTGGATTTGTTGACCACTGAGCCATGACGGGAACTCGGGGAGGGCACCTTTGTGATAAGAAAAAGGTTGACCTTCTTTGAGAAAGATGCAAGCCCAGGATGAGGGCTGGAGTTCTGCCCCCACTTGTCCCGTTGGCCTTTTGTGTAGTACAGAGTGACCAGCTGTTCTAGTGGCCCCACAGAAGTCTCTATAACTGCAGACCTGCCTTTAATTACTTTTGGCCCTTTGGGTCATCCATTTCTTCTAAAAAAAAGAGTAGAAAATGCTATTACCCCTTTTCTCTTTCCTTCTATTACTCATTTTGTATTGGCAGCTGTATTTCCCAGTTAGGAATCACAGTTGTTATGTTGGCCAATCATGGCATATAAGAAGTTTTGATAAATAGGGAAAGCCAGAGACAACTGTTGTGGAACTCTCCTTTTGGGTAGTGCCTAGGATCAGGCTGTTTTGAGCATGTACTATTTCACATAGGCAAAACTGTAAGTTATAACACATCAAGAATTAATGGATCTAGGTAGTTCCCCTGATGGTGCAGCAGGTTAAGGATCTAGCATTGTCACTGCAGCAGCTTGGGTTGCTGCTGTGCTGAAGGTTCCATCCCTGGCCTTGGAACATCTACATGCTATTGTGTGTGGCCAAAAAAAAAAAAAATTAATGACTCAGTAAGGTGGGAAGGAGATAAATTATGAAGATAACCTTCCTTTTGTTTCTGTGATTTCATTGAGGGAAAATATCATCTGTTAGCTCACTTCTTTTGATTCCTGAAACTTTTTTTTCTGGTTTTATTTAACTGTAACTGACATATAGCCCTGTTTAAGCTTTTTTTTTTTTGTCTTTTTGCTATTTCTTGGGCTGCCCCTGCGGCATATGGAGGTTCCCAGGCTAGGGGTCGAATCAGAGCCATAGCCACCAGCCTACACCAGAGCCACAGCAACGTGGAATCCGAGCCGCATCTGCAACCTACACCACAGCTCACGGCAACGCCGGATCGCTAACCCACTGAGCAAGCGCAGGGACCGAACCTGCAACCTCATGGTTCCTAGTCGGATTCGTTAACCACTGTGCCACGACGGGAACTCCTAAGCTTTTGTTTTTTTACATTCTTTATTAAAGTATAGTTGATTTACAAAGTTGTGCCAGTATCTGGGGTACACAGCAAAGTGACCCTGTCATACATTTCTTTTCTTTTTTTTTGTCTTTTTTTTTTTTTACTATTTCTTGGGCCGCTCCCGCGGCATATGGAGGTTCCCAGGCTAGGGGTCCAATCGGAGCTGTAGCCACCAGCCTACGCCAGAGCCACAGCAACACGGGATCCGAGCCGAATCTGCAACCTACACCACAGCTCACGGCAACGCCGGATTGCTAATCCACTGAGCAAGCGCAGGGACCGAACCTGCAACCTCATGGTTCCTAGTCAGATTTGTTAACCACTGCGCCACGACGGGAACTCCTTATTTTTTTTTTTTTCCGTACATTTCTTATATTATCTTTCATCATGGTCTATCTCAAGAGATTGGCTATAGTTCCCTGTGCTGTACAGTAGACCCTCATTAGCACTGAGGTCCTACTGTATAGCACAGGTGTACAGCATAATGATTTGCCTTATGTAACATGAATGACTTGACATATATACAACATGAAATGATTACCACAGTAAGATTAGTGAGCATCTATCATCTGGTATAGATACAAAATTAAAGCAGTTCCTGCTGTGGCACAGTGAGTTAAAGATCTGGGATTGCCACAGCTGTGGCATAGGTCACAGCTGTCTCTTAGATTCGATTCCTGGCTTGGAAACTTCCATATGCCACTAGTGTAGCTAAAAAGAAAAAAAAAAACCCACAAAATTAAAGAAATAGGAAATTTTTTTTCATTGTGATGTGGACTCTTAAGGATTTACTCTCTTAATTTTCATATATAACATACAGCAGTGCTCATTTATCATATTGTATATTACAAAGCTGGAAGTTTGTACTTTTGATTACCTTCGTCCAATTCCCCCTCCCCTGTGTCGTTTTTGGTTTTTGTATTCCACTTTATTTTTTTTCTTTTAAACTATCCCATAGCATTAAAATAAATGAAGATAGAAGGAGTTCACTTGTGGCGCAGTAGGTTAGGTATCTGGCATTGTCATTGCAGTGGCCCAGGTTGGGTATGATTCCTGACCTGGGAACTTCTACATGTCCCAGGCGCAGCCAAAAAAAATAAATAATAGGAGTTCCCATCGTGGCTCAGTGGTTAACGAATCTGACTGGGAACCATGAGGTTGCGGGTTTGATCCCTGGCCTTGCTCAGTGGGTTAAGGATCTGGCATTGCTGTGGCTGTGGCATAGGCCGGCGGCTGCAGTTCTGATTAGACCCCTAGCCTGGGACCCTCCATATGCTGTGAGTGTGGCCCTAGAAAAGGCAAAAAGACTAATTAAATAAATAAAGATAAAGAATTATCCTCAGTATAGGTAGAACAAATAGTTGTAGAAGATAAACAAAGGACCACAGTAATTTTCTAGATTTCTTAATTACTTTAACAGATTATAGCAGATTCCAGAAAATAGCTTGTCTTGTCAGCAGTAGGAACTTTTCCATTTTTATTTTTTTTTCCCATTTATAATAGAGCCATAGAAAAGACAAGGTTCCAAATCATATTTAAACTGCTAAAAATCACTTGGAGAATAGCCGCTGACATAGACGTCAGATGACATTGAGACATTTGGCAGGCTTCCTCTTGTTGCTGGTGTTATAAAATCCACAGTGGACAGCCTGGATTTGAAAAGAAGAGTGGCATCTTTGGAATCTCCATTAGAGTCTGCTGAAGTTAAAATAGACCTGATGTCTTCTAAGTGACAGAAAATAGAATGTGCCTGGGGATGGCAAAAGTGAGACATGCAAAAAACCCATTTGGATTGGTTTAAAGAAATAGATCCTGGCCTGAGGTTCCAAGGTCCAGGGTTGAAGTGAAGTTTTTTCTTTTTCTAACTTTCAAGCAAATTCTGCTTTGGAAAAAAGTTAAGTAATATGTGAATTATGAAATTGTGAAAGAAGGAGGAAGGCTTAAATCCAGTCAGATTTTTGGCCTAAAATATGGCTGTTTAGTTGAAAGTAATCATACGTTTAGTGTTCTTCCAAAGAAGAACATAGTTTATGTCTATACATGAATATTTTAAAAGTTTTGAGTGAATTGAGACAGGTAAAAAAAAAAAAATTCTTAAAAATGTTAGATTTGGATTTTCCTGGTGGCTCAGTGGTTAAGGATCTGGTGTCACTGCTGTGGCTCGGGTTTGATCCCTGGCCTGGGAACTTCTGTATGCCATGAGCGAGACCAAAAAAAAAAATTTGTTATTTAAGAATGAACTGCCCCACCAACAGCCAAAGAGGTAACACATGGCACATTTTTTTTTTTTTTTTTGTATTTAGTCACCCAGTTATGTGGAATGCTTTCATATAGATGCTTCTGAGGTTAATGATGAGTCAAAAAGGGCTTAAGCTGCATATTTCAGGTTTCCAAGATAGAATCATAAGTTTAATTAATTTAGGCCTGAATATCAGAAACCTAAGAATTTCATCAGCACTCTGAAAATAAGTTAAAGTCATATAGTAGGCAAAATGACCCAGGGGAAATACATGAGAGGCTTTAAAGCAGGGATTTTCATGTCTTGGGAATGGTCAGTTTATAATAACAAGTTTTATTTAGTTTGTGTGAACAAATAGTTAAATTTACACTCTGTTCCATGCTCTACTGAGAACTGTAGTAGCCATCTGGGGGAAAAAAATGAAAGAAAAAAGGAAAGAGAAGATTCGAAAGTCTGTCACTCAAGTTGTTTCAGTCCAGCTGGACAGATAGGTTGTGTATTCAGGCAATGATTAAATAAAGATTCAGTCAGTGTATTAAATTGTACATCCTTATTTTTTGCATAATAATAATAGCTTACATTTATTCAATGCATACTTTACGTATATGGTCATCCCTACTCTGTAGATGCAAAAACCTATGGATGGTGAAGTCCCTTTTATAAAATGGTGTATTGGAGTTCCTGCTGTGGCACAGTGGGTTAAGGACCTGACTGCCGTGGCTTAGGTCAGTGTGGGGGTGCAGGTTCAATCCCCTGCTTGGGCAATGGGATGAGGATCTGGAGTTGCTGCAGCTGTGACAGGGGTCGCAGCTTCTGCTTGTGTTTGATCCTTGGCCTGGGAACTTCCATATGCCACCTAAGTTCTGAAACTTCCAAAAAAGAAGAAAATACATATGTACATAAAATAGTGTATTATTTGCATATAAACCTACACAATCCTCCCATACACTTTTTTTTAAACTTTTATTTTGTTATAGTCGATTTGCAATGTTCTGTCCCTCCCATATACTTTACTTTTTTAGGTTTTTTTTTGCTTTTTTTAAAAAAAATACTGTTTTATTTTTTATTTTTACCTATTTATTTATTTTGGTCTTTTTGTCTTTTTAGGGCCACACCCACAGCACATGGAGGTTCCCAGGCTAGGGGTCCAATAGGAGCTGTAGCCTCCGTCTTAGGCCAGAGCCACAGACTACAACCTACACCACAGCTGACAGCAACACCAGATCCTTAACCCACTGAGCAAGGTTGCAGACGTGGGATCTAAGCCACGTCTGCGGTCTACAGCACAGCTCACAGCAACACCAGATCCTTAATCCACTGAGCGAGGCCAGGGACTGAACCTGTGTCCACATAGATACTAGTCAGGTTCACTAACTGCTGAGCCATGATGGGAACTCCTTTTTTTTGTTTGTTTGTTTTTTGTCTTTTTTACCTTTTCTAGGGCTGCTCCCGCAGCATATGGAGGTTCCCAGGCTAGGGGTCTAATCAGAGCTACAGCCCGGCCTACACCACAGCCAAAGCAATGCCAGATCCTAGCCGCATCTGTGACCTACACCACAGCTCATGGCAATGCCAGATCCTTAGCCCACTGAGTGAGATCAAGGGTTGAACCTGCAACCTCATGGTTCCTAGTTGGATTCGTTTCCGCTGCGACATGACAGGAACTCCCCTCCCATATACTTTAAATCATTTCTAGATTATTTATAATACCTAATACATTGTAGATATTATATATATAGTTGCAAATACAATGTGAACGCTATGTAATAGTTGGCATACAGCAAATTCAAGCTTTTCTTTTTGGAATAGTCTGGATTAAAAAAATTTTTTTCCGTTTGCAGTTGGTTGACTCCTTGGATGTGGAACCTGTGGTTATGGAGGGCCAAATGTATTAACTTGTTTAATCCTCACACAACCCAATGAGGTAGATTTTATTCCCATTTTATAAATGAGAATACTGAGGAATGGAGAAGATAAGAAACTTACCCAAGGTTACACAGCTATTAAGTAGTAGAGTCAGAATTTGAATCTAAGCTGTCTGGCTCCGAAACTCATGCATAGTTTTAACACTTTTTCTGTACTATTTTATATAGAAGCAAAGAAAATGTAATTTTTGGAGGATGCATGTCAGGGATAGTACTTGAGCTGCATGTTATAAAACAATATACGGAGAAATTTTACATTGGAGAAGATGCAAAAGAAACCAAAAACTTGAGTAAAGAATACATGTGAATAATAGTGGACAAAAATTGCTTAGCCCTTGCTTAGTACCAAGTAGTGTGCCTCCGCAAATCTCTCATTTAATCCTTGTAACAGCTCTGTGGGATCAATGTTGTTATCCCCGGTTGACCCAGATAACAAATAGTAAATCTGCATTACTCCACAGCAAGTGGGAGTATATGTAGTAAATGTACTCAGGTAAGGCTGAGGGTTCTTTAGTGATTAATGGAGAGCAAGATTAGATAGATAGTGTGGACAGAGGTTGTGGAAAACTGAAAATCAAACAACTAGCTATTGAAATTTTTGAATAAAAAATCTTTTAGTTATAATAAAGCACTCTTGTACGTAATTAGCTTATTCTTGTCTCACAGTTATGTGTATTAAATGAAATAGTCTGTGAAAGCACTTAGCAGAATGCCTTGGACACATAGCAGTCACTCAGAAAATGTGAGTTGAATCTGAATCCTCCAAAGAACTTGTAAGCTCTTTGCACTGTAGATAAGTTAGGAGAAAGAAACGCTCTAAGAGTGCTGTGCCATACAAATATAATGTGAGCCACAAATAACTTGAAATTTCTAGTAGCCACATGAAAAATAAAGGGAGAGAGGTGAAATTAATTTTAATAATGTATTTCCTTAAACTCAGTATGTATTAATAGGATATTTATATATTGGGGTACAAAGTTTTCAAAATCCATTGTGTGTTTTATACCTGCTTCTCGATTCTGACTAGCCACATTTCCTGAGCTCAGTTGACACATGTGACAATCAGCCATCATACTGGACACCACACTCCATAGTTTCATAGCATGGAATCTGGGTCAGATGACCTGGTTATAATCCTGCCATTCCACTTCTTAACTGTGTGAGTGTGGACCAGTTATATAGCTTTATCCCTGAGCTTTTTTTTTTTTTGTCTTTTTAGCTATTTCTTGGGCTGCTCCCGTAGCATATGGAGGTTCCCAGGCTAGGTAGGGGTCGAATCGGAGCTGTAGCCACCGGCCTACGCCAGAGCCACAGCAATGTGGGATCTGAGCCGTGTCTGCAACCTACACCACAGCTCACGGCAACGCCAGATCGTCAACCCACTGAGCAAGAGCAGGGACCGAACCCGCAACCTCATGGTTCCTAGTCGGATTCGTTAACCACTGCGCCACGACGGGAACTCCATCCCTGAGCTTTTTGATATATAAAAGGAAAAAAAAAGGTACCTACCTTAGGATTATTATGAGAATTATGAGATATATGAAACGTAATTTGGCTTCTATTAATCGTATTTCTAATGTTGCAATTAGATAACAGGCGTCTCATAATTTGCATGTCTCCTTTCTACAAAGTTATCTCCACCTAAACTTTCTCACTTCAAAATTTGAAACCAATTACTAAATAGCAAAGAGAAATCGATGAGCTGGGAGAAAAAAGTCTTGTCAGTTGCATATATGTGTGACATTAGACTCTGCTACTCCTACTGGTATTCCCCTTGAGGGTACAGATAACTATTTTCAGTTTGCTTTTGTACTTAACAGATATCAGACTTTTTGACTTTCTAAACCTAGCATCATTGTAGATACTTCCTCTGTCAGAGAATTCAATTTCACTTAATAATAATTTACAGCTTCACTGCCAACATTGAAATATGGAAGGTATTTCATTGTCTTTTCTGCTCTTAGCCATCTGGAGCCAAGATATGTAGATACATTGTTGTATTTTTCTTTCCTTTTATTTAAACCTTGGAAGAACTGTGCACAAGACAAAAAAGTACAATGATTTATCACACCCGCTTGTATAACTATTATAGAGATTGAAAAATAAAATATTACCAGCTCTCTAAAAGATTCTTTTGTGCTCCCTCCCAATCAACATCCCTACTACCTCCTCCCCAAATTAACTACTGTCCTGATGCTCATGCTGATTACCTCTTGACTTTTCTTTATGGTTTTACCAAGTGTGTAGTCTTGATTACTGTAGTTTAGTTTTGCCCGTTTTTGAATTTTATGTGAATAAATAATGCCTATATTTTTTCACTCAGTGTATTGTGAGGCTCATCCATGTAGTAGCAATTCATTCGATTTTATTTTTTTGTATTTTTATTATATTTCATTGTATCATTGTACCATAGTTTGGTCTGTGGTAGATGGACAGTTTTCCAATTTAGAGCCTATAAATAGTGCTATTGTGAACATTCCTATGCGTATAAGCATGCCATTTCTGTAATACCCACCCAAAGGGGTATTCATAAGAATGCAGTCTTAAACTTTCATGGATAATGCCAAACTTTCCACAGAGGTTTTACCAATTGACATTTCTACCAGTGACATGTGAGAGTTTCCATTGCTACGCACCTTTAACAACAGCAACAACAAAGACCTTTTTTTCCCTCCCAATTTGCTCATTCTGGTTGGTGTGTAATGATATCTCATTGTAGTTTTAGCTTTTTTTTTTTTTTTTTCCTGCTAAGAAAAATTTGGTAAGGAGTTTCTGAAAGTATTAATGAAGATGAAACCTTTGGTTTTTTCCGTGCTGTCCATGTTTTTAATACCCTGATTAAGAGTTGATAATACTTTTAAAAAGAGTATTTTAAATTTTAATTGGATGCATGAAAACAGTGATTAGAGGTATTACCCAGTATTCCTTCTTTATACTTTTTATTGGCTTATCTAAAAAACAGATGTATTCTTTTTCTTCATAGCTATTAACCTGTCATTCCAGAATCATAACAGTTACTGAAATCAGAGGTATGGTCTCTGGTTTATGAAGTTGGGTTTAATGAATAAAACTTTCCAGTTCCTCTGAGCTATTTTTCTTTGTTAGTTTTTTTTTTTTTTTAAGTAAAGTACAACCACGGTAGCTGATCTGGATGACATTGAATGGGTGGTTACTGTTGAGTGAAGTAAAACAGACTTTTAACAGCTCCTGGGTAACGTCTGAAAGGTAAAGTGATACAAGATAAATGTCTGTGTTCAACTCTGAAAATAGCAGAAGTCATATGGAACCAAGATTCAATTTAGTTGAATTGGAAATGTACCTTGGCATAATGAAGGTTGTACTTTGAGTTCTTTTTGCACAATTAATACTAACAATGGAAAATACGATGAAGATTTGAAATTTGTAAATGCTGATTTAATTTTGTAAATAATTGATTCCTCAAAGTTTGTGTGTGTGTTTTTGAAAATCACATATGCACTGTGAAAAGAGAATCTTGGAATTTTTCTGGATAACTGAGGGTCCCAAAATATCAATTCTATAGCTATTTATAAGTGCAAAACAGTTATCTTGTTTGTTCTCAGGTTTGATGAAGAAAACTTAAGTTTCTAAAAGAAAATACACTTTTGATAATAGGATAATTTAACCTAATTTTTTCCCATGAATAGTCATTTAGTAGGATCTTAAACTGACAAGTTCAGCACTTTAAAAGGATTAATGTAAGCTTCATTTGAAAACAATTATAAAGTTGGAAGACAAACGGTTAAAATGTCAACTATGATCCTATTAAATATAATGTAGAAAAATATGCTATATATATGGCTATTTTTAATACTTAATAGGAATAAACCTTTTACCAGTTCTCTCTTCTGCTTGACTTAGAGATTGAAATATAAATTGGTTGCAAAACTTTCGAGTTTCAACTAAATTAATGGTTTGAATTTTTAAAACCTTTATGCTTCCTGTAGAGAAACACAAAATGTCTGTTTTCTGGTACTTGGGAGTTTTAAACAGTATTTGGAACATTTATGGTAAAGGTAATGAACTTAACTTTTTGGGGAAAATGATAGAATAGAAATTTGGATGAATAAAGCTGGAGATTTCTGGTTTTCTTTCAAAGATGAAGTATCTGACAAATTTAGCAGATTGAAAGTCAAAATAAGAATCTGTATATATTTTGTTCTTTTGCTTTGTCATACTTGTGAAAGAATTTGAAGAATATCAGTTGTTTGCTACAATGTAGTCACATCTGTAAGCAAGCACTGTATTTGGACATTTTTGTTAGCAGTTAGATTCCTAACGATAGTACCTGAAGGTTTTAACAACCACTTTCAGACTTTTGTGTGTTGGTAATAGGTAGCCTGTCTTGGTATGTTCAGATTAACCATTAAATGACTTTAAACTTTTTCAGCCCTTTAAAATCATTGGGGCAGTTTTATTTGACCCTAAAGTAAGCAGAATAAACATCAGGGAACTAAACCTGGTCACTTTGGGCCTTTTAGTAATTAAAAGTAGGCCCTGAAGACTGAAAAAATCAGAGGTATCTTCTTTTAAGCGATCAATTTATCATAAGTGACTAGCCAGACAATATTTTATGCCAATAATTCATTTATTTTGAATGAACATACAAATTATCCCAGTTTGGGCAAGGCCACTTTCAACTTAAATTGCTGTTTCAAACTATCTGTGGTATATGTTGATTTTACCATTTATGGTAGATAGTTTAACTCTAGTTATTATATACCAATTTTTTGTTCCTTTTTATGGCTGCACCTGTGGCATATGGAAGTTCCCAGGCTAGCGGTCAAATCATAGCTACAGCAGCAGGCTTCTGCCACAGCCACAGCAACGCCAGATCCGAGCCACATCTGTGACCTATGCCACAGCTTGTGGCAACACCGGATCCTTAACCCACTGAGCGAGGTCAGGGATCCAACCCGCATCCTTACAGAGACTGTGTGGAGTTCTTAACCCACTGAGCCCCAATGGGAACTCCATTACCCACCAACTTAAGTTATTATTTACTCAAAAGCTTTAAAAATATGAAATAATTTAATCTCTCTTTAAAATTCCTTTATGGTATTTTCTCCTCTGCTTGGCAGTGTTAAGAATGAGTTTGAATCAGTTTGAGCATTTTCTCTGATTATATCCCATTAGTTTGTATTGTTTTCCTTTCAGATTCCAGTATTCTAAATAAAAGCTGAAGTTTAAAAAATGAAAAAGGAAAACCAACTATATTTAGAATATGGAATATGGCAATGGCAAGGGAGGTCAGTGTCTAAACTTTGTATCTTTTACTTTTAAGATAAGGATACAGATATCACCATGAAGGGGAACATGGATGACTTTGGCCTGCGAGACACCTTGAGTGTTGCATCAACAGATTCTTTTGCTTCAGCAGCAGAGGTAGGATGTGTATGTTCCTAATGAGGACTGCTCATGCTTTTTCAGCTGGAAAGTAGTTTTGCCTTTGTGATGTCATTCAGTTTAGTAGCCATTTATTTAGCATCTACTCTGGTAGATACCAGGATACAGAGATAAGATACCATACATATAAGTTCTCACAGGAGCTTAGAGTCTCTTTAGAGAGGTGGATGTGTAAACACAAACTTTAGATGGGCACTTTCATATACTGTGGATCATGGGTGAGACATGTGATTGTCTTAATGGAAAGCAATTCAGGTTATATCACGAGTCTTTAAAACATCCATATGTTTTAGCTGAGAAATTATACTTTTAGATATTTTTTTCTAAGGAAGTGATCAGTCAAAGATCTAAATATAGGAGTTCCTGTCTTGGCACAGTGGAAACAAATCTGACTAGGAACCATGAGGTTGCACGTTCAATCCCTGACCTCGTTCAGTGGGTTGAGGATCCGGCGTTGCCATGAGCTGTGGTGTAGATTGCAGACACGGTTCAGATCTGGTGTTGCTATGGCTGTGGTGTAGACCGGCCTCTGTAGCTCTGTTTAGACCCCTAGCCTGGGAACCTCTATATGCTGGTAGATTTTGGATATAAAAAGCAAAATAAATAATAAAGATCTAAATATAAAAATATTCACTGTAACATTTTTAATAGTAATGAAAAACTAGAAACAGTCTAATCCCAAATTATGGGCCATCCATAATTCGAAGTATTAAAGTACATAAATATGTTGCCAATCATTTTTTTAATGATGTGGGAATGTATGTTAAGTGAAAAGTAGTATGCAAATTGTTGTATAGGGAGTATGACTGTAACTTTGTAAAATGAAAGAAAAACATGTATGTGGTATATTATGTGAGTATTTAGGCTGAGGAAGAAAAGGCTAGTTTATACACTAATGTGTAAGCAGTGATGATCACTGGATTATAGATTTATGAGTAATTTGTTTTCCACTGAGATTTAAATTTTGTATCCAAAGAGAATGCTTGCAAAGTGGTTATATTTTATAATGTTTTCTCTCTTTTTTTTTTTTTTGGCCTTTTTTGGGGGGCCGCACCTGTGGCATATGGAAGTTCCTAGGCTAGGGGTCGAATCAGAGCTGTAGCTGCTGGCATACACCACAGCCACAGCCACTCAGGATCCCAGCTGCATGTGCAGCCTACACCACACCGCACAGCAATGCTGGATCCTTAACCCACTGAGTGAGGCCAGGGAGTGAACCCCGTGTCCTCATGGATACTAGTTGGATTCATTACCTCTGAGCCACAATAGGAACTCTTATGTTTCTTACTTGAAACAGTTTTAAAAATCACATATGGTCAGTTTTATCTTAGAATTATTTATTTTCATGGTAGATTTTAGATATAAATGCTGTTCTTTTTCCTAAAAATAGTATCACACATCTATAATTGATGTCTGGATTCAGGCTCTAGTATGACAAGCCTTGATTCTGCCTGTTTTAAAACTCTACTGACCATTGGAGTTCCTGTCGTGGCGCAGTGGTTCACGAATCCGACTAGGAACCATGAGGTTGCGGGTTCGGTCCCTGCCCTTGCTCAGTGGGTTAAGGATCTGGCGTTGCCGTGAGCTGTGGTGTAGGTTGCAGACGCAGCTCGCATCCCACATTGCTGTGGCTCTGGCGTAGACTGGCAGCTGTAGCTCCAATTAGACCCTTAGCCTGGGAACCTCCATATGCCGTGGGAGCAGCCCAAGAAATGGCAAAAAGACAAAAAAAATAAAAAAATAAAAAATAAAGCTCTACTGACCATAATCTTTCTTACTCTCAAGATTTTTCTATATATGTATATTTTAGCTATTGCTTACAGCATCATCATCTGAATTAGTTACATTTTTTCTTATATTTTTATAGTTGTAAGTTTGCAATGCCCAGAATATACCTACTTGTTTTTTGGAGAAGCAGTTTCTTCTTTTGTTTACTATTTGATGGAGACAGGCTTATCTTCTGGGTTTTTTTTTCCAGCTTTATTGAGATATAATTGACATCCAATATTGTGTAAGTTTAAGGTGTACATAGTGATGATTTGATACATATATATTGTGAAATAATCACCACAATAAGGTTAGTAACACCTCATCACCTCACATGATTACCCTTTTTTTTTCTTTGTGGTGCTAAGATTTAAGATTTACTCTTATAGCAACTTTCACACAAAAGTATATTATTATTAATTATTGTCACCATGTCACATTAAATCACATTAGATTCCCAGGACTTATTTATCTTCTGACTGAAAGCTTGCACCCTTGGACCAGGATCTCCCCATTTTTCTCACCCTCCAACCTTTGGCAACCAACCACCACTCTTCTCTGTTTCTATGGGTTTGCCTTTTTTAGATCCCACATGTAAATAATATCTTACAGTACCATTGACTGTTGAATGACATGCGTTTGGACTATGCAGGTCTATTCATGTGCAGATTTTTAAAGTAACTACCTACTACATTATCTGCAGTTGGTTGAATTCAAGAAAGGAGCTGCAGATGCTAAGGGCCAGCTATGGGACTTGAGCATCTGAGGATGTTATTGTCTAAAGCAGATCCTGGAACCAGTCCCCTGAGGAAACTAGGGGATAACTTTTCAACCACGTGAGGGGGGTGGCACCATTAACCCCCACATTGTTCAAGGGGGAACTCTCTTTGCCTTTTTCTGACTAATTTCACTTAATATAATGCCTTCAAGATCCTGCCTGATACATATTGTCACAAATGGGAGGGCTTTCTTCTTTCTCATGGGTGAATAATATTGCATTATCTACACACATATGTATACCACATCTTTATCCGTTCATCCATCAGTGGACCCTTGAGTTTCCATCTCTTGGCCATTGTACATAATTCTGCAATGAACATGGGAGTACAGATATCTCAAGATAGTGATTTCGTTTCATTTTGGTATATATCCAGAAGTGGAATTGCTGAATCATGTAGTTTCATTTTTAATTTTTTGAAGAACATCTATATTGTTTTCCATAGTAGCTGTACCAGTTTACATTTCCACTAATAGTACTCCAGGGTTTCCTTTTCTTCACATCCTCACCAGCATTTGTTATCTCTTGCCTTTTTTTTTTTTCTTTTTTTCGGGCTGCACCCGCAGCATATAGATGTGCCCAGGCTAGGGGTCGAATCAGAGCTGTAGCCGCCAGCCTACGCCACAGCAACACAGGATTCGAGCCACATCTGTGACCTATACCACAGCTCACAGTAGCGCCGGATCCTCAATCCACTGAGCGAGGCCAGAGATTGAACCCATAACCTCATGGTTCCTAGTTGGATTCATTTCCACTGCGCCATGACGGGAACTCCATCTCTTGCCTTTTTGATAATAGCTGTTCTGTTATGAAGTGATAGCTCATACCAGGTGTGAGGTGATATCTCATTATAGTTGATAATAGTTGATAATTGATTTGCATTTCCCTGATGATTAGTAATATTGAGTACCTTTTAATGTCCCTGGTGGCCATTTATGTCTTCCTTGGAAAAATGTCTTCAGATCCTTTGTCTATTTTTTTTTTCTTCTTTTTTGGCCACACCACAGCATACAAGTCCTAGGCCAGGGATCAGATCTGAGCTGCAGTTGCAACCTACATCACAGCTATGGCAACGTGAGATCCTTAAAACCCACTGTGCTGGGCCGGGGTTGGAACCTGTGTCAGTGCTCAGAGATGACACCAATCCTGTTGCATTACAACAGGAACTCCTTTGTCCATTTTTAATTGGATTAGTTTTTGGGTTTTTTGTTTTGTTTTTACTATTGAGTTTTATGGGTTCCTTATGTATTTTTAAATATTAACCCCCTTATCAGATAGATGTTTTGCAAATATATTTTCCCATTCCATAGGTTGCCTTTTCATTTCATTGATTGTTTCTTTTGCTGGATAGAAGCTTACTTATTATTTATTTTTTATTTTTGGGCTGTGCCCATGGCATGTGGAAGTTCCCAGGCCAGGCATCAAACCTGTGCCACAGCAGTGACAACCCTAGATCCTTAGCCTGATGAACCACCAGTGACCTCCACAGAAGCTTTTTTAGTTCAATTCAGTCCCACTTGTTTGTTTTTGCTTTGTTGCTTATACTTTTGATGTCATATCCAAAAAATTGTCAAGACAAATGTTAAGAGCTTTTTCTGCCTGTGTTTTCTTTTAGGAGTTTCACAGTTTCAATTCTTAATGTTTATGTCTTTAACTCATTCTGAGTTAATTTTTGTGAGTGGTGTAAAATATCATTCTTCTGCAGGCGGCTACCTAGTTTTCCTGTGCATTTATAGAAGAGACTCTCCTTTCCCCACTGAATTTTGTTTTTGTTTTTTTTTTCTATTTTAGGGCCACACCTGTGGCATATGGAGATTCCCAGGCAAGGGGTCGAATCAGAGCTGTAGCTGCCAGCCTAGGCCACAGCCACAGCTACGAGGGATCCAAGCCATGTCTGCTACCTGCCTCAGCTTACAGCAAGGCTGGATCCTTAATCCACTGAGTGAGGCCAGGGATCAAACCTGTGTCCTCATGATTCTAGTCAGATTCTTTAGCCACTGAACCATTAAAGGAACTCCCCCACTGAATATTCTTGGCCTCCTTGTCAAGTAGTGATTGACCTTATATGTAGGGGTTTATTTCTGGCCTCTCTATTCTGTTCCATTGGTCTGTATCATTTTTGTGCCAATACCATACTGTGTGATTACTTTGATTTTCTTTTTATTTATTTATTTTTTTGGCCGTGCCCACAGCCAGGGGTGGAACCTGTGCCACAGCAGTGACAACACTGGATCCTTAACCTACTGAGCCACCAGGGAACTCCTACTTTGGCTTTATGTTATTTTATGAAACAGGAAGTGTAATACCTCCAGTTTTGTTCTTTCTTGAAATTGGTTTGGCTGCTTGGGCTCTTTTATGGTTCCAAACAAATTTTAGGATTTTTTTTTTTTTTTTCTGTTTCTGTGGAAAATGCCATTGGAATTTTGATAGGAATTGCCATGAATCTATAGATGGCTCTAGGTAGTATGGACATTTTACTAAAGTTAATTCTTCCTATCCATGAACACAGATATCTTTTCATTTGTTCGTGTCTTCTTCATCAAAGTCTTACAGTTTTCACCATACAGATCTTCATGTCCTTAGTTAAATTTATTCCTAATGAGTATTTTACTCTTTTTTGATGCTAATGTAAATGGGAGCTTTCTTAATTTCTCTTTTTTATAGTGTTTTAGAGTATAGAAATAGTGATTTTTTTATATTAATTTTGTATCCTAACTTTACTGAATTTATTTTTTAGTTCTAATAGATGTTTTGTGGCGTCTTCAGGATTTTCTATATATCAGCTATATCATACAAAACAGAGGCAGTTTTACTTCTTTCTTTTGGAGTTGGATACCTTTTCTGGTTTTCTTTCCTAATTGCTCTGGCTAGGATTTTTTTTTTTTTTTTTTTTGCTATTTCTTGGGCCGCTCCCGCGGCATATGGAGGTTCCCATGCTAGGGGTCCAATCGGAGCTGTAGCCCCCGGCCTACGCCAGAGCCACAGCAACGCAGGATCTGAGCCGCGTCTGCAACCTACACCACAGCTCAGGGCAACGCCGGATCGTTAACCCACTGAGCAAGGGCAGGGACCGAACCCGCAACCTCATGGTTCCTAGTCGGATTCGTGAACCACTGCGTGCTCTGGCTAGGATTTATAGCAGTGTGAGTGATGAGAGTGCACACCCTTATCTTGTTCCTAACCTTAGAGAAAAAGTTTTCAACTTTCCACTGTTGAATATGATCTTAGCTGTGGACTTGTCATTTATGGCTTTTATTATGTTGAGGTTCATTCTCTCTTACCAATTTGTTGTAAATTTTTATTATAAAAGTATATTGTATTTTGTCAAATGCTTTTTATCTTTCTTTCTGTGGGCATTTGTGTCCTAAATGGTTTGTAAGGAGAATTGCTAGTCACTCTGCATTTTTTCCACTGTGAAGAACAATGTATATACCTCATTGCTCTAAAGTTTCTTTATAATATACAACCTTAAAAAATGTTTTTCCAAGTGTTCATTGTACTCATTTTAAATTTGTGGTTTAGGAGTTCCCGTCGTGGCACAGTGGAAATGAATCTGACTATGAACCATGAGGTTGCAGGTTTGATCCCTGGCCTTGCTCAGTGGGTTAAGGATCTGGCGTTGCTGTGAGCTGTGGTGTAGGTCGCAGACAGAACTCGGATCTGGCATTGCTGTGGCTGTGGTGTAGTCCAGCAGCTATAGCTCCAATTAGACACCTAGCCTGGGAACCTCCATACGCCACAGGTTTGACCCTAAAAAGCAAACATAAATAAATAAATAAATAAATTTGTGGTTTAAGTTACAAAAGGGTGATACATTTTTAAAAAATCCTTATGGAAACCATAATGCATAAATACCACAAAAAAGGACTCACTGTGTGAGAAACCTCTTAGGATTGCTTGTAGAGTATGATGTATGATCTCAGAATGTGAATGTTCCAAGTTGAACTCCTAAGAAATGTTTGTTAAATTATTTTTAATTACATTTACTGTATGTCAAACACTTACAGTTAATGAAGAAAGTTATTAAGAAAGTAAGATCAGAATTCCTTGGAAAGTTAAACAATTTATGATCATTTGAAAGCTTTATTCAGAATTACCAGAAAGGGTTTTTGCCTATTTATATTAAAACAAGTCCTGGCATAGGCTTTTTTCTAAGGTTGGTCAGTCATTTGTGAAAGTGATTAACAAGATTTTCCTGTATAAACACTTCGCTAAACATTGGTTTGGAACTACAGCCTTTTTTTCTCTGAGAAGTCTTTTTTTTTAAATAATAGCTTTATTGAGATATAATTCATATATTATAAAATTTACTCTTTTAAAGTGTACAATTCATTGTTTTATAGTATATTCACAGAGTGGTGCAAACTTTCTAATCCTGGAACATTCCTATCACCCTTAAAAGAAACCTTCTATTGGTAATTATTCCCTTTTCTCTCTTATCCCCACCACCACCCCAACCATAGGCAACTCCTCTTGTAACTTCTGTTTCTATAGATTTGCCTATCCCAGACATTCCGTATAATAAATAGAATCATATTATATAGGATCTTTTGTGTTTAATGTTCTTTCACTTAGCATAATTTTCAAGTTCTGAAAAGTCTTTTTAATGTTCGGATACCACTGCTTTGAGTACTTTCCTAATTCACCCATCTGTTAAAGAGATTGTCATTTAATAGGCAGAAACTAATATTGCAGAGAGAGCACTTTTAGCTGTAAATTTTTCTTAGAATTACCACTCTGCATTGTGTGTCTGTGTTTAATATATAAATTGTAAGGTGCTCTTTAAAGGGAAAATTTTGTTTCTTATAATTCAGATAGCTCTACTCATACTCTAAACGAAGCTTGGAAAACTTTTGCTATATCTCTCTGACTTGATAGCACTTGTTTATAGCAATTAATTTGCTTCCTCTGGGGTCAGTTTTATCTGTTTATCTTGGGTTTTCATTCTTGTGCTGATGGTTTTCTTTTCAAATATGAAAGCTTAATTGGTGACTCGGTTGATTTTCTGGGATAGTGTGGGTTTGTAGTGTTGTTTTATGTTTGTCTCTTCCTTGAGTAGTTGAAGAGAGGGCGCACTGGGCTCGGTTGACTTTATTGAGGTGTGTAATGGGCAAGCTTTTCTTTAGGATGAATGGCCTGGAAATAGACTATTAGTTAGGGCACATCTAGGTACAGAATGAAGAGAGCCTTACTCTGGGAGAACAATCACTCACCCTAGCAGATCAGTTTCCTCCAGGTAGTTCAAGTAATTGTGTGTGTGTGTGTTTTAGGGCTGCACCTGCAGAATATGGAAGTTCCTAGACTAGGGGTTGAATCAGAGCTGAACTGCCAGCCTACACCACAGCCACAGTAATGTGGGATCCAAGCCACATCTGCGACCTACACCACAGCTCATGGCAACGCTGGATCGTTAACCCACTGAGTGAGGCCAGGGATCAAACCTGCACCCTCACGGATACTAGTCAGGTTTGCTACTGTTGAGCCACAGCAGGAACTCCCAGTTCAAGTAATTTTTTTTTTTTTTTTGTCTTTTTGCTATTTCTTTGGGCCGCTTCCATGGCATATGGAGGTTCCCAGGCTAGGGGTCGAATCGGAGCTGTAGCCCCCGGCCTACGCCAGAGCCACAGCAACGCAGGATCCGAGCCGCGTCTGCAACCTACATCACAGCTCACGGCAACGCCGGATGGTTAACCCACTGAGCAAGGGCAGGGACCGAACCCGCAACCTCATGGTTCCTAGTCGGATTCGTTAACCACTGCGCCACGACGGGAACTCCTCAAGTAATTTTTAAAGAGAAATGTTCTCTGGCTGCAAATTGGTTTTTCTATAAACTGCCTTCCTATTCAGAGAGAGAGAATAGAATGAGCTTTAGGACTCCCACCGTTCTTTGGACACAGAGTTTCATTTTAGCTCCTATTCTCAATCCCTCTTCTTCATTCTTTGCCTCGTGTCTACCCACTGTGGGCCTGGTGCTCTTTGGGGCTCTGCTTAGCAAATGCCTCCCCTTTTGACTATATCCTCTCTTGAACTTATTTTGGACCATGCCTTCCTCATCTATTTTATCTATCCACACACTTCCATTTTGCCTTCTGGTTTTTGGAAATCTGTGTATCTTTCTTTTGCTGTTAGTATTATTTCCACTATTATATTAGTTATCTGTTGCTACGTAATTAATTACCCAAAACCTAGTGTCCTAAAACCAATAAAATTCAGGTCTGGGCTAGAGGCTGGTGCCAAGGCTGTAAGTCCTATCCCAGGCCTCAGGAGTATGTTCTGGAGAGTGGGACCAGTGCCCCAGTTTGGGGATTAATTACCAGAGTCCTGAGTCTCCTAGGGATTAAATCGGGTAGAAGACATGTGTCTTTGTGTTAATCTAGATTAGAGCCTTCTAAATCCTGGGAGTTCCACACTTGGGTTTTAACGGAGGCTCCAGCATTTTAGGAGCCACCTTCTTAAAATCCAAGGTTTATGGGGGTGGTTTTCTGGAGGTCTTGGGCCTTAGAGTTAGTCCTGTGAGAACTGAGTCCAAGGGCTAATCCAGGGAGCTGTCATTTTGGTATTTAATTCCAAAGCATCATATGTTAGATAAGGAGGGACTCCTGGCTTGAGCGTGTCTCCCCAAAGCAGCAGATACCGTCTTTCAAAATAAAAAGAGAGTCCTGCTTGGAGAAACTGTCATAGAGAAGTCTCCACAATACACGAACCCTGATCTGGGCTTCAAGGCACCAGGGAGGACCATTGAGGACGCCTACACTGACAAGAAATGCCCCTTACTGGTAATGTCTGCAGCTGAGGGCAGATCCTGTCTGGTATGGTGACCAAGATGAAGATGCAGAAGACCTTTGTTATCTTCCGAGACCACCTCCACTACATCTAGAAGTACAAAGCTTCCAGAACTGCTGTAAGAACACGCCCATGCACCTCTCCCCTGTGCTGCTGCTTCAGGGGCATCCAGATTGGTGACATCATCATGGTAGGTGAGCGCCGGTTCCTGAGCAACACTGTGCAAGTTCAACGTGCTCAAGATCCCCAAGGTTGCCAGTACAAAGAAGTGATTCCAGAAATTCACGCTTGTCCGCTCCCCCAAACAAAATAATGTTATTTCCCATTCAACAGCAGCAGCAACAACAGCAGCAAACATCTATTATCATTGTTATGAGGGTCATGAATTTGGAAGTGGCTTATCTGTGTTCTGGCTTGAGGTCTTTTGTGACGTTATAGTCAAGTATCTTGGCTGAAGCTGCAGTCATTTGAAGGTTTGAGTGGAGCTGGAGAATCTGCTCCCAAGCTCACTTCCATGAATGGCATGTTGGTGCTACCTGATGGTGGAAAACCTGAGTTTTTATGGTTTTATGGACTTTTCAGTAGGATTGCTTGAATCTCTCCACAACGTGTAGCACCTGACTCCACCGAGAGAGTGAGACAGAAGCAGTGACTGCTATGATCTAGCCTCAGAAGTCACATACCATCATTCCTACATGTTATTGGTCACACAGCGTAGCCCTCAACAGCATGGAATGAGGTGTGAAGTACCAGGAAGAAAGAATCACTGAGGGCCATTTTAGAAGGTGGTAATTGTGTGTTTATAACCTTTTTTATTTCTTTTTCTATTAGTGAGATAGGGGATATAGTCAGGATTTCACTGTAAGTCCCATTTGTAATTTTAGTGGTTATTTTGAAAGGAAAATGTAAACCGGAAAAACAGTCCACGTTAAAATCGAACTTAGACTATTTAATGACCCAACTTGTTCCAGTTTTAAGGTTTCAGACATTTCTTTCATGATTGTTCAAAGGCCTTTAAAAATATTAAGGCACATTCAGCAAAGTCATTGCTTGTCGAGGAAGATGAAGCCCAGTCCCTCTTGCATCTTATGGAGGGCAAGGGGAAAGAAGTTTAGGATGTTTGAAGTCTGGAGCTAATCCCCAAACATGGTTTTCACTGATTCCTTCTTGTATGGGTTTTATCTACTTTGTCTGTTTTTATTGTTGCTGTTGTTGTTATTGACTTGATTTCTTACATGGTCATTTTTAGGATACTTGTGAACTACAGGAGATAATAATAAGACGGGCTAGTGTTTTGGTGTAAACCATTATAGTATTACTTTTCTTGTTGAAAATATTGAAAAGTATTTGAAATGTTCCCTTTTAGGGAAAAAATAATTAAGAAATAATGGACACTCCTGACTGTTAACCATCAAAAAAAAAAAAAAAAAACCCTTTTTCATAGTAAATTGCATGTTCCATATGCTCAGATTAAACTGGGTTACCAACTTCTTCTGAAGTAACACCTCGGCTCTAGTAAAGTGTTAATCTTTTTCTGAAAACTTTTAAAACGTTTTTGGGAATTTTGGCATATATTTTAAAATGAGAATTTAAGTCATTTTAATGATTTACTTTTTGCTTTAAAAAATTTGTCTTATGATTTAAATCCCTGTTTCCGAGTTGTCATTGTGTCTTAGGAAGAGTTGATGATAATGTTAGCTAGTATCAGATCTTCAATATAATGTATTTTCACAGTTTGAAGCTTATTTTAAGAGACTTATTTAAACAGTCACCTCAGTCAAACCAACAAATAAGTAGTAGACTAAATCAAAACTTGACTCTGGGGAGTTCCCGTTGTGGTACAGTGGAAACAAGTACAACTAGTGTCCTGAGGATGTGGGTTCGATCCCTTGCCTCCTCGCTCAGTGGGTTGGGGATCTGGTATTGCCGTGAGCTGTGGTAAAGGTCACAGATGTGGCTTGGATCCTGCCTTGCTGCGGCTTTGGTGTAGGCTGGCAGCCGTAGCTCTGATTCGACCCTGGCCTGGGAACTTGCATATTCTGCGGGTGTGGCCCTAAAAAGCAAAAAAAAACCAACGACAACAACAAAAGACTTGACTCTGGAATCTCTTGTTGGATTTGCTCACTTGTTATTAGTGTAAATTATTTTATGTAGAGTTTAATTGAAGCTCCAGTTTCCTCCTGGGAATTTTTCTCTACTGGTAGGTGTACATATATCCCGTTTGTTTTGGCAGTGATCCAAAACTTTAATATCTAAAGAATTTCCACTCTAGAGGGTTTTCACTGGGGTGCAGCAGAAATGAATCTGACTAGTGTCTATGAGGATGCGGGTTCAATCCCTGACCCCACTCATTGGGTTAAGGATCCGGCGTTGCCGTGAGTTGTGGTGTAGGTCGCAGATGTGGCTTGGATCCCTCATTGCTGTGACTGTGGTGTAGGCCGGCAGCTGCAGCTCTGATTTGACCCTTAGCCTGGGAACTTCCATATGTCGCAGGTGCGGCCCTAAAAAACAAACAAACAAAAAGAATTTCCACCTTAAGTAATTTTTTAAACTGTCAGGTTTTTTAAACCTCAAAAACACTTTGCTTTTGCATAATGTATTTTTCTTAAAATATGAGGGGAGAGGTTCCTCAGTGGCCTGGCAGTTAAGGATCTGGTATTGTCACTGCTGTGACTCAGGTTCAGTCCCTGGCCTAGGAATTTTTATATGTTGCAGGTGCCGGCAAAAAACAATTTTATTTGTGTGTGTGTGTGTGTGTGTGTGCATGTGTGTAATATGGAAATATTACTTAAAGCAGACAGTATGTAATGTCAGATATGGTCATTGTTGTTTACCTTTTTGTTTTTGCTTCTAGACTAATAGATTTTTGGATAAGGTTGATAGGAGAATACATACAGTTAAGTATTTTAAAGTACAAATAAACTCTGGAATGACTGGTTTTAAGTTCTAACATTTAGTTGTGGGACTTGGGGCAAGTTTTTCCTAATATAAGTCTCTGTTTATCTATAAAATGTGGATTGATAATAGCACCTGCTTTTTGAATGGTCGTAAAGAAATGAGATAATCAAGTTAAAGGATTTAGCACAGCACTGGGTGCATATGAAGTGCCAGAACTACACCATGGAGAAACACTTCTGAAACAGTAGAGTAAAATCTAACAAAGATCTCTGCAGAAACAATGAAAACACTGGCAAAAATTGTCCAAATTGTCTAAACACTTGCAAAAATTCAAGGAGCTTGGCTCCTTGAAGGAAAATGGCTTAAGAACAGTGAACTTTGTAAATTTTTAGCTTGTTCTGTTCCCATCCCTCTCTCCACAGTAGTCTTGAAAAACAGCAGTTACAGTTATGGTAACTGAAAAACAGGGGCCCAACAGCCACTAGAAGAAACTTAATGACTTTGGAGCTTCCCCAAAGTGTCATCACTAGAGAATTGTCACTATTTTACCTGTATGGCAGTTCCTTACAAAGCTCCGTTTCTGGGACTTGTCTTTGTTTGACCTGACTTGCTCAGTGCAAAATTTCTATCCCTTGGGTCTTTGTTGAAAATAATCAGTGGTAATTTTTTTTTACCATTGCAGCTTCCCGAGGTTGTGATACCCCTGCAGTAACAAGAGGCTGACCAAAAAACTTAAAAGGAAAAATCAGGCAACGAGATATTTATAAGGAGCTTTGAAAAGTTCCATTATATTCATGAAAATCTAGAAGGCCACAAGCATGTGCAGGGCTATGCATATGTCCAGCAAAGACCTTAGACGTCCCTAACCTCACCTCTGACCAACCTTGATGTTCTACACATCAAAAGTTTAGGCAGCCAGAAGAAGAAGAAAAGATTAATTGGCATTCATCAAAAGTAGAAGCTTTTGTGCTTCAAAGGACACCAACAAGAAATGAAAAGACAATAGAAGGAGAGAAAATATCTGTAAATGATGTATCTGATAAAGATCTTATATCCAGAATATATAAAGAACCGATACAATCCAATAATAAATGGAAAAATAACCCAATTTAAAAATAGGCCAAGGATTTGAATAGACGTTTCTCCAAAGAAGATATACATGGGCCAATAAGGAGATGAAAGATGTTCACCATTATTAGTCATTAGAGAAATTTAAACTACTTTATACCCACTAAGGTGGCTATAATAAAAAAGATGGATAATAACAGTTGTTGAAGGGATGTGGAAACATTTAATTATGATACATTGCTAGTGGGGATGCAAAACCGTGCAGCCCCTTTGCAAAAGAATTTCCTCGAAAAGTTAAACATAAAGTTACCATCTGACACTTCTAGTTTTGGGTATATACTCAAGGGAATTGAAAACATAAAAAATGTGCACACAAATGTTCAAAGCAGCCTTGTTCATGGTAGTCAAAAAATAGAAACAATGCACATGTCTATCAGTTTAGGAATGGATAAGCCAAATGTGGTATATCCATACAATTCAGCCACAAAAAAGAATGAAGTACTGATCGTATGCCACATTATAGATGAGCCTTGGAAATATCATGCTTCATGAAAAAAAGCCAAAGACAAAAGGCCTCATATTGTTTGATACCATTTATATGAAGTTTCCAGAGTAGGAAACTCCATAGAAACTGGAAGATTATTGGTTTACAGGGCCTAGAGAGAGGGGAATGAGGAGTGACTGCTAACGGGCAGAGGGTTTCTTATTGGCATAGTAAAAATGTTCTGAAATTAGAAAGTGGGGCTGATTGCCCAACCCAGTGAATATACTAAGAAAAAACCCCAGTGAATTGTCTACTTAAATGGGTGAATTTTATGGTATGTGAATTATATCTCAATAAAGCTGTTATTAAAAGCAAACAGTCCCTACAGTGTTCCATTTAAATGGGTCACCTGGTATTGGAAAATAAAATCACTCCAGAGTTTTCCTGCCTCACTGGCAACTCTATAGTGTTTGCAGTTGTTTTTTAAAGAACTGTCAGAAGGCTGGAATTCCATTTGTAGAGTTGTTTTCCTAGCCAGAGGTGCATGACTACTTTTCAGTTATACAAAGTTTAGTCAAAGCTACATATAAGGAAAAATTGCCTAGAATTAGCCAAACTGAGATTATTTCACTGTCTTTATAGAAAGTCTTACTTCATTTACAATCATACTTTTAAGCCTTCTTTGGATGATGAAGTCCTCTTTTTTTTTTTTTTTTTTTTCATTACTTCATCGTCAGTTATTCTTCTTGGTGCTTTTCTGTGCACCCTTTGAATTTAAATAGTTGAATTCAAAATGGACTAAGCTTGTTATGAAGTGTTACTATTTTTTACAACTGAATTTTGAAATAGAATGAGTTCAGATCTTACTAGCTGTAAAATTTTATTGAATTACTTTCACATTTTGATCAAGTTGAGTATATCTTAATATGAGCAAGATCCTATTGTCTATTTTTTATAGTTTTTCATTTTGCATCAGTGTAGTCGGTTTTAACCCGCTCTGTTCTTAGCTTGCAGAACACAAAGAAGTACGGCATACCTACAGTCTGGAGTCCCTTTGCCACTGTCCTTTTTACGAGGAAGCCATGCATTTAGTTGAAGAAGGAAAAATTTACTCAAGAGTGCTTAGGTACTATGCTTATGTTTATGAAAACTATTAAGATGCTATTGCTATGTTTGATATTTATTAAAAATGTTTATGAGAATAAGGGAAATATGTTTTTAGGCTCAAAAAATTTTTTTACATGCTTTGTCAGTATTGAAAAGACATGACGTGTTTTTTATTAAGGTCCTGAGGTTAAGCCTTATTTGAGTCCAAATTTTACAGTAGGCTTGATCTTAAATGCACTTTAACAGTTGTCTCCCTGTTTATTACTTAGAACTGAAATGTTGGAGTGCCTAGGAGACAGTGATTTTCTTGCCAAACTTCACTGTATTCGACAGGCTTTTCAGGTATTTTTTTTTAACATTAAGTGACTTCACTCAGCCACTCATCCCCACCCTCATGCTGTAGAGTCCAGCTGCATATAAACAGACTGCTCTTTGCTCTTTATTATCCTATTCCTAATGGCAAATAAGTCCACTAAGTTTATTTTTCCTGCCTCCTGTCTCTCTTCATTTGTCATCCTCTCCTATAACTTCCCATATCTATCACATTTTGTCAGGGTAGGATATTTTGATGCTAGAGATGTATGTGTACAAATGGCTACTTAAAATATAAATCCTCTTTCTTATTATCTATTAGTTTGTGTTCTAGCACATTTTTCATTTGAATTATTTGTGAAATCATTGATTTCCTAAAATGAAAAAGGCTATTTAATAAAAATGTCTTTATTTTTTGATGTTTTGGAGCTATATAATATTTATTTTGATTTTCTAATATTAATTGAATAGAATTTAAATTCAGATTTGTCTTCCTTTAATCTTTTTTTTTATCATAGGTTCAAGAGCTCTGTGTCCATTCAAGTTAATTATAGGTCTCTTTTTTTCTTTGTTTGGGGTGGATTTTTTTTTTTCAGGTAATTCTTTCAGAATCAGCCAACAGGATCTTCCTTGCTGAAAGTGGGAGGAAAATTTTATCAGCGTTAATTGTAAAAGCACGAAAGGTAAACTTTTCCGTTGGCAAGTTTTTTTATTGTTGTTTCAGTGGAACCAAAGGTTAAAATACATTGAATTTTGAATAGAATAAAATTTTGTTTATTTTTTTGTTTTGCTTTGCTTTTTAGGCTGCACCTGCAGCATATGGAAGTTCCCAGGCTAGGAGTCGAATTGGAGCAGCAGCTGCAGGCCTATACCACATTCATAGCAATGCGGGATCCGAGCTGCATCTGTGACTTACACCACAGCTCACGGCAGCACTGGATCCTTCACCCACTGAATGAGGCCAGGGATTAAACCTGCATCCTCATGGATACTAGTCAGGTTCTTTAACCCGCTGAGCCACCAAGGAGAACTCTAAAATATAGTTGTAGATAGTTAACGAGTTTCACATATTAAAAATAAATAACCCAGGAGTCCCCATCATGGCTCAGTGGTAATGAGCACAACCAGTATCCACGAGGTTATCCATGTTTATGGAGTTGCAGTGAACTGTGGTGTAGGTCTCAGATATGGCTCGGATTCTGCATTGCTGTGGCCGTGGCATAGGCCAGTAGCTGCAGCTCCAGTTAAACCCCTAGCCTGGGAACTTCCATGTGCTGCAGGTGCAGCCCTAAAAAAAAAAAGACAAAAAAATAAAAATAAAAACAAAAAAATAGATAACCCAAAGAGCATTGATTTCTACTTGGGTTGATTTATTTTCTGTGTATAAAGTTCACACTGTTTTTGGTCAAGTTGAGAAATTATTCCCAATTTGCTATACAATATGTGAACATAATGGTGAGAGTTATCATTAGATCTGCTATAGGCCACCACTATTGTTATTTCTGATACCTCTTCTCTTACGTCCTTCAATCCCGTTCGGTAAGAAGTTTCCAGGAACTAGTGTAGCTCTCAGAAATCTGGAAATACAAACTGAGCTTCCTCTTACTTATCATCATGGGACTGAATGGGGCAGAAGCAATGGCAAGAACCTTAAGATTGTAAGGAACCATTTTCCTTTATGTGTAGAATGTGTCTGGATGATGAAAAAAAACCTCAAAACAGGCTTTCCTTAAGGCATTTGAACATGAGGGTTTTCAGACTCGATCCGTTTAAACCTTAGTTTCCATGTCTGTATAATAGAATTATGTTTATGGTACCCTATTTTAGAGTGTTCTTATGATGATTAAAGGAAAAGTATAATTTTAAAGTGTAAAATAAATATAGGGTGATATTGCAGTTCCCTTCGTGGCTCAGCAGTTGGTTAATGAACCCAACTAGGATCCATGAGTATTCGGGTTCCATCCTTGGCCTCGCTCAGTGGGTTAAGGATCTGGTGTTGCTGTGAGCTGTGGTGTAGGTCACAGATGAGGCTTGGATCCCGAGTTGCTGTAGCTGTGGCGTAGACCAGAGGCTACAGCTCTGATTGGACCCCTAACCTCCATATGCTATGAGTGCAGCCCTAAAATAGCAAAAAAAAAAAAAAATATATATATATATATATATATATGTATATGTATATACACACACATACATACACATACACACGGTGATGTTAATTACTTGCAATTCACAATGTAAATCTTATGTTGCTTTCTTGGCCTTTCAGAGACAAACCCACTGATTTGAACTAGAGTTTCTCCAAAAGGAATAGAACTGCATTGAAAGTATCACACAGTATCTGCTGTCCTGAGTTTTCATTTCAAGGACTGACCTAAATAGGCATACATGTTTGAGTAGTAAGCAGTTTGCTTATGACATTTGACTTATATTTTCTTAGTCTTCTTTAAAATGTTGGACCAACAAAATATTAAATGAATATGGCATACCTAATGGAATGGTTACTAATAGAATGAAAATTTAACAAACTTGCTTAAAGAGTAACTTATTTACTCTGTAGGCTTGAGCCTTGTTAAAAAGTTGAGTTTAGCACTAAAGTATGTTTTCTTCTGCAGAATCCAAAGAAGTTTGAAGATGTTTTTGATGAAATGATCTATTTTTTAGAGCAGACTGATCACTGGGATAGTACTGAAATGGAACTTGCTGCTAGAGGAGTAAGTTCGCATTTTTATAATATTTATCCTGTTTAGTTATTTACACATAATATTTACATAGTTCGAGGCCACTGTTTCCTTGTCTTTGTTTAATGACAGTAAAACCAGTTTGTGGTGGTGGTTATGACAAAGTCATGAACAATAGCAACCATATTCTTTTACTTCGGGGCAGCAGTTGAAAGTAATATTTTTTAGAAAGCCCTTCATTCATTCCTTTCTTCCTTCTTTCCTTCTAAAAGTCAAAGAACAGGTGCTAGCAGGATGGTAATGGTAGCCTGTGCAAGGATGGTTTCAGATTGGACAATAGTAGCTCAGTGGGGCCAGGGGATTGGCTACATACACAGGATCAAACAAATAATTAAATAGGTTGAGAACAGTCAGAGCCAAATTTCTCGCTGTCAGAAGGGAAGTATAAAAAGCCAGGATTAGAACTGGAGCTGTCAGTGTGAATTCATAGTTTACAATTTAGATAGATAGATACAAGAAAAAATATAAGGGTTTTCATATACGTAAACATACATAAACTTCCTAGCTCTATTCACTGAGAGGGTCTGGGAACAGCAACACCTCAAAAGAAAAATTATCCCAGGGAGTTCCCATTGTGATTCAGTGGGTTAAGAACCCAGCGTAGTCTCTGTGAGGATGCAGGTTAGATACTTGGTCTTGCTCAGTGGGTTAAGGATCCAGTGTTGCTGTGAGCTGTGGCTTAGGCCGCACATTTGCCTCTGATTTGACCGCTAGCCCGGGAACTTCCATATGCTGCAGGTGCAGCTATAGAAAGGAAAAGAAAAAGAAAAAAACTATTCCTTAGAACATAGATCTTGGCTTCCAAGTACCACTGTCTTCTAGAAGGAAATAGGACTCCTTGGAAAAATGGCTGATTCCAGCACTGAGATAGGGAAAGTGCATAATGAGCCTGGAATATTTTGTTGTAATAGAAGCTTAAAGAATGAATTTGCAAGTGGCTGAAAAGCTTTCTAGGCAGAGAAAACAGTTGATGCCAAAACATAGAGGCATTGTCTTTCCTTGTCTGGTGCTCCCTCACTCAGTGAAGAGACCAGTATGCATTCAGTTGTACAGGCCCGAACCCTGGGACTCATCCTTTACACCTCCTTGGTCCTCACTGACTTGATCATATTCATGTCTAAGCTTTGCCAGTTTAACTCCCAAATCCCTTTCAGTTTCTTTACCTTTTCTTTTTCCTTTCTTCCTTCCTTCCTTTCTTTTGCTTTTTAGGGCTGCATGTGTGGCATATGGAAGTTCCCAAGCTGGGGGTCGAATTGGAGCTACAGCTGCCAGCCTACCCCACAGCCACAGCAACTTGGGATCCAGGCTGCATCTGTGAGCGACCTACACCACAGCTCACGGCAACACTGGATCCCTGACCCACTGAGCGAGGCCAGGGATCGAACCCAAAACCTCATGGATACTAGTCGAATCATTTCTGCTGCACCACAACGGGAACTCCTCTTCACCTTTTCTCATATGCCCGTCCCATCGAAGTCTAAGTAACTCTTGTGCTTCCTTGGACTTTCTCAGGGCTTTTGCATTCCCTGATTCCTTGCCTGTTCCTCCTCCTCTTGCATCATTCTTGCTTCTCTGTTCTGCACTCCACATTGCTACCAAAACAGTCTTTAAAACATACCAATCAGAATACTACTCAGCCATAAAAAAGAATGAAATCTTGCCATTTGTGATGACATGGATGGACCTAGAGGGTATTATGTTAAGTGAGATGTCAGAGAAGGACATGCTGCACGATTTCACTTACATGTGAAACCTAAAAAATCAAGCAAATGAATAAACATAACTAAACGGACACAGAGTCATGGATACAGAGAATAGGCAGATGGTCAACAGAGGGGAGGGAGGCAGGGGGAGGAAAAAAGTAAGTGAGAGAGATTGAAGTATAAACTTTCAGGTATCCAATAAATGAGCCACAGGTATGAAATGCACAGTGTGGGGAATATAGTCAATAATGATGTAATGTCTTTGTATGGTGACAGATATAACTATACTTGCATTGATCATTTTGAAATGTATGAAAATATCAAATCACTGTGTGTTATATACCAGGAACTAACACAGCGTAGGTCAATTGTACTTCAAAAACAAACAAACAAATTCACAGATAAAGAGATCAGATTTGTGGTTACCAGAGGACACAGGGGGTCAAGGGAGGGGGAAATTAGATGAAGGTGGTCAAAAAATGCTCACAGAGGGAGTTCCCGTCATGGCACAGTGGTTAACGAATCCGACTAGGAACCATGAGGTTGTGGGTTCGGTCCCTGCCCTTGCTCAGTGGGTTAACGATCCAGTGTTGCCGTGAGCTGTGGTGTAGGTTGCAGACGCGGCTCGGATCCTTTGTTGCTGTGGCTTTGGCATAGACCGGTGGCTATGACTCCGATTGGACCCCTAGCCTGGGAACCTCCATATGCTGCGGGAGCGGTCCAAAGAAATAGCAAAAAGACAAAAAAAAAAAAAAAAACTCACAGACTTCCACTTATAAGATAAATTGGAGTTCCCGCTGTGGCGCAGTAGGTTAGTAATCCACCTTGTCTTTGTGGTGGTGCCGGTATGATCCTTGCCTGATTCGGTGGGTTAAGGATTTGGCACTGCCGCAGCTGTGAGCAGCTTCGATTCAGTCCCTGACCTGGGACCTTCCACGTGCCATGGAGGTGACTGAAAAAGAAAAAAGAAAAAAAAAAAAAGATAAATACTAGAGATATGCTGTACCGCATGTTAAAGGTAATCAACACTGCTTTGTAATGTACATGAAAGTTGTTCAGAGAGTTCTCATCACAAGGAAAAATATTTTTTCAAATTCTTTAATGTTCCATCTGTATGAGGTGATGTTCACTAAACTTAAAATTATTTCATGACGTGTGTGTCAGGTCATGTTGTATATCTTATGCTGTCTGTCAATTATATCTCATTAAAACTGAAAGGAGAAATAAAATAATTCACAAGGAACTGAAGATAAAAATCAGATCTGATCATTCATCTCCCCTGTACCACTATTCCCAGAATACTGTGAGGATAAATCCAAAGTCACCAATTAACACAGGCCGTAAACTCTGTGGGCGCTGGCTCTGTCTCACTGCTGGGTGCTCGCATCTAGGCCCTCTGCCGTAGAGAGCTTCAGCACACTCTCAGCGGTCGGCTCTGTCTCAGCACCGCTGGGTTCTCTCTTCCCCTCAAGTCCTTGACAAGGTGCTTCCTGTAGCTGTCTTGCCTCACCCCCTGAAAAAAGCCCTCACTGACCTTCAGTCTGAATGAGAAGCTTCATCATAAGTTTTCACAGTACCCTGCACTTTTTCCTTTCTGTGTTTACCACAGTTTTAATCAGGTATTTGTGGAATTCTTTATTACTGTCTGTTTTCCTCACTACACCTACATCTAGTTTGCTTAATGTAGCAGCCTGAGCACCTGGTACAGCATATTGCACCATACAGGATATGCATGAATGAAAGAGCAAGGGATTCATGATGTGGTGATAAAGACAGGCAGGTACACCAGTGACTAAATGACAAAGCAGAGGATGCCAGAAGACCCCTAGACCAGAATGGAGGGGAAGATTAATTTCACCTGATGGGATCTAGGAAGGAACAGCTGTCATGTGAATTATAATTTTTGATGGTTAGTTGTTTTCACAAGTATCTCTCCTCTTCCTTTTTTTCTGTCATAGATGTAATCTGATTCAACTAAAAACATCCTGCTATTGTAATGTATGAAGTCTGGCTCAGACTTTTTTTCAGCTCTGTGTAATGTTAACTGCTGTTTTAACTCATAATTTAATGCAGGTGAAAAATCTAAATTTTTATGATGTTGTCCTGGATTTTATATTAATGGATTCCTTTGAAGATTTAGAAAACCCACCCACTTCCATACAGAATGTAGTAAACAATCGCTGGCTAAACTCCTCCTTCAAAGAAACTGTAAGTGGTGGTTTACCTTCGTAGTGGTAACTGTTTAAATTTGATGAAAACTAGAACTGGGAAGATGAATAAGATTTATATATAATTGCCTGTAGAACATTATTGGGGAACTGAGCTTATCCTTTGGTACTGGGATCAGATGTATATGATGTATAACATCTTTGTATGAAGTGTCCCTTTTGGCTCTTCTATCGGTCCCTGCCTTGACCTGGAGGACCCAGTGTTTCTTCAGATCTAAAACAACAACAATAACAAATTCAGGTTTCATACTAGTTCAGGCCTGACAAAAAAAATTGTCTGTAACTGAAATGGCTCTGAGGCTAAACTGAAATATAGCAGCTTCAGTAAAAAGACAGTATATATATATTTTTGGAGGAAAACATGGAGATTCTTGTTCCCAAGTACTATCAAAAATTAGGGCAGAGGAGTTCCCGTCATGGCACAGTGGTTAACGAATCCGACTAGGAACCATGAGGTTGCGGGTTCGGTCCCTGCCCTTGCTCAGTGGGTTAACGATCCGGCGTTGCCATGAGCTGTGGTGTAGGTTGCAGACGCGGCTCGGATCCCACGTTGCTGTGGCTCTGGTGTAGGCCGGTGGCTACAGCTCCGATTGGACCCCTAGCCTGGGAACCTCCATATGCCGCAGGGGCGACCCAAGAAATAGCAAAAAAGACCAAAAAAAAAAAGAAAAAAAAAATTAGGGCAGAAAAAGAGTAGGCATGCACAAAGATAAAATCATTTAAACTATATTCTTTACCTCGTTTTTAGTTTCTATTATTTTTCTTACTCATATCGCTAACATTTTTTTTTTTTGGTTGGGCTTAAGTGTGTATCTCGAAGTAGGTGGGATTCATGATGAAGTTCGAATGCTTTTTTAAAATGTTTCAATTAGCTATTTCACAATTATTTTGGAAATTCCTGATACTGCATTTTAAAGCATTTTTAATAAATCCACTCTTCCCTCAAAGTGTGTTTTAACCATAAAGGTTACATATCCCCCATTTCTATAACTGATTTGGGGTAGTGACCTTGATCAAAGTTGGGTCATGCCAGAGTAGGGTCAGATTTCTTCAAGATCCACCTGGGTATTTTTGTCCCTGTCATGGTTGTGTTTCTTACTTCTTTGTTTGAATAAAGCTGTTGGCCCTACTCACAACTATTTCCAGCAATACTATTCTTGAAGAAAAGAATTACTTGTATTATAATTACCAAGTTCATTGGCTACCAGGTTCCTTGGCCCCCAAGCCCAGCCTTTTTCTTTTACTGGCTATTTAATTTTAAAATTAAAAAAATTTTTTTTATATTTACAAATGATAGAAGGAACATGGACTAGTTCTTTTTAGGAGTTAATGTTTTAAACACTTTAGAACTTTGAACTTCTAATAAAAGTCTCTTCTAAATGGAAAGTTTATATAGTTAATAGATTTAAATCTTGCTTTTTCTCCTCTGTAAATGTTTAGGCCGTGGCTTCAAGTTGTTGGTCAGTATTGAAACAGAAAAGGCAACAGATGAAGGTAAAATTCATTATATCTTGGACTTTTTTGTAAAGTAATTTGAGGCTCCTGTAAAAGAAACACCTAAGTCAGTTCTTGGCTGGGGATGGCAGCTCGAAAGCACTGTCCCTCAGGCTGATGAGTGACCTTTTAGAACTGGCTTGGCTTCTCTGTTTGTGAAGTCCTTCTCCCTCTTCCTGAACATTCTCTATAGCTCAGTGTAGAGGCGTGCAGGGAAGTGGGCTAGAGTTAGAAACAGCTCTAACCGGGGCTGTCGTGTTTTGTTTTTCACTTAGTGATATTGTAAGATTTAAAAAATGATTTAATATGGTATATTCCACTTCATGTAATCCAATTGGGAAATGATGATTTGATTCTTACAGCTGCTTTATTCAGCTGAGAGCACCTACCAGAAACATCTCCTGCCCCCATGCTCCACGCCCTCCACCCCTCTTACCCACTGCGTGCTGCTGTCACCAGGCACTCCTGTGCTAATGGGGTAACTCGGAGTGAGACTGCCTAGTTTCAGATGTCACTCACCAGCCATGACCTCAGGCAGGTTGCTTAACCTCTCTCTGCCTTAAGTTTCCTCATCTCTAAAAAAGAGCAGAGTATCTGCCTCATGGTTTTTTTTTAAGGATTATATGTAAAGTGCTAAGAATAGTGCTTGGCATAGTGCATCATGTAAGAGTTGGTTATTTTTATGTTATTATTACTTGCCCACTGACCTGTAGCATTTTATCTTATCCACATTTGTAAGCCTGATCCTTATAACTTTGAAACAAGCGCATTGCCAAGTGTGAGAAGCATAATCCTCACAGCATCTGCAGCAAGTGCTTGTCAAAAACAACTGTGGAGGAGTTCCCTTGTGGCATAGCAGGTTAAGTATCTGGTGTTGTCACTGCAGTGGCTTGGGTTGCTGCTGTGGTGTGGTATTGATCCCTGGCCCAGGAACTTCTAAGTGCCCTGGGCACAACCAAAAATAAAAAAATTTTCTTAAATAATTCTGGACACCATGTAGTTGAGTAACTCTTGTATAAAAGATGTTGTACAACGAAGTATTGTACAACATGGGGAATATGGCCAATATTTTGTAATATCTGTAAATGTAATGTAACCTTTAAAAATTGTATTAAAAATGATTCCAGGGAGTTTCCATTGTGGCATAGCAAATTAAGAACCTGGCATAATATCCATAAGGATGCAGGTTTGATCCTGGCCCTGCTCGTGCATTAGGGATCTGCTGTTGCCCTGAGCTGTGGCTTAGGTTTGCAGACGCGGCTCAGATCTGACATTGCAACTGTGGCGTAGGCCACTTCATAGCACAAATCTCATACCTTAGAGTAGTCTTCTTTCTATATCTATAGAAAGAAGAAACTGGGAAACTCTTTCCTGTACTGGGAATGCCATACTCCATCCCCTGTACTTAAATAAATCTTACTTACTATTGAGTTCAGCTCACACTGTTCCTTGATGAAGCATGACCCTTCTGCTTTGGCCTATGCTAACTTCTTATCTGTCTGAATTCCTAACATAGTTAATATATATAGTTAAGGTAGGTATAGGATTTAGAATTTTAATACATGCAGAACATCTCTTAGACTACAATTAGTGTATCCTTGGTAACTTGTTTGCCTTCACTACCTAGCCATTATGTGGGAATTAGGACAGGTTTTTTGTTGTGTTTTTTTAGGGCCGTACCGATGGCATAAGGAGGTTCCCAGGCTAGGGGTCTAATCAGAGTTACAATTGCCAACCTACGCCACAGCCACAGCAACACCAGATCCAAGCTGCATCTGCGACCTACACCATACTCACAGCAACACCAGATCCTTAACCCAATGATTGGGGCCAGGGATTGAACCCACAACCTCATGGTTCCTAGTCAGATTCGTTTCCACGGTGCCATGACAGGGACTCCTAGGACAGATTTTTTTAACCCCTCTGATGTCTCACTTTTTACATGTTAAACTGATGTTAACACAGCCTACTTTTAAGGAACATGTTATTAAATTAAGTAGAACTGGAATATAGTGGGTATTATCTGGAATATAATGGGTATACATTAAATGGTAACTGCTGCTGTATTTTCAAATTGAAGTTTAAAAGGTATCTTGGAGGCCTATAAAGTAGAAAATAACCCCTCAAAGAAGCTGAATCTTAATGCATACTTATCCCCTGTAGATGCTGTATGATGAGACCCACAGAATGTTATTTAACAAGGGAAATTTAGAAAGTTATTAATAAACTTCCAGAGTTTCTTAAATCACAACAGTAGGTACTACCATTTCACAAGGAGGGGCATTACATAATTAAATGCTTCAATAATATCTGGTTTCTTAACTAAAAGTTAGACTTCTAGTAAGCATGTTTTTGTGCTTAATCATTTAAAATCCATTTTAGTCTTTTTCAAATAATCTGATTGATTGAGTAGAATTTCTTAAATTCTACTGAACTAGTTGAAACCATGGTAGATCTCATTAATCCTAAAAATTATACTACTGAGAAACATTGTAGCATTCTTGTTATTGCTTAGTTATAGCACTGATGTGATTTTTTTTTTATGAGGTAAAAATGCCTTTAAGAATAATTTTTTTAGGAGTTCCCGTCGTGGCACAGCAGAAATGAATCCAACTAGGAACCGTGAGGTTTCAGGTTTGATCCCTGGCTTCGCTCAGTGAGTTAAGGATCCAGCGTTGCTGTGAGCTGTGGTGTTGGTCACAGACGTGGCTCAGATCTGGCATTGGTGTGGCTGTGGTGTAGGCTGGCAGCTACAGCTCTGATTAGACTCCTAACCTGGGAACCTCCATATGCTGTGGGTGTGGCCCTGAAAAGACAAAAAAGAAAAGAAATGTTTTCAGCACATTGAATGTTGGCTAGGATATGAAATCTACATAAAGCATTCTGTGGCTCTGAAAGTTACTTGTAGGTTTATTAACTGTCTTACTAGGCTGGATAATTATTGACCTTTGGTCTGTCTTCCAAAAAAAGCTGGTCATATGATGAATAGCATGCAAATGCAAGAAAGTAAAAATAGGAGTTCCCGTTGTGGTGCAGTAGAAGCAAATCCGACCAGTATCCATGAGGATGCAGGTTCGATCCCTGGCCTTGCTCAGTGGGTCAGGGATCCAGCTTTGCTATAAGCTGTGGCATAGGTCACAGACACTGCTTGGATCCGTCATTGCTGTGGCTGTGGTGTAGGCTGGCAGCCACAGCTCTGATTCAACCCCTAGCCTGAGAACTTCCATATGCTGTGGGTGCAGACCTGAAACGCACAAAAAAAAAAAAAAAAAAAAAAAAAGAAGGGAAAAATAACTTGATTCTCCTTTATTTCCCAACAGATCCCAGATGGATTTTTTGCCCATTTTTATGCCATTTGTGAGCACATCAGCCCAGTCCTAGCCTGGGGCTTTTTGGGTCCTAGAAATTCTCTGTATGATTTGTGTTGCTTCTTTAAGGTATTTCCAGTTATCGAATCATTTCTTTTTTCTAAATTGTAAAATGAATAAGATTTTATTCTGTTTATTTTTGCCTTTGTAGAAGAAAGAAGCTTATCTAATGTTGTAAAGTTAGGAAAGTCACCAGGTGCCAGTGGAACCGCCTTAAGTAGCTTTGGTGCTTTATCCTGGAGAAGATTCAGCAAGTCTGTCCACCTTAATCAGCTCCTTCTGTAATGGATACTTGTTCTCATATGTGTTATAATGTTAAACAAGTTGCTATAGACCGTTCTTCATGCCCGCACACTTTTTGAAATTTATAAAACAAGTAATATCTGTCTCTATTGCACATGTGGCAATTTAGAAATAAGTTATGGCGCAAGGTAATAGGAATGATAAAATCCCAGCTGTGAGAAATAAGATGGAAGTTTAAAAATGGTGTCTCAGTGTCAGCAGTTTAAGTTTACTCAGATACAAGTTGTAGCTCATTGCCGAATTTTCTGCCTGGCACAGTGCCAAGAAAAGTCTCACTGTTTAATAGTCCTGAATTTAGGCTGAGTTTCAAGGAGCACAGAAAATAAACATAATCAAATGTGAACTAGAAAGTTTTTGATGTTGAAAGTTTAGATGTTTCACTATACCCTTCATTAAAAAATTAAATTATTTTATTTATGTGCTGTTAAGGTAGTATTTATGTAAATGGCTTGGGAAGTGTTTATTTTACTGTCATTGAAAATTCATTAGTTTTAGATGAGTTTACCTCTCAGATGAAAGGTTAAGTGGGAAAAGTTTGGACTGGGAATGAAGTCTGCCATTAATGAGCAGTCTGACTGGGCAAATCAAGCTTTGTCCTCCTTTAAATCATCTGTAAAATGAAGGACTTGACAGTTTGATTGCCAGTGACCCTTCCAGATATAAAACCTAGTGAAATCTATGAAGTGCCTTCTTAGTATTTCTTAACATTTGACTTCTCTAGGATAGAAATTAAATATTTCTAGTTTTTGTTCTTTGGAATTACTTTTTTTTTTCCTATCATGACGTAACATCCTGAGGCTTACTACTTAGTAGTGTACAACTTGCTTAAGTTTCAGCATAAGCATTAAGCTACTGAAATGAAATATCCTTCACGATCTTCCACTTGAGACCTGAAATTACTTTTAATTTTTTTGTGTCTTAGCTTTTTTTTTTTACAGAAATATATGCATTTGAAATTTGTAAGTTACAATTATTGGAAATAGTTTACCCTTCTATAGTAAAGTAGTGATAGTGCTGAGGTAACGCTGGAAACTTCAATTAGTGGGAAAGGACTAATAGCCCCTTGCAGTTATACAGTGCTTTAGGCATTTTCCATAGATTTTTTTTTCTTGATCATTACATCAGACCTGAGGAGTAAAAATGACAAGTAGTTTTATCCCTTATTTTATAGAAAAATAAAATGAGACCCCAAAAATGTTTAATCCTTTTCCAGTAAGATAGGAAGTTAATAGTGGAACCGGCCCCTAATTAAATATCTGGTACCGTAGTAGTAACTATTTCAATGTAATATAATTTTGTTCTAATAAGTGCCAATTTGTTTTGTTCTCATTTTCCAGAACCAAGTTCTTTTCTTTCTCAAAGACATCTTTGATTTTGAGAAGGTGCGCTATTCCAGTATAGAGACTTTGGCCGAAGACCTCATGCAGTTACTCATTCGCCGCACTGAGCTTTTAATGGCCTATCTTGGAGCCGATGCCCTGAGGCATACGAGTAGCTGTATAAGTAGTCATGGTCCTGTTATGCCCAGCAGCCTTTTGGAAGCCAAAGTACAATAAGGACCTTAAAAACCAGACAATTTGTGTGTGCTATGAAATACCTTGAAAGGTAACTATTGATTTCGTACCATGTATTACACAGAACTGGTGGCTATGGACTCAGGGAGGAAAAAAAAAGAGTCTAGTAAAGAAGGAGTGATTGTACTGTACTTGCACAGCAGTTCTGTCCTTGGATCCCTGTGTAGTGTGTCCAAAGCGTCTCTTTACAATCCTTAGGTAATAATTATTGTAAAATGTTGTGTATTTTACAGAACTACTGCGTGAATTGAAACCAGTGCTTTGGAGTTAATTGATTTGTCATTTTGAAGCTATATGAAATGTCCAGTTTCATGCTCACAAGCTTTGTTTTTATGCTTTGCACCTCGAAGATACATACTTTAGCCAAGACTTTTATGTCCCACATATGCAAGAATATATTATTCCTAGTGTCAACAAACTTTGCCTGAAAATGTGTTTTTAATTGTAACGTTATTCACTGTTTAATCAGGTTTAGGCAGTAGTGGTGTTTAATATGTACTGCTTACATTATTGCTTGTGCATTTGCTTAAGTATTTGAATCAAAGAAATTGTAGTGGCCTAGTATCATTATAAGACATTTAAATGAATTGCCACCGAGAAGATGAAAAGTTATAAGTTTATATTAGATTTATTACAGTTTCCAAAATATATTACTGTTGGTCCTGTGTGTTACAATAGATAAAATGAAGAAATTTCTGTTATCTTGGTATAGGTTAGAGCATTTTCCTTGAATAAATATTGATGGAAAATATAACATTTATTAACTATGATAGGAGATTAAAATTTTTCCCGTGTATTTTGACACTGTCTCCCCAAATCTGAAGGTACTAATGTTGATATAGTACAATAATTTCTTTCTTCTCCTTCTACACAACTGGCTTTTAGTTATTTCTGCAGAGGAACTTAACACACTGAGAATTTGTCATACCCATATTTTTAAAATATTCATACTTTGACTCGTAGAGTAAGTTTTAAAGAAGGGTTTTTTTCCCCCTGAATATAGAGTAAAATATTTTTAATGGTATGGAGTATATTTCCTGTCCTTTATGGTGGATATATGAACAAATGGGTTGTTCATATGAGTAAGATTTTTCAGAGTATATTAGATACTTCGAGAGTTGTATTAATTTTGTGTCTAAATCGTATACCACTTATTTAGAGTGGCTGACTCAGTATATCAATGGATTGGATTTGTTGATTTTGCTCCTAAAGTGAGCTTTATCATTTTAGGAGTGTTACCCAGAAGGATATAAGATATATTTTTTGAAAAATGCATTTTTAGATTAAAGTGCCTAATTTCTGGTTAATGAATGGAAAATGAAAAGTGAAGAAAGAGGCATAATCTTTTAAGGTTTTAAGTTTGTGTGTGTGCCACATTTATGTAATATTAGTTACAAAATGGGAGATTCAGAATCTTTATGTTTGCATGTGCTGTGTTCCATAATGTGTAGGTTATAGCATTAAACAATATGAAATATTACTCTAATATTTTTCGAGTATGTAGCTCCTTGACTTTTTTTACATATATTCTTAATTTACATTTGGCTGTTCATAATTCTTAGTAATGGCAGAAGAGTATTTTTAAAAGTATCAAAACTTAAAATTCCATTATGTAATATTTTTGTTTTTAATTTATATGCTGTATTTTAGCTTCTTGTTGAGATACCATTGGCCTTGAATGATTCACACACATGCACACATGTGTGCACACACCCAATCCCATTACTGTGTAAGCAAGGCAGTTATTGCTTATGTTAATTTTCTTGTTGAGGGGGGCTAAATGTTTTAAGCTGCGGTTTTATAAACAAAGCTATAAGTAAACTTAAATCCCTTTTTTATTTGAGGAAGCTATTGTTTGAAATGTATTTTGAGGAATTGCACTATTTAATAATGCTGCTACTGCCTGAAATAACCCCAGGGAATTTATTTGATCACTTAAGATGAATGGCTTTCCAGAAGGTTTTTTTATAATTTTTTTCTTCTTTTTCACACTTCACCTTAATAAAAGAGAAATTTCCCTTATTTAAAAGGTTGGTTTGTCAGTGCCTGAGTTTGATTAGTTTCTGATCAGTTCAGAAGCTACTACCTTAGTAAGACGCTTTCTTTGTGGCTTTGGACGAAAGAGGTAAGAATGACTAAATAGGAGTTCCCGTTGTGGCTCAGTGGTTAACGAATCTGACTAGGAACCATGAGGTTGCGGGTTCGGTCCCTGCCCTTGCTCAGTGGGTTAAGGATCCGGCGTTGCCTTGAGCTATGGTGTAGGTTGCAGACGCGGCTCGGATCCTGCGTTGCTGTGGCTCTGGCATAGGCCAGCAGCTACAGCTGTGATTCGACCCCTAGCCTGGGAATCTCCATATGCTGTGAGGGTAGCCCAAGAAATGGCAAAAAGACAAAAAGACAAAAAAAAAAAAAAGAATGACTGTATAAACTTGCAGGGTAATAGGTATAGGAAAAAAGCTTTCTACTGTAAGGGAAGAAACTTGACTTTGCTAAAGAAACATCTCTTAAAAATGTTTCTGACTGCTAAAGTACTTCAAATGTATGTACCAATTTCAGTTTGCCTTGAAATTGGGTTGAACAGCTGAAACCATGTTTTAAAAAATTAAAAAGCTAATAAACTAGTAAGCTAGTCTAGAGCCTTTTAGGATAAAACCCTGTTTAACACTTACTCATGGTAGTATCACCAAAAATTGCCTTTGCCACATGAGTCCTGCCATCTGTTTCCCTATCTAAATTATAAGAAGGCCTTGAATTAGTCATGAGAAAATGGATTTTTTCACTCCTCTGTTCTGGAAGAAAAAAGATAAGTGTTCAGTTGATTTATATTTGATGATTTTTTTTTCTATTTTGGTTTCTTCACATCTTTGTTCAACCAAAAGTCTAGTTATTTCTTCTTGAAGGCTTCCGATATGTTTAATTAAATGTCAAATGAGATTCTTTTTAAAAGAGGAGTCAAGTTTTCCAAACTGTTGCAGTCAGCTCCAGAGAACTTTTCCTCTCTCATAAAGAAGTTTGTTTATTTTTTGTTTGTTTGTTTTTGGCACTTTTGGAAGTTCCTGGGCCAGGGATCAAAGCCATGCCATAGCAGTGATAACATCAGATGCCTAATCCACTGAGCTACCAGGGAACTCCAAAGTACTTTTTATTTGCATCCATTTATTATGGTTCCATTAATTTATTGAATTACCTGACTTTATAAAAAACATTTTCAAATTTTTTCTTGCCTTAAGATATAACATTTTCTACTTAAATGATTACCTAAGGAGTGATTCTTTACATTACAAGAGATTTCTTTAGTTTATCATACCTTTAAACCTATGAGAGAAGAATGCCAAAGTAACATTTAATATACTTCTCTGTGACTTTTCATAATCAGAAATTTTAAATTATATTCACAACATAATTTGCTTTTATTTTAATGTGAACACGTATTAGGAAATTATTTAGAATTTACCTTTCAAAGTGATTATAAGAATTAGGCTGAATTAAAATCTCTTTTTGTTTGGATTAATCAAATTTAGAAATATATATGTGAGACTATGAATTTATGTAATCTGTGAGTAACGGAAATAAGGGTATCCTTTCTTTGTTTCTAATGATTGTTACTGTTTTGTTTAGGTTTGAGAACAACTATGTATTAGCTTTACTTGGCTGATGTCGGTAAATGTGTCTATTTCCTAAATGTAAGGACTGCACTTATTAATTTATGTAAACGTGAAACACTACAGTAGCAGAAAAAAATAACATCAGCACTTTAGCCAAAATATGCACTGTAACATGGATGTATTTCTACTACTGCCAAATAAAAAAGCAATGGTACTTCTTGCTGATGTATTGAATATACAATGTTTATATATGTTCCCAAGGTCACACTTGTCTCCTCAGACCTTACCCTTTGGGAGCCTTTGGTTTCCATAAGACCCCATATACAGGCATGGAGAACACAGACAGCTGCAGAAGTATTGAAATCAAGTGTAAAAGTATGTTTTCTTTATATACTAAGAGAGAAAACAGTTTTTTGATACGAATAAAGTGGAAGTACTTGTGTTTTTATTTTTTTATTTTTATTTATTTTTTTATTTTCCCACTGTACAGCAAGGGGGTCAGGTTATCCTTACATGTGTACATTACAATTACATTTTTCCCCCACTTGTGTTTTGTTTAACCTTTTTTTTTAAGAGCCGCACCTGTGGCACATGGAAGTTCCCAGGCTAGGGGTCAAATCAGAGCTGTAGCTGCAGGCCTACGTCAAGCCACAGCAACGTCAGATCCAAGCTGCATCTTCCACCTGTGCCTTAGCTTTTTTGGCAATGCCGGATCCTTAACCCACTGAGCGAGGACAGAGATTGAAAGCATCCTCATGGATACCAGTTGGATTTGTAACCCCCTGAGCCATAGCAGGAACTCCTTTAATTAATAATTTAAATTGTTTCAGTTAAAACTGCCATCAAACACAATGTAAGTTTATCATAGTGATGTACATGCATGCATCCCTATTCAGACATGGCCCTTGTCCACCACTTCTTGGTAAGGGTTCAGATACAAATAGTTGAAAAGGGTTCTGTTTGTTTGTCTTTTTCTAGGGCCGCACCTGAGGCATATGGAGGTTCCCAGGCTAGGGGTTTAATCGGAGCTATAGCTGCCGGCCTATGCCAGAACCACAGCAACGCCAGATCCGAGCCAAATCTGTGACCTACACCACAGCTCATGGCAACGCCGGATCCTTAACCCACTGAGCGAGGTCAGGGATCAAACCCGCAACCTCATGGTTCCTAGTCTGATTTGTTACCCACTGGGCCACTATGGGAACTCCAGGAGAAGGGTTTTAACTAGATATAAAAATGCTATTCTTTATGTGGAACTTTTCATGAAAAGGTTTATTTTAGAATAATTCAACATGTACAGTATAGATAAATATATTTTTAAACTATTAACATAAACTTAAGTATGTTACCTAAGCAAAGTGAGTTAAATCTTTTCCTAGCAAGGACGGAGGGATGGAGATGGAATGGGAAACTAGATCTACATCTCAGGGTCATCTTCTGTTTTCTTTGCCATCTGCCATCCTCTTTGTCTCATGCCATCCTCCTTTATTTTTTCTGGCTGCGGCTGCAGCATGTCAAGTTTGTTTCCTAGGTCAGGGATCAAACCCACACTGCAGCAGCTACATGAGCCACAGCACTGACAGTGCCAGATCCCCAACCTGCTGAGCCACCAGGGAACGCCTCATGCCATCCTCTTTGACCCTGCTATGTGAACTTAATATTTTGCACTTCCAACATATCTCTCTGAATGTTTATGTTTGTTTAAAATACCTCTCTACAGGAATTCCCATCGTGGCTCAGCGGGTTAAGAACCTGACATAGTGTCTGTGAAGATGTGGGTTCGATCCCTGGCCTCGCTCAAGCTGCAGTGTAGGTCTCAAATGTGGGCTGTATCCAGCATTGCTGTGGCTGTGGTGTAGGCTCCAATTCAACCCTTGGCCTGGGAACTTCCATATGCTGCAGGTGCATCCCTAAAAAAGAAAAAAAATACCATTCTACAATCATCTATTGTTACACTATTTGTAGGTCTTTTATGGAAATCTTTATAAACACACTTGGTTTATCCAGTGTTTTTCTTACCGTCCTTGTGCTGCTTTTGATTATTTTTTATGTAGTGTTTCTTCCTACACCCTGAATCCTGTACATCCTGTATTCTGTACCCTGCCACTTCTCCTTTAATCTCTTTCTCGCCTTATGCTACTGACGTCTTTGATCGGGCTACATGGCTCTTTTGTCTGATGGGCTTCTTTTTTTATTTTATTTTTTCTACCTTTGAACAGTGAAAACCCTTAAGTAACCTTTATCATTTGGGCAGAAAAGGACTGAATTCCAGTACTGGAAAAAAAGCAAGTCTTCCTTTTCTGATTCTTTTTATTCTTTACTTAAAAGCCACAGCAAGGCAACTGGTACATCAAATACCACCTCAGCGTTTTGCTTTTTACTGTTTCTTATGTGTGTCACAAAAATGTTTCACAAAGTATACTTATATATAGGAAATTACAGAACTTTTATAATTTGCTGTTTGAAATAATACCATAATGCTTAAATATAGAGAAGAACTTCAACATTTGAAAGCACTTGAAATATATGACTTGTAGAACTTTGCTAATTCTTTTATTTAATAACAGTCTGTGAGAGAATAGACCCAGGGACTTTTAAAAAGGGCTGAATGCTTAATGTGGTAGCAGATGGATTAAAAAAAAAGAAAAAGAAAAATAGGTTAATGCAGGTGTATTTGTTATCTATTGCTGCATAACAAATTACCCCTAAATTTAGCATCCCTAAACAATTACCAATACCTCATAATAGTTTCTGAGGTTTGGGAGTTTAGGAATAGCTGGTTCCAATGGTCCTGGCTTTAGGGTCTCTCCAGAGACTGCAGTCAACTGAAGATTTGGCCAGGACTGGAAGATTTGCCTCCAGGATATGCTCACTCACATGGCTCTTCACTCAGGGAGCTTTAGGTCCTTGCCACATGGGCCTCTTAACAGAGTTGCCTGAGTATCTTTAAAACATGGCAGCTGGCTTCCCCCAGCGTGAGTACTCCAAGAAGTATCAAGGCAAAAGACACAGTATCTTTTATAACCTAGACTTGAAAGGGACTTAGCATCGCTTGTGCTGTATTCTGCTAGTCACACAGGCCAACCCAGGCCCATGTGGGAAGAGATTACATAAGAACAGTAACTCTAGAAAGCGATCACTTGGGGTTGTGTTGGTGGTTGGCTATCACAGCAGGGAATCATAATAAATTGCATATGGATAATGTAGAGATTTTATTTATTTATTTTTTTGGCAGCACCTGTGGTGTATGGAAGTTCCCGGACTAAGAGTTGAATTAGAGCTACAGCTCCCAGCCTACGCCACAGCCACAGCAACGCAGGATCCGAGCTGCATCTGTGACCCACACCACAGCTTGCCACAACGCCAGATCCTTAACCCACTGAGTGAAGCCAGGGATGGAACCTTCACAGAGAAACTCTGCCTCAAGCATTAATTGTTCTAAAAGATTAAACTATAAAGACTTTCCTCAGAGTTCTCAGAAGAGTCTAAACTCCTGATAGGCTTCTGTTTTGTTTTCTTTTTTGTGTGGTTTTTTGGTCTTTTTAGGGCTGCATATTGGAAGTTCCCGGGCCAGGGGTTAGATTTGAGCTGTAGCCACTGGTCTACAACCACAGCCACAGCAACACGGGGTCCAAGCCACATCTTTGACCTATACCACAACTCACGGCAAAGCAGGATCTTTAACCCACTGAGCAAGGCCAGGGATCGAACCTGTATCCTCATGGATACTAGTCAGGTTCGTTACAGCTGAGCCACAACAGGAACTCCTCAACTTAGCTTTTGTAAAAACCATACCTCTATTTTTGCTTTTATATTTTTTCCTTTTTGTAATGTTTATGTAATTTCAATAACATGCCACTGATATAATCAGGCTTAAGAACAAATCCAACTGATCCATGAAAATATACAGGGAATGGTTATACAAATTGGCGAATCTTAGATTTCTAAGTCTTCTCAAACTTAGCATGTCCAAAACAGCTCCTGACCACACCTGCCTAAACCTCCTCCCAGTCATTCGCATGCCAGCAAATGACAATTCCATTTTTCCACTTCCTCAGGCCAAAAACTTTTTTCCCTCACAGCTCACAGTCTGTTACCAAAATCCTACCAGTTCTACTTTTTAAAAAGTACCAAGAAAAAAAAAATATGCCAAGCATTTCTTACTACATTCAGAGATAGCACCTTGGTCCACACTCCCATTACCTGTCATCCTGATTATTTTGGAAGCCTCCTAAGTGGCCTTCCTGCTTCATTTAGTATGTTTGCAGCACATTGGCCATAGTGAACATGTTAAAAATATTTCAGATTGGAGTTCCTGCTGTGGCGTAACAGGTTAATGATTCGGCTTGTCTCTGGCATAGAGGATGCATCCCTAGTCCAGTGCAGTGGGTTAAGGATCTGGTGTTGCTGCAGCTGTGATGTAGGTTGCACCTGTGGCTCAGATTCAATCCCTGGCCCAGGAACTTCCATATGCCATGGGTGCAAAGAAGAAAAGGCAAATCAAGTCACTGCTTTGTTCAAAATCCACCAATAGCTACGCATCTTAGAGTAAAAGCCAAAGTCCTTTCAATGCAGAAAAGGTTTCTCACAGTCTGTCTCCTACCCCACTGCACAGTGTATTACTGCACTCTTTGCCTACTCAGCTTCACCCACACAAGCCACCTTGCTGTCCCTAGAACATGTCAGATATGATCCTTCCTGCAGGCTTTGCATCTCCTGGACCACTCTTCTCCCCGGTATTTCCAGATATTTACATAGCTCTCTGCCTCAAGACTTTTGTTTTGGCCACCCTGGGCATATGGAGTTCCCAGGCCACGGATCAGATCCAAGCCACAGTTGCGACCTAGCTGTGTGACAACACTGGATCCTTTAACCCACTGTGTCAGGCCGGGGATCTAACCTGAGTCTTGTCACGGAGAGACACTGCTGATCCTGTTGGGCCACAGTGGGAACTCCAAGATTTATGAGGCTTCCTCTAAACTCCATTTGAAAGTGCAATACCTGGGAGTTCCCATTGTAGTGCGGCCCTTGGTACTTAAGAGACAGATGTGGTTCCCAGTTGGGGAGCCATTAAGAATGATTTTATGGGCGTTCTCTTCATGGCTCAGTGGAAACAAATCTGACTAGTATCCATGAGGATGCTGGTTCGATCCTTGGCTTCACTGAGTGGGTCGGGGATCCAGCTTTGCCGTGAACTGTGTGGTGCAGGTGGCAGACGTGGCTCAGATCTCGAGTTGCTGTGGCTGTGGTGTAGACCGGCAGCTGTAGCCCCTAGCCTGGGAACTTCCATATGCCACAGGTGCGGCCCTAAAAAGCAAAAAAACAAAAGTACACTCACTATCCACCCACTCCACATCCACCCAGTAGCATTCCATTCTCCTCTGCTCCGGTTATCTATATTGCATATCACTTAGTACTACATGGTTGATTATTTGCTTATTGTCTGCCCTCTTCCACTAGAACGTATGTCCCATCATGACAGGACTTTCTATTTGTTCTATGACTGCTGTATCCTCAGTTTGCAGAACTGAATATTTGTTGAAATGAATAAGTAAATGATGAATTAAGGGGTGAAGAGGCAGCATGCTGTGGGTAGCTATCAGAGTTTAAAGGCAGAATGGAGAGCTTTGTTGTATCTGGTGAATCCATTGAGTGGGTCAGTTAAGAGAGCCAGAAGAATTTATTTATTTATTTGGCCACACTTGGAGCATATGGAAGTTCCCGGGCCAGGGATTGAATCCCAGCCACAGTTGTGCAATGCTGGATCCTTTAACCCACTGTGTTGAGCTGGAGATGGGACCTGAACCTCTGCAGCGACCCCAGCTGCTGAGGTCAGATTCTTAACCCCCACTTTGACACAGTGGGAACTCCAGAATGAGAATTTACAACAGGGGGACTGATAGAGATTGGGGTGAAAGGCAGTCTTCTCTGAGAAGCAGACAGCAAAAGCATATATATATATATTTTTGTCCTTTGTCTTTTTAGGGCCGCACCCGTGACATATGGAGGTTCCCAGGCTAGGGGTCAAATTGAAGCTGCAGCCATTGGCCTACACCACAGTCACAACAACGCCAGATCCGAGTCGCGTCTGCGACCTACATCACAGCTCACAGCAACGCTGGATCCTTAACCTACTGAGGGAGGCCAGGGATGCAACCTGCATCCTCATGGATGCTAGTTAGATTCATTTCCACTGAGCCACGACAGGAACTCCCAGCAAAAGCATATGTTGAAGTTAAATAGGTTGAAGAGTTGGGGGAAAAAATATTTCATGAAGAGGGAACAGCTTGTGGCAAAGTTCCTGCAGCCAGAATGACCATACAAAATTCTATAAACTGGAGTTCCTGTTGTGGCTCAGTGGTTAATGAATCTGACTAGGAACCAGGAGGTTGTGGGTTCGATCCCTGGCCTTGCTCAGTGGGTTAAGGATCTGGTGTTGCCCTGAGCTGTGGTGTAGGTTGCAAATGCGGCTTGGATCCCGAGGTGCTGTGCCTGTGGCGTAGGTTGGCAGCTACAGCTCTGATTAGACCCCTAGCCTGGGAACTTCCATATGCCACGAGTGCGGCCCTAGAAAAGGCAAAAAGACCAAAAAAAAAAAAAATTCTATAAACGGAAGAAGGTCAAGGTGATGGTATTGAAGGGCTCAAGGGAGCAAACATGATCATCCAGGCCACTCTAATCTATGTTAAAATTTAAAGAGCTCTTTTAATGACCAATCTAAAACTTTTCTCTAATTGAAGAATGAACAGCTTCTACTTCTTAAAAGAATATCCACCCTGACTAAATAGTGTATGGGGATGGGGTAGAGAAGGAAAGTTACATTTAAGACCAGAAGGCCTTTTCAACATGCCTAAAAATATAAGCTGATCACCACTGCCTGCCAGGGCTGGAAGTTGGACTTGGCTGTCCCTGGTTTATCTGTGTGGATGCTAGTTCAATTTTGCTCATTCATGTATGAAATTTTTTTTTCTTTTTTTCTTTTTAGGTCTGCACCTGTGGCATATGAAAGTTTCCAGGCTAGAGGTTGAATCGAGCTACAGCTGCCAGCCTACGCCACAGCCGTAGCAATGGGGAATCTGAGCTGTGTCTTTGACACACCACAGCTCACTGCAACGCCAGATCGTTAACCCACTAATAGAGGCCAGGGATCGAACCCACATCCTTGTGGATCCTAGTCTAGTCATTAACTGCTGAGCCACGAGGAGAACTCCCATTCATTAAATTTATATTCATTTTTCACATGCAGTGGAGAACTGCAGATTTGCCCACCAGGAAATTGTTCCCTCTGGATGAGTATTTCAGGTTTTAATGTAGGTTATCAGAAGGGTTTAATTGACAGGCTGGTGATCCAGGTTGTGCTGCAGTGCTAAAATTTGCAAGATGCCTTAATTTAGATTTAGAAAGACCAGAGATGATTTACCTTCAATTAAGGAAAATTGGAAGATTATATAAATATTATTTATTTTTATGCCCCTCCCCATGCTTTTTCCTCTTTTTCTTCTACTTTTCTCTATCAACCATTTTCTTTGGAGCTAAAGACAAGAACCAAGAAAAGGAGACCAGAGTTCCCATGGTGGCTCAGTGGTAATGAACCCAACTAGTATCCATGACAACCCAGGTTCGATCCCTGGCCTGGATTAAGGATCCTGTTTTGCCCTGAGCTGTAGTGGTAGGTCACAGAAGGCTCAGATCTGGCGTTGCTGTGGTGTAGGCCCACAGCTGCAGCTCCCATTAGACCCTAGTCTGGGAACTTTCATATGCCGCAGGTGTGGACTTAAAAAGACAAGAAAAAATAAAAAATAAACAGGGTTGTGACTGTTTACTGAGTGGTGAAATCAATTTGCTAAAAAAAAAAGGAAAGAAAAGGAGACCAACAGACAATGAAGCGGTCCCCAGTCTGCTGCCCTCTGCTCTTAACAATAAAATTTGGTGGAAGGTCAACGCTTTGGGTGAAGATAAGGTAGTGAGTGGTTTGCTTCTTAGAAACCAGAACTGGAAGAGCAGCAGAAGTGGGCCCCAGCGCAAACCAGCTGTGGGTTGGGGGGAGGCAGCTGCAGCCAGTCTGTGAATCCCATTTCAGCAGCTCTCGGTTCTCACCGGGGAGGCAGCCTCTTTTCCCTGGACCCGGGAGGTGGAGGCCGATCCGAGGGGGAGGGGGACCAGCCCCCGGAGCCCGGCAACCCGCAAGTCCAGGCGGAAAGTTGGCAGCCGCCGCTCCCCTCGCCCGCCTCCCTCCTCGGCCCTCCACCCCCTCCGGGCGATACGGCGGAGGCGGGGGGTTGGGGGAACTGGCCTCGTGTTTTGGAACAGCTGCAGCCGGCGCTGGGCCCGCCTGGAATGCGGGAACAGGCTGCGCACCAGGACTTTTATGGAAACTTGCTGCCGGAGACAGCGGCGGCGGCCAGAGGGCTCGCAGCGGCTGGAGCGGCGGCGGCAGCGTCCCGAGCGCCCGGACCCCTACCCACCCCCCGGCGCCTGACGCGCACAGCTTCCCCGAGCGCATCCCGGACCTTGGCGTGTTCTCGGCTTGAGGCGGGTGAGACGAGTCGGGGGGCCGTGGGGCGGGGGCGGCCGAGACCGAGTCGTCGGCTCCCCTGGGTGGCGGGCGGGGGCTGCGGGGACACTCGCCTCGGCTGCTGGCCGGGCTCCATCCAGCTGTGGCGAGGCGCTGGTCCCCGGCGCGAGCGATCCGGTCCCAGGAGCCGCGTCCCGGGGGCTCGGCAGAGGGCGGACTGAGGTTGGCCTGGCTGTCGTTCCACGGTCACCGGCCTCGGGCTCCTGGCCGCGATTTCCTTGCTCGGCTCCGCGGCTTCAGCTTGGCTCGCGCCCCGGCCGAGGAGTTTCGGGAGCTTTCTCAGTCCTGCGGGGATTGAGCCCTCCTGCAGCGGAGCGGGTGCCGGTCCCCTCGCTCTGTCCCTGGGGTCCGAGCAGGGAAAGTGCCGTTTCGTCCCACCACGTGCCCCCGGCGTGGTATCGGTCTCTCGCCCGCAGTGCCTGTAGTTTTTAAGAGAAATCATCCCTGATCGGTCCCTGTGGAGGCTGGGGAGTGAAAGGTAATTTAACAGCCCATCATCTGCCCCCTCCTTCCAAACAAGTGTTTGGCGATTCTGTCTGAGGTCGGATGTTGGGTGTAGTGCAACTGGAGCTGGAGCTTTGAGTGGATCATGTAGTCACCTCTGGAGACCTCCCTTGTCTAGATGCTGTTTGAAAACGCCGAGCCATTCCAACTGTGTTTGTAAACTATGAAATGCTCTACAGATGCTAAAACTTTATTAATGGCGTTTGGAAAGAAAATAATCAAGTGGAGAGGTTAGTTGATTGTGGCAGTGGCTTCAAGATCTTCCTATCATTTATTTAAGGTCCATACAGTGAACAAAGGGAGTTGGAAAAGGGGTGTGGGGGGAGGAGAGAGGGACAAGAGGGGAAGGATAGAAGGAACAAGATAAAAATAGCACAAGGATGTGTCCTAACAAAATGTCTGTCCTTGGGAAAGAGGCAGGTAGAGAAAGGAAATAAGCCATAAGAAAGAAATTTGTTCCATGAGCAAAGCAGCGAGAGCATCATTCATCAGCTAAATTTTGTTAATGAATTCATGTGTGGGCCTATTGGCCTCGGAGTCACAGCATAACTATGTGCTGGATACTATGATTAAATAAACTTAAGTATTTATACCATCTTAGTCACCCATGTTGCGTGAACCACATTATTTTCCCCCTAATCCTTTTACAGGTTAAATTGCTGCCATAAGAAAACTCAGAATACCTGTAAGTCTCATAAATTCTTTCGAGTTTTGAGGTGCAGTAGGGTGGAAAAATGCATAATAAACTGAGGGACAAGGTTTTTTTTTGAGGAGGTGTATATTGAGTATAAATGAACTTTGATTATTTAATGTAATTAAGCTGCTTTCTCATAGCTATTAGCCCCCCATTTTTGAAGATAATTTCCATTTTGACCAGAATAACTTCAGGAAAAATGTGGGCAATTTTGTATTTTATCTGCGATGACCCCCTTAAAGAGCCCTCAGCAAAAACCACAACAAAATTCTTTCAAATCCAGTTTCCCTTGATACAGTATTGATTGATGTAACTCAGTTTTTCATAGAAAAGTCCCATTTTAACATCCATTTTAAGCTGAAATGTAGTGAAGTGAGCGATTTTTCCTCTTCACCTTAAAATGGAATCTTTGCTATTTTTGAAAATTTGATGTGTAAGACTGATCATTGTCAAAATGTATGTCATCTTGAGATGACTATATTTGGCATCAACGAAAGGAATGCATTATCTAGGTTTTTGAACAGTATTTTTCCCCTGAGATTACTTTTGAAGTATTTAGGTTAGGGTTTCATTTGTGAACAGAATGAAAATTGCATATGTATATTGGGAAGTGATTTGGAGGTTGAGATTGCTTAGAAAGAAGCCAAGTGGCCTGAAATGAGATACGGCTTCCTTTAGGGGAAAACAGCAAACAAACAAAAAACAACCATGATCTTTGAAATACCCTAAAGGCAACTAAAAGTATTATTTAAATAAAAATACATGCCTAGGAGTTCCCATTGTGGCTCAGTGATTAACAAACCCGACTAGCATCCATGAGGATGCGGGTTCCATCCCTGGCCTCGCTTAGTGGGTTAAGGATCCGGCGTTGCCATGATCACAGACACAGATCACAGCTCTCCCGTTGCTGTGGCTCTGGCGTAGGCCAGCGGCTACAGCTCTGATTGGACCCCTAGCCTGGGAACCTCCATATGCTGCAGGTGCCGCCCTAAAAAGACACACACATAAAAAAGCCTAGAAGAAAGAAAGCAACGTAGTAGGTGTAGAAAAGTATGTAACAGATGGGCAGCTATCTAAAAGTCTTTATGGAAAAGAGGACTCAGTACATTGTATGGTGTGAGGGCAACACACACACAAAAAAAAACCTTTTTTTTTTGTCTTTTTGCCATTTCTTGAGCCGCTCCCAGGCTAGGGGTCGAATCAGAGCTGTAGCTACTCGCCTACACCACAGCCACAGCAACTCGGGATCCGAGCTGCATCTGCAACCTACACAGTGCACAGCAACGCCAGACCCTTAACCCACTGAGCAAGGCCAGGGATCGAACCCACAACCTCATGGTTCCTAGTTAACCACTGTGCGAC